>NC_077231.1:228377712-228977712 GCF_027887165.1 Monodelphis domestica | reverse complement strand
TTCTAGTTCCTTCTTCTCTGGACTCTATAAGAGAGGAAAATATGGTGGAACATAAAAAGATTTTCAGCAAGAGTTAAAATAAAATAAATTTTCCACTCTACCCTTAGTTACAAATCTTCTACCTTCTCACTTCCTGAGCATTGCTGTTAGTCCGTATGTTGCAGCATGGATGGTGGGGATCCCAGAATGTCTTGCTATATAAAGCAAAGATTAAAGTCATACTTAGAAAAATCAAGTTGCACAGGGTCAGCTTCCCCTCCTGACCTCTTTGCTTGTGCTAAAGAATGGTCTCTGCCATTCTGGAAAAAAATTCATTTTACCTTGGGTCTCTACTCTAGAGGAAACGGTAATGTCATGTAAACTGCCAAATGGATTATCGACCAAGACTAAGTTTTCCTTATGACTCTCTTCTCTGCCCAGCTTGTATAGTAACAGATAAAGCTTTCTAGTTGGATGACTTTTAGCCAATGGTATCTTGACTTTTTAAAGGATCCCTGAAGGAAAGCAGTAGGACCTTAAGGACAGTAATACACTTGAGACTATAAAAGGAGTTGTTCCTTGGGAGTCTCTGGCTGAAAATGCCACTCGTGTATGCCAGAAGAGAGGCAATGAAATTTACCACCCTTCCTCTTCAGATGGCCACTGCAGACCCTCAAAGACCTTCTTTTAAGAGACAATTTGTCTTGGGTTCAAATCTGGCCTCAGACACTAACTAGCTCTTTGATTCTGGGCAAATCACTTAACTATCATTGCCTAACCCCTACCATTCTTCTACCTTGGAGCCAATACACAGTATTGATTTGAAGACAAAAGATAAGGGCTTTTTTTTTTTAAGGCAATTGGAATTGGAGAGGGGGAGTAATTGGAGCAACTGAGATTATGACATGGAAAATATTTAGGTACAGGATGTCCCAAAAGTCTTCGTGCCACTTAAAGGTTTAATAGTTCAAACTATTGGAACTTTGGAGACACTCTCAACTAGATTTGATCCCTGTTTTCAAGGAGTTTCAGTTCAGTTGGGGAGATGAGACAAATATGAAACAATTATCACAAAATGGTTCCTAACGAAGTTGTAAATGGAATATAATAGTAATAGCTTCACATATCACTTTAAGGTTTGCAAAGACTTTCCCCATATCATCACACTGAAACTTCACAGTAATCCTGGGAGATTGGCACTATTGGTATTGCAATCTCCTTGTTTCTCAGAAGAGAAACAGAGAGATTGAGTGACTTGCCCATGATCACAGAGGTAGTAAAATTTTGTATTTAAACCCATGTCTTCTTGATTCTTAAATCCAGCACTCTTTCCATTGTGCCAATATTATCAAGGGTCAAAAAAGACTCATTTAAATACATTGTGCTCTTGGAGCTTAATATGAGGGAGAGAAAAACATGGCCTAGAGGAGTTGAAGAAGGCTTCATGGAAATAGTTCTTTAGTTAGAACTCAGAGAATTGGTTCTCTCAACACTAAGCTTTGAATAAAAAATGAGGATCCAGGGCATTCCAAAAGGACATTTGGGCAAGGAATATGTATGAAATAACACAAGCAAAGGTGGGAAGCAAAGATGATCTGTGAAGTGGGACCAAAGGTATTTTGTTGAGAAATAGAAGGAAAATTATATTGGATCAGTAGAGTGGAACAAAGGGTCTGAAAAGGCAGGAATAGGAGGAAATAGAAATCAAGAATTGCCAAATGATTCCAACTGATGTCATCATGGGCTACGTATTGTTATTGTTACCTCTCCAGAGTGCTAAATACTATTTTTTTCTTCTGGGTGGGATAAAGAAAGACAAGAAAATCCCATATTAAAGGGCTTACTAGACGTCCCTCAGGGTTGTTGTGAGAAAAGATCTATCTCAATTAAATGCCTACTTGATGCCCTGATGCCACCATGTCTTTTCACTGGATTGAAAGGAGAGAGTAAACAGGCCTAAAATTTTTAGATTCTCTCAGGAGCCCTTCCTGAATTGTGGATGAACAGGTCAGGGCTATTCAGTAGAGCCAAACTAGAAACCAGAACACTTTATCTGGTAGAAGTGTAACAATGTAGACAGCAATCTGTTCACAACATTCTGGTATAAATTAGCTAAATTGGTTGTCTATAGCAGCAGTATCAAACTCAAATAGAAATGGATCCCTGCAGGCCATGTATTAACTTAGAAAATCACAAATTAACATTATGTTTTATTATATTTTTATTAATTTTGTTAAACATTTCCAAATGAACTTTTAATCTGGTTTGCCCAATACTGAAGGACTTTTGCAGACCAGGTAGGTATTGGACACCATTGACTACATTGCCCCCATCTTCACCCCTTGAAATTTCACTTAATAATTCTGTAGCCTTCCATCCATTTTTGGTTATGTAGACTTAGTCTTAAATTAGTAAGAATCAAACTTTTTTTCTATGAGTCCTGTCATACCTTCCTTCTTTCCCTAGCCAAAGCCTGTGGTTTGTTTTGTATACAGACACCCAAACAACACACACCCTTAGACTTCATAAATACCCAGACAGTACAGTCATGAACCAATATCCCAGCCCATCCTGCCCTACCCTGCCACCTCCCTCATTGTGGACATCTTTTTGGGGAGGTTTTCATAGAGTACACCCATGCCCCTTAATAGACCAGAGGGATATAATAAGAGATGCTTATATCCCTTGCTTGAAAGAAATGAGCAACTAAGCAAGCTAGAACTCCTCTGGAAGGAGGAAAGCAAAATGGAATGAAGAAATTCAATTCAACAAGAATTTAAGTGTTTTTCATGTACAAGACATTGGCAGGTGATGGGACAGCTACATTCAAAGAATGTATATTCTACTGGGGAGCTATAGCAAGGAAGCATAGAAATATATAAATGAAAATGTAGTGAGGGGAAGAATACTACCAGCTATGAAATAAGCACAGCCTTAGGGAAGGAAGGAAGGAAGGAAGGAAGGAAGGAAGGAAGGAAGGAAGGAAGGAAGGAAGGAAGGAAGGAAGGAAGGAAGGAAGGAAGGAAGGAAGGAAGGAAGGAAGGAAGGAAGGAAGGAAGGAAGGAAGGAAGGAAGGGAGGGAGAGAAGGAGGGAGGGAAGGAAGGAAAAAGGAAGGAAGGGAGGGAGAGAAGGAGGGAGGGAAGTTGAAGGGATGGAAGGAACACAGATTTACCCTGATCTGAAAGAAAGAGAAATCAGGGATTTGATACAATGAAGTTAGAGTAGCTAGGATGAACAGGGTCATCCTCCTTTGAAGAAAGAGAAAATTTACCTGGACAGGAGCATATGGATAGTGTAATGTTGACTGCTGGGACTACTGCAATTCTGGGAGCATCAGTATGATGGATCGCTCCCTGGAGAGTGGAATTTGGCCTTTTTTTCTCCCTGTTTTAAGAAAGATTGTTTAGGGGAATCATCGTCTATTATTTCCTAGTGAACTTGTTTCCCTTCATCTTGACTTCTCAAAAGACAAAATGGTACAGCTGGAAGAACTTAAAAATCACCTACTCCAATCCTCCACCCACCTATCTTCATTTGCCACAAAAATGAGTGAGTTAGAGTAGGTCTATTCCTTTCCAATTCTTTCTCTATAACTTACCTCCAACTGAAGCCTCTTTGATCACACCACCCCACAATGACACATCTCTTCCATCTCTGAACTATTAGAGTATTTACTTTTTAAAGTTTCTTCTTCCCACCCTGGATGTGGGACTGGGGTGGTTGGTTTTCTGTTATCTGGTTTATGCCGTTTCTCCAGTTAAATTCATAGTTCCTTGAGAACAAGGACAGTTTGCTAAATTTTTTCATATCTCCTGATAGTCTTTTCACAACTTCTTTCGAAGGTACTTTAAAAGATCTATGATTTCATCAGAGTAGGCACTTCATCTGCTAAAACAGATGCTTCCAACTCTGTCATGCCTTTGAGTTTCTGAGGGCAAAAAGAATTCATCCTCTCCACACACTTAGTGACCCTGTTGTTATTCATTCATTTCAGTTGTGTCTAAGTCTTTGTGGGTTTATCTTGGCAAAGTTCCTGGAGTGGCTTGCCATTTCCTTCTCCAGCTCATTTTACAGATGAGGAAACTGAGGCAAAAAGGGCTAAGTGCCTTGCTCAGGGTCACACTAGTAAGTGTCTGAGACCAGATTTTAACTCAGTTCTTCACTCCAGCACCACATAGCTATCCTTCAGCAGAAGTAGGCTACTTGCTATCCTTTATATGCAGTACTCCCATCTCTCAGCTCCTTGCATTTGCATTGGTGGTTTCCACTAACTGCTGCGATCTTCCTTCTCAGCTCCAAACTCTTAGTTTCCCTAGCTTCCTTCAAAATTCAACTCAAATCCCACCTTCTGCATGGGGGCCTTTCACCAAACTCTTCCCGCATCCTCTTCCCCTGAAGATTACCTTCCATTTACACTATTCAGATCTTTTATGAACATGAAGAGCAGGGATCCTGTCCAGCATTGAACAAATATTTAATAAATGTTTGTTGACTGACTGACTGTTAGCTGGATAATTAGGGGAACCCAGAGGAACCTCAGAAAAGAGTCAAGAGTTTCACAAGTAAATTTTCTACCATTCTGCAAGCTGCTTTTTGCTAGACCAATTTAAGAAGAAAGAAATGCTGTTATTATATTGCTCGTGAACTGTTGGGCTAGTTGCAACCCTGTTTCCTTTGGGCAAAATAGAAGAGAATAACCCTTCAGTATTCAGGAAAGGGTATAACCAAAGCTGTGTAGCTGTGGTGGCACAGTGATTCAGATACAGCCTACAGAGCTGGAATTAAAATTCTGTCCAGTCTCCTTATACTGAGAACCTAAGATGGTGCAGTGGCCAACCCTTTGGGGACAAATCTTTCTCATAGGGAGGCTCCCATTTGGACAATGCCAAGCTCATACTTGAGACTTTTCTACCAATCAGTCAACAATGACTTACGAAGTGCTTGACTGTGTGCCAGGAACTGCCAGGCTCTAGGGATCCAAAGAAAGAAATTCCTGCCCTCAAGGCGCTTACACTCTATTGGGACATAAATTATATGTTTATATTTTACATCATGGATATAAATTAGCATATGCATCATATGCAAAAAAGTAAATTTAAGGCAATTTGAGAATGGAGATGTAGAGCTTGAGCTAAGTTTGGAAGCTTAAATATGGAAGGGAATCTAAGAGGCAGAGATGAATATCCAGGTCGAGGTCAGAGGCCAGAGATGGAGGGCCATGTGTGAGGAACAGCAGGAAGGACTTGGAGGAGGGAGCTGCCAGAATGTGCCAGAACTTGGACACTGCTTACCTTTATGCCGTGATAATGGGTCAAAATAGGACTTAGACTAAGTGTGTAAAAAAGAGAGAGATTTTATGTGTATATATGTGTGTATTTGTATATAAATTATATCAATCTTATATATTAAATATTTATATGTATATATAGTCTACTAGATGAGATATCATATATGGGATAATATTATATGTGTGTGTGTGTTCTGTGGGAGGGCAATGACAGAGAGAGAGAGAGAGAGAGAGAGAGAGAGAGAGAGAGAGAGAGAGAGAGAGAGAGAGAGAGAGAGAGAGAGTGTGAGAGAGAGAGTGTGTGAGAGAGAGAGAGTGTGTGAGAGAGAGAGTGTGAGAGAGAGAGAGAGAGTGAGAGAGAGAGAGAAAGAGTGAGAGAGTGTGTGTGTGAGAGAGTGTGAGAGAGAGAGAGAGAGAGAGAGTGAGAGAGAGAGAGAGAAAGAGTGAGAGAGAGTGTGTGTGTGAGAGAGAGAGTTTGAGAGAGAGTGAGAGAGAGAGAGTGTGAGAGAGAGTGTGAGAGAGAGAGTGAGAGAGAGAGAGATTGAGAGACAGAGAGAAAGAGTGAGAGAGAGTGTGTGTGTGTGAGAGAGAGTGTGAGAGAGAGAGAGTGAGAGAGTGAGAGAGAGAGAGTGAGAGAGTGTGTGTGAGAGAGAGTGTGAGAGAGAGTGAGAGAGAGAGTGTGAGAGACTGTGAGAGAGAGAGAGAGAGAGTGAGAGAGAGTGAGAGAGAGAGTGTGTGTGTGAGAGAGAGTGTGAGAGAGAGAGTGAGAGAGAGAGATTGTGAGAGTGTGAGAGAGAGAGTGAGAGAGAGAGAAAGAGTGAGAGAGTGTGTGTGAGAGAGAGAGAGAGAGAGAGAGAGAGAGAGAGAGAGAGAGAGAGAGAGAGAGAGAGAGAGAAAATACTAAACAATTGGTTATCCTGGTTGGGCTTTATTTATTCTTAGTCTGGAGAAGAGGAATCATGAGGGGCTATAATGCAGAAGAAGGTGTATTCTATCTAGCAGTAAAAGACCAGACTAAGACTAATGGATAGAAGCCTGAAGGAGACAAATTCTGCCTTACAATAAAAAAGATCTTTCTAACAATTAGAACTCTTAAGTAGTAATGTCACTCTGACTGGAGTTATTTATTCAAACAGATGCCAGATGATCATCTGTCTAAAACGTTAACATGGAAATACTATATATTCTACTTTTTTAGCAAATACTGAGCACCACATTTCATGGTGCTTTCCCTTTTGGTGTCTGAGGCAAGGTGCCTCCCTTTCCCTGAACACTTCTTGCCTTGTCCTTCCTCCCATCATACCTCAGAGTATATAAAATTCAGTGTTATGTTCCCCTTAGTACAAATTAACATACACCTTTAAAAGAACCCTTACCTTCCACCTTAGAATTAATACTGTATGTGTATTGTTTCCAAGGCAGAAGAGCGGTAAGGGCTAGGCAATGGGGGTTAAGTGACTTGCCCAGGGTCACACAGCTAGGAAGTGTCTGAGGCCAGATTTGACCTCAGGACCTCCTGTCTCTAGGTCTGGTTCACAATCCACCTAGCTACCCACTTAACATACTCCATTAATAAGACCTATTATTTTTAACATGCTAGGCTGAGACAGTGTGACAAAATGGAAAGAACACTGGCTCTGGAGTCAGAAGATCTGTATTCAAATCCTAACTCTGACAATTAGTACTTGTGTTACCTTAGACAAGTAATGTTAGCCTCTGGACCCTAGGATCTCTATAAAATGAGTTGACTAAATAGGTGGCCTTCTGAACTTCCTTCTAGCTCTAGTTCTGAAAATGAATAATCTACAAAAAATAATGAATTGAAAGATTTAGTCATTCTCCTATACATTCTTGCCTAGTCTTTATAAGAGGTGGCTTCTGACTACTGGATGCCTCTGCTTTGTGTGTGTTTTAAAAAAAAGATTATTGTCATGCACAGTACACTTCCATATTAGTCATTGTTGTAAGAGCAAAGTCATACATAACCAGAACCCCTGAATAAAATCAAAATCCACAAATGTGAAAGATGACTCCAACAGTTGTCTCTCTGGAGGTGCCTCTACTTTTTACATACATTCCTAGTGTTTTATGACACAGTTCTGGAGTCAAGGGATAACTCCAGTCTAACCAGGGTCCTTAGGGCTTGAAGTCTCAGGGAAGCAGGAGAAAACTCCTCTGTGGCCATAAAATAAGGAGTGGGATGAGGCAGGAGGCTCCATCACATGGTGCTACTTTGGCAAGTTTCTCTTGAAAATCTGGCACCTAAATTTGTCATGGCCTTGTTTTAAGGTCAAGATTATGGGAAGATATTGCCAGATGGTCAGTTTATCTGATCCACTCATAAGCTAGAAATTAGAACCTGCCTTTATCTCTGACCTTCTACTCCCCATTCCAACCAGTCTGCTTTCTTGACATCTAATGCCAGGAATTCTTAACCTGAGGATCCAAGAACTTGTTGGGTTTTTTAAAGTATTTTTATTACTATTTTCAACTTCAATTTGATTGGTTTCCATTCTCATCCTATGTGTTTTATTTTATGTGTTTAAAAACATTATTCTGAGAAAAAGTCCATATTCTTCATCAGGCTGACAAAGGAGTCCAGGACACAAAATGGGACTTACTCTGTTCTTGTCTGTGAGTCCCAGGTCAAGCACACATTCCCAAGATTGGCTGATGCCTTGAGAAAAAGAATCATGGAGGAGTTCTTGTCTAAAGCAGGAGGTTCCTCACTTTCATGACTGATGTTCTCACTCCTTGCCTGGTTCCAGACTTTGATCCGATGTGGTACTGCAGAAGGACACTGATGTGAAATTAAAAAGGTCTCAGTTTGCACATCAGCTCCCATCACTGAATAGCTATGCACCATATCAAATCACTGAAACTGTCTTGGAGCTTAATCTCCCCTTTTATAAAATGGAAGTTGTACTATTCTCCCCACCTCATAGGCTTGTTTTTAAGGATTACATGCACAGAAGATGTTTTCTAACCATAAAATGATACATAAATGCAAATTATCATTAATATGATGACTACGGTGGTGGTGGTGGTGATGATAATTTGAACCTTGCTTAGGCTTTCAGCAATAGAAAAGAATAATATCATAATAACAAATGTTTTAGTTACTCACATGGGCATCTATCTACCAATACCCACTGAAAGAAAAACTTTTAAATTTCTTTGTCATTTCTTTAGGGGAAAAATAGGTTTGGGGGCCACTCTCAGCAATTGTTTTCCTTTTTTTTTTGTTTTTCTTATTGATTTTTTGGCTTCAATGTCAGGAAATTTAACACTTAGTTTAAGTACTACCACAGTTGACCAGCCCCAGGAAGCTTTTGGCCTATGTTGTGTCTTTCTAGAATAGCAGGCATGCCCTAGGACAGTGATATCGAATCTTTTAGAGACCGAGTGCCCAACTACCTTCACACCACATGTGAGCCACCCCCCCCCTTACCCCAAAGGGAGGAAAGGCTCCCATTGGGCTGCTGGGCAGATAGGCAGGTGATGGGAGAAATGTCCTCAGGCATACGTGGAAGGGGAAGGGAGCAGCCCCCTCTGGCACACTCCAGCATGCAAGCCATAAGCTCACCAACATGGCCCTAGGGTATTGCTCCCACCCCAGAATAAATACTAGAGTTCTAGAATTTTTCTGTTACCAAATCATTTATGATCCATAATTCCACCAGGTATTGCTTGGATTTGTTTAAAGCTGTGCATCTAGGCTACCCCCAGAAGCTTTCCTCTCCCCCAGTCCTGTATGAAAAGAGAGACTAATTGGGAGACTCTCATTTAGTTCTCCCTATATTAACTGAAAGAAGGAAAGCAAGGGGAGTAACAGATTAAGTTCCTAGCTCTTTAATTTAGTAATAATAATTCCTATTTAGATTGTACCTCTTTTTTGTTTTTTATTGTTCAATCAGTGGAATCAAAAAAGATTTATTAGGTGCTTAATATATTCTATCACTGTGCTAAGTGCAAGAGCTACAGAGAAAGATAAAAAACAATGCCTGTCCTCAAGGAGCTCACATTCTAGCAGGGAGACAGCATGTAAATAACTATTTAGCTAAATAAATAAATTAAATAACTAAATAAATGTATCTCAGAGGGGAAGGGCACTAGCAGCTGGGGGGGGGGGGGACCCAAGAAAGACCTTTTCTAGAAGGTGGAATTTGATCTGAGACTCAAGGCTTTGGTAAGGAGGGAGAGCATTTCAAGCAGAGCGGACAACTGGTGCAAAGGCATGGAGATGAGGAATGGAGGGTCTTGTGCAAGGAACAGCAAGTAGATCATTGTCCATAGATCATAGAATGCAAAATTCTTTCTTCATAACAACCCTTTGAAGTAAATAGAGCAACCATGATAATCTCCATTTTGCAGATAAAGAAATTGAGGCTCAGAGAGCCCACCTTCCTTGTCCAAGTTCACACTGGAGCCAGTATTAGTCTAGTGTTCTTTTCACTGAGACATGCTGCCTCTTATTAAGTTCATTAAGAAAATGAACTGTGAAGGATAAGACCGATAGATTACACTCCCTGGAATTAAATCCATTCTTTAAGGGTTCTGTTTAAATCCCACTTGTACAAAGCTTTCACTGGCCACTCCAGCCCTCTTAGATCCTTCTCTCTCTGAATTCCTCAGGCATTTCTACACTACACTTAGCAGAGTGCCTGGCACAAAGCAGAGTTTAATAAATGCTTACTGACTGATTGACTGACTGATTAAAGCCCTAGCCTGGTCAGATTCTTGTTTATGCTGAGGAATATAGGAAGCCAGATAATCAGTATGCCAAAAGTCAACCAATCAATTGACGTCTAGTGAATGCTTACTCTATGGATATCAGGCCAGACTAAAAGCTGGGAAGCAAGTATAAGACAGGAAATCCCTTTTCAAAAAGGCATAAAGGATAGAGAAAAGTTGAATAGGCGAAAAGTAGCAGGGAGGGCATGAGGAATGAAATGGGGATCCAGGATCCATGAAGTGTCAAGAGATCTAGAAGAAAATTCCTAGGATGTTGGGTACGCCCTTGTGGAGTATTTATAGGATAGTATGGGCAAGAATAATTCAAGAAGGCCTGGATTTGATGAATTGAAGTCTGCATTGTTAGAGGAATGTGCATATCAGTGAGATGATGGAACCACTGAAGTATGGAAATTCTGAGTCTTTTCTAGGGTATTAAATCTTCATCCACAATTGTTATTTGAGTGTCCACTGTATACTGGGCACTGCATGAGGGACTGTGGGAATATGAAGAGATATAACGTGGAATCAATCATATTTGTAGATGAAAGGAACCTTAGAGGCCATCAGGTCCAACTTCTCCATTTTACGATGGATCTCAGTGCAGTTAAATGACGTTCTAAGGGTCACTTTCCTAGTAAATGTCTGAGGTAGAAATTGAACATGACTCTTCCTGATTCCAAATCCAGAAACCTATCCATTACTCCATGGCTGGTCCTAGAAGTGTGGAGTAGTCCTGGAATAAAGAAGGTAAGGGTGTTGATAAAATCTGGGTCAAAATAGAGGAAATTAAACCATTTTCATGCCTAAAAAATTGCTGCCTCTTAACTGTTTTTCATACAGAATATTGGGCAGCTGAGGGAGGGGTAACCCTCTAACACTTTGGCTTTAAGAGGGCACTGATAGCAATTCATAGGATTGTACAGCCAAAGCTGGAAGGAACTTCCTTCCTCTTCCCCAGCCCTATATTTTCAGATAGAGAAACTAAAGTCTAATGAGTTTAAGTGACTCAACTAAGCTCATACAAATAGTAAATGACAGTGGTAGGATTTGAACCCACTTCCTCCAGACTCCAAGAGTCATCCTTTTCTAGCCATATCATACTATGGACAAGCTAAGGAAAAAGGTTAATACGGATTTTTTTTTTTTCCTTCTGATAACCATTGCATTCTAATACTGGTATCTGGTCCCTTGGCCAGAAGGGCTTCTTCCCTTCTCCCTTCCTTCTCTCTCTTCTTCTCTGTCCTTCTCCCTCTCCAAGACCCTTCCCCCAAATTTGGTGACAACCATGCCTTTGACTCATGCCAAGACCTTTACTTCATCTCCATTGGCTCTCCCCCTCTCTTGTCTTGGTCTTTTGTATCACCACACTGTTCAGTGCTTGCTGCTTCTGCTACAGCCACCAAATACAAGAACCGACTGCCTACCCTGATATATTTCCATCCCTCACCCTGCCTAGTATTTCTTTTCCTAGGAATTAGGGAAGAGAGATCTGAGCTTTCCACCCCTGTGTGATTGAGAATTGCCAGCCACCACATTTTCTCATGGAACACTTGTTTTCAACCTTCAAAAAACTAACATTCTTTCAGCACAGAATTTCAGAAGGACTTCCCTCCAACATTTTAGGGGCTTCCTTTTAGGGATCTCTTGCTCTGAGCCTAGCTCTCCTCGTGTCCCTGTTGGATCAGCATTTATGACACATAACTTCCTTCTCTCAGCCTTCTGAAGACCCCCCAAAAAAGCTTATTATTCCCCTTGACAATAGGGAATGGGAGCCACCTGCCGTCTTGGAGCCCTGTTTGCAAGTTTCCTACGGTTTGGTGAAAGTCCATGGGGAGATCTCTGCTTCTGCTTTTCTGAGGGGTTCCAGGGGTTTTCAATGCTCTACTGAGACATGGGCCATGGACATTCCCACCTACCCCCATTCCCCACACCCCACTATACATGCATTTCCCAAGGAACCTTCAGTTAATCTGAGGGGGAACAAGGTTTCCCCATGTGATCCCCAGACTCAAGCTCTTTAGATTTATTTACCAACAGGAGGAACTGCCACAGGATTTCGTTTGTAGCAGCCAGCCGTCACTATAGCAACTCTTGGGTTGCATCAATCTCTCTACTAAAAATAGATCACCTTCATCCCAGGGATAGATAATTAGGGAAAGCCAAAGGGTCTCTGTTTTGGGAAAAGATTGTGGAGGCATGAACAACTTCAAGGAGAGCTCTCTCTGTGGCCTTGATTTCTGATGATACCCAAGGGGCATGTAATATTTTAAAGGTTGACATTATCCCACTTGATTCCACACCAACTCTGGAACATGGGTTTTATAAGTACTATCACCCTTATTTTATTACAGAAGAGGAAACAGACACAAACATTTTTTTTAAAGCCTGTGGTCACATAGCTAATATGTGTAGGAGGTAGGATTTGAACCCAAATTCAGGTCCAGAATTCTTCCTATGTTGCTTCACCCTCCTTTTTAGCCTAAAAAGCAGAGCATTTGAGAGCAATGGGACAGAGATTAAGTGATAAATTCAGGTAAGTAAGTGTCATGACCAGGCTCAAGATCATGGCTCTTTAGAAGTCTCTGTCCAGCCACTCCAGCCTTTATTGGTCACTCGGAGCCAGTATGATGTTTAATTATGTACTTCCTCCTAACCAAGAGATCTAGAGAGACCATGTGTTCTGGATTTTCTTTTACTTAAATCTTGGATCCTCTGTAAACACCAAATATCAGGCAGATACTATGCCTTTCTTTCATTTTCCATGTGTCTCCCACAGTGTCCCTCTCAGTGTCGAAAACACCTTCCTCCTTCCGCCCACCACAAATGCTGTTAACCTAGTTTAGTTGATTGAATCAACAGAATGAGTCAATTTTGTGATAATAGGAATAACTGATATAAATTGCTAAGGGTGCAAAGGCTGCTGATTGAAGGTATATTTAAAGGAAGTAAAGATAAAGATTACATGAAAGCAAAATGGTCCTTGGAAGTGCAGGATGACAGCTTCAGAAAGGTCGGAGAAAAGGAAGATAGGTCAAACGGCCAGAGAAAGCATTCTAAATGGAAAGTTTGCTTGGTGGGTAGAGTCCAGCCTAGAGAAGGGAGGTCTGGGTTCACATTTGACTGCAGACACTTCCTAACTGGATGACCCTGACCAAGTCACTTAACCCTCATTGCCTCTTCTGCCTCAGAACCAATACACAGTATTGATTCTAAGACAGAAAAGGTTTTTTTGTTTTGTTTTGCTTTGTTTTTTTTATTTTTGTTGAGGTGGTTCCGGAAGCTCTCAGGAGTGAGTTTCTGGCCATTCAGTCTCAAATCCTGATGAGAACTAAAAGGTGACCAAAGAAACCCTGTGACTGCATGGGATGTCTTTTTATGAAGCCTGGTTTATTTTGTGCATGGTACTATCTAGAGTAGACGCTGCAGAGAGGTAGAGAGAGGGGAGGGCATTCAAAGAAGCATGACACAATAGTCCCTGTTCTGAAGGAGCCTGCTGCTTTGTATGGGACTGACGACGTCCCTGGGAGGAGTGAGGAGAAGAGGGGGATGGAGAAGAATATTTTGCAATTATGGTGGCAAAAAGAAGCAGATATGCAGCGAGGGCTCTATCTGAATTGCCTCACTGTCCCAGATCCTTCCCCTGTAATTCAGCCCCCCCCCCCAACTCCCCTTATCTCTGTTCTCTGAGATGGAAGCAGACATAGCTACAACACACCCAAGACATAGAGGGAGGGAGATACAGACAGGGAGCTATTCCCATATAAGGGAAATTCCCTTGGAGACCTCAACAATGAATGCCGCTGCCCCCCTAGAAGGCCCTAGAAGCTTCCACGGGTCTGATTCTGTCTCTGCCAATAGCCAAATATATTTCAAAGCAGCAGGGCTGTGACCAGTCTAATTATCTACCAGCAACAGTCACTGTCCTTCCTTCTCCTTAAACTTCTCTGCTAACCGCCGTTCCCGCATGCCAGTCATGGTGGCACAATTAGTGCCTGCATAATTCTGCTGGCAGCAGGCATGTCCCTCCTCCTTAACTGCCTCGACTCAATGCCACTCTTGTTCCGCTACCCATCGTGCTGTTACTTACAGTATAGTTGGAGGGGAGTGGGGGTGGGGGTGGGGGTTAAATAACAACACTGGATCGCCATCAATCAGTAAGTACTTATTAAGCCTACGAGGTGCCAGGCAGTGTGCTAGTAGCCGGGGATAAAAGTACAAAGAATGAAACTCCCTCTTCTCAAGGGGCTTATCTTCTAATGGAGGAGACAAGTACAAATATAAATATAAACAGCATGACTCTAAAGTGAATAAATGCACGTACAGACCAAGTAGTTAAAAATGAAGTCATAGAGGAGGGAAGAGCTCTGGCTGCTGGAGGAATTAGGAAAGGCTTCATGCAGAAAATGATGCCTGACTTGCATCTTTAAAAATGTGCAGTCAAAATTGCCACACTGACCACGTCCAAAAATACACGCCTCATTCTACAGAGTCCTTCCGTCGCTCCTCTGTCAGGATGTGGGGAGCGTGCATCATTATCAGTCCTCCGGAATCATGGCTGATCTCCGCACTGACCAGAGTTCTTAAGTCTCTCACAGTTTGTCCTCCGGGCGTGATTATTGTTGCATCCATTGTTCTGTGCTTGAGCTGCATCTTCAAGGAAAAGAGGGACTTCATGAAGGAGATCGGAGGGGGACGTCTATTCCATGTTTGGGGGAGAGGCAGTACAAACGTTTAGTTAGTCAAGTCAACAAGCATCTATGAAGTGCCTCTACTATGCTAGGCACTAGCAGTAGAGGTACAAAGAGAATCAAAAACAGGCGCTGGCCTCAGTATAATGGTAGATGTATATGAGGCAGATAGGCAGACAGAGGTCGGGGGAGAGAGAAAGACAGAGAAGCAGAGAGACAGAGGGAGAGGGAGGGAAGGAGAGAGAGACAGAGAGAAGAGAGACAGAGGGAGAGAGAGAGGGAAAGAGGAGGGGAGGGGGAGAGAAACAGAGATGGAGAGGAGGGAAGAAGGAAAGAGAGAGGCAGGGAGAGAAGAGGGAGAGAGACAGGAAGACAGGGAGAGAGAGGCAGACAGAAGAAGAGGGAGAGGGAGGGATGGGGGAGAAAGAGAGGGAGGGAGAGAGAGAGAGAGACAGGCAGATGGAGAAGGAGAGGCAAAGGGAGATGAAGACAGAGTCAGAGAGAGCACCACTTTGAAATGCAGAGAGGGGAAGTAATGTTCAGTGCTCCTGGAAGGAAAGATTGGAGCTAGGTGGTGAAAGGTTTTAAAAACTAAACAGAGAAGTTTCTATTTGATCTTAGAGGCAATAGGAAACCACCAGTATTGATTGAGTAAGAAAGTCACATGTTATCAGCAATTAAGGAAGACAACTTTGACAGCATTGTACAGGATGGATTGTAGTTTAGGAGAGCCTTGGGGGGGAAGGTCAATTAGGAGATTGTTGTGATATTCAAAGTGAAACATAACAGGTGTGTGAATAGAGAGAGTGACAGATGTAAAGTAGAAATAGTATGATTTGGCAACTGATTGGAGGATACGTGAGGGAGGCAGGAAATTAAAGGATAAGACTGAAGTCTTGAACCTAATAGATTGGAAGTGTAGGAGTAAAAAATGAATAAATACTCCTAGTATTTAAAATATGTAGGATTTTTTATAATAAATCAAAAGAGAGGGAAAAGAAAAAAGGTTCTTTTAGTCAAGTGAGCAGAGCAAAGAAAGCCAGAGACTCACACTTGCAGCACTTTACCAAAAGCACAAGCTCTGAAAAAAGAGCCCTGAAGCGTGTGTCTTAGCCAAATTTATCTCCTAAGCATCCTTATATAAAATGAGGATGTAACTTAAAAGGATGCTGGGAATGTAGCTCAGGTGTGGCAAATTTTCCATCTGCACTGAAGGATAGTGGCACTTTTCATAGAAATAGGAATTTCAGAAGATTTGGAGTTAAAGATAATGAGTTTAATTTGGGGTATTTTGAGTTTGAGATGTCTCTAGGATATCTAATTTGAAATGTCAATAGGTAATTAGTGATGTGGAATTTAAGCTTATGGAAGAAACTGAGGATAAATAGAAATTTATGGATTATCCTCATAGAGATGATAATTAAATCTGTGAGAGCCCATGAGAACAATAACATGAAAGGGTAGAAGGAAGAGAGTAGATGATTTAGGACAGAACTTTAGCAACACCCACAGTTAGGGGACATGATATGGATGATGAGCCAGCAAAGAAGACTGATGGGTATTTAGACAGGTAATAGGAGAACTAGGAGAAAGAATTATCCCAGAAAGCAATAGAGGAGATTTATCTAGAAGGAAAGCAAGTAGAGCAGTGTCAAATGCAGCAGATAAGTAGAAAAGGATTGAGAAAGAGTTTGGTCATTAAGAAATCCCTGGTAACTTTGGATAGAGCAGTTTCAATGAAGTAAAGAGATTGGAAGCCAGAATGCAAAGAGTTTAAGGAGTGAGTAAGAAGAGAGAAGTGGAAACAGTGATATAGACAACTTTTTCAAGAAGTTCAAAAAGGAGATAGGATGATATATTGAGGAGATGATAGAGCTAAGGAAGATTTTTTTAAGATAAGGAAAAGGGCATGGTGGAAGGTAGTGGAGCAAGAACTATAAGATAGAGAGACTTAAAGAGACATAAGAGATGGAGGAGATGAATCTGTTGAAGAAGAAAGTAGAGGATGGAATCTGATGTACATGGGGATGGATTGACCTTGGTGAGGAGAATGATCATCTCTTTTTCAGAGATTAGAGTAAGGAAAGAGAGAATAATAAATGATACCAGAGTATTCTGAAAAGAAGCAGAGGGAACTAAGAATGGCCTCAATTTTCTCTGTAAAGTATGAGACAAGGACATCAGGAGAAAAGAGAAGAGGTATAAAGACTTGAGGAAGGAAGAAAAGGTTTGTAATACCTTGGAAGAGGGTGGAATAAGGAATCAATTATGAAGAAATAAAAGGATTAACATGGCAGTAGGGACCTGGTTTAGGATGGATATTGTGAGTGTAATCTACCCAGTCAATGAGGTTATGAGTCTCTTCCTCCAGTTCCATTCAGGAGGAAGTGTCTTGTGGGAATAATATAGGTCTTTAGGTTCAGCCACAGATGAGTGGCTATAGGACAAAGGGATAAGAAATTTGAGAGCAGATGACAGTGTAGAGTTGGAATGACTACTTGGTTGGATTGAAATTGGAGAGGGAGGAAAGTGAAGTTATAGCCAAAGTAATGGCCTGAGAAAATCCTGTGGGATGGAGGACTTGGAAGTCTCAGTGAGTAAAAACAAAAGATTAAAGAGGGTGAGGCTTGGGGAAAGTAGAATAATAGGAGGTTGTGATCAGAAAAGGAAATGTCAAAATTTCTAGCTAATGAACTAAAATACTTATGAGTAATGGTAAGATGGATTGAAGGAGATCATAGGATTTAAGGAGGCTAAGGAATTGAGCTATCATGTTATCTCTCTAGAAATATAATCAGAGAAGGCTTCATGGAAGAAGTATCTCGAAGGATAGAAAGATTTGAAAGGGATGAAGAGAAGAAAACCTTATATGCAAGGGTTCTGAGACAGAAGTATACATGGTAGGCAAAAGCAGAGTATTAATATTTAGATTTGGGGTAGGGCAGCTAGATGGCTCAGTGAATTGAGAGCCAGGTCTAGAAGTGGGTGGTCCTGGGTTCAAATTTGACCTCAGACACTTCATAGCTATGTGACCCTGGGCAAGTCACTTAACCCCCATTACTTAACCCTTACTGCTCTTCTGCCTTAGAACCAATAAACAGTATTGATTCTAAGACAGAAGATAAGGGTTTAAAAAAATTAGGTTTGGAAATAGGAAAGAGACAAAGTGTGAAGCACAGAGACCTAACATGCTACACTGTTTACACTTACTTAAAGAACCCCCAAATCACTGAATGCTAGAATATGTTTTTCAGAAGGGAGTCATAGATCACAGGTTTTCATGTTTTCCATTTAACAAAATTCTGAACTTAACAAAAATTACTTAAAATGAGCACTTCCAGTTTTTGCAAGACAACAGTTACACGCAAAATTGCAAATCTCTATTATGTATAGTTTGCACTTCTTATAAGTATAATAAATTCAACTTTCCAATCTGCCACACTTATTTGTGATTTTTTTAGAAGCAACCATGGATTTGACCCCTTTCAAACAGCCCATAATGATCTTTCCTTCATTTGCCTTCCATCTGGTTTGCTGCTAAATCCATATACTCTCATATTCTGTCATCATGTTGCTTCACGATTATGCGTTGTCTCTCTAATTAGGATATGCTCTCTTAGGGGATAAGGACAGTGTCTTCCCCTTCTCTGATATTTCCCCACAATAATTTGCACAGGGTTGAGTAATACCAAAGGTAGTTGACTCATCCATCCCCTTTGGGAATACAGTCCTATCCATCAATACTAAAGTCCAGGAGTGACACATTGGTCCTCTCTGCCAAAGGATGCTTCTATATTCCATGCTGTGATGTCACAGGGCATCTCTCTAGTCATTGGTCTTGAGGGAAGTTATCAGCCTCTAGGATAGGCTACGAGCTAGAGCACCCCAAGGAGCAATCACAAGGAATTGCAGCTCAGACTCATTTGCAGAACCACCTTGACATAGAAAGAAGAGGCACCTACCCATCTGTTTTGTGGCGAGTTCTTTGGGAAAGGATTGAGACAAGTAATGAGTTTGGAGGCTAATAGAAAATGGGGTCTGGAATCCAGAGCTTCTTGAGGAGAATACCCCCATGTAGGACACTAAAGCTTGTGAGGGCAGCTAAGATTGGAAGCATGAAGTCACTGGACCCCTAGAAGTGATAGGGGAGCATCACAGGTACTAAAAGAGGAATGAAACTGCCCCTCCAGCAAATGACAAAAACAAACAAACAAAATATGACAGCTGCTTCACAAATTTGCCTGCTTCCAGGAAATCCTTCCAAAGTTTGCTTTGGATTTTCCTTTCCTCTCAAATTCCCCAGTTCCTACTCCCCACCTCCATCCCACAACGGACTATTAGAGCAGGGTTGCCTTCTTCCTACAGATTTGGTTACCCCCCCCCCCAGAAGAAGGGTGGGATATCTTCCACTGGAGTATTTACAAACGGCAGGTCAGACTGGATTGCCCTGACTTATTTATGGAGAAACACATTCCTGACCCTGCCAGGGGGATTACGAAGGGCCCTACAGTAGGAGAAAAGTGGGCAGGGAGGGGGGAAAAGGGGTTCTATGAATAGCTCACTATCACCAGAGGACAGGAATGGAGGAGTCAGAGGTCAAGAATGGTTTTGTAACCTCTTAGAAGTAAGAAAAGCAGAGCTAAAAAAGGGAAGCGGGTCAAAAATAGGGATCCATTGGAGAAAAGGAGTTTGGTTTTTGTTTGTTTGTTTCTTTGTTTGTTTTAATGAGGAAAGTGGAGAATGCCATTTTATCAGAACTTTTCTGGACCTGTCCATATCTAATCAGTTTCCATGAGTGTCAGCAGCACACCCATAATAAGCAAAGGCTGGTGTAAACCGAGTTCAGTGTTGACCTGAAGGCTGATAGCAGGAAGGTCCCACAGCATATTCTCACGTTCTTTTGCCATTTCATGCCCCTTGAGAGAGCACTGGGGCTCAAATCTGGGCAGAATGTCCTCCCCAGAGCCCTACAGCTACTTAGGTGGAATAAATAATGTAGGCAATTAATCCCAATAACAGAACCAACTTAGCCAAAGATCACCTGTGAAGTGTGATTTTAGATGCCCCAACAAGAGACACATTTCTTCACCAGATCTCCCCTTACTGCCTAAAATCCCTTTCATGGGGTATAAGCCCATATTCTAGGTATAATATGGCAATGTCCCTAGGAGAGAGGGCCCAGGGATTTCTTTTCACACAAAAGTCATAAGATCATAGGATTTTTAGCCAGAAAAGCATTCAGAGATCATCTAGCCCAAGCCCCCCAGTTTACAGATGAAGGAAATTGAGGCCAAGGAAGCATAGTGACTTATCCACAGGTAGTAGATATAGCTGGAAAATTTAGGATTCAGATCTACATCTTTTGACTCCAAATTCAGTGTTCTGAGGTCCTGAGAGCAGTTTTGGAAGGTGGGGAGAGAAAAAGCAGGACATTGAAGGAGTGAAAGGAGGAGTGAAAGAAAGTGGTGAAAAGGAGGAGCAAAAGACAGAGTTTAGAGGGAGGACCCTGCTCTTAGGCTTCAAGTCTATAATTTGTAGACAACAGCATTTGAAGGCAATTTGAGGCCATGGAATCCAGGCCCCTTGTTTTACAGATGAGGAAATTGGGGCTGAAAAAAGTTGAGGTGACTTGCCCTGGGTCACACAGAGAGTATGGATCTGAGACAGGATTTGAATTGAGATTTTCCTGAGATAATGAGCTACATTCAGCTTTGACACTGAGGAAGTCCTTCTGAAGTAGAAAGACTCTGGATCCGTCTAACCCTGCCTTTTTAAAAATGGGTTACTATGATAGAGTCATCAAATTACAGATTATAGAGCTACAAGGAACCCAAAAGAGATCAAGCTGGTCCAGCCTCCTACCTAAGAAATAATAGAATCTCTACATTACAGATGAGGCCCCTGGGGCCCAGGGAAGGGGCTGGCCAGGTCTACCTAGCTGCCCATTACTCCCATGACAGTAAGCCATAAATAGGTAGCAAGCCCCAGAGACCTATATTCCATCTGCAATATAATTCCTTTGGGGTGGAATACGGGATGAAATGATATCTTATACAACCCATAAGTCCAGCTCAAAGCATCCTTTGGCAGATGGGGCCAAGGTGCATCCCCTTTGTCAGGGGTCCATAGAGAATCTGATACTGTTAACTGTATAGCCAGCATCGTTGCATTTGCCATCATCATTTTGCAGGGGATGTAAATCAAGCCTGCTTCAGTTAAATGACTTACAGGAGGTCACACAAATTTAGAGGAGAGGCTTCGAGGTGAGGACACAGGGTTGGAAGGGGAAGGGATGATTTTTCCTAAAATGATTATGATGTAAAACAAAAAGGCATCATCAAAAATACATATTTTTAAATAAAATTAAATGGGATAATGGAATAAGCCCATTAACAACCAATATAATGTGTATTATGGTGGAGCTAGCTATAAGGAGCCAGTAGGACTCGCTCACCATGATGGTTACTTTATTCAAAGAGGTCATAGTTGAGATCTCAAAAACTCCCAAGCCTAGAACTAGATTTTATTTGAGTTTTTCATTTCAGCCTGTGAGCTGTGGCTTGCTTCCTTTTTTCCATAATAATGTTGATATTATCTTGTGTTGTAGCATTTTTGTACCTTCATCTGATCATTACAACATCCCTCTGAGCTAGGGAAGGCATATTTTATTTTTATGTGGAAATTAGGGCAAGAGAAGTTAAGTCACTTACATGAAGCTCATCTAACTATAACAGGAACAGGACCTGAAACACAGCTCTTTGTGGCTTTTTCCAGTAATGATATTGCCTGTTCTTATGGGGAGGAGTTAGGGGAAGGAAATACTTCTCATCCTGCCTGGACTCTCAACCAATCCAATCCAATCCAATAATCCAGTAAAGATTTATTAAGCACCAGCTTTGTGCTAGGCACTGTGCTAAATGCTAAGGATGCAATTAATAAAAAGAATGACAATCCGTGTCCTTCAGGACATATATTATAATCCAAATGGAGGCATGAAAGGGAGACCCAAGGTACTTGTGGAGTTGAAGCCAGGCAGGGCAGCATATGGAAAGTAGAGTGGGTTAAGAATCCAGTTCCTGCCTCCAACAAAGGAAGTCCTTGGGAGATGTTCGGTACTACGTCCTCCAACACTCTCATCAGGAAGGGAAAATTGGCTGAGAGAGGTGGTGTCAGTCAAGGCTCTTAGCAGCACGGTGGCAAGCTTAAAGTTTAACCAGATGGCTTTGTTTGTTTCCAGCTCAAGAAATCTTCAACACAGAAAAATGAAATTCCTCTAACCTAGACCATGATATCTAGCATTGATTCAGTAAGAACCTAGTTCTCTCTTCAATAATCAAGGCTTGAACTTGCCATCCCTTTTGGACCTTGAACTACTTTGAGTCTATATGAAATTAACTCTAAGTACCATTGAGCCACCTAGATGCCCTTGCTAATGACATTTTGATAAGGGCCACTATAAGGACAGGTAAAGGAATCAGTAAATCAAACAAGGAATATATTTTGAGTGCTTCCTAGATATTTAACTCTTTGCTAAGGAATTTATAAATACAGAAGATTAGTACAAAAAGTCCTAAGACTTTTGACATTCTTCCTTTATAAAGCTTACAATTGTTGACCTGTGAAAAATAACAGCAAATGATAGAAGGTAGTAGAATATGCTAAGTTGTGGAGTCTAGAACAGTAATTGCCATCAAAGGGTGAGACTAGTGAGGGCTAAAATAGGCTCATGGATATAGAACTTAAAGGTTCTCCTCATTTTACAAATGTGGAAATTGAGGCTCACCCAGATGCCCTTACTCCACATACTTAGGGAAGGTTTCCTCGAGGGCTTGAGCTAAATAGAATTTAGATGGACAGAGAGGAGAATAGAAAGTCACGCCAGATAAAACACACACATATGCATAGTGGAAAACACAGAGGTAAAATGGTCTGGTATGTTTGTAGGTCAGTAAGGATGTTGACTCAGAAATATAAATCTTTGTTTTGGAGAATAGTTTGAGATAAGATTGAATGGGTAGGAGTATGTCCCAATAATACATGTGCATATGATTTAGAAGTAAAAGAAAAGTTCTTTATAAAAGCAATATATAGAGGGCAGCTAGGTGGCTCAATGAATTGAGAGCCAGTCCTAGAGATGGGAGGTCCTGGGTTCAAATCTAGCCTCAGATACTTCCTAGCTGTGTGACCCTGGGCAAATCACTTAACCCATTGCCTAGCCTTTACTGCTCTTTTGTCTTGGCAAGACAGAAGGTAAGGTTTTTTTTAAAGCAATAGATTATTCAATTTTTAAATTTTCACTCCCAGAATACTTAGTCACTCAAATCATAAACATACTCAAGCCAGTTGTTTGGAGCTGTATTGTGGATACGAACCTAGGAATTCACTTAGCAGGTTAGATCTGTGGACTCCAGCCATAGCTACTAAAAATGTCTTCCCTATTCCATCTCCTTTTTTCTCCCAACATAAGGAAATCACTGATTGTCCCAAGGTGGTTCCTATACCATAATCTGGTCTACTTATTTAGAGAAAATGGAGTGAGCAGTTTAGTTCAACAGAGAATCATAATTTTTACTGTCTTTCCTTGGGGAGAAATCCAGTGCTCATGGGTGTAATGCCCCAGAACAAAGGAAAGTCTCAGCACAAAGTGTCTGACCTGTGGCTTTCAGCTGGGCTACCCTCCCATATAAATGTGTTCATTTCTGGCAATGACCCTATCTTTGTTCAGTAACTTCCCCTGGGTTATTTCTATATTAAAATGCTTCAGTGTATTCCTAATAGGAAATAAGTGTAGAAAGACAGAAGGCTGACCCAGAGATGAAGAAGAGCATTTCCTCAGAGAAGGCTGCAGAAGCCAGATCTCATCTTCTGGGTTCCCATTGTCCAGGCACTGAACCTCAAAAATGATATTTCTAGGTTTTGAGCAATAATACATTTATTATTGTATATATTGTATATATATATTGTACATATATATGTATACAGTGGAAGTGCTTATTAGCTCTGGGAGAGAGGAAAGAAGAGAGGAGGGAAAGAACGTGAAACATGGAACTATGGGAAAATATTCTGAATCAATCAATCAATTTAATTTTTAAAATTATATACTTGCATATGTGCACATGCGCACGCATGCTAACATACAACCATATTGGTTCTGTGAACTACAACCTTCATTTAGGGCACTCCAGTCTTGGTAACATTTATTATTGTACAAAATTACATTGGATTCCAATTAAAATCTCATCAGTTCTGACTGTTTAGCCTTTTGTAATGAAGTAAATGGCTGCTCTTTTCTTTCAAGATGGGAGTTTATTGAGTAGGAAGGGTGGCACGGTCAGACTTCTAATTTAGGATGGTGACTTTGGCAGCTGTGTGAAGGCTGGGTTGGGGTGAGAAGAAACTCAAGGATGGGCCACCACCAACCAGCCATCTGTTACAATAGTACAAGAACGAGGTGATGAGGACCTCCACTGGCATTGTATCTGTTTGAAGAGAAAGAAAAGAAGAAAGAAGAGAATTTATAAGAAGTGTTTTGGAACTAGAACTATAATACTTAGCAACTGACTGAATATGGGGAGTGAAGAAGAATGAGGCATTAAGGATGATCCCAAAATATAGAATTTGGGTGACTGGGAAGATGGTAATGGCCATGATAATAGAGTCATTTGGGTGAGCAATGGCTGTGTGCCAGAAGATAATGAGCTTTGTTTTGGGAAATGTTGAGTGAGATGTCATTAGGTTGTCTAATTTGCAGTGTCCAATAGGCAGTTCACACTGTCTTTGGACACTATGTTCCCATGAACTACTTCTATGCTATTTTATTTCCCACAATGAAGCCTCTCTGGGAAGTCATAAATGCTTGAGATATTCCTGCTAAATGGGGAGTTTATGATGCCAAACACACAATGGTCTGTAAACACACAATTTCTCACAGAGACAGAGTGCCTGTATTCTTACATAAAAAGATAAGACTTTACACATCTTGGACCTCTATGTGATAAAACAATCTCCAAGCTTTAATATAGATGAGTGATTTGAGGATAATGAGGTTCCCATGATAGATAACTGGGAATATAGTTGTCATTTTTATCCCCCCCTGTTTATAGAGCAGGCTGCCCATCTCAAAATAAAGGAAAACATTTATTGTGGTAGATAGTCATTTGCTCTATTTACCTAAAGCACAGCTCACTGGTACTAGAGTTATTCCAAAATGCTATAACCTTCAAGCCTGGGGTCCCATTTACTCCTAAAAAACTTGGTAAGTTGTAAAACATTTTCAGGAAAGAGGAAATGCAGTTCATCAAAGAGACAGAAGTGGGATATCCTGCCATTTGGCCATTTCCTGAGGGACTCGAGGCATATTCCTTTTTCTCTCTGATATATGATTAGTAACTATTTCCCAAATGATTTTGCCTTCCTCTGTTTTTATCTGATGCTTCAGCTTCATTCTTTTGCTTTGTTCTCAACCATATCAATTCTATCCAAGTCACAGATACTTCAGGAACAAAAATTTTCCTCCACTAGCAACAAGACTCTGCTCTGGTTTGGAATATTTTTTGTGTGTACCTTCTCCAGTTTGTTTTCATTTTTTAATAATGCTTCTTAAAGGCAAGTTTTCCAAGATGGGTGTTAAAAAGATGTCACTAAAATTTATTTTTAATTAAATAATTAAATTTGAACAATACAAGACTACTTAAAATAAATTTTAAAAACTAATTAAAACATTAACACAGGATGCATAACACCTTATTAATTAATTATTCCTGCTGTCATTTTGCATTTTCTTTTTTGATCATGTATCTCTTTGTATATATGTTTCCTTTTTTCTTAAACTTGGGCTTCATTATTACCAATAAAAGGTGACAGAAGGGACAGAAATATCTACCAAACTTTATGCTTACTTTCTTATCTACATAAACTTTTTTTAATTGTAGTTTTTTATTCTAAAGTTAAACATCCCCCAAAAGAGCATCACATTACATTCCACAGAACATACAAAAAAGGATTCTATAGGAAAACATAAATCTCAACTTTGAACTGCTTGCTTTTAGAAAAAAGTATATAATAAATCTACACCTTTCTTCAAAACTGCTCTGTGTCTTTGCTTCTTTTTAATTTTCTTTCTTTCTTCTATTGTACATTTTAAAAATGTTTCAATGACTGCCTTTTTTTGGCATCACTGTTGCTAAATACTAAGACCCTCCCCTAAAGGGTCTAAAAAAAGGTCCCTGACCTCCTGAAGCCTATGTTAATTGAGAGGATGAAATATGAATAAATATAAAGTTTTATATATATAATATAATATATAAAACACACAGCAAATACAAGATAACCTTAAAGAATATGGCATTCACAGCTGAGGAGACTGGGAAAGGCCTTCTATAGAAAATAGCATTAAGATAGGAGAGAGTTGGAGGTGGAGAAGAAAAGAAGAGGAAGGAGTAGGAGGAAGGAAGGAAGAAGAAGAAGAAGAAGAAGAAGAAGAAGAAGAAGAAGAAGAAGAAGAAGAAGAAGAAGAAGAAGAAGAAGAAGAAGAAGAAGAAGAAGAAGAAGAAGAAGAAGAAGAAGAAGAAGAAGAAGAAGAAGAAGAAGAAGAAGAAGAAGAAGAAGAAGAAGAAGAAGAAAAGAAAAGAAAAGAAGAAGAAGAAGAAGAAAAGAAAAGAAGAAGAAGAAGAAGAAGAAAAGAAAAGAAGAAGAAGAAGAAGAAAAGAAAAGAAGAAGAAGAAGAAGAAGAAGAAGAAAAGAAGAGGAAGAAGAAAAGAAGAAGAAGAAGAATGAGGAGGAGGAGGAGAATGAGGAGGAGGAGGAGGAGGAGGAGAATGAGAAGAAGATGAAGATAATGATGATGATTGCAGGCAGGGGTGATTCCCACTCTTTCCCCAATTACTAATCAGGCTCTTTCAATTTCTTTGCAATTACAAATATTATACTGCTATAAATGTCTTGGCAGGTCACTGATGGCAGTTAATTATTTTATTTTTTATAATCCTGTTAAGGTGTATTTCCAACAATGGATCAAAGGTCATGGCTATTTTTTTTTAATTAAATACTATGCATTGGTTCCAAGGCAGAAGACCAGTAAGGGCTAGGCAATGGGGATTAAGTGACTTGCCCAGGGTCACACAACTAGGAAGTGTCTGAGGTAAGATTTGAACCTAGCACGTCTCTAGGTCTGGCTCTCAATCTACTTCCCTGATGCTCCCTCAGTGAATTATTTGTTAAAAGGATGTGTGTGTGTGTGTGTGTGTGTGTGTGTGTGTGTGTGTGTGTTGATAATTGTTTAAAGATATTTACATAAGAACTTAATCTCCGCAATATTGGATTAGATCCTTGGTCAATTCAAACCAACTTCATCTTGGTGTTTTTGGTACCAAGAGATTTGGGGTGGGGGGTAGCCAAAAATGTACTCCTTGCAGGATGATCTTTGAAGTTTAAAACATTGATAAGTCTCCCTTAATTAATAATGGATCTCTCATCTGTGAATTTGTCAAAAGTTGCATTGGAAGAACCTTATATCAGGAGCCTTCTTTATGGAAGATACTGGATTTGGAGCTGTAGGGAAGATGACAATCTGAGAGGTGACATTTGTAATCTTGCCAGAGAGATAAGGCATGTACAAATAAAATTATAATTAGCAATAAAACTATAAATGCTAGGTGTCAGAGAAGTATTGTAAACAGCTAGTGCTCTAGGGGTGCTGATGAGGGACATAGATATCCCTGTCTAGGGGCTGAAGTAGCTGAAGGAAGCTTCCTAGATGAGCTGTTATTCAAACTCTTGAAAATCACAGAAGAGAAGAGATGGCATTCCAAGCAAGGGGCACAGCATGAGCAAAGGTATGGAGGAGAAAAGACACTTGAGGTAATATGCTATTGTGAATCATAAATCACAGATTAAGAATTTAACTGAATTTATGGTCCAGCCTCTGGTTTTACAGAGGAGGAAATTGAAACCCACAGAAGTCAAATGATTTGCCAAAGGTCACACAAGTAGTAAATGTAAGGGATCACTCAGTTCCTTAGATCCCATAGAGTCCCAAGCTGGACCTGGAGTTAGGAAACTAACATTTGAAGCTCTGACATACTTCTGAGCTGTGTGGATATAGGCAAACCAGTCCCTCAAAGCTTCTCTCAAATGGGGAGTAATAAATATTTTCACTCCCTAGCTAATAAAGTTGTTGTGGGGGAAAAGGTTTGCAAATTTTACATGAGTTACTACAGAAGAAGGAATATAGATTTGGGGATTAGTGAAGTCAGTATGGTGGGAGCAGAAGTTCTTAGGGAGGGAGGAGAGGGGGGGGAGAGAGAGAGAGAGAGAGAGAGAGAGAGAGAGAGAGAGAGAGAGAGAGAGAGAGAGAGAGAGAGAGAGAGAGGGAGAGAGAGAGAGAGAGAGAGAGAGAGAGAGAGAGAGAGAGAGAGAGAGAGAGAGAGAGAGAGAGAGAGAGAGAAAGAGAGAGAGAGGGAGAGGGAGAGGCAGAAATAGAAGAGGGAGGAGAGTGAAGAGAGAGAAGAGGAGAGAGAGAAAAGATAGAAAGAGAAAAGAGGGAGGAGAGAAAAGAAATAGAGGAAAATAGAGGAGAGAAAAACAGGAGAGAAAAGGAGAAAGAAAAGAGAGACAAAAAGATGGAGAGGAGAGAGAAAAGAGAAAGGAGAGAGGGAAAATAGAGGAGAGAGAGAAAGACAAGAGAGTGGAGAGAATGAAAGAGAGAAACAGAGACAGAGAGAAGAGAGAGAGAAGAGAGGAAAGGAAGAGAGCTTGATTGGAGTCAGACTGTGAGGAGCCTGAACACCAAGTAAACAAGTTGTACTTGAGTCCTAATGGTTCTACCACAACCTGGGTTTGATTTCTGGTCAAGAAAGCTTTATTTCATTACTAGCCTGAAAGTGAAGAAATGGCAGAAACCACACATTATTCAAATTTTGTGTCTCAACCATACTTCCCAAATCCCCAAGGTCTAGCACAGAACTCTAAACATTGTCCTATTGAATTGAAATAAACCATATGGTCAGTGGGGAAGGCTTTTTCCAAATATATGAAAACCAACATTGCAGGAGGATTAAGTTGGCAGAGCTATGCAGGTTGAGACAGAGGTAGGGAGGCTGGCTGAAAGCTGGGATAATACAGTGATAATAGGTATGCCTTGATTTCTAGAGAGCTCTGCCTGATGTCATCACTGCCAGCTCTCTGTTCTGAAAATAAAGCATTGTCCAAGCTGGAGGAAGTGGCATACTAGTAGGTAAGAAGGGCCAGAGAGCTGTGTCCAGGAGAGGAGAGCTGGGAGGCCCACAGATCCCATGACTTGGCTACAGCCGGATCTATATCCTGCCAACAGGCATCAGACAAACACTTGGCCAGGGACCAAGACCCATCAAAGCCCTAGAGGTCAAATCTGGGGACCTGGCCTTTCTGCTGAGGCAGGTGGTATTGGACAGCAGCAGAGCTGGGAACTCTCCCCCTCTCCCTCTCTCCATGAGTTGCTGAATTCCTTTCCACAGCTGTCTGTCTGGCCAGGGCTCTCAGCCCTGGAGGACTTCATTGTAAGGTATCAATTGGGA
Source organism: Monodelphis domestica (assembly GCF_027887165.1). Classification (NCBI taxonomy): domain Eukaryota; kingdom Metazoa; phylum Chordata; class Mammalia; order Didelphimorphia; family Didelphidae; genus Monodelphis; species Monodelphis domestica. The sequence continues at coordinate 228,948,468 of NC_077231.1, read as the reverse complement.
AGGACAGAGGCTCTTACATGGCTTCAGTTTGGGGGTTGGGGGATGGGGATTTGCTGCACCTTGTGTCAAAGATCCCATGCTCCCAACTCTATATGAAAGCCATTAATAACATAGCTTTATGCATTTTGGTTCCATAGGCTGCCTTTGGGTTCTAAGTAGAAGCCAAGAGCAAATAGTAGAATGTTAGCATTTTCAGTGACTTACTTTAAATGTCATCTGGCCAGCATCTCTTCATTTTAAAAATTAAAATGTTGAGGCACAGAGACTTGCTTAAAGTCATGAAACAAACTAGAGATTGTAGCTGGAACTGGAAGCCAAGACCAGCATAGCTTTCATCACTTCACTATTAAGATTTTTTTCCTCTTAGCTCTGGTCCCTAGCAAACACTCACCATTCACTGTCTCCTGTCTCTTCCTGGAATGCATTCCTCCCATAATCTCTTAGGATCTCCCTCCTTCCATACTCAGCCTAAGGACTATGTTCTACATGAGGTTTTTCTTCCTCCCTCCCTCCCTCCCTCCCTCCCTCCCTTCCTTCCTTCCTTCCTTCCTTTCCTTCTTTCCCTTCCTTCCTTCTTTCCTTCCTTCCTTTCTTTCTCTTCCTTCCTTCTTTCTCTTCCTTCCTTCTTTTCTTTCTTCCTTCTCTTCCTCCCTCCCTCCTGTCCTTCCTCCCTCCTTTCTTCCTTCCTTTCTTCCTTCCTTCCTTCCTTTCTTCCTTCCTTCCTTCCTTTCCTTCTTTCCCTTCCTTCCTTCTTTCCTTCCTTCCTTTCTTTCTCTTCCTTCTTTCTCTTCCTTCTTTCTCTTCCTTCTTTCTCTTCCTTCCTTCTTTTCTTTCTTCCTTCTCTTCCTCCCTCCCTCCTGTCCTTCCTCCCTCCCTCCTTCCTTCCTTCCTTCCTTCCTTCCTTCCTTCCTTCCTTCCTCATTTGAACTTAACAACCACCCTAGCCAGATAAGTAGCATAAAAGTTACCAACCCATTTTACAGATAAGGAAAGTGTGGCACAGAGAGATTGTGCCATTTCTCCAAGCTCGCACAGCTAGTAAATGGCAGAGCCAAGACTGAATTCTAGTTTGCTTTGGTTTGGTTTGGTTTTTTACTCCAAACACTAAAGCTATCAGCAGGATGATTCTTTGGATAGAGTGGAGGTAATATTGTGAGGCTTTCATGTCCAATGCAGCAAGAAATACCTTTATTCCCATTAAACAGGAGGGTGAGAATAGTACTAGTCCCTAGAAAGTATTGTCTTCATTGGCCTCTAGATGGCATAGAGTCAAGAAAATTTTATCTTCCTGAGTTTCAAATGTGGCTTTAGACACTAGTTGTGCTACCTTAACCTTGTTTGCTTTAATTACTCATCTGTAAGAAAAGCTAAAGAAGGAAATGGCAAACCACTCAAGTATCTTTGCCGAAAATACCCCAAATGAGGTCACGAAGAGTCAGACCCGACTGAAAAACAACTGAACTCAACACACATACATAGTCTCCCCTCTATGAACAGATCTTCCTCCTTGAAGCACCGAGGGCCAAGTCTATTTTAACAAAACCTGATTTCAAGATGGAATTTAATATTATTCATTAACATTCTAGTGTGAACTGGTTTATCAATATGGCACCTCTTTTGAGGTATTTGCAATGCTATAGACTTTTAGAATAGATGGATGTTGATAGATTGCTACAAATCTTTTAACACCCAAATTGCCAAAGAATCTATATTGTTGATGACTCAAAGGGCCACAAAAAGACATACAGTAAGTGAAAATCTGTGATATGTTACAAGTGATGATGTGTGTGTTAGAAGTGGTATAAAATATTGTATCTCATCCTGAAAACTTATGATTGGAGAAGGAGCTAGGTCTAAGGGGAGAAGGGGGTTATTTATGTAAAGGTTGGAATGGATTATTTAAGAATAGGGTCACCAGGAATTCATATTAATTACAAAGAGATTTATTTACAAAATATAGAAAGAGTAAAGTAAAAAATCAGAGAGAGGATAGGGTAAGATATCTAGCCTAAGCACTAAGTAATTTATCCCTGCCCCTGGCTTAACCTGGGCAAGGAGAATTAGTCCTTAACTGGCCTCGGCAAAGAAGTCTCTCCTAAGAGGTAAGTCTCTCCTGAGGCTAGTTTATTCAGAAAATCCAGCAGTTAAGAGTCAGCTTTTCACTCACCACATGTCAGTAGAAAGGAAGAGATTTTAGAACAGTCTTACCAAGAGCAGGGTCTCGGGTCCAGTCAGCAGATTCTCCAACAGCCTCCACTCCAAACAATGAAGAACTGTCAGTAGAACTGCATTCAGGAAGTTGTCACTCCCTTTTACAGACACTTTCTCTTGCATCACTTCCTGTACCTTCCCCTAATTCTATATCTACCAATCACAGTTGAAGACTTGCTTTAGGACTGCCCAGGAGGTAGTCAGTCAATTCTGATTGCACACGTGGGTCACAGACCTCCCCTACTCAAGTGTGAATGGGGTGTTTACACTTTTGGTGATTAAATCTAAAAATAGGCAGGGGTTACAATTTAATCTTCACAATCAGGGGAGAGTTAATTATTTTCATTTTCACAATCAGGGGGAGTTAAATTTAATCTCCACATAGGTTATTCTTGTGGAAAGAACAAGGGGTTACAGATAGATAATATCCTGGGCATTGTATAGGTAAAAATATACTGATTAAAAAAAAAAGTTAGGAGTTCTGTGTAATTAGAATTTTGTACCCCTGGACTTCATTTCCCAGAATTCCACTTTTGTCCTCACATTACATCCTTATGTTTTGTAGATAAAAGTTTCTGTAACTGTGCCCTCTCTCTCTCTTCTCCCTTCTCCTGCTTTCAAGGTCCTGGAAACTGCTTTTTGCTCAGGCTATATTTTTCCTCTACTTCAAGTGATTATTAATAAATCTTATAAAATATAATACTTGGAATTAGTGGATATTAATTAATCTTATAGTTCCTAATCTTTCTGTATCTGAACCCCTTTAGTAGCTGGTGAAGCCTCTGTAGAAGCCTCTTTCTCAAAATAATATACATTTCCTAGCTGTTTGACCCTGGGCAATTCGCTTAAGTGCAGTTGCCTAGCAATTGCTGCTCTTCTGTGATACTAGTCTAGAAGGGAAGGGATTAAAAAATCCTTGTCCTAGAGGAAGAACACATGAACATTGAATAAACCTTTTATGAAGGATTCATAGGAAAACACAGACAGGAATTACTTAAGATGAGAAGGTGTAGGTGGAGAGAGTACCCATATCAGTGAACTCGTGGACCCATTAAAATATAACCAACCCATTCAAATCAACAAGCCCTTGGGATGTCTATCTGTAATCCTCTGTTTTTTTTTAATTACCACTAATGAAGTACCTACTATGTGCCAGGCATTGTAGATGAATCACACTCTGTTTACCCATCAGACTAGCTCTAGAAATGTTCCTTTGGACTTGCTGCAAAGAGTTGGATTCCTTCCTGTGCACAAAGTAATCCAAGCCTTGGATTCACCTGAGAGAAAGCCCTTCTTACCCAACAACCATTAGCAGCAAGAGCCAGCAGCACCAATCAAGGCCTCCTTCTGATGTTCCAAACCCCTAAGTATACCTGTTCCAGGGCCTGCTTAAAGAGGTCAATTCAAGTTTGGGGCACCAGTTGGCCATGTTATGTCAGCTAGGACTTAATATGTCAGGAAACATTTTCCCACAGAAGTGAATACGAAACACCAGTGCCATGAGGGGAGAATGAATGTGTCCTTCGTGGACCAGCAAGCACCATGAATCAGGGCACATCCATCCCCAGTTGTAGAGAAGCAGTCCAAAGTACAATGTCAGATTAAGGGTGGTTCAGTAGACTTGTCTTTGTAGTTTTTAAAAAGTGGGTTTTAGGGAACCCTTAATTTAATTTTATTGAACTAATGAACTCCAAGTTGTGGTGTTCCCATGGGAGTCTATTGTTGCAAAAATGCAATGCCATTATAAAGTTCTTTAACAATGCTCTCCTTAAAGATTCCAAATAGGAGAAAGAATTTTTTATTTAAAAGGTGGAGCAACTAGGTATCACAGTGGATAGAGCATCAGACTTGGGAGTCAGGAAGACCTGGGTTCCAATTTGGCCTCAGTCATTTCCTAGCTGTGTAACCCTGGCAAGTCACTCAATCCCAGTTGCCTAGCCCTTGTTATTCTTTTGTCTTAGAATCATACAGATTCTAAGACAGAAGTCAAGGGTTCTTCTTTATTTTAATTTAAAAATGGAAATGTTATATATATTCTCTTCTCTCTGTCTCCCTTTTTCTCTCTCTCCCACCTCTCTTTCTCCCCCTCATCCCTTCAATGTGTCTCTTTGCACAGTTGTCTTTGGATATGAAAGTATAAAGCTGCACCAAGACTCTAGGGATCCCTTGTCTTTGTACTTTTCATTGGTGCCTATGAATCCTCTCTTGTGTACCTTCAGATATACCTCTTTTCTCTATTTTTCTTTTCTTATTTCTTTTCCTTTTCTCTCATCTTTCCCCCTTGTTTCTCTCTCTTAATTCAATTTAAATATAACCAGTATTTACTGAACTTACTATATTAACAACATTCACTAGGCTCTGTGATCCTGGACAAGTCATTTAATCCTCTTTGCCTTAGTTTCCTCATCTGTAAAATGAGCTGGAGAAGGAAATGGCAAACTATTTCAGTATCTTTGCCAAGAAAACTCCAAATGAGGTCATGAAGAGTCAGACATGACTAAAATATAATATATGGCACTTGGAGGTTTTTGTAAAAGTGCTTTATAAATCTTATGTCATTTGAGCCTCACCTTGATCCTGACAACATTTATTCCCATTTTACAGATGATGAAATTGAAATCGACAACGATTAAATGACTTGCCCAAGGTTAAACAGCCAATTAGTATCTGAAGCTGCATTTGAGGCCAGGGCCCCCAGGCTCAATCTACTGCACCACCTGACTACCTCTACTATAGGTTTTTGTTTTCCTCCCTATAATATTTATTTAGTAAAACATGGTCTTTCCAATGTCTTTAATTTAAAAAGAAAATGTATGGGAAGTTTTCTATTTCCAGCTCTAGAAAGAAACTAAATTGTTTTTTACTTATATGATCTCTTTTTTTTCCTCAATCTTGGGCTATTCATGACATCATTACTACAGACCTTCCATCACTCCAAAATGCAAGAGAAACCAGAAGTAGCAGGTTTGAGCTTCCCTCCCTCCACCACTCTCTTTTGCTTTTTGTCATAGTAAACCCTGCCTTCCCCCCAACCAAACTGTCTCTCCTCCATTTGCTCCAGAGTATAGGCCTTGCCTCCTAACTGCCATGGAGGTTGGAAATTTTCTGGAACTATCCCATACCTAACTGGGTGAGAGATAAGTTTGTTCTAGAAATTCAAATGAATGACTTGATGATTAGGCATGACTAGACTCTTTTCTCTCTTACAAGCTCCAAAATACTGCCAACCTGAATCCATTTGTTCTCAGAATTCCTCTTGGTAATGAATATTGCGTAGAAATGGGGAAGAGGTAAACTCCACTTACTTATTTTTAAACCTTTACCTTCGGTCTTAGAAATGATACCAAACATCACTTCCAAGTTAGAAGAAGAGTAAAGGGCCAGGCAGTAAAGGGTCATACAGCTCTAGGAAATGTCTGCAGCCATATTAGAACTCAGGTCCTCCTGACTTCCAGGCCTGGCTCTCTATCCACTGAACCACCTAGTTATCCCAAGAGATGAACTTTAATATCTACTCTTAGAAAACCAAGAGCAGAAGAAGGTCCAAGCCTATCTGGGGATGGAATGCAAGATTACTTGACCACGTCTTCTACTCAGTTCACTTCCATTCAAGGGTGATGGTACAGAAAGAGGTTCAGAAGTAGGATGTGGAACACTTTAGGGTCTGGTCCCAGCCCTTCCACTATGTAGTGACAGAGCCTTCAATAAATCAATCACCCACGTTTGTTCCCCTGTAAAACGATGGGGTTTGGGTTGGGTGATTTCTCCATCTCCTGCTAGCTTTAGATAAATATGTACCCATGGTACACCAAAAGGCATGTTAGGTGCTGAATTCAGGGGAGATATGAAAGCATCCTGTTGTACTGGGAAACAGGGTCTCGAACCCCAGATACTCATTTCATATATCCATGTGACTGTGGACCAACCTCTGTAACCCCTTTGAGCAACAATTTCATCATCTCTTTCTTTAAAAAGGATAATATTCCTTGTACCATTGGTCTCATAGGATTATCATCAGGAAAATGCTTTGTAAACTGTAAGGTGAGAGAGACTTCTTTACTGTTGTATCTAGCCCTCATTAAGAGTTCCTTGACAGTAAAGAACATTTTCAAAATGGTAACCCAGTGCCTTGTACAGCATCTAGCACATGGTAGGCACTTAATAGATATGAGATCAATTAAAGGAGCTTATAATCAAAACTTGCCCATGGAAGGGGCAATAAGAGGAGACGGGTATCCATGAACTCTACCTCTGGTCCCTCCAGTTTCTCCTGGGGCCTTTCTTGGCCCCTCAAAACTCTCTACTGCCACCCCTCTTAGCCCTCTATCAGAACCTGTTCTTGGGAAATGCGAGCAAGCTGTGAATGATTCTGTCTGCCTGTTTTCTCCTCTGAGGGTGTTTGCTTGCTGTCATATCTCTGATGGTCAAATGAAATGTTTCCTCACTATTAGAGGAATCAGAGGCATCGGCCAGCAGGGTGGGGGAGGGGTGGGCGGATATCATTTTTGAAGAGGAGAGGAACTTTTCAGCATCTCCAAAATCAAACAGCATAGCATCACTGGAGCTCCAGCTGAGACCAAGGGACAGCTAATATGTATTAAATAGGGGAAGGGAGCAACATTTATTAAGTGCCATCATGTGCCAGACTCTGGGCTAAGTGCTCACCAAATCTTATCTCATTGAATCCTCATAACAGCCCTCTGTGGTAGTGTCTAATCAAAAAACAAATAAATGCTCCAGGAAGTCATGGAGGAGGGTAATCCCTGTGAGCTCTGACCATCCATCCATATTACCTTCCTCGGAGATGTCTCTTTGAGTCCAGGTGTCATTTTCTGACTTGATCTAAAAAGAAAAGAAAAGAAAACCCCAGCAGCAAATCTTGTGACTAATGGTGGAGTACAGGGGAAGTAGAAGCCAGGAGAGGCGCCGGAGGGTGGGGAATTAAGTCATCCTGCTTCCTTCCCTGGTCACATTTTATAACAGGCAGCTGAGAATGACAGGTGGTTCCCAAAGCCTTCTTGCCTGACCCTCAGCTGCATTCCTCATGTCAGTCACACACTGATACTGGAGCTGTAGCAAAGATTGCATCATCCAAAGGGGATGACCTCGCCTTCCTCTCCTAGTCAGTGACAGAAATAGTCCAGGGAGGCATCATCATGAGGAAGGTCCAGAAGTGGGGGCCAAGGCCAGACCACTGGCCAAATAAGGTGGGGTTGGCCTTGGGGAAATGAGAGCAAAGGAAAAGTGTACCCTTCTGATTCTATTCCTGATTCCCATCAATGATGCTTTGCTGACACTTGCAGATGCCCCATGCAGATGCCTGGGCAGTGGATAGATATTTTGCACCTAGCAAAGGGTATGTGCCCTTCTTTAAGGACACCCCGAGGGAGGAACACAGTGGAGGTGTTTGAAGGGAATGTGGGAGGGTGCAGGATTAAGTTCGAATGAACAGGAATGGAAAGGAAACAAGGGAATAATCATTAAGTGCCTCCCCTGTGCCAGGTACTATGTCTGGTACTTTTACAAATGCTTTCTCATGTGAGCCTCACAACAACCCTAGGAAATAGGTGCTATTTTCCCCCTGTTTTTCAGTTGTGGAGACTGGGGTTTAGTGACTTGCCCCAAACTGCCAGCAACTGTTTGAAGCCAATTTTGAACTCAAACCCTCCTGACTCCAGGCCTGGCATTCTATCTACCATGTCACCTACATAGAGAAATAGTTGTACTTAGCCATAGACTCCTGCTCCCTCAATAAACTAGTAACCTGTAAACACCAATTGCTAATAACATTGATGCTAATTATCTGAATCAGTCACTTCTCCTTTTATTCTTGAAGGAAAGGCTTTCATTTTTAATTTTTTAATATTTTATTTGATCATTTCCAAGCATTATTCATTAAAGACAAAGATCCTTTTCTTTTCCTCCCCCCCCACCCCCCACAGCCAACGCATGATTCCACTGGGTATCACATGTGTTCTTGATTCGAACCCATTGCCATGTTGTTAGTATTTGCATTAGAGTATTCGTTAGAGTCTCTCCTCTGTCATGTCCCCTCAACTGCTGTAGTCAGGCACTTGCTTTTCCTCTGTGTTTCTACTCCCACAGTTTGTCCTCTGCTTATGAATAGTGTTTTTTCTCCTAGATCCCTGCAGATTGTTCAGGGACATTACACTGCCACTAATGGAGAAGTCCATTACGTTCGATTATACCACAGTGTATTAGTCTCTGTGTACAATGTTCTCCTGGTTCTGCTCCTCTCGCTCTGCATCACTTCCTGGAAGTTGTTCCAGTCTCCATGGAATTCCTCCACTTTATTATTCCTTTTTGCACAATAGTATTCCATCACCAACATATACCACAATTTGTTCAGCCATTCCCCAATTAATGGGCATCCCCTCGTTTTCCAGTTTTTGGCCACCACAAAGAGCGCAGCTATGAATATTCTTGTACAAGTCTTTTTCCCCATTATCTCTTTGGGGTACAGACCCAGCAGTGCTATGGCTGGATCAAAGGGTAGACATTCTTTTATCGCCCTTTGTGCATAGTTCCAAATTGCCCTCCAGAATGGTTGGATCAGTTCACAACTCCACCAGCAATGAATCAATGTCCCTACTTTGCCACATCCCCTCCAGCATTCATTACTTTCCTTTGCTATCATGTTAGCCAATCTGCTAGGTGTGAGGTGATACCTCAGAGTTGTTTTGATTTGCATCTCTCTGATTATAAGAGATTTAGAACACTTCTTCATGTGCTTATTAATAGTTTTGATTTCTTTATCTGAAAACTGCCTATCCATGTCCCTTGCCCATTTATCAATTGGAGAATGGCTTGATTTTTTGTACAATTGATTTAGCTCTTTATAAATTTGAGTAATTAAACCTTTGACAGAGGTTTCTATGAAGATTTTTCCCAATTTGTTGTTTTCCTTCTGATTTTAGTTACATTGGTTTTGTTTGTACAAAAGCTTTTTAATTTGATGTAGTCGAAATTATTTATTCTACATTTTGTGATTTTTTCTATGTCTTGCTTGGTTTTAAAGTCTTTCCCCTCCCAAAGGTCTGACATGTATACTATTCTGTGTTTACCCAATTTACTTATGGTTTCCTTCTTTATGTTTAAGTCATTCACCCATTTTGAATTTATCTTGGTGTAGGGTGTGAGGTGTTGATCAATACCTAATCTCTCCCACACTGTCTTCTAATTTTCCCAGCAGTTTTTATCCAATAGTGGATTTTTGTCCCAAAAGCTGAGATCTTTTGGTTTATTGTATACTGTCTTGCTGAGGTCGCTTGCCCCCAGTCTATTCCATTGATCCTCCTTTCTGTCTCTTAGCCAGTACCAAATTGTTTTGATGACTGCTGCTTTGTAATATAATTTGAGGTCTGGGACTGCAAGGCCCCCATCATTTGTGTTTTTTTTTTCATTATTTCCCTGGATATCCTTGATCCTTTGTTATTCCAAATGAACTTTGTTATGGTTTTTTCTAAATCAGTAAAGAAATTTTTTGGGAGTTCAATGGGTATGGCTCTAAATAGATAAATAAGTTTGGGTAGGATGGTCATTTTTATTATATTGGCTCATCCTATCCATGAACAGTTAATGTTTTTCCAATTGCTCAAGTCTAGTTTTAGTTGTGTGGAGAGTATTTTGTAGTTTTGTTCATATAGTTCCTGTGTTTGTCTCGGGAGATAGATTCCTAGGTATTTTATTTTGTCTAAGTCAATTTTGAATGGGATTTCTCTTTCTAGTTTTTGCTGCTGAGCTGTGTTGGAGATATATAGAAATGCTGATGACTTATGCGGGTTTATTTTGTATCCTGCAACTTTGCTAAAGTTGTTGATTATTTCAATTAGCTTTTTGGTTGAATCTCTAGGATTCTTTAAGTAGACCATCATATCATCTGCAAAGAGCGATAACTTGATCTCCTCCTTGCCTATTTGATGCCTTCAATTTCTTTTTCTTCTCTAATTGCTACTGCTAGTGTTTCTAGTACAATGTCAAATAGTAGAGGTGATAATGGGCATCCTTGTTTCACTCCTGATCTTATTGGGAAGGTTTTCATTTTTAAAACAGGGGACTGCTCAAGGAATATTTGCAAAATGATTCAAGCCAGGGAGCTCTGAGCCTCTCAGGACCAGGGGGCCTCCATCTTTTATTCTGTACCTGTCTCATCTCTGGGTTTCCCATCAGAGCAAGGATTTGGGGTTGGGACCCTGTTTGTCTATTTTTCTGAGGGTAATTAGAATAGACTTGTGGGCCATCCAAACTGGCTTACAGTCCCAGAATTTTGAAGCTGTAAGGCACCTCAGAAGTCATCTAATCCAGCCTGCACTTGACCAAAAAATCGATTTTACAAAACTGCTCCACTCCATGGTCATTCAGCCTTCACTTGGAAAGTAGTGGGCATGCCACTACTTCCCAAGGTAACCCATTCTACTTTTGAACAGTTCTAATTATTAGAGGCAGCTAGGTGGCATGGTTAATAGAGTGCCAAGCTTGAAATCAAGAAAGCTCATCTCCTGAGTTCAAAAACACCTCAGACACTTACTTGCTGTGTGATCCCAGACAAGTCGCTTAACCAACCTTGTTTGCCTCATTTCCTCATTTGCAACCATGAGCTGAAAAAGGAAATAGCAAACTATTCCAGTATCTTTGCCAAGAAAACCCCAAATGGAATCGCAAACAGTTGGACACATCAGAAAATGACTGAACAACAAATTATTAAAAAGTTTCCCCTAAGGTTAAGACTAAATCTGCTCTTCTTCAGTTTCTACTGATTGTCTTAGTTCTACCCTCTGAACCCAAACAGAATAAGTCTTGTCTCCCTTCTGCATGACAGCCCTTCATATTCTTGGAAGACAACTTTTATATAACTCTCTCAGTTTGTCTTTTCAAATTAGATGGGGAAACTCACGAAACTCAAACCTAAAATCCGAGCTAGGTATTAATGTCTCCACTGGGTTGGACCTGGACTCAGAAATACCTGGGTTCAAAACGTAGACACTTAAGAGCTGTGTGACCCTGTTTGCCTGAGTCTCCTCAACTGAAAAATGAAGATAATAATAGCACCTACTTCCCAGGGTTGCTGTGGGGGTCAGATTGGATAATCTTTGTAAGGCACTTACCACAGTGTCTGACACATTGTAGGTGCTCATTAATGAATACTTCTTCATTCCCTCCATACCTTGGGCATGTCACTTTCTTTGATTTCACATCCTCATCTCTATTATTTTGATCTTATTCTGGTTTGTCTGAGAATATAGCTCCGAAATGCTCCTCTAGTTTATGAGGACAGCTCTCACAGAAGAATTGGCATCCTTTGGCCATATCTAGGAGACATTCAGAGTCCAAGAAGGTCCAGACAAAGGATACTTTAATGTTGGAAGTGCTGGAGCCATCATTCAAACTCTGCTGAATAGCAGCATAATCTAGTTATTTTCATGAGCCAGAAAGAGATCCAATGGAAAGTTCTCCAATAGTGTCTCACTAAACTAGTGTCAGGGAGGGACAATCGTCCAGAGAGGCAGAGTTGGCATTTGCTGTAATGTAACTAAGGAAGAGCCATGGTTCTGATAGAAATTAAATTGATTCTGCTTTGCTCCAGAAGACAGAATCTGGACCAATGAGTGAATGTTACAAGTAAACAGGAAGATTTTAGTTCAATGTCCAGAAAAAAACTGCCACCCAAATGGAATCATCTTCCTTTAGAAATAAATTCCCCTACAGAGGAAATGCAACGAAAGAAACTGGCAGAGATGTCAGAAAGTGGATTTATGCATCAAGTAGGGAGTTGGACTAGAAAATTTTGAAAGGTCGGGTTAATTTTGAGATTCTGTGTTTCTGTGATGGGAGGAGGGGATAAGTTTTTGTTAAGTTCCCACTCTATGCCAGGTACTGTGCTAAGTACTTTATAAATATTATCTAAATCTATAAAAAATTATCTAAATTAAATATTAACTAAAATATTTCTGTTGTTCCAGTTTGGGTTCTTCAGTAATTTTTCAGTTATGTCTGACTCTTAGTGACCTATTTGGGGTTTTCTGGACAAAATAATAGAGCAGTTTGCCATTTCTTTTTCCAACTCAGTTTCCAGTTTATAGGTGAGGAAACTAAAATACAGAAGGTTGAGTGACTTGTTCAGGGTCACACAGCTAATAAGTATCTAAGCTCACATTTGAGCTCAGGAAGATGAGTCTTCCTTACTCCGAGGCCATTGCTCTATCCACTGTGCCACCTAGCTGTCCTAGTGTTCCAGAAAATGGCTCTAATTCTACTAATATCTACTGATAGACAAAATCTACGGATAATAGAAATTAATTCTTTTGTGTCAAATGTCTTTTTTAAAAATAAAGTTATCCTAGGGAGAACTAAAACTTTAAGTCATTGGCATCTTAGTTTAAAATAGATCATTTCCCCCTGCCTTCTTAAATTATAAGGGATTTGGGGCAGAGTAGGAAATGGGCCACTGGCTGAGTTAAGGGCACAGGGAGATAAGAGTTGCTGAAACCTCCTAAAAGGATTCATAAAGGGTATTGAAGAAGAACTTGACCACTTCCCAGTTTTGTCCAAGGCCAGTTCTACCTACAAAAGTTTTTCCTTCAAGTTTCTGCCTGACTGCTTTTCCTACCCATTTAATGAACTTAATAATTTAAATTTTAAATTTTAATTTCCCCTGATTATTCATGAGATTAGTCAGAACTTTGGGGATAATGCTAAAATAAGCAGCTAATGTTGGCCTGAACCAAAGACTTTCCATGTGTCTAGCGCACTGTATATATGCTTACTGGTAGCACTAGCTACTTAGTCTCTTCCCTGTGGCAGCAGAGTATCTTTGAATTGTAGAAAGTATCTTTGCATGGTAGAACGTTGCATTATATTCTTGATGCCTGGGGAAAGTTCACTTTCACTAAGCTTTGGTTACCTTGGCCTTTGGCCAAGCTAACTCTATTATCTCTGTATCCTTTGATTGCCTTGGGTGTCCTGGGAAGGAAGGGCTGAGGGGGGCCTCAGTGGCTGATCCCTGCTTTCCATTGGCTCCCTCTTGGAAACTGAATGTTTGGGATTGCCTTGAAGCAGTATTAGATGGTTTGATTTGAAAAACCAAGTCATGAATCATATTACACACTCCAGTTCTCAAGGGCAAAACAAATGAAGAATTGCACTGGAGCAAACAGAAACTTATAACATCCGAACTTATTTTCCGTTCCTCTGGAGTCACCACCTTGATCCTCTGAGCCCTAGGGTCCCTGGGGAGATGAACAGACATAGGACAGGGAGGATGAGTTAGATAGTCCCAGACCTTTCCCCAGTGGCCATTCTAGAAAGCAGAAGGTCCTATCTCTCCTTGCCCAAGAGCATGAGGAATCTTCCACAATGGGGGAAGACTACAGAGAGGGAGAACCAGGCGTCCCCAGAGCAATAGGAGCCCAGCAAAGAAACTGCCCGGCTGCTGACCAGGGAAGCTGCTGCCTTGATTGTCCGGCTCAGTGACTGAATGAATGGAGCTCTGTTTCTATTCTTCCTTCCAGTTGGGCAGAGTCTGCTCAGTGACCTGGCTCCTTAGCCTGAGTAGTACCACCTCTCGCTTGCAAAGGAGTGAGCCACAAGAGTGACCCAGTTGCCATATGCTTTAGATGAGTGGGAATGAGGCCAGGCCTTTGGGCTGCCGGGTGACCTAGTGCCAGATGCCCTGGGGTGAATGAAGAGTTTCAGGGAGGACTGAAAATGAGTAGCAGGGAAGAAGGCGGGTTCTTTTCCCTTCTTGGAATAGGATATTCAGGGTCTGGCTGAGCCACAATTCTCATAGAGACTGGGGATCAAAAAGGACCTCCTGGGCTCACCCCAAGCCAAGCTCCATACCCCAAGAACCACAAATGAGTCACTGCTTCTAAACACTGAAAGCATGTTCTCTAACCAGGCCCTTTCTATGCAATAGAAAAAACTCCTTCCTCTCCATTTCTACTCTGGCTTTAACCCTTACCCCCTTATACTTGGACCATTAAAGGAATATTCCCTCTCTTCTTCCTGCCTCTAGTTTCTCACCTAGACCCCCCTCCAGGCTATTCAGCACATTATTGCCAGACTAATGTACTTACAGCACCACAATCCTTGCTCAAGAACTTTCCTTGGTATTCCTTCCCCTCACCATATTAAGGCCAAGCATCCCTGGCTTTCAACACCTCCCAGTTTCTAACCAGATATCCCACTGTTTTCCCAGTACAAATCTTTTGTTCTGATGAGGCCATTCGATTCCCCATCTCCCACAAAAGCAATGCTTATTCTATGCTCCCTACCAGGAATGTCCTCCCATCTCGACTCCATTCCCCTAAATCCTTCAAGGCCCAGCTCAAGTCCTCTCCTTTCCATGAAGTTTTCCCTGCCTGCTCTCACCCACCATGACCCTTCCTCTGTTCTTATTTCCAGCACACAGTTGTTCTCTATTTGTGCCATGTGTGTCAAGAAGGCAGTGGGGAGCAGGGGACTTGGGTTCAAATCCCCCTTCTGATGTTTACTACCCGTCTGACTATGGGCAAGTCATTGAGCCACCTTCAGCCTTTGTTTCCTCAAGTACCAAAATGGGGGGAGGGGGCATGGGTGGTGCCCAAATGGCCTCTGAGCCCCTTTCATTTCTATATCATATGATCCTTGTCTGCCCAATTAGATTGCAAGCTCCCTGAAGAAAAGGGCCAGGTCTTTCTCATATCTTCCATAGTGGTGGATACAGAATAGGTGCTCTAAAAAATGTCTCTTTGATTATGTGAATTCAACTATTTAGTAACTAAAAATTGGTATCAGAAAAGAAACAACAGTAATAAAACCTGGATTTCAAGTGAATGGGGATCAGAGGAGGGAAGAGTCTTTCTAGGGAAAAGAAGGAAATAAGCATATAGAAAACTGGGAATTAATTACAAAAGGAATCCAATCAGCTGTAGAAGAACTAGAAAACAGCAGCTTCTGGAAGTGTCCTTGGAATGGAATCCTGAAGACAGAAAGGAATTCAAGAGATCCTGGGCATAGGCACCAAGGGAAAGATGGCCAATGGCTTTTTGGTGTTGAGAATTGCAGAGAGAATACTTGACTTGAAACCAGGGATTGCAGTCAGAGACCATCCAGAAAGGACCTTGCATAAGTCAAGAACTGAGGGTAAGAGAATGAAAACCTAGTCCAGAAGCCACAGGTAGAATTTAAGCTGGTTAGAACTTGGTAATCATGCTATGTGCCTAGAGTTACTTAGCCAGACATGTATGCCCATGTTTGCTCACACTAAAATCACAGCAACTTTGGGTGTTAGGACAGAAAGGAACCATGGGGATGATTTTGTTTAACTTCCTCATTTTCCAGATGAGGAAACTGAGACCCAGAGAGCCACTTGCCCAAGCTCATTCAATTGCAGAGCTAGTCCCTGGACCCAGGTCTTCGGGCCCTAAATTGAGAGTTTTCATTCATGCCTCTGTGTAAATGTGTGCTATTTCACTGATGAGAGTAGCTAGGTGGTACAATGGATAGAATGCCAAACCCAGAATTAGGAAGATTCATCTTTATGAGATCAGATCTGGCCTCAGATACTTATTAGCTGTGTGACTCTGAGCAAGTCAGGGAACCAGCCTGTTTGCCTCAGTTTCCTCATCTGTAAAATGATCTGGAGAAGGAAATGGCAAACTACTCCAGCATTTTTTATAAGAAAACCCCAAATTAGGTCATGAAGAATCAGACACAGCTGAAAATGACCAAACAACGCCTTTCTCAGTTCAAATCTGGCCTCAGACAATCACAAGCAGAGTGACCCTGGGCAAGTCACTTAACTTCATCTGCCTCAGTTTCCTCATATGGACAAGGAAATGGCAAACTATTCCACTAATTCTGCCAAAAAAAAAACCCTAAATGTGGTCCTGAAGAGTCGGACATGACTAGAAATCACTGAATAACAACATTTCACTAATCATATGGGTAGCATTGATAAGAGGGGAGGGTCAAGGATGTGTCCTTAAAGTAAGAATCAAAAGAAAAGAATCTCTTTATTCCCTGGGTGGTAACATTGAGCAAGACCTGTGAACTTGGGAAACCATTTTAAGATAGCTCCTAGTGTTTTTGTCATACATTTGCTTTCAGTACTCTCACTTGGTTATGGAATTTCACTTCCAGCCCCTGTGTTATTTTTTTTCTGATGTCCCTTTTCCTCAGCTCCTCTTTCCCAAGAGCCTCAGGATTCTGGGAAGATGATGCATTATTCATTTACACAATCAACCTCATTTATCAAGTGCTTATCAAGGACAGAGGGCTCTTCTGGGTGCTGTGGAATAAGGAAAAATGAGTTTGGAAGAGTAGAGAACAGGACCTTGGCTTTGGGGGTCTTCCAATCTATTCAAACCCAGTCTATTCCACTCGTACTCTGGTGCCTATCTGTGCAGATTGGAGAAGCCAAAGGAATTAAGTGCCAGCCAGGCAGATTGCCCTTTTGGCGCAAATTGCTGCTTACAGCGCCACCCAACAGCTTCATCCAAATACTGTATCCAACACCCAGCAGCCATACAGTTCATATCTTCATCCTCTTTCTGAAAGCATCCCCTTGGGGGAATGTCAGGAAAATCCGGCCCTGCAACCTTGTCTTAATGATTTTACATTTCAGCTCTGTGGCATTTATTATCTAAGTATTTCAGCACTGGTTGCAGCCACTCAAGGCTTCCATCTCTTGTGTTAGATGAATGTTGTACTTCTTGATTTACAAATGGGCTTAATGAGAGACGCAGAGGATGAGTGCTCAGCATCAAAGGATGTCTTTCATGGCTTTGGGGGAACCATGAAGGGCACAATTGCTGCAGTGACACAGTGACCATATGAGAATCTGATTCCACAAGGTATTCCTAGAATTTGTGAAATTCAGCTTCTAGGTAGGCGACGTCAGCACCGATGATGATGAAAGATCCTCCCTCCTTCCCGATTTTGTCATCACCAAAAAAATTCACCCCCATATAGTATGCTTCCTTTTTTTCAGCATGTAATTTACTCGGTAAACTATATACTCATCAATACCAAAACTGTGTTTATTTTAACCATTTGGGAAGGAAATCTTATAAACCAGGTTATATCCTTCTCTACCTTAGGGAGGGCAGCTAGGCGGCACAGTGGAAGAATAGTGGACCTGCAGTTAGGAAGATTTTAATTCAGCTACTTTCTAGTTTGGGGACCCTCATCAAGGCACTTAACCCTTCTTGGCTGCAATTTCCTTATCTGTAAAATGGGGATAATAATATCTACCTCCTAGAGTTGTTGTGACAATAAAATGATATATCTGTAAAATATACCTTACACGATATTTGACACATAGTAGGCACTTAATAAATGATTGTTTCCTATCTTTTTTTAACCTTTACCTTCCATATTCTAATCAATATTGTGTGTTGGTTGCAAGGCTGAAGAATGGTAAGGGCTAGGCAATAGGGTTTGCCCAAGGTCACACGGCTAGGAAGTGTCTGAGGTAAAATTTGAACCCAAGACCTCCCATCTCTAGACCTGGCTCTCAATCTACTGGGTCACCCAGATGCCTCCTGATTTTTACGTTCATAAGGAAAATATTCAAAATATGATTGAGCCTCTTTATAATGCCTCAGGGATGCCATTGTGAAAAAAAGTTACTTTACCAGACTTGATTTCGAGCTTTGCAGTCAGTTGTCCCTTTTTCCTGATGTCACACTGTCTGCCACTAGCACCTCCTCACCTTAAGACTGCTAAACTGTGGGTCTAGAAACCAGGTTCCTCAGAAAAAACTGTGAGTCTGTCTCATGAGCCTGCCTTCTCTTGTAGCTTGTTTCTACTGCCCTGCAAACTCTCTCACTTGGATCCTAAAAGCTGGTCATTATAGTAGACACATACAGTGCAGAGATCAGCAGCTGGGCCCCAAGTTCCTTAAGGTCAGAGGCTGACCAAGCCCTGCTCTTCATTGTGTGTCTGTCTAGTGCTTAGGGAGAGGCTTTTCTAGACAAGTTTCAAATTTCCCTGTGAAAACTTTTTTTTTCTTTTAAGCAAAATGACACAATTATACAATTGCTTTAAAGGTGGGAGACACCTCTTAAGAGTGGCACAGTAGGTGCTAAACAAGGTCTTCCAAGTTTGGGGGCCAGCCCTCTATTCATTGGGCCAGGTTGCCTCCCTATTTAATAATAATCAAATTAAGGACTTTACAGGCAAATAGTTACTTGTGAAGCCTCATGAATGATGTCATTTTTAACATTTCAATTTATTATTTATTTTACTTTTATATTTTATCAATTATATATGATAACAGATTTCCACACAAGTTTTCCTAAGTTATAATATTGAATTTATCTCCCTCCCTCCCTTTTCTTTCCCTCCCCAGTGCTAACAGGCTATTCTATCTGGTTCATAAATGTATTATCATGTAAAACGTATGTCCATAGTGTTCATTTTTGGAAGTGAGTAATCTTATAAAACCAAACCCCCCAGATAAACAACTGAGAAATCGTCCACTCTCATCTGAGTTCTGAGGGCAACAGCATTCTTCATCCTAAGTCAATTATCATTTTGCATTTAGACTCAAAGGGCCCAGGCTTTGGGGGCATTTTGGTCCAGGCTTGTATATTACCTCCATGACTTATTCAATCACTTGTCCTCTCTGGCCTCAATTTTCTCATCTATAGTATGAGAAGATGATCTACATCTCTCTCCTAGCCTTCATTTTATGATTTTCTCATCAATGATGCCTACCTTTTACATAAGGCATTATTAAAACTGGTATGCTTCTTGTTCTGGTCTTCTATGCAATGGAATGGTCCTTAGGGGTACTGGTTTATTTGACTCCTGTAGGATTAGACTTTCTATGACCGTGACTCCGATTTAAAGGGTGTTTTCAAACGAGAAATTGAAGGTTTTCGGTTTGTCATTTCTTCACAAGGAATGAGAGGCATAGCTGGAAGAGGCCATGGGGGTAAGATGTGTGTGGATGCAAGTTGAAGAAACCTTGACAATTCTTAACATGTTGGTTATCTTGTGACACACCAGAAATAAATGGCTTGACTTTCAAGCATAGGAGCCATATGTCCCTGTCATATCAGCTGATACCTTTTGGAGGGGGAGGAATCACAAATTTGTATGCAGGGTGAAATCTGGGTGAGCAGAGGGCTGGGGAGGGCAATAACATGATGCAGAATTGTAGACTTTCAACCAAAAGGTATCCTATAGGTTATCTGATCCAACCTCCTAATTAGACCAATGAGGAACCCAAGACCCCAAGACTCCTAAAGTAATTGTCCAGGGTTACAAAGAATATCAGAACATAACTATTGAGCCCAGGCCTTCCTGACCCTAAATCCATCACAGTATAAGACTACTACAGAACTTTTCTACTCTGTATCACTGGTTCAAGTCCAGTTCTGGTCAGGAGTGCCTGAGCATCAATACACTCAACCTCAGTTTTTTAAACCCTTACTTTCTGCCTTAGTAACAACTCTAAAATCAAAAGGGTAAGGATTAGGCAAACAGGGTTAAGTGACTTGCCCAGGGTCACACAGTTTGGAAATTTCCGAAGCCAGATATGAACCTAGATCCTTCCAACTCCACCCACTCTATCCACTGTGCCATCTAGCTCCTCCTGTCCATCTCATTTCAAGAAACACTTGTGGAGACACTGAAGGGAACTAAGCTTTACTCTCAGGGCCAAAAGATAGCTCTCATATTGGATTCTCCTTCCCATATTCAGACAATATATGCCGAGTCTATTATTCATCTATATTCTCATCATAGAACTTGCACACAATAAAGCTATGATTTTTGAGAACCAACAGTCACCTCCATGCCATGCTAAGGCATCAAAGTATGATCATAGTAGAGGATGCTTACTACAAGTGTGACCTAGATCAACCCACTTTCCTCAGGCTACTGATTTGTAAAATGATGCGGTAAGAACAGAAGCACACTTTTCCAACTCTGGATCAGGGGTTCTTAATCTTGTCTGTGTCCTGGACCCTTTTTTAGCAGCCTGCTGAAACCTCTGATCTCCTCAAAATAAAATAAAATACATAGGATTACAAAGGAACCCAATTATGTTGAAATATAAGTATCTGGCCTCAGTTGCTTCTTAGCTGTGTGATCCTGGGCAAGTCATTTAACCCCCATTGCCTAGCCCTTACCTCTCTTCTGCCATGGAACGAATGCAAAGTATTGATTCCAAGACAGAAGGTAAGGGTTTATTTTTTTATATGTAGGTATCTAAAATTTTTTTAAACATCATGGACCCAGGTTAAGAACTTTGGTTCTAGATCCATGACCCTCCAATTAATTAATGCCAAACAAAATAGAAACAACCTGTGCCTCCTGGACTCTGTGCATACTGTACAACAGTTAGGGGATCTACTGGCAGTCCAGAAAGGACAAGTCTGTTAGCACACAAGTTTCCCTGATAGGAAGTTGGCAGTCTTGCCAGCTAGAGCATACTTTGGAGGAAAGGTCAAGTCTGTGCAAATTTGCTGGCTACTCCTGCTTCCCTAGGGGCCTTCCCCCTTTAGAGTGAACTCTTTGGGGTTGGTTGTGTTTTGCCAGCTTGCCCAATATGTACTCTAAATAATCTATTTAAAGCTGCTTTCCTCTATTTCTTTTAAGACCAAACTGAGTTTCTGGGCCTCTGTGGTTACCTGGGGGGGGGGGGGGAATGTGTTTTTCTTCTATAGGAATAAAAATGAAATCCAAAACTCCTAATGGATTCCAATTGTTATTCTAGTTACTAGGAGGCTCAACAGCCAGGATACCTCACCCATACACAGCACCTCAGCTTTGGGCCACCCCATGCAGAGGAGCCCATTCTGTTTACATGGTTATCAATACCCTCTGAGATCCCGCTGAGTCCAGCCAGGACCTCTTTAAGGTGGTAAAGAGCCAAGCCTATTTGGGGAAAGGAGATTGTATATGGAGCCTCCCTCTGTGCACGCTAGCCACTGGCCCTTCATTTAGTCCTAAGAATTGGCTGGGTTCCTGAAAGGCAAAGCCATAACTGAAATGAGTGGCTGGAGCTTTGTTTCAGGCACTAACATCCAAGAAGGGTTGTGCTTCCTTAGAAGTGGGGTGTTGTGCTTTCTTCTCTCCGCTGGGAGATGTGATGGGCTGCCCCTTATCCAAATCCAAGTTCCCTTGGAAGACAAAGGGTCTTGTCTCTTCAGATGACACCCCAACTCAGGATTTATAATCAAAGGATTGGGTTCAAATCTCACCTCTGTTCCTTACCATCTTCATCACTTTAGACAAGTTGCCTTATCTAACACTCGCTTCTCTTTGTTGAATGAGAGGAGGGGAGAGTGGTTTAAAAAGTCTGTAAAGTAGATCGAATCACCTGCCAGCACCCAGAGTGGGAAGGGAAGGGACGGAGGGAGATAAATTCAATCATATAACTTGGGAAAACTTATGTGGAAATTTGTTATTACATGTAGTTGGCAAAAGATAAAAACATTTTAAAAAATAAATATATATCTATATAAAAGCCTATAAAATCCTTTCCACTGGAGAAGGAAATGACACATCAGTCCAGTATCTTTGCCAAGAACCAATCGACTGAACAACAACAAGGTCCCTTCCATCTTCAAATGTATACTCTGAGGCTTGGTCTAGAGAAGCAATTTCTCCCTTCTGGAAAAACCTGATCTTTGCCACCAGAGTTCCTGGGAAGGTCCCTTAATACCCTTATTACCAGGTAATTGAATTGAATTGAAAAGAACAAGGTCCACAAACACAGATGCCATCTTATTTCTGGAGGAACCCAATGGAGGTCCTAGGATAGTCTGTTGGGCCCTTGCAATGTGGGCATCATTGCTACACTATGGAAGCAATTCCACACCCCTGGAGCAGCCATATACCTGTCTGCAAAGAGTGCAAGACTTGAAAGTACTCCCACTCCAATCTGGTCCTCTTCCATTGCCCCTGCCTTCCACCACCCCACTCCCAGGTATTTTTGTCCACTGTTCTTGGGATGGAGGAACCAACAGTTTCAGGTGAAAAACTTCCAAGAGATCCCTCTGCTAAGAGGTGAGGTACCTTGGCAGTGATCACCTGCAGAGCTAGAATGGATTGGAACAATGGGAAAATTGCATTTTTCCCAGTGTCATCTAAGATTGCTTATGTGTTACTGTAGAGCAATTATCAGGATTTCTCCTGTCCCTGTCCTTTTAGTAGTAAAATAACTTTGAGAAGGTTGGGGACAGAGGAAGGAAAAGAGAGTTAAGCAAGGAAATATAGTCTTTAGAATTGAAGTATCAGGAGAAGTTGGGAGGGGAGAAGGTATAGAGGAAATGCAGGTAGTAGATTCTGAGGAACAGTAGAACATGACCAATATGCATCAAATACCTTCTGTATTCAGCACACTGAATGGAAGGAAATTTGGGTACTATTGGAAAAGCCATCGAGGTCCATCAGCAGAGCCCGAAAGCTAGATTTGTGGGTCTAAGTGGAAAATCCGAGAGTGATTAGCTATGAAAAATATGGATGAAAAATAGTCTATAAAAATGTACTCTGGTAAAACAACCATAAAAAAAAAAGCCTTTATTCACTCAGAAAAACAATGGCCAGGAGTAGCCCCTTGACCTCTTTCAAGAACATCATTCATGAGGAAGGGCTGGGATAGCTCTTTCTCTTGATTTCTTTTTTCTGCCTCTGGCATAATGAATAAGTTAGTAAAGCTCAGACTAAAAAAAAGATGAGATATTTTCAACACCGAGCAAAGCCAAGGAGGCTAAAAGCGACAATGATGTGGTGATGAGAGCCAGGCTGGTCTGCTAAGTTGGGAAGCTTGGAATAAAGAGAGGAAATGGATAGAGTTCTATAAGAAACCAATTAGAATTAAGATGGATAAGGCAAATGAGGAAGAACAAATGAGCAGGCATAAATTAGCAGTTAGTTGAGTTTGGTTTCAGCTTTCCAACCCCTCTCCAATCCCTAGACCAGGCAGCCAACTGCTTCCCCTCACCCCTTGAACCATCCTTCCTAGAAGAAATACCCTTTGTTGTTGTTGTTGTTGTTGTTGTTGTTGTTGTTGTTGTTGTTGTTGTTGTTGTTGTTGCTGCTGCTGCTGTTTAGACATTTTTAGTCATGTCCAAGTCTTTGTGACCCCATTTGCTGTTTTCTTGGCAAAAATATTGGAGTGGCTTTCCAGTTCCTTCTCCAGGTCATTTTGCAGATAAGGAACTGAGGTAAACAGGCAGCTAAGCTAAGGTCATGGATAGAGCGCGGGGCCTGACGTCAGGAAGACACATTTCCCTGAGTTCAAATCTGGCCTCAGACACTTACTAGCTGTGTGACCTTGGGCAAGTACCACTGTGCTCCAGACCTCTACCTTTCCCCTGTTGCATTCTTTAAATCTTTTCTTCTAAGGCCCATTCCCTCCTCAGAACCTTGTTGGATTAAATTCACGTGGGGAGAGGGGAGACTGATAATGACCACATGGTGCTCTTCATAAGAGTATTTTAGCAAGAGCCAAAAATACCTTAGCCCAAAGAAATGCCATTCTAATGGTGGAGATGCATGTCCTGTGGCAATATTTTTAGATATGTGGGCCTTTTGTCAATATTCCTCAAACCATGAAATCTAGAAGATGACCTACGACTTATTCATAGACTCACAACAGTATTGGAGACTATCTGTACTTTATAGAATGGGTTCTAAGGAATTGGGAATATTTAACCTAGAAAAGAGAAGTCTTAGCAGGAGAAGGGTTCTTCTGTAGCAACAGGAAGTCTGAAATAATCTTCAGGTATTTGAAAGACTTATCCTATGAAAAAATTTCTAGTCTTGTTCTACTTAAGTCTAGAGGGCAGAACAAGTTGCAGAGAAGTCTCAGAGACTGCCTTGAGCTCCATGTTAGGAAAAACTTCCTAACAGGTAGAATTATCCAAGCTCTCCAGGTAAGTTCCCCATCAGAGGTTGTAATTCTCTTTGTTCTATGGAGTCCACAAGTTGAAAAGGCCTCTCTATACCACTAAAGGAACCCACTGGGAAAGATGGAAAAGCCCCAAGGGCCAATTCAATACACAAAAGAAGAGGAAGAGGCTTAGACTTAGGGAAGAGGTAGACAAGGGTTTCTAAGTTCCTTGGAGAAAGAATCAATCAACAAGTATTGAGCAGCTATTCTGTGTAAGGCACTGTGCTGAGCATTGTAGGAGATACAGAGGAATAGAACACATTGCTTGGTCACTGCCCTACAGAAGTTTGGAAGCTTAAGGATCTAGGTAGGGAGATAAAAAAGAGGGACAAGGAAAAAAATAAAAACAAGGCAATGTTTGCCTGAAATACTGGAGTCTGTTTTCCCAGAGGCTAAACCTTGAAGTAGAACAACAATTTTTGTTTCAACTCATTGAAAATCTGTGTAAAGTGTCTAAATTCTAACCCCCTTAATAGTAAGAGTCTGCATGAACGTAGTTTTGAATTACTGAATTTTTTATTTGAAGATTGAATATATTTTAGAAATAAATTTTATTGTTTTATATCACTCAATTTTCACCTTGTATCTATCCCTCTATCCCTCCTGAGAGCCATCTCTTGTAACAATTTTTTTAGTGTAGAAATGAAAATCAATTTCATCAAAACCAATCAACAGATTTTAAAAATTTGACATATAATGCTCTACAGCCGTGGACCCACACACTCGTGACTGCAAAGGAATGGGGGCCACATGTGTTCTTTGGATTTTTGTAATATTCATTTCTTATTGTTTTGTGATGGTTATTCATTGGATTTACATTGGTGGGGTCACTATGCATATTGCTTTCTTGGTACTGCTTACTACACTTCGTGTAAATCTTTCTATTCTTCTCTGCATTCTTCCTGTTCATAATTTCTTACAGAAGACTGTATATCTTGTTAGTCTTTCACCACTCTCAACATAAATTCACTCTACACAGGACTAGAAAAAGAGGTGTTGAAAGGATATATGTAAAATGAGACCAAATGTGTAGGAAACCCTGGCATCCCACCACTTGTCCTCTGTTGCTTTCTCTAAAAAAAAAAAAAAAAAACTCCGGAAGATGTTGTCAACTGCATCCTGAGTCCTGACTTTTGTCTTGTCACTGAATTTCATTGACTCTGGAAGAGAGAATGAGGCTGCTGATTTTGTGAAGGGAAGCTCTGCTTCCCTTAAATCCAATTTATGTGTGATCTAATGATGTCATTTTGGTCCTCCTTGAATACGAAAGACAATGTCCAAACAATAGAAGATGAGGGTATTAGACGGAGAAATGGATTTCTGTTCCTATTTAAGGCTGCCTCCAGCCTTACTGTGATTAAGTTGTTCAAGGAGGCAGTCAGTAGAAGATGAGCGTTCTGACAGCTTATACTTAAAAGAAAAGGCCAGAAGTCACAGCTGCCATACCTACCATCAGTTCATAACTTTGCCCTTCTGCTGCCTTACATTTTTTTCCATCATCACCTAGGTGAGATGAACAGCGTTGCCTCTTATTTTTTTTCAAATATATTTTTCCCCTCAAGGCTACCACTGATTATGTTCACGTGATTTGTCCCATATGGGCAGATGGGCAACACTTAGAGCTGGTTTTCGATGAAGTTCGTTGGGTCTTCACGAAATGAAATTGACTGTAATAGAGCAAGCCAATTGCATTGCTCCAGAGCAGCTGGGGACATGGGTGGGTGGGGGTGGGAGGGAGTGGACCTAGGGCCAGAATCTCCCAACCAGAGAGGCTACGAACGTGTTGAAAAGCAAAAACAGCTGCTGCCCAGCCTCACTTGGTGAGACGCCGCACGGCTTATCCCATGAAGGGGTTGTTGAGTGCAAGGGAAAATGGCAGCCAAGAAAGAAACAGGAACTAGCCACTAAGCCAGTATGGTTTTCTTGTTGTTGCTACTGTTCTTTTAGCTAAGACTAAGATGGTTTTTTAAAACTTTTTCAGTAGCTGCAACCTTTAGACTATCATCATGGTTGCCTCCCAACTTTTCCAACAAAGATATAGGACCAGAGTGAGCCATGGTTCAAAAATACAAGTATCAGGGGCAGCTGGTTAACTCAGTGGATTGAGAGCCAGGCCTAGAGGCGGGAGGTCCTAGGTTCAAATCTGAACTCAGACACTTCCCAGCTGTGTGACCCTGGGCAAGTCACTTGACCCCCACTGCCTAGCCCTTACTGCTCTTCTGCCTTGGAACCAATACACAGTGTTGATTCCAACAAGGAAGGTAAGGGCTTAAAAAAAATACAAGTATCAGTGTTTGTGAAGGTATTTGGGAGGGTCTTTAAGTTCTTACCATAGAAATTGTCTTGGACTAGATAGGTAATGCCTAGGCAATTGGGGTTAAGGAATTTGCTCAGTCCCACAGCTAGGAAGTATCTGAGGCCAAATTTGAACCCAGGACCTCCTATCTCCAGGCCTGGCTTTCTATCCACTGAGCTACCCAGCTGCCTCTATATTTATATGGTCTTTGTAAACATATTTATGTATCTGTTATTCCCTCCAACAAGGAGGATAAACTCCTTGAGTACAGGACTGCTTCATTTTGCCTTTGTGTCTCCAGAACCTAGAACGGTATCTGCCATGGAGTATGTGCTTAATAAATGTTTGTTGACTGATTAACTGCCTCCTAGTATTTGACTATAATAATGCACCACAATTTATTCAGTTCATTTCCCCTGTTTTGGGGTATTTGAATTGCTTCCTTCCAGTTTTTGCAATTACAAATAAAACTGCTACAAAAATCCTTGCATAGCTAGCTCTTTTATGGTTTTTGAGAGATATTCCCAGCAATGAAATGACTGTGTGAAAAGGCATGATGAATTTTGTAGCTTTTATTACATTCTATGAATTTGATCTCCCAAAAGATTCAGGTTTGCAATTCCACCAGAAAAAAAATGAATGGGGAAGAGGGCAGCTAGTGGTTCAGTGGATAGAGAGCCATGCCCAGAGATGAAAGGTCGTGGGTTCAAAAATGGCCTCACCCTCCCTAGCTGTGTGACCCTGGGCAAGTTACTTAACCCTCAAGTGCCTAGCCCTTACAGCTCTTCTGACACAGAATTAACTCTAAGATAGAAGGTAAGGGTTAAAAAAAATGAAAGAGTAGGCCTGTTGTCCAAAACCCTCCCAGCACTGAGTTTCATTGCTTTCAATTAACTTTGCTAATTTAATGAGTATAAGGTGGCACATTAAAGCTATTTTAATTTGTATCCATCTGATCATTCATGAGATTTAAATGCTTATTCAATAAATTGGAACTAATAGATCTATGGAGAGAACTTAATGGGAGAAGCTGGCAATACTGATTCTCATCTGATATACATAGACCAGTTACAAAAATTGCTGTCTATTAGGACAGAGAAACTACATGTAAATTCAATAGGGCAGAAATTGCACTTTATTTCCCAACTACTCCATGACAAAATAAGAATCCAATTATTTTAATATGAGGAAAACTTATAAAATTATATGAAAATTTTAAAAAACTAATCTATTTAACAATTAAACTAAAGAAGAAAAATTTAAATCATATAACATTTAAAACAGTGTCAACAGGAATACCATACATCCAAATCTATAAAATGTACCCAGAGCAATTCTTAGAGGCAAACTTATATCCCTGAATGCTAACATTAATAAGAGAAAATTGGGGGGGGGAGGGGTAGCTCAGTGGATTGAGAGCCAGGCCTAGAGACAGAAGGCCTTAGTTTCAAATCTGGCCTCAGACAATTCCCAGCTGTGTGACCCTGGGCAAGTCACTTGACTCCCATTGCCTAGCCTTTACCACAGAAAGTAAGGGTTTAAAAAAAAAAAGAAAAGAAAAAATGGGATAAAAAAACAAACAAATGAACAAAGACTGCACCAAAAGACACAAGAAAAGGATTAACATAGCACTCCAAAAGTGGGGGGGGGGGGGGGGGGGGAAGGAGACAAATCATAAACTCCTGTAAAGAGCAGAAATAAAAATACTAGAATATGAAATAATAAATGATAACAAAACAAAAATTTTTAAACCCTTACCTTCCATCTTAGAATCAATCCTGTGTATCGGTTCTAAAGCAGAAGAGTGGTAAGGGCTAGGCAATGGGGGTTAAGTGACTTGCCCAGGGTCCCACAGCTGGGAAGTGTCTAAGGTCAGATTTGAACCTAGGACCTCCCATTTCTAATTCTAGCTCTCAATCCACTGAGCTACCCAGCTGCCCCTAACCCATAAAAGTAGCCAATAGCAATGGAAAAAATATAGAAAGTATATATATATATATATATATATAATCAAAATACAAATGAAGAAGAAATAACAAAGCTAAGAATATCTTAAGTGAATATCATTACTAAAGTATTATCCCTAAATTATAGTCTAACAAATGAAAGAACTTAAAACATTTAAATTATTGTTAGCAATAATGAAAAGATAAAGTATATATTAACAATTACAAACGAAAAGGGAAAACAAAAGAAGTGAACTATTATAAGTGAATACTACTGCTAAAAGATATTCTAATAAATGAGGGAATTTAAGGCATATAAATTATTGTTAGCAATGAAAAAAGGAAACCAAGTATATTTAACAAAAATTACAAAGAAAAAGGAGAGAGCATAACAAACAAAAGAAGCTAAGAATAAGTGACTATTACTACTGAGATATATTCTAAGAGATGAGGCAATTTAAAACAAATTATCTTTAAAAACATAAATTATCCAAACTCACAGTGGGAATTAATAGTTTAGGAAGGTGAATTAATAGTTTAAGAAGGTGAATCTAAGAGGAATGCTGCCCAAGATTTATGAAATGTCTCCTATTTGCAAGATACTGTTTTAGGTTCTGAAGTTATGCAGGCAAAACAAAGAGAAAAGAAGTTCCTGCCCTCGGGGAACTTACTTTCTATTCTGTTGTAAGTCCAATAGATGTACACCCCTCTGCTTGGTCTGCATTTCCCTTCCATGAGTAGGATCAGAGGAAAGCAAGAATTGTGAAGCTTAGCAGGATGTTTAAGGTTTAAAAAAAGAAAAACTAGTTGCCTAAAGGTGACTCTGATATCACACTATTGAAAAGACACCTGGAAAAATGAGGAATCATCTACTTTATAGAAAGACGCTAGAGAAACAAAAGGTTGCAAATTCATGGTGGGACTATGAGCTTACATCACCCCTGTTTTGAAAGAGATGCCCGAGAAATACTCCAAAGACTTTCAAGAGTCAAAGATAGCACTGGACCCTAGAACCTGTGACATCCAGCTTGCTGTTGCATCCAACCAGAGCTCTTTTGCCTGGCTTTCTGGTCAGGAGCAAGACAATGCTAACATGATTTTCTTCTTCCCCTATAAGCACACTAGAGAGTGCTTGCCTAAAGAGGCATTTAGGTATTTCTAAGAAACACAAGGCACATAAAACCAAATAGAGAAAGTTGAGAATTTAGGCCTTCCTAGAAGTAACAGAGTGTTGACCATTTAATTTGGGTCTTAAGGCTAATATTAATTTTGTTTTCACTGGAGTACACAGTAGAGAGAGAGAGAGAACTGAGATTTTGGATTCTGCCTTGGAATGGCCTTGTCCTCTAGACCAGAAAGGTCAAACACCAAGCCACTGGTGTCTCAACCCCCAACACAATACTCCCCAGAGCAGTTAAACAGATTCAAATATAATTGGGAAATATTTAACAAATAAAAAACACAGTAAAGCATAGATAATAGTATATATTAAAATTAAGTCAATATGTGGTCTACAGGGTTCTTTATGTACCAATTAGCGTCATTTCAAATCCAAGAAGACTGTTCTGGACTTCCAACACTGAACTTTATTCATTTAATTTCATTTCTACCTTAATGAACTGTAATTTTCTCTAGATAACAACAGCACATCTGCATTTGTAAACACATAGAAATCAAATGTTAAGGGTATGGAATGTCAACCTTTAAAAGATTAGAAGAGAAATTCTGACCTTTAGAATCTAAGAATGCCCTAAAAAGTTTTTTTAATTTATATCAACTACAATGGGAGGCAAGAAAGTTCCTCATGTTTTCTGTGCAAGTGTGTTAAATGCTAGGGAATAGTGTTCTTTTATCAACACATTATCTATTAAGTTTGTCCTCCAACTGCAGGACTGGCAGATGTAACAAATTAATTGCATTGGTATTTAGAGTCATTCTGTAGTGAAATTTAAAATATATCAAAATATTAACGAATTATTTTTAAATTGTCCATGATGGGTTGTAGTAGGTGGATAATATGAGGAAAGTGAGCAGTCCTTTCTGATCTTAGAATGTCGGGAAAGGTATTAGAATCTCAGTGGCATAAGGGCAGAGCCATGATGGATTTAGGAATTAGCGTCATCTAAACTCCTCAGAAACCCAGGCTGAGACCCTAAAAGGAAAAGCTAGAGACCATACAACTCAAGCAGGTCTTCTGAGCTGGTAGCCAGTGCCCAAAACACGTTTGCTGACTTACCCAATACCCCAGGTAGCTATTTCCAGAAAACCTATAAAACAAGGACCACAGTGGGTGGAATCACTCTCTTTTAGACCTGATTACTTGAGGAGGGAGAAAGAAAGAACAACTATGAGATCAGGAAATGCTTCCAGTAGAAGGTAGCCTGTGAGCTGGACCTCGAAGGAAGGCAGGGATTCTGAGAAACAGAAATAAAGAAGGAATCCATTCCCTGGCATAAAGAACAACCTCACTAGATGTGTGAACTGATAAAATCTGACCCCATTTGGATCAGAAAGTATATAGGGCTGGGAGAGGGTGGTACAGTGGACCTGT
Source organism: Monodelphis domestica (assembly GCF_027887165.1). Taxonomy (NCBI): domain Eukaryota; kingdom Metazoa; phylum Chordata; class Mammalia; order Didelphimorphia; family Didelphidae; genus Monodelphis; species Monodelphis domestica. Next base: position 228,917,551 of record NC_077231.1, on the reverse strand, counting down.
AGTTAGGAAGGACTGATTTGGTTCAAATTTGGCCTCAGATTCTTACTAGTTCTGTGACCCTGGGCAAGTCAGTTAAACTCTTTGCCCCAGTTTCCTCATCTAAAAAATGAGAATAATACTAGCATCTACTTTCCCAGCCTATTGTGAGGACCAAATGAAATAATACTTGTAACGTGTTTAGCCTGGCACATAGTAGGTGCTGTATAAAAATTAGCTATTAGGTTCATGTATAACCCAGATTGAATGCTTGTCAGCTCCAGGAGTGGGGAGGGAAGAAGAGAGGGAGACAATATGGATCATGTAACTTTGGAAAACTTATATGGAAATTTATTATTTAAATTTTTTAAATTTCCATGTAAAAATTAACTATTATTAAAACAGAAAGAAGAAAAATGTGGAGGCAATGTGGTCTATTGGCTAGAAAGCTGGACTGAAAGGAAGACCTAGATTTGAGGCTTGGCTATTTGACCCTAGATAAGTCACTTCCCTCTTATAGGGAGAGCCTAGGCTCTCTCTGAGACGCCTCAGTAACAGAGAAGGTGCTGGCTTGAATTGATAGATTTTCCTCACCTATACTCATGAAATCACAGGTCTGGTCCCTATCCTGACGACAACCTGGGAGGTAGGACTTCAGCTAATGCCTTGGTTATCAGAATTGGAGAGGGGAGAGAAAGGCACTGACAGGAAGACGTGGGATTACAGTTGCTTGCATGTGTGAAAAGAATTACCTATGGGGTGTCACTGTAGGATACCCTAGAAAGAATCCTGCTGCCCTTCTCATATTTCCCTCGTATCTGTTCAGTAGGGCATGAAATTCTATCTTTAGAGCTCTGTCCCTTTAACTTTCGCTAGTCTTAGATCCCCCTTAAAAATTCAGATCTTCCCCTGGAAAGGGTCATGTTTGGTGTCTATGCTGCTTATATTTTCTTAGGGTAGAATTATTTTAAAGTGGGCATGATCCACTTCAAAAGTCACTTATATACATTTTATCTCATGTAGGTATATTATATATGTTCTATGTAGATGGATTTTATGTATTTTAATTAAAGTTGTAACAAATAAAACATAATGCTATTGTGGGTCCTTATAGCTTGGGTGGAGTTCAAAATCCTTTCTTGAACATAAGATGCCTGAGTGGGGAGGGAGGGAAGGAATCCTGGTGGAAACAAGGGAACAGCACTGAAGAACAACAGGTTCAAAAACTGGGGGCACCAGAGACAACCTTCACATACTTCAAGTTGTCAGCAAACATTTGTGAAGCGCCTGCTGTGTGCTAGAGCATGGAGGCTGGGCACCAGCCTGCAGCTGCCCATGGGACAAAATGGCAAGATGAGCTGCCTCTTCTTTTCCCATGAATACACCCACTCATCCCGAGTCCCTTCTTTAGGTCCTTCGGGGCTCGAGAAAGAACTTGGTGCCCTAGGGGAAGCCCTGCCAAGCAGTGCCAGGGAGGGAACAGAAAAAGCCTGTCCCTGCAGGGGAAAATGAGCTGAGGGGATTCTTCTGCAAGGTCAGAACATCCAGGCCCCAGGCTAATTTAAAGAAATTTAAATTTAAAGAAAAATATGGGAGAACAGGTGTTTCTCAGGCAGGCAGCAGCAGGCACCTCGAGAGCTGCCTCCGTGTTTTCAGCAGAGGGAGCTGTCCATGTCTAACCCAGCAGACAGGCATCAGACGGACACACACATCCCTAGGGACTCCCGCGCTGCTGGCTGGACGGGGGCTGATAAGAAGATAGTCGCTCTGACATCTGTCATCAAAAAGGACCAAGGCTCAGAGGATTTAAAACAGACTCTCGAGCTCATCCAGTCTAATGGTCTGATTTAATAGGAGAGGGACCTATTGTTTAGGGTCACACAGGGAGCAAAGCAGCATTTGAATCCAAGGCTTCTTGGATTTGGGCACAGCTCCCATTTTTTTAGTTTCCCTCATTTTTATTCCGGCTACCCGGTGGTGACTTCTTTCCCCACTCAACGCAGTTTTTTGAGAATTATTTTAGTAGTCCCCCTTCATATTCTAGAGGTCCACGACGTGACTTGCCTTCCTTTTCAGACTGGGGAATTGTTTTTTTAAATGCCACATAGGCTTTTGACCGCCTGTATTAAAGTTTGTATTTGTGCTTCCCACACTTAGTGTCTCCTCCTGGAGGTAGGGGGAGAGGAGGGGGAGAGGGGAAGCGGGAAGGGTCGGGGAGGCGGCGGAGGAATCTTTCCTAGGACAAGGGTCTGTTTGTAGTTCCTAAGCTGAAACAAGGGAAGGAGAAGGCTTAGGGGCTGTGTGGTAAGCAGCAAGCAGGACGTCAGACTTCTGACAGACTTGATTGGCGCAGAAGGCTTGGCCCTGGACCAGAAAAAACTCTCTCTCTCCCCCGCCTTCTCCCCCATCTCTGCCGCCCTCCACCACCCCCCCCCCACCCCCCAGATAGCAGCTGCCTGACGACTTTCAGTGACGTTCAGGAATCCTCTGTGGCCATCAGTAAGAAGAGACTGTGCCAGTGAGCCAGAGAGTACAAGGCCAGCGGTCTCCTAGGGATGCCACAGTCGTTTGTTAATCTGCAGGGTGGCCAGCAGACAATTAGAAGGCGCCAGTCCCTGGACAGTTTTATTCATGAATGCTGAGATTTAGGCTGGAGCCTGCCTTACACTCGTTCTGAATGTTAAAGAGAGAGAAAAGAAAAGTGGATTTTTTTTAATGGTTAAAACAAAGACTTGCAAAACTTTTGGATAATTTTGGTTTAGGCTGAGAATAAAACATTTTACATTGGGGATCCAATCCAGTTTCTCAGTGGCAACTCTGAAAACCCTTAGAAGTCACTGGTACCACTAATACACTGTTGGTGGAACTATGAATTGATCCGACCATTTTGGAGAGCAATCTGAAATTATGCTCCAAGAGTTATAAAATTGTGGGTGCCTTTTGACCCAGCAATACTACTATTAGGTTCATTTCCTAAGGTGATCAAGGAAAAAGAAAAAGAACCTATATGTCCTACAATATTTATAGCAGCTCTCTTTGTAGTGGTAAAGAACTAGAAATAGAAGGGAGGTCTGTCAATTGGAGAATGGCTAAACAAGTTAGGGCATATGATTGTGATGGAATACTACTGCTCTGTAAGAAATGCCAAACAGATTAATTTTATTAATTAATTAATTATTAATTAATTATTAAATTTTTATTATAAATAATAATAAAAATTATTAATTAATTAAATATTAATTAATTAAAATTAAAAGACCTACACAAAGTCATGAAGAGTGAAATAAGCAGAACCAAGAGAATATTATATACAGCAATAGAAATATTTTTGAAGAATGACTAATGTATGTCTACCTCCAAAGAAATACATAAGACATAGTTTTTTAAATATATATATATAATATGTTTTTAATTGTTTTTTCATCAAATGATGCCTTCTCAAATGGGAGTAAGGGAAGAAAGGAGAAAGTTAACTATCTTTCTATTTTAAATGTTACAAATAAATAAATTTTAAGAAATAATAACTTAAAAAAAGTCACTGGTTCCAACGCATCAAGGGACCAAAGAGAAAGGTGTGGGTATAAGAAACCTGTATGTACTTCTATGAATAGTGATTACATATCTCATGCCCACAAATGAGGTTGGGTGGTAGCTGCTTAAGCATAAATAGGATCCTCCAAATACCCCCCCAGAAGATTATTTTGAAGGGTGTTCAGGCCACTAAATAATAGGATCAAGTGTAATTGATACAGCATTGCCTGTTTTTTATGTCAAAAGCTATTTTGACTCACTTTTAACAGGTAAAGCAATCCAAAATTCAGTTTGATTCAGCAGTTATTCATTAAGTGCTTCTGTATATGAAAGACTATGCTAGGTTCTGGGGAAATGAAAGAAAAACAAGTAAAATGGACTGCCTCAGAGGTAATAGGGTCCTCCTCAAAGGAGGTTTTCAAATCAAGGCTAGACTATCACTTATGAATTTTTTTAATTGATGTATTTTTTTTTACATTGCAAACATTTACAGATTGCTCCCACTAACACTATAGTGACTTCATCTGAAAGACTGCTAGATGGCATAGTAAAAAAATATCCATAATCAAGCAAAGAGAATTTCCTCATTGGCTATACATAGACATGTCTCATTTGGTACCCTAAATTTACCACCTTTTTGTCAGGAGGGAGATATGTTTCATCATCAGTCCATCGGAATCCTGGATAATCATTGTTTTAATCATAGTTCCTATGGATTTCAAAATTGCTTATCTTTATTATTATATAAATTCTCATGGCTTCACTAATTTAATTCTTCTTCAGCTTATAAAAATCTTCAGAATTATTCATTATTTTATATCAATTTTATGTGTAAATTATTCCTCTGATTCTACTTACTTCACTCTGCATCAGTTCATATGTCTTTTCATGTCTCTTTGAAATCATGTTTCCTCATTTCTTACAGCACAATTCAATTCTGTTCATGTACCACAATTTGTTCAAACATTGTTCAGTTGATAAAAAAGAAAAACAATAAATCTATGAATTGAGAATGCAGAAAAAATCTTAGAAAACCAACCAATTTTAAAACTCCAATTAGACATTAAAATAGAAGTCTTAAAAATTAAGGAAGAGATTAACAAAATTGTAAAGCAAAGATACCATTGAACTAATAAATAAAACTAGGAACCACCTTTTTTTGATAAACAGATAAACTAGTAGCTAATATCTTAAAACAAGAAAGGGGAAAACCAAATTACCAAACTCAAAAATAAAAAGAAAGACTCACAACAAATGAAGAAAAAACAATTAATATTATTAGAAACTCTCTTATATGCCAATAACACTGTCAAATTGTATGAAAAAATTCACAAAAATATAAAATACTCAAATTAATAGAACAATAGAGTTTTAAATAACCCAATTTCAGAGGAAAGAATTGAACAAGCCAGAAGTTAACTTCCAACAAAAATTCCAAAACCAAATAGATTCCCAAGTGAATTCTATCTAACATGCAAAGAACAATTCTAGTATTATATATAATGCTTGCAAAAATAGTAAAAAAAGAAATTCTACCAAATTTATTGTCACCTAGATATGATCTTGTCATTAATAATGTAGAGAGGATTCATAGTCAGTTAGTTACAAGTTGGACTAAATGGCCTCTGGGGTACTTTACAATTCTGATTTTATAGGATACCAAAAAAAGTAAGACGAGTAACTTACAACCTAGTTGGGGAGGTAGAAAATGATCATCAAAAAGCTGTAATGCAAAGTAGAGTATAGCAAGTATATGAGAAAGTTACAATATGACATGAACATTTAGAGGAGTGTTCACTTCTAACCAAGAAAATCAGAGAAAGCTTCTTAAAATAAGTAGCATTTGCCCTGGACCTTGAAATTGAGGATTTATAGGAATTTTTTAAGAAATTTAGGAAATATAGGATTTCAACAAGGGAAAACAGGAAGAAGGTCATCCTTCTTAAGGAATGGCATAAGAAAATTCATAGAACTGGGAAATCAGAGTTATGAGAAAATAGTTAACATTTCAGTTGAGCCAGAATAGTATGCACAACAGTTAAGCCAGGACCAGGTTATGTCAAGCCTTGAATTACAGAACTTTGAACCTTATTTGTATTGAGTAATGGGGAGCCACTGAAAGTTTTTTTTAGCAGAAGGAATATGATCTCTATTTTGTATTGGGAAAAATTTTGTGGCAACATGGTAGAGAATTGGAATGGGGAGAAACTGAAGAAGGTAGGAAGACCTAGTAGTGTAAAGGCAATTCTTATGGCCAGGGGAGGAGGAGGGCTGGGATAAAATGGGGGTAAGAAGAATAGGGCAGGAGACATTTCACCATTGGAGATTTTTTTCTTGGGGTTAAGTTAAGCATTGCTTTTCTTTTTAAAACTGCAAACCTTCCTGGGAGAAGGAAAATCTTCAGAAAAGACATTTTAATTAACTTATCACGTAACATGAGAGACTCAGGGAAGAACACAAGACATCGAGATCAGGAAGCATTAATATGGTTGAATTGTATTAGAAGTTGATGGTTATAAGGGGAGGATCTAAAACAAATTTCACTGACTACAATTTTGCAGAGGGACTGGATGGTCCCATCTGCTGTTTGAAGTAAGAAAGAAATGGTATTTGGATGAACAGGTGACTACTGGTATGATTTAAGCTACACACCTCACTGGAGGCTTCTTGGAGACATTGAGCCCTTGCCCACCATTCCTACCTGGCTTCTCCCTCTTTCCATCAGTTGGGTGGATTCCATGCCCTGTCACAAGGGCTTGTGATAGCTGCATTGGCAGGAGTAGCCACAGGAAGCCAGGCTCCTTGGAGGGCCTGATATCTTACAGGGTGTCACCATGGCTCTCTTCAGCCATCCAGAGCTGCTCAGATAACAAGAGATACTGAACTACTGGAAGGGGAAGGACCTGACATGTGTCTCTGGGATGCTCCCTTTCTCAGCAGCGGCCTCATGGACATGGCTGCTCCCTAGGAATAAAACCCAGGAGGCTGGTGTGTCTCAACCTAAGAACACTGGTTCCCAGGACATCTTTAGCACATGCCTATAATACTTGGTGGCTGGTCATTTGATTTATTAAGCAACTGCTCGTAGTACTTACCAAGGGCAAGTTACTTTGTGAGGAGCTGGGGATAGACAGAAATGAAAACTAGGCCCCATTCTCAAGGAGCTCATTCGAATGGGGGTCTAACAGAAACAGAGAAATAAGTGCAATCACTTGATAAAGGAGAGGACTCTATTAACTAGGAGGATCAGGAAGGACCCAAAGAGGGAGTGAAATGGATATTACTCTCTCTCTTCCCTCTATGCCTTTGTACAGGCTCTCTCCTCCACCTGGAATGCCCTCCCTCCTGACCTTTGCTACCTGATCTTTCAAAAGTCACTTCAAATGGGGCAGCTATGTGGCTCAGTGCATTGAGAGCCAGGCCTAGAGATAAGAGGTCCTGGGTTCAAATTTGGTCTCAGACACTTAAAACCTGTGTGACTCTGGGGCAAGTCACTTAACCTAAATTGCCTAGCCCTTACTGTTCTTCTGCCTTGGGACCAATTCTTAGTATTGATTCTAAAATGGAAGGTATGGATTTTTTTTAAGTCATTTCAACTCCCACCTTCTACAGGAAGCTTTTCCAACAATATGCTCCATTTACTCTATATTTATTTTGTATGGATATAGTTATTTGTGTGTTGTCACCGCCATTCGAATGTGAGCTCCTTCTGAGCAGGGATCCTCTTTTTGCCTTCTTGGGTTTGTCCAGTGCTGAGCATTGTACCTGCCATGCAATAAGAGGCTAATAAATGTTTGCCAATTGAGTGACTAAACTGAGCCTTGAAGGGAGTGATGGATTCTACTAAGCCACCATCTTGACTCCTGATAGTGATGGATTCTAAAAGGTTGAGGTGAAGGAACACATGCCAGGCAGGCATGGGGCAAGAAATGGAATGCCCAGTTCAAGAAGCACCAAGGAGGTGCCAGTTTGACTGGTATGCAGTGTAAGAAGGGAATGGTATGGAATATATCTGGAAAGAGAGGCTAGAGCCATATTGTGTGGGCCTCTAAATGCCAAGGGAAGGACCTTGGATTTTATCCTACCAGCTACAGTGAGCAGGTGTTCTTCATTGATTCTTGTAAAGGGAAAAGACTGGTGCTTCAGAAAAAAAATGTTTTGGTAGCTGTGTGGAAGCTGAATTTTTAAAAAAGAGAATATGGAAGCAAGGAGACCAAAGGGGAGGTTTTTGTAACAATGTAAATCGGTGATTCTCAAATTTTTGTGTCTTATGATAAACTGTTGTTGTTGTTCACTGCTTTCAGCCATGTCTAACTCTTTGTGACCCCATTTGGGGTTTTGTTGTCAAAGTTACTGGAATCATTTGCCATTTCCTGAGGCAAATAGGGTTAAGTGACTTGCTTAGATTCACACAGCTTGTAAGTGTCTGAGGCTATATTTGAACTCAGGCAGGTGAATCTTCCTGTCTCTAGGCCCAAAATTCTATCTCCTGTGACACTTTTCTGCTCTCAAAAATTGTTGAGGACCTCTCAAAGAGCTTTTGATTATGTGAGTGATATCTATCAATGTTTACCATAATAGAAATTAGAAATGTCTAACTATTATCATAGAAATACATTTTACCTTAACCCTTAGGCTTTCTCATACTACACTTTGAGAATTGTCAATGATAGGTGAGAAAGACCTGAAGTAGGATGGTAACTAGGTGAATGGAGAGAAGGGAATGGATGTGTAACAAATTATGGAGATAGAATAAAATAGAACACCTAGGTGGACAGAATGCCGAGCCTGGCAGACCCCTCTTCCTAAGTTCAAATCCAGTCTCACACACTTACTGAGCTGTGTGACCTTGAGACTTAACCCTGTTTGGCTCAGTTTCCTCATCTGTAAAATGAGCTGGAGAAGGAAAAACTAATCACTCCAATATCTTTGCCAAGAAAACCCCAAATGGGAACAGGAAAAGTTGAACAAGACTGGGAAAACAAGAACAATAAACAACAAAAGAATAAATAAAACTTGATAAATTATTAGCCATAAGGAGGGAAGGGAATGAAAGTACCTGAATAGCTGTGGATTCTTGTGATTATTGGAAATTAGAAAAATGGTGGTGCACTTAAATGAAATTGGAAAAGTTCAAAGGAAGTTTAGATTTAGGGAAGAGAGGTAGATTTTGACTAAATTACATGATTCTTCTTTTTTTCAACCTTTACCTTCCATCTTATAATGGATAGGTTCCACATCAGAAGAGTGGTAAGGGCTCAATTGTTTTGCCTGGTATCACATAGATAGGAAGTACCCGAGTCTATATTTGAACCCAGACCTCCTGTGTCTAGGCCTGGCTCTCAAGCCACTAAGCTACTTTTTTTTTAAGTTCTTTCATAAACATGAAAGGCAATGTGGTATAGTTATAGTGGATAGAGAGCCATCCTCAGTGATAGGAAGATCCAGGTCCAAATGCTGAACTGGCAGTTATGAAAGCAGGCTCAGAGATAATTAATAATCTAAAACAAAATTTAAAATAAAGTGGTGGCATCACATGGAACTTAACAGCCTTTGTTAGGGCTATTATAAGATAATATTTAAGAAAGCACTTCAAATACATACATAGATACACACACCATATATTTGTGCATATTTATCTCTAAATACATATACATACACATATAACATGTACTTATAATCATAGGATCTATTTATAGCAGCTCCTGTCCTGAAGATTTTCTCTCTGGAGAATTCAAGGTTGAGGTTCATTAAAGCAGTTCTATGGAGGCCCCAAAATTCCACAGAATGTTACAGTTGGAAGCAACCTTAAAGATGGTCTCATCCTAATCTCTCCCTTGCCCCAACACCCCACCTTGTGTTCCAGATGAGGAAATTCAGACCCAGAGACCTGCAATAACTTGCCTGAGGTCATAGTTGGAAACCCAACTCTGTTGTTTGGAGTTGCCATGAATGGGGCCCAAGTTCTGCCTCCCCTTTGCAAAATTTCCCTCAACATCCTTCTTTAGCCCCCCTCACCTCATGCTTCTCTTCTTCCCCATCCTTCATCCCCACTGCGATCCCCAATTCCATAAGGAAGGACAGGCAGCTGTGACCCAGGGTAAGGAGGGGTCAAAGGAGCAAAGAAGTCCATGAGATGATTCTTCCAGGTGGCAAAGCTTAGGAGACTTTCTGGACCAGCATCTTGTAGTCTTCCTGTTTCCTTACTCAGCACAGGCAGCTAGTTCTGTTCATTCGTTCATTGAGGGTCTCCAAAGAGATTAGATTCGCATTTGTTGTTCTCTCAACATCTCTGGGGGCCACAGGGTGAAGGGAGAAACCTCTGCTGCAAGAGTGCTTACCTGGGCCCCTCTCCTGTCTCCAGCCTGTCGAAACCCTACCTATCCTTCAAGACCCAGCTCAGATGTCACTGTTTCCATGCTGCCTCTCCTGGTCAATGATGATAGAAGTGATTTCTCCTTTGTCTGAACGCTGATGACATGTAACCTAAAGCATGTATAAGACTCTGGACATTTGCTGCCTTTTTCTGCAGTTATATATGCCCTCTGCTCTTCCCGCTGCCTTGCCCCATAATCAATCACCACCTAAGTAATCAGCATTTATTAAGCTTTTATCATATGCCAGACATCTACCTTTTAAAGAATTCCATTCAAACTAACTCTTTAACTACTATTGGGGTAATCATTAAGTACCTACTTTTTAACAGGCACCAGGGATACAAAGAGAAAACAAATCTAAGAGTCCCTGCCCTCAAGGAGCTTCTATTCTGCCAGGGGACAATGTATGCACCAACACAATGGGACACAGATGCCAGGAACTTTGGAAGGAAGGGATTCAGAAAAGGCCTTGGGCAAGAGCTAACAGTTGAACAGAGCTTCAAAGCTCAGATAACTAGGAGTCACCTACGTATACATACACATGTACATGTATACATCCATCCATCCATCCATGTGTGTTTATACACAAGTGTGAGAGCATGAATGTTATCTGCCTTACATCATGATAAGCACCTGGAGGGCAGAGATAGCATCTTCTTCTCTGTACAGTCAGTGCTGCTATAACTACATATTTATTTCCCCAAAAGCACCTTGATATAAAAAATTGCATGCTAAAAACCCCTTTTGGGGGGGGTGGAGTTAGGAGCACAACACTCAAATGCTTCATCAGGAGCACATCAAAAAAGATAAGTCCCTGATAAAAACAGTAGCACAATTTTTATACATGTTAAATAGTGAAGAAATATATAGATAGGGACAACTAGGTAGCATAGTGCCAGACCTGAAGTCAGGGGCATCTGGTTTCATATCTGGCCTCAGACAAGGAAGGAGAGGGAGGGAGGAAGGAAGGAAGAAAGGAAGAAAGAGACGGAGGGAGGGAGGGAGGGAGGAAATAGTAATGGCATCCATGACTTTAGGCTGGTAAAATTGGACAAGTAGGCTATGGTGGAAGGTAGAGGGGGCATGGTCCAGACCTGGCCTCCCCTGTCCACAGTTCCTCCTGCACCAGGAGATGTACAATAAGTATGACTCTTTACCTTGACAAAGACATGAAGTTTGTACATGGAACTGGGCATAAGAAGGGTTGCAGCTTGTGAGTGGTGGGGTTTTCTACATGAGCAAACTGATGCTCAAATTGTTCCCTGATCTATCAGTTGCACTGGAGCACATTCACCTTTTCAAAACAAGCATGATAGCAACTTGACACACTGCTCAATGGGCAGCAGGCAGTAGTTTGTTGATTGAATAAACCTAGATTCCTATTAGGGATTCAGTGAAGGAAGGGGTTCAGACATAAAGATCTCCCAGAAGATTCTTTATATTGATTCTAGAAGACTAGATGGAAGAGCAGGCCGTGTGTCAGGGCTAACAGAGCTGACTTTAGCTAGTTTGAGCTATGGGAAATTCCACTCTCCAACCTTTTTCTTCATCGCACCCTCTTCCCCCCGCTCATCTAAAATGTTCTTTCATTCTAGAAATTTCACAGGGTCAAATGGTGAAGTCAATAATGTTTGATGTCCCCAGCCTCTTCTTTCCTAAAACTTCTCCTTCCTTGGTATCAAAATCTACTTTCTGGAAAGGGTCTTCTATCAGCCACATATATCTTTCTCTCCCAACCAGGGTATTTATATTTTAAGCCCTTATTTTTTCTCATTGTGGAATCACAGACTTTGCTCCTTACCTTTCCCTCTCTCCTTCTAGTTAAAAGAATTTAAGGCATCAGGGAAGATGAAGGGAAGGGTGTTAAGGGAAGGGAGAAAGGCAGCTAGAGTGAGCTACTATTGGGCCTTAATCGTCATGAATTGGGTTGTGAGTACATTTGTAGCTCACCTGTAAGCACTGGGATAGTCGGGAAAGGACTATAGAATCACTTTCTCTGTTAATGTTTGAAAGTGGATGCCCATCTGGCTGGAACAGTTTGATGCCATCATCCATGGAGAAAAGGGGATAGACTGGATGGCCTTGGATTGTCCCCTTTTTCCATGCATTTAGGAGAACCCAGCTTATCTTTTAAAAGAGACAGCAGGCATGCTTGTTCCTGTGTAGAGATGGCTGATACCCTTCCATCTGCAGCTTCCCAGCTGTCCCATGGCTTCTCCTTTTCCTTCCTCTGACCCCCCCCCCCCATTGCAGAGAATTTTACAAATTAATCACTGGGGACAGATAATTCACAGAACTCACTTTCTACGTGATGTGAATGAGAATAGCCAAGATGCCCAGAGCAACACCATAGAAACGAGCCCCAGTGATGACAACGGAAACAGCAGCTTGGACTCGATCCCAGTTGGGAGGGCCCCCTCCAGCGTCCTCCCCCTTCTGCCTCCCCTTTGCACACATGGACAGGTTTCATTCAGTCTCACCAAGCACTGCACTCCCGGGGTGCCTGACAGGGGTGGAGATACCAGGTGGTGTGTTGAGTCAACAGAGGCAAGGGCTTGTGTTCCCATCACAGATGACTGTAGCCAACAGCCCAGGAAGGAAGGGGGCATCCTGGGACCTGCCCTCTTCTATCATTCAAGGACAGGGGATGAGAGGTTTGAGAATCTCACTGTCACAGTGAGGGAGATGGGAATACCAAGTGCCCCATTGACTAATATTGAGGTTTCCCCTCAATATCAACTTTGAACTTTCTTTTTAATCTCCTTCATACTTTACTTGCATAATAACTAAGCTTTTTAGTACTTCAATATTTGCAAAGCACTTTACATATATTCAATCCTCACAACAACCCTGTAAAGCAACTGATATTATCCCCACTTTACAGAAGAGGAAACAGACAATCAAGGGATTTGCTCAGGGACACACAGCAGGTAAATGTCAGAGGTGGGATTTGAACTCAGAACTTCCAGGCTCCAAATCTAGAACTTTTTTTCCATTATAACACCTAACATAACAGTAACTTGATCCTAAAAAGAGGACTTCTGTGTCTGCCTTCTAAAATCACACCCCAGGATCTGTTCTCTTCAATTCCATTCTGTTCTCACTGGATAGAACTGTTATTTCTCAACTTTTTTTCAATCCAAAGACCCTCCTGGGAAGTTCTAGGGACACAGAAGGGGTAATGCTTTTCATTCAGAAACTGGCTTCTTTCCCTTTCTCCAGCCTTGGCTAGCCAAGGTGATTTCCTACCTGATTTTGGATGTATTTACTGCTGGCACTCATTTGACTTCAGGCTCTGTTTTGGGAGCTGGTCTCAGCAACTGTTAAAAGCTAAAAATGAGGCTGGTAGACAGCTGCTGGCGATGCAGGAACCAGCGGTCTCATGACCTGGCTAGAGAGCTCTTGTGATGTACTAAAGGTTCAGAACCAGTGGTTGGGAAACAGTGGAGTCCGAGAGAAGCTGGAGACCAGAGAGGGAAGGTGTTGGGTCATGGTGACCATATCCCCCAACGCCGAGGATGGGCAGGCGAAGCCTTCAGATGGACTTTTGGATCTACAGAGGAACTTAAAAGACCCTCTAGCCCAAGTTTCTCATTTTGTCCATTAGGAATAGTCCTAGAGAGGTAAAGTAATCTCCCCAAGGCAGAGGTAGAACTTGGATTAGAACCCAGGTCACACTGAATATGGCTCTGCATCATCCTGCCTCCCTGTCACATTCAGGTACTAAGAGCCCTGGGTGGAGGATTTCTCTCAATAAAGTTATCTGCTCTACCAGAGCAGGCAGTCTGGCCATCCAACCCTCCCTCAGTTCCTGCCCCAGCGGTCTTTAATCCTGAGTTTACCCCCAAACACAATCTGATTTTAATAATAATAATACGGCTTGTTTTTAACAGATAGCTCTGGCCTGGCAAGAATCTGAAATACTTTGTTGTAAACAGCCCTTCTAAGGGAAACAGAACTTTGATTTATTGGCCTGAAATGATGCAGAACTCCAGATGCTAACCTAAGAACAAAGCTGAGGAAGGCTGAGGCCCGGAGAAGGCTCTCCCCACCTTCCATCACCCCCCTGATGCCTGAGATTCCAGTTAGAGGTCATTAGAGCAAAAGAGCCCAGAACCATTTCTGTAATCTGACAAATAGCCCAAGACCTAGTTCCCTATTCAGAAAGATGCCCCATACTCTTGGGAGGGGTGGTCTGAGTCCTTAATACCTCAGGGCATGAGCTTCTCAGATCCTTTTCTGAGGGCAAATTTTGAGAAAGGAGGGAGAACTAAAACACTGGATACTGGATGAGGCTGTATGGGAAAGGGACTCACGGGGTGAGGACCCATGTTCAAATCCTGCCTCCATTGTCTAGAACCTGTGAGACCTTGAGCAAGTCCCTTAAAGGTTGCTTTGCTTCAGTTTTCTCTTCTGCAAAATGAGGGAAATGGAATGTGGTGATCCCTTGGGTCTCTTTCAGCCCTAATTCTATGAACCTTTACAATCTACCCCTTCCCTATTTCAGCATCATCTCCCATTACCCTTGTTAAGAAATAGTCATCAGTACTTGGTTACATCATGGCCAAAATAGATTTCTTTAACTGATTAATCTTGAGGTTGGGTAGGACAGAGACCACAAAACAGTTCTGGACAGCAGGAATCTTTGGATTGATTGACTAAAGCAAAAAAATACATATATGTATACATTAAACATCTACATACAACATATCTATAAAGCATACATGTATATATACATATGTAAACATACATAGATAGACATGCATATGTCTATGTAAGTATGCACACATAAAACCTTAAGGAAATAATCAAAAGAAGAGATCTAGAGTCAGAGATATGGCCAGCATACATAGGGAAGTCAAAACACTGATATGTTTATATCTATTTAGGTCTATTTGTATAACTAGAGAACTATTCACATAATTAACTCAGACAGGCAAAAACAGACTACTGAGGCTTAGCGAGTTCTGTGGGAGCCTCCTGAGCATTCAAAGAAAGGTAAACTATTACTGGATAATGGATTAGAAAAGTTTTACAGGCAAATAGGTATGTCTTTCATTGTTCTGCCTAGAGGCAAGTGGACTTTTCCCATGGTCTGGGCTGCAGTATCTAAGATATTAGAACCCTTTACATTAATATTTGGTTTCCAGAAGCAAAACAGAATAACAGACCTAAAATTTAGTCATCCCAGTATCCTGTCTACCCATGTCTCCTACTCTAACCAAATTGGTCGATTAACATTCCTTAAACATCCTTATACACGTTTCCTCTTTTTTTTTTATTTGTTGTACTTTGTTTAGAAAGGCAGAATAGTTGATACATTTTAAAAAGATTTCCATCTAAAATAATTAAGTAAAATATAATGTACTTGAAGTGACAAACCTCTGTAAAACTCAATTAAAACAACACATTTTCCAAAATATCTAAATGGATTTTTACCAATTATACACATTTCTGACTCACTTTTGTCTCATCTGTTTTCCATGGTTCTTCTCATCCAGTCATATTAAGTTCTAGCCCTTCCCTTCAAGTCTTACCTAATCCTAGAAACCTTCCCTAGATTGAACTTCAATAACATTATCTTTGATCAACTAACAAGTATTTATTAAAGACCTACTATGTGCCAGTCACTGTGCTATACACTGGGAGAGGGACAGAAAGACAAAACTGAGACCATCCCTCCTCTCAAAAAACTTATATTCTTTTTTGGGGGAAAGGAATGGTCAGAATGCTTACATATAGAAATATATCTAAATAACCAGAACATTAAGTTGCTACTTAAGTTTTAAAATAGCTATTTCTTGACTAAATTGTAAGCTCCCTGAGAGCAGGGGTCTTTGTTTTCCCTTAGGTATGGAGTGTGACAGCACCTCAGGTGTAATGAGGCTTTTAGGTGGCAGAGTGGAGAAAGTTCTGGATTTGGAATCAGAAAGACTTGACTTCCCATCCTGCCTTGGATACTTAATACATAAATATAAAAATAATAATAATAGTAATAATAGTATTCCCTCACAGAGTTTTTTTGAGGAGCAAAAGAGTTAATAGATATATTTTACTAACCTCAAAGCACTATGTAAATGTGAGCTATTATTAACAGGTACTTTACAAATGTTGCATGCGATAATGATGAAAATATGCTCAAAGGGGAGGCTAGGATTAATAAGAAAGTCTCAGTTGACTAATGGGGCAACTAGGACCAGTCTCAGAGTATCTCTCCCAGTTGTCTCCTTGAGGTACTTGCAGGAGGCAGCAGTGGGGAAAGTGAATTGGATCTGGGCTCAAAGGATATGGTTTCCAGTACCAGTTCAGCCACTTAACTACCTGTGTGTCACTTAATTTTTCTTAGAACTCATCTGTAAAAATGAAATAATTAAGCTAGAAGATTTCTAAAGTCCCCTCCAGGTTGACATTTATGATCCTATTACTTTCTAGGGCATAGCCTCTGAATCCTAAATCAGTCAGTCCTGTTGAGTATGAATAAACGGTTTATTTATGTTTACCTGGATCATCCCGGTCACTGATTTGCATCTCCTTGGTTACTACAGTCTTAAAAAATGCATTGCACAGGATCAGGGAGCCATAAAAAGAGAAAAATGCCAGCATGAAAATTGTTATATCAAAAAAAACCCAATAAAACTGAATTATGGTATAATGGGGAAAAGCTTAGAATAGAAGTTAAGAAATCCAGATTCTAGTTGTAGCCTTACCACTCTTTAAATGGGCAAATCCTTTCATTTCCATGGGACTAGGTAATTTACTATTCTATAAAAAAAGAGAAGGTAGACCTGGATGACCTCTAAGATCAACTCTCTAAGGATTGAGTTTTGATATAAATGGATCAAATGAAATAATATATGTACAGCTCTTTGCAAACCTTAAAGCTCTATGTGAATAGTAACTATTAAGAGATAGCTAGGTATACAATGGATGAAATTTCCGCTCTGATGTCAGGAAAACCTGAGTTCAAACTTGGCCTCAGACACTTTTACTAGCTTTGCCTCATCTGTAAAATGGAAGAATAATACTAATAACAACAACAACCATCTCCCAGGGTGGTTTTAGAGATCAACAATAATGTATGTTGCAAAATTTAGAACACGATCTAAATAAGCCATCAGCTATTATTATCTTTTCTAAGTTCTGGACAGCAGGAATCTTTTGATTCCTTCAGCTCTAAATCTTATGCCCTAACATTCTGATTCTAGGCTTCTATGAAAGAATGGGTTGTGCTGGAATAGATATTGGGAAGGCAGGTGGAAAGGCAGAGAGGACAGACTGAGGGAGAAGGCTTTTGGAACAGAATTCACCTTCCATGAAGGGATAGGGGAAAGGAATCAGGAATGGAAATAGCATAGGAAGTGCCATAGCTTTTCTGAATTGTGTTTCTTCAACAAACACCCCAGAAAACCAAATCCAAACTTTCTTTTTTTTTTAATTTTAAACATTATTTTATTTGGTCATTTCCAAACAATATTCACTGGAAACAAAGATCATTTTCTTTTCCTCCCCTCCCCCCCTCCCACCACCTTTCCCTCTCCCACAGCCGACTCACGATTCCACTGGTTATCACATGTGTTCTTGACTCAAACCCATTTCCCTCTTGTTGGTATTTGCATTAGAGTGTTCATTTAGAGTCTCTCCTCAGTCATATTCCCTCAACCCCTGTAGTCAAGAAGTTGCTTTTCATTGGTGTTTTTACTCCCACAGTTTATCCTCTGCTTGTGGATAGTATGTTTTAGATCACTGCAGATTGTCCAGGGACATTGCATTGACACTAATAGAGAAGTCCATCACCTTCGATTGTACCACAGTGTATCAGTCTCTGTGTACAATGTTTTCCTGGTTCTGCTCCTTTCACTCTGCATCACTTCCTGGAGGTTGTTCCAGTCTCCATGGAATTCCTCTACTTTATTATTCCTTTTAGCACAATAGTATTCCATCACCAACATATACCACAGTTTGTTCAGCCATTCCCCAATTGAAGGGCATCCCCTCGTTTTCCAATTTTTGGCCACCACAAAGAGTGCAGCTATGAATATTCTTGTACAAGTCTTTTTCCTTATTATCTCTTTGGGGTACAAACCCAGCAGTGCTATAGCTGGATCAAAGGGCAGGCAGTCTTTTATCACCCTTTGGGCATAGTTCCAAATTGCCTTCCAGAATGGCTGGATCAATTCACAACTCCACCAGCAATGAATTAGTGTCCCCACTTTGCCACATCCCCTCCAGCATTCATTACTTTCCATAGCTGTCATGTTAGCCAATCTGCTAGGTATAAGGTGATACCTCAGAGTTGTTTTGATTTGCATCTCTCTGATTATAAGAGATGTAGAGCACTTTTTCATGTGCTTATTAATAGTTTTGATTTCTTTGGCTGAGAACTGCCTGTTCATGTCCTTTGCCCATTTGTCAATTGGAGAATGGCTTGATTTTTTGTACAATTGATTTAGTTCTTTGTAAATTTGAGTAATTAAACCTTTGTCAGAGGTTTTTATGAAGATTGTTTCCCAATTTGTTGCTACCCTTCTGATTTTGGTTACATTGGTTTTGTTTGTACAAAAACTTTTTAATTTGATGTATTCCAGATTATTTATTTTGCATTTTGTAACTCTTTCTAACTCTTGCTTGGTTTTGAAGTCTTTCCCTTCCCAAAGGTCTGACATGTATATTATTCTGTGTTCGCCTAGTTTTCTTATAGTTTCCTTCTTTATGTTCAAGTCATTCACCCATTTTGAATTTATCTTGGTGTAGGGTGTGAGGTGTTTATCTAAACCTAATCTTTCCCACACTGTCCTCCAATTTTCCCAGCAGTTTTTATGAAATAGTGGATTTTTGTCCCAAAAGCTAGGATCTTTGGGTTTGTCATATACTGTCTTGCTGAGGTTGCTTGCCCCCAGTCTATTCCACTGATCCTCCTTTCTTTCTCTTAGCCAGTACCAAATTGTTTTGATGACCACTGCTTTATAATATAGTCTGAGATCTGGGACTGCAAGTCCCCCTTCCTTTGTATTTTTTTTTCATTGTTTCCCTGGATATCCTTGATCTTTTGTTCTTCCAAATGAACTTTGTTATAGTTTTTTCTAAATCAGTAAAAAAAAAATTTGGGGGGAGTTCCATGGGTATGGCACTAAATAGATAGATGAGTTTGGGTAGGATGGTCATTTTTATTATATTGGCTCGTCCTACCCATGAGCAGTTAATGTTCTTCCAATTGTTCAAGTCTAGTTTTAGTTGTCTGGAAAGTGTTTTGTAGTTGTGTTCATATAGATCCTGTGTTTGTCTCGGGAGATAGATTCCTAAGTATTTTATTTTGTCTAAGGTAATTTTGAATGGGATTTCTCTTTCTAGTTCTTGCTGCTGAGCTGTGTTGGAATTATATAGAAAAGCTGATGACTTATGTGGGTTTATTTTGTATCCTGCAACTTTGCTAAAGTTGTTGATTATTTCAATTAGCTTTTTGGTTGAATCTCTAGGATTCTTTAAGTAGACCATCATGTCATCTGCAAAGAGTGATAATTTGGTCTCCTCCTTGCCTATTTTAATGCCTTCAATTTCTTTTTCTTCTCTAATTGCTACTGCTAGTGTTTCTAATACAATGTCAAATAATAGAGGTGATAATGGGCATCCTTGTTTCACTTCTGATCTTAATGGGAATGGATTTAGTTTATCCCCATTGCAGATGATATTAGTTGATGGTTTTAGATATATACTGTTTATTATTTTTAGGAACGACCCTTCTATTCCTATGCTTTCTAGTGTTTTTAGTAGGAATGGGTGTTGTATTTTATCAAAGGCTTTTTCTGCATCTATTGAGATAATCATGTGGTTCTTATTGGTTTGCTTGTTGATGTGGTCAATTATGTGGATAGTTTTCCTAATATTGAACCAGCCCTGCATCCCTGGTATAAATCCTACTTGATCGTGGTGGATGATCCTTCTGATCACTTGCTGGAGTCTTTTTGCTAGTATCCTATTTAAGATTTTTGCATCTATATTCATTAGGGAGATTGGTCTATAATTTTCTTTCTCTGTTTTTGTCCTGCCTGGTTTTGGAATTAGTACCATGTTTGTGTTATAAAAGGAGTTTGGTAGAACTCCCTCTTTGCTTATTATGTCAAATAGTTTGTATAGTATTGGAGTTAGCTGTTCTTTGAATGTTTGATATAATTCACTGGTGAATCCATCAGGCCCTGGGGATTTTTTCCTTAGGAAGTTCTTTGATGGCCTGTTGGATTTCTTTTTCTGATATGGGATTATTTAAGAAATCTATTTCTTCTTCTGTTAGTCTAGGCAATTTGTATTTTTGTAAATATTCATCCATATCACCTAGATTGGTATATTTATTGCCATATAGTTGGGCAAAGTAGTTTTTAATGATTGCCTTAATTTCCTCTTCATTGGAGGTGAGATCTCCCTTTTCATCCTTGATGCTGTTAATTTGCCTTTCCTCTTTCCTTTTTTTAATTAGATTAACCAGTACTTTGTCTATTTTGTCTGTTTTTTCAAAGTACCAGCTTCTAGTCTTATTTATTAGGTCAATAGTTCTGTCACTTTCGATTTTATTAATTTCTCCCTTAATTTTTAGGATCTCTAGTTTTGTTTTCTTCTGGGGGGTTTTAATTTGTTCATTCTCAAGTTTTTTAATTTGCATTTCCAATTCCTTGATCTCTGTCCTCCCTAATTTGTTAATATATGCACTCAGGGATATGAATTTTCCTCTAAGGACTGCCTTGGCTGCATCCCATAAGGTTTGAAAGGATGTCTCGCCATTGTCATTTTCTTCAACGAAATTATTAATTGTTTCTATGATTTCTTCTCTAACTATCCGATTTTGGAATATCATATTATTTAATTTCCAATTAATTTTTTTATTTGGCTCTCCATGTACCCTTACCTATCAATATTTTTATTGCCTTGTTATCTGAAAAGGCTGCATTTATTAATTCTACTTTTCTGCATTTGAGTGCCATGTTTCTGTGACCTAGTGTATGATCTATTTTTGTGAATGTGCCATGTGGTGCTGAAAAGAAGGTGTATTCCTTTTTCTCCCTATTTATTTTTCTCCATATGTCTATTAACTCTAATTTTTCTAAAATTTGATTCACCTCTTTTACCTCTTTCTTGTTTATTTTTTGGTTTGGTTTATCTAAATTTGATAGTGGTTGGTTCAAGTCTCCCACTAATGTGGTTTTACTGTCTCTATCCTCCTTCAATTCTCCTAGTTTCTCTATTAAAAATTTGGATGCTATACCATTTGGTGCATACATGTTGATTAGTGATATTTCCTCATTGTCTATACTCCCTTTTAACAGAATATATTTACCTTCCCTATCCCTTTTGATCAGGTTTATTTGTGCTTTGGCTTTGTCAGATATCATGATTGCAACTCCTGCCTTCTTTCTATCAGTTGAGGCCCAAAAGGTCTTACTCCAACCTCTAATTCTAACCTTGTGAGTGTCAACCCGCCTCATATGTGTTTCTTGAAGACAACAAATGGTAGGGTTTTGGGTTCTAATCCAATCTGCTATTTGTCTACGTTTTATGGGTGAGTTCATCCCATTCACGTTCAAAGTTATGATTGTCATTTGTGGATTCGCTGGCATTTTGATACCTTCCCCTAGTTCTGACCTTTCTTCTTTAGCTATCTCCTTTTGAACCAGTGATTTGCTTTAGGTCAGTCCCCCTAGTACCCTCCCTTGAGATGCTTCCCTTTCTAGCCCCTCCGTTTTTGTGCTCCCTTCCCCTCCCCCCTCGTCTTCCCTCTCTTTTTATGCTCCCTCCCCCCTCCTCTTCTCTCCTTTTTTATGCTCCCTCCCCACCCCTTAATTTTCCTTTCTTTCTTGCCCTAATGGATAAGATAGAATTCAGTATCCCACTGGATCTAGATGTTCTTCCCTCTCAGATTTAATTTCACTGAGAGTAAGGTTTAAGTAATTCCACTTCACGCTCTCTTCCTCTCCTTCTCATATGAGAGTTCTTCCCCTCCCCTTCTCAGGTGTATCTTTATATGGGAAAGATTATTCTATTAAGTCCCCCCCTATTTCTTGAAGTAAGTCTTAGTATTATCGACGGTTCCCCCCTCCCTTTTCCTTTCTTTGCCCCCACTTTCCCCAAATCTTCTTAATGCCCTAATCTTTCCCTATGCATGTTTCTTCTAACTACTCTTATGATGCTACAATTTTTGAGAGTTACACAAAACATTTTCCCCACATATTAATATATATAATTTGATGTAAATGTAGTCCTTATAGAAGAGAGTTTGACTTAAAGAAAAAGATAACATTTATCTCCTTTTCCCTTTCTTTCATATTTACCTTTTCATGTTTCTCTTGCTTTCTGTGCTTGGATATCGAACTTTCCACAGAGCTCTGGTCTTTTCTTAGCAAATGCTTGGAAATCTTCTATTTTGTTGAATGCCCATACTTTCCCCTGGAAGTATATAGTCAGTTTTGCTGGGTAGTTGATTCTTGGTTGGAGACTCAGCTCTCTTGCATTTCTAAATATCGTGTTCCATGCTTTGCGGTCTCTTAGTGTGTTAGCCGCTAAGTCCTGTGTGATCCTTATGGGAGCCCCCTTATATCTGAAGCTCCTCTTCTTGGCTTCTTGTAGGATTTTCTCCTTTTCTTGGAAGCTCTTGAATTTGGCAATTACATTCCTAGGGGTTGTCTTTTGGGGATTTAGTATAGAAGATATTCTATGAACCCTTTCTATTTCTATTTTGCCCCCTTGCTCCAGAACGTGGGGGCAATTTTCTTTTATAATCTCCTGTAGAATAATATCGAGTTTATTGTTTATCTCTGGTTTTTCTGGGAGACCGATAATTCGGAGGTTGTCTCTTCTCCCTCTGTTTTCCAGATTGGTGACCTCAGTGAGATATTTTATGTTTTCTTCTAATTCATTAATTTTTTGGATTTGCTTTATTGATTCTTGCTGTTTTATGATCTCACTTTCTTCGAGTTGCTTGATTCTGGTTGTTAGGGACTGGTTTTGCTTTTCAGCTTTGTCTGCCCTTCTATTGGATGCTTCGAGTTCTTTTTCCAAATGAGCAGTCTTATCTGTCAGACTGCTGATCTCTTTCTCCCATTTTTCTTTCCAGGTTTCCATCTTTTGGGTAAGCTCCAGTTTGAGATCTTCCAGAGCTTGTTGATAGTTTCCATTTTGGGAGGCATGTTCTGATTTTTTTTTGGATTTCCTCCTCATTCTCTTCTTTTCCTTGGGTACTTCCACCATAAAAGCTTTCAATAGTCACCTTTTTCCCTTTCTTCCTGGAGGCTTGATTTTGGGCCATGTGAGCCATCCCTTTGGTGGTTTTATTCCCCTTTCCTTTTTGGTCTGGGGTCTGGGTGGTATGGGTGGGTTTTCTGTGAATTTAGGTTGCCTCAGACTAGTTCTTCCCAGTCTCCAAGGTTTCTTAGAGGGCTGGGCCCCTGATCACAGCCACACTGCCCAGGTGTTCAGCTCAGCCCAGATAATCAGCGTGTGGTCTGCCCCTGGTGTTTAGCTCCACCCAGATGTTCAGCACAACCACCCCAAGTACAGCTCCGCTGACCCCCGTGCTCAGCGCCGGGTTCTCCCGTGAAACCGCCCTGAGACGTTTTTTCCTGGCAGTCCCCAGATCCCAAGGACCCTGGAGTGCCCCCCCCAGACAGAGACGTTCCCCACTCACTCGCTGTCCCAGTGAGTGCTCAGGTAGCTCACTCTGGTTTGGTGGGGGATGTGGGGGGGGGGAGGGCAGCTCAGTTCACGTTTCTGTGCAAGCTTTTCCTCCTTCTTATTATAGTGTGGAAATGTTCAAACCCCACGTACCTTCGCCTTTGTGGAATACTGGGGAGTACTGGGGAGTCCTTCTGTTCCTCCAAAGGTGATTTTTATGCTCCTTTGATGTAGTCTATTTCATTCAGTGCCGGGGAGAGGAAGCGTGTGGTGTCTAGATTGCAGCCATGATTACCCGCCCAAATCCAAACTTTCTTATTCCAATTCAACCTCAAACTCTTTGGAATATAACTAACCAGAAATGTCACTAGGAAGGAGGAGACCATAATGCTAATAGACATCCTTTCCATATGAATGAATATATACTACCACTGGCCCATCACAGAACCATGTTTTTTGTTTGTTTGTTTGTTTTAAAGCCTTTTTAGAATCAATATCATATATTGGTTCCAAAGCAGAAGAGCATTAAAGGCAAGGCAGTGGGGGTCAAGTGACTTGTCCAGGGTCACACAGCTAGAAAGTGTTTGAGACCAGATTTGGATCCAGGACCTCCCATTTCTAAGTCTCCATCTCAATCCACTGATTCACCTAGCTGCCCCCTGACCCATATGTTTTAAGCTCCATTAATGGAGATAGGTTTTCACTGAACTGTCTACTCTTCCTGGACTTGTGACTAAGGTCAGGAATGGGCCAAGCCCAGTTTTTTGTTTTGTTTTGTTTAAGGTGCTATAAGAGCCAATTAAAACCAAGTGTTTAATTTTGTGATTGGACATTTGAATAAATTGAACACACATTTTTACTAAGCACTCACCAAGGGCATGCCACTCTCCTGGGTATTGGGGATTCAAAATAAAAACAATAACAACCACCACATCAACAGAAGTCCTTGTCCTGAATAAGTATACAAATTCATACCATACAGATGAGCACCCAGCCTAGCAATGTGTCTGTCTGGGGGAAAGGAACTGCACTGACGTCTGAAGATATGGTCCAAGTGTTATCTCAGGATCATCATTTAAACGTAAGAGCAATGACTGGCTGCTTTAAAGTTTGGGCAGCCCACTGCCTTAGGTAAGAATTAGAACTCTGCATTAAGGCTAGTCTATGCACCCAGTTGAATCCAATTTACTAACAATTTTTAAAAGCAACTCCTAGATACAAAGCATCCTACTAGGTACTAGATATATAAAGGCAAAGTCAAATGTAGCCCTAGACCAGAAGACATTTTTGTTCTACTAGGAGAATATGACAAAGAGATAAACATAGCCCTAATGATTTAAGGAGGGAAATGGCATTAAAAACTTGCCTGTATAGAAGGATAGTATAGGAAAGGCTTCTTAGAGGAGGTAATACCTGTCCTGACATTTGAAGGAAACTAGGGATTTTAGGAGGTGGAGGTAAAGAAGGAAATAAATTCCAAGCCTGGGGAACAAGCTAGGCAAAAATATGAAAACAGGAGATGGGATGGTGAATGTGGGAACAGCAACTCCACCAGTTGGGCTGAAAATCCAAGAAGAGGAAATCATATGAAATAAATTGAAGCATTTCAGTCATCTTTAGGTGTGGATCCTCCCAGTGACGACTGACTTTAAGCCCAGGTGAATTAGATAACAACTTTTATTATGAGATCTTAAGTGTCCCTCCAGCCAAAAATATCTCCTTTACTACTCCTCTGTTAAGGCCTTTCGCTCTATCAACACACAGATGGTCTTGGGAAGAAGGAATTTATCAACAGGTCTTCATTGAGCATCTTCTGTATGCTCAGCACTCTCCTGAGCAGAAGAGAGTACAGAAAAACGATAAGGAGCCATGGCTCCTACCTTCAGATATATAGGCCACTGGGGAAGACAAGCCAGACACTCAAGAAATTATTAAAGGGTAATATAAGGCAGTGTGTAATTAAATGGGAAATTGTGTGGTAACAACAACAAGGCAGGCTGTAGGTATGAAAGAGAGAGAAATTAATTGAAGGCTAGTTTTCCTCTCACACATAGAGATGACTTGGACTGAGTCACCTAGAGGTTATTGATAAAGTTGGGCAATAAGTCATCAAAGAAGGAAGGCTTTAGAGAAGAGACAGGACTTGTGCTGGACCATAGAGGAATGGCTGGCCTATACTTATGTTTTAGGAAAGAGGACGAATGATAGAAGGAGACTGAAGGATGAAAGGCAAACCTGAGATGGCCCAGGAACCTCAATGGGAGCAAATCTTAGAGATATCAGAGGTGGAAAGGACCTTGTAAATAATCATCTCCTCCAAACTCCTCGTTTTACAGAGAAGAATGCTGAGGCTCTGAGGATGGATTCATTTTCTGGCAGCAGCCATAAGTCATTGACATTGAAATCTGGTGAATTAAGGTGAAATGTTCAAGCTGGGAGATACCATTTCAAATCAGGAGCACCGTGTGACTACAAAGTAATAAGAGACTCATTTTCATCTGTTGACTGATTGATGAGGACAAGGTCATAAGGTTTAATCCTCTCCAGTCTGGCCTGGTTATATTCCATAGTGCAAACTATAGCCTTCACTCTAGCCAACTACCTTGAAGACTGTGTGCCTTTGGTCACAAGGGAGACTGAATAAGAGTGTGGGTGACTCAGTGCTAATTCATCCCACTCCTAAAAAAGAGCTGAAAGGACATATCCTAGTGATTGTGAGTCAGGAATTGGGTTGTATAGGAAGGAGAGCATCAAATGGACAATAGGATATATCTCTATCTCTATGGATATCTATTGCTATATCTCCTTCCTGATACCAAGCAAGAATACATTTTCCAGTTCTTTCTTCCTGTGCTTACCAACCCTCAGCTAGGAATATATAGAATATGGTTGACAAAAAGAAGGAAGAATGGAAAGAGAAGACAATTGGCATTTGGAATACCTAGGTTCTGATTATGGCTCTACTACTATTTGTATGACCATGAGAAAAATCACTTCTATGCCTCTGTTTCCCCATCTGTAACATGAGGAGGTTGGACTAAATAGCATACCCAAATCCAGGTTTTGAGAGCACGTGAGTCTTTTCTAAAACAGAAATATTCTATCCACTTGGCCAGATGAGGAATAGGACAAGGGACTTTGTTTTTTGTTGTTGAGGGAAGGATGGCAGGGACAAAGGCTCGCTCTGGGACAATCCCTCATCTCAATCCCAGCATCCCAATTTGGCAAGGTGAATGAGGAAGAAGGGAGTTGGGAATAGGGTTGCCTAATGAAAAAAAAAAGGAAGGAGAGACACTGAACCCTTCCCTTCTGTCTTAGAATCAATATTGTATATAAGGCATAAGAGTAGTAAAGGCTAAGTTAGTTGGGATCAAGTGACTTGCCTAGGGTCACACAGCTAAGAAGTGTCTGCGGCCAGATTTGAGCCCAAGATCTCCTATCCTTTGGCCTGGTTTTCCATCCACTGAGTCATCTAGCTGTCACAAAACATGTTTTTAAAATAGAAGAGAACAGAAGGGAGCCCAGAAGGGACAGCTTTGAAAGCAATATGTTGAATTTGTTAAATACTTAGAAGAAAGGCAAGATATACAAAATGGAGATTCACAGTTTCATGAACAAACTTCTTTATATGTTTTATTGTGTATAAGGGAAATCTCATTTTAGTTCAGAATTTTTTTTAAATGGGAGGGTTAAGGGGTGGAATGAAGCATGCTACTCACCTCCTAAGAGTGAGGTGACAGACCCAAGGTGCCAAGGAGACATATATTTTTGGACAGAGAAAATGTGTGAGTTTGTTTTGCATGGTGAGGCTTATTTGTTACAAAAAGTATGTCTTTCTCATTTTATTTTGGGGGCAAGAGGAAGTGGGTGATAGTATTTACAAAATAAAGAGAAGAAATAAAATTGAATCATTAAAGTATCTTTAAAATGTATAGAAAGGGAAGCATTTAGGTGTCTCAATGGATAGTGAGCCAGGTTTGGAGATAAGGTGGTCCTGGGTTCATATCTGACCTCTAGTAGTTCCCAGCTCTGTGACCCTGGGCAAGTCATTTTGCCTAGCCTTTACTGCTCTTCTGCCTTGAGACCAATGTGCAGTATTCTAAAATGGAAGGTTAGGTTTTTAAAAAAAGGAATTCAAAGGTAAACCAAAGCAAGTAGGTCAGCTCTGAAAGTAACATGTTTATGATATACATTTTTAAAGCAAGCCTTATGTAATAAAGATTAAGTTGTTGTTCTTTGTTTACTTTGTAAATGGGAATGTTTTCTCTTTTTTTGAAATGTTGATAAAAATCAGAATTTTAAAAAAAGAAATAATGCCTACATTTTTTAAATTCCCCTTTGAATACTAGGATCACAAAGAAGCCTGTTTGTGATGAGTTGAGGGTCAAAAAGATTTTGTACCAGATGATGTCCCAAGTTCTCTTGCAGCCCTAGAATCGCATGACTGCGAAATCTTAAGAGAATCTGATGGATTTATCCCCCATGGGCAGGAACTTAAAGTCCATGAAACCAAATGTCATTTGGTTTTCCTCCAAATGCTTCCTTCTTCCAAGAAGCAATCCTGGGTTTCTCATTCCCTTCCCTTCACCACAGTTAAGTTTCACTGTGCCTGTTTGGTCTTCTTCCTCCATCCCTTGGGATCAAGGCTTGCTGCCCCAGCTTAAGCCCATATTCTCTTAGAGACAATTCCTCAGTGACTGCCTGTCTTCAGTGCCATCAAATGACTTGAGTACATTCAGGACCTGAGATTAAAAGACAGTTGAGGGGCAGCTAGGCAGCTAGGTAGCTCAGTAGATTGAGAGCCAGGCCTATAGATCTGGGTTCAGACTGGCCTCAGACACTATCTAGCCATGTGACCATGAGCAAGTCACTTAACCCTGTTTGCCCAGCCTTTATCCTTTTGTCTTAGATTTGTTAGGGAGAGAGAGAAAACGACAGGGAGGGAGAGACAGAAACAGGGAAGGAAGGCGAGACAAAGAGAGATGACAGAGGACAGAGACAGAGAGATTTGCCCAGATTTGTACAATTTTTTGCAACATCTCTAGGATTATAACAAGCCTCCAGACATCATATCTTTCCACCATACTGTGCTGCTTAATTACAAACCCAGCTAGGGTTCTCCTCACTCTTCTCTCTTTTCTTCCTTTTCCACTCTGCTCTCCTTGCCTCTCTTCTCTCCCCTTTTTTTGCCTCTGCCTCTGTCCTCCATTCTTCATTCTTTTTCCTTCTTTCTCACCTCCCCTCATCTGTCCTTCTTTTTTTCTTCTTTCTTCCTCACTTTTGCTGACAAAGCACAACTTGGTCCTATTTGGGTCCTGGCTTATGGCTCCCTAGTGTCTGGAACCACTCATTTGGCATCCTCTGAAGCAGCCAGGAGCAGTTTCTGTTGACTCACCGAACCTATTAACTTGTCTTGGCTGTAGGATTTAGAGAATCAAAAGGCATTGTTCGCCCTCAAAGGCTTTACAGCTCTGTTCCTAAAATGAACCATTAAAAGAGAAAAGGAACAGCATTCTCTGCAGAAAAGAGGAAGAAATGGGTCTCCCTTAGAACAGTGCCTTCTTGGGTTAGTGTTGACACAGTATACTGTATCCTATCTAGAGAGGGCTTTAGGAAAGATCAGCAAACACGATTGTGTGTATGAATTGTGGTATATGAATGTAATGAGATATTAGCGGGCGATAACAAAGGATGAAAAGGAAAAACACAGACCTTGGGGAGATTTGTATAAATGAAAACCAAGCCAAGGAAAGAGAACCAGGAGAATTGTTTGCACAGTGATCATGATAATATAAAAAAAATAAAAACAATGTTGAGAGATTTGGGAACTCTGATCAGTAATCAATGGTGGCATCTTGGATGGATGGTCTACAGGCCTCCCACCTCTTGTTAGGGAGGTGGTAGAATAGCAGTACAAAATGAGGCATACATTCATTCCTAGGCACAGTCAATATGTTGATTTGTTTTAACTTTATCTTTTTTTTTTTTAAATAAGGGATGTTCCTATTGGGTGAAGATATAATCTGCATATAAAACAAAATACTTATTTTTATATATGCAAATAAAACATTGTTTTAATAGAATATAAATAAAACATTGTTTTAACAGACTAGGCAGATCTCTTTTTAAGGGAATCAGGGACCCAACCCAGATGGTTCTTCCAGGAGACTTCCTGGACTTCTCCAGTCTACCTCCATCTTCTCCATTATCCGCTTCAAACTCCTGTACAACTACCACCTCAAATCAGATACTATCTTCTATGTTTTATTTTGCTCTTGTTTGCCTTTCTTGTCTTGTCTCCACAACTAGGTGGTAGACTTCCTGAGGACAGGGACTTGTTTTCTTTTCCTTCTGACTCCCCACAGAGCCAAATTCAGGGTCCCCCACATAAATGCCCAATATCCACTGAATGGCCTGGGACTAAGGTCACGGGGCAGGAGAGCTGGAAGAGAGGGAAAGAATATGACAATTTGCCCTCAGGTTTTATTGAGGGAAAAAAATGATTTATTTGAAATAGTTAAAAGAGATTGAATATGCCAGGATTATTTCTTACCCTCTATATTATGCAATCCCAAACTTAGTTTTAAAAAATCACCCTAAAAGGCTCACAAGCAGCATGTCCAACCTTCTTTCCCATTTGGGCACTGTTGTTTCTTAAGACAGGCATTTCTGTTGTTAGCAACAACATTTCGGAAAAGCCCAGATATCTTGGCTCAAGAACTGAATATCTGAGAAGGCCTTTGAGAGTTGATTTTTCATTCACACACATTCATATTTGTGTATATGTGTATATATGCATATATTTTTTTTCCATTTGCTTTTAGAAAATGGTTTTCAGGTTTATGAAAAACACCTAATATTCCGGAAAGGTATGTAACAATCCTGGGTTCTAGTCCTGGCTTTCCGTGCCTTATATTATGTCCTTAGGCAATTTATTTCCTTTCACTCTGTGCCTCAATTTCCTAGCTGTAAAATAAGGAGCTTAGACTGCATTGATTTCTAAGGTCCCTTTCAGCTCTAATAACCCTTCATAAAATTCAGGCATTGATCTTCTTAGTAGGAATTTCTTTTTCTTTTAGGTGAAGTAGGTGATTTCTTATATGTTATGACTTGGGAGGTATAAGGAAAGGCTCCTTGCCCCCCAAGTTTATCTCCTATATTTATCTTGGATTCCTGTATTTTCACCATTACAGTATTATTCCTTTGGGGTACCAAAGGGTCAACTAATGCTAAAATTCAGAGTTCTTTTGAAAGAATAATATCCTTATTATCAGCTTTTAACACATTGGTGAGAACTAGCTGATTGAACCCTTTCTACCTGGACCTACCAAGTAGAGAGGATCTTTTGCTGAGGCAGACTGGAGGTCCAAAGTAGGAGTATTATCCTCAGAAAACAGGGGCAGTGAGCTCAGCCAATATAATCGGAAACAGTCATTGGCATAGCCACCTTCATGCTCTTCCACCTCCACACCCTGCCATGTTTCCTTCCTGTACTGACAACATTGCTGAATTTAGGAAAGTGAAATTCAGAGTCAGAGATAGGTATGATCCCATGGCCTGACCTCGAAGGGTAAAGTTAACTCAAGAAAAATAAGAGAATGGTAGGCAGCAGGTTGGCTCAGTGGATTAGGAGCCAGGCCTAGAGATGGGAGGTCCTAGGTTCAAATCTGGCCTCAGACCCTTCCCAGCTGTGTGATCCTGGGCAAGTCACTTGACCTCCATTGCCTAGACCTTTCTGCTCTTCTGCCTTGGAGCCAATACATAGTGTTGATTCCAATATGGAAGGTAAATGTTTTAAAGGGGAAAGAGAGAGAGATAAAAGGGCCTGAAGAACAAAATTCTGGCCAGGAAAGCAGGCAGAATTGCTTTTGAGAAGGAAATGAGGGGGAAGAGTTCCTAAAGACAAGGATGTGGGTGAACAGAGAATTCATGAGAAGAGCTCTTGCTTTAAAAGGACATGTACAAGACATACAAGTTAACTGAGGATGACTCCACAAGAGTGGCAGAGATGGAAATTAACTGAAATTAGCATGATAATTTAAGAAGCCTATCAGAAAAACAAAAGCCCTGATTGGAACTAAGGATCATAATAAAGAAAAGACAATTAAAATGGCATTTTTTGTTTTGTCTATTGTTTGGACCCAAATAATATTGAGTGATGGATTTAAATTTAGGAAGTCAAATGTTAACCATTCTGCTTCATCTTCCTTAACTCTGAACATTTTATACTTTCTAACACGTGATGGAGTTAGGATCCAGGAGACCTAGATTTTAGTCCTGGTTTTATTGTCCAAGTAAAATCAAACAAATCACTTAGCCTTTATAGACTTCTTCATCTAGAAGATGGCAATGATTATACCTGCGATATTTTAGCTCATGGGAAGTTTTGAAGAGACCCGAGTTCTTCTAGTACTAGCTCTACCACTATCTACCCCTCTGACATTGTGCAAATTACTTCAGTTTGGACCTCAGTGTTCTTTCCTTGTGTATCATGTAATCCAGATGGGGAAATAGGTGAATGTATTCTATCACTCAGGGCACAAAAATTATATTTTGGAAAGGAAAGATCAGTTCTGACTGGTGATCTTAGGGGACCCTGGGAGGAAACATTTGATGGGTATTTTGAAGCATAGGTACCCTCTTCCCAAAGGTAAGAGCAGAGACTGTTCTTCCCAGAAGCAAAGAATTTGATAGAGGCTACCAGCCCTTAGGAAAGCATAGATTTTGCCATCTGCCTGACTCAGTACAGGCCAGATTTCTAATAGAGCTTTATTGTTTCTCCTCCACAGCCCCTGGCCTTTCATCTTCACCATCTACCCCTACCCAAGTGATCAAGCAACATACTTTTCCTCTTGAATCCTATAAGAATGAGCCTGAGCGATTAGAAACACGAATTTATGCCTCCTCTTCTCCCCCGGACACAGGCCAGAGGTTCTGCCTGCCCTCCTTCCAGAGTTCAGCCAAGCCTCCCTCTGCAGCTTTGGCTCCCTATGCTACCTCCACAACAGTGAGTAGAATATTCCTTTTTGGGATTCTGGGTGTGTGGGGGGGGGGGGGTAGGGAGGGATAATCCTATGTATGGGTAGAGACCAGGCCCAAAGTGCACCAGCTACTTTTTCCAGAATGCTCTGGCTTAACCTGGCTCTTCAGGTGCTGGAACCTGAGACTGAGTAGATTCCTAATGGAAAATATCCTGAATGATGACAATGAAAATCCCTTGCCAAAAAGTGTCTCTTATTTAAAGGGTCATCAGTTAAGACCTTTTGGGAGTAATACTTGGAAAACGTTGATCTTTGAGCAGTTGAAAGCTGGGTAGGTAGAATTCTGCAGGTATCAACACCTGGAAGGTGCTCTGCCTTGTATGTACAAGGAGACATGGAATCACAGAATTCCAAGTTGGAAGGAAAGTGGCTAGCTATCTGGTTCAACACATACACAAAAGGATTTTCTACTTTGACATATCTGACCAATGGACACCTGCTTCCACTGGAAGACCTCCAAGGAGGATGAACCCTAAGCCTCTAGATACAGGCCATTCCACTTTGGGACAGCTTCACATGTCACAAAGTCTTTTCTCATACTGAGCTTCAATTAAGCTTCTTTCCAACTGCCACTCGTTGTTTTGAGTTCTGCCATCTGGTGCCAAACAGAACACGTCAAAGTCCTCCCCACCAAAATTCAGTCCTTCTTGAAGAGAGATTATATTTCCCCTTCGTGTCTCTTCTTTAAGCTAATCCTGCCTGGTTCTCTTCAAGTAATACTCATATGACATGGACCCAAGGCACTTCACCATGTTGGCTGCCCTTCCCTGGTACCCTCAGCTTACTGATATCCTTATTAAACTTCAGTGTCTAAACTGGACACAACACTTTAGAGGAAGCCAGAATGTAGTAGATCACAGGGCATAGAATACTGTTGAGCAAGCAAGATTGATAGACACACGAAACAGAGGGTATGATAGTCTGATCATATATGCTTAATGACCCAAATAAATCATTTGTCATAGGGAGGGGAAGAGAACAAGTATTTATTAAGTGCCTACCATGTTCTAAGCACTGTGCTAAGTGTTTTACAGATATCTCATATCAAAACAACCTTGTGAAGTAGGGGCTATTAAGATCCTCATTTTGTAATTGAGGAAACTGAGGCATTTAAAGATTAAGAGTCACCTAGCTATTAAAACGTCTAGATTTGACTGACTCCGGTTTGGGTTCCTGACTCCAGGCCCAGTTCTCTATATACCCAGCAGCTTATTATCATAGAATAATAATGATGATGATAATAATAGTATTTATAAAACACCTAATATATGCCAGGAACTGTGCTGAGCATCATACAATTATTATCTCATTTGATCCTCAGCACAACCCTGGGAGTTAGGTGCTATTATTATGATGCCCATTTTACAAACGAGGAAACCGAGGCAAACAGGGGTTAAGTATCTTTACCTGGGGAAACAATGGCCTTAATTGTCTAAGACTAGATATGAACTCAGGTCTTTCTGATTCCAAGCCCAGTGGTCCCAACTAGTTCAGTCCACAGTGTCCTAACTTTCTCCCTTTGAGCTCCTGTAACACATATTTCCCCATATTACTTGTTTGGCACAATTTTGCAGCATTCTGTATTGTGACTTAATTGTTCATGTGCCCACATCTTGTCTCTCCAACTACATTGTAAGTTTTTAGAGAGGAAGGACCCCATCTTCTTCTCTTGTCATCTCATCATCTCCTTTGAGGAGAAAGATCCCATCTTCTTCTCTTGACATTGTCACTTCTTTTAAGGGGAAGGTTCCCATCTTCTTCTCTTGTCATCTCATCACTCTACCTGCCCCAGTGTGGTATTTTTAGGAAAAGTAGACTAGAAGGGACCTTAGAGATCATGCAGTACAAAATTAAGCTATCTCATTTTACAGATGAGAAAGTTGAGTCCCAGAGAGGCTGAGGGACCTGCCCAAGTTATTAAGTGGCAAAGATGGGATTTTAACCCAGAGCTGCTGATTTCAAGTCTAATGTTCTTTCTACACTGCTATTTTCACCATTACCTGTCACTGCTAGCTGAGTTCATGTTCAGTAGAAATCTAGTACAGCCTTAAAACTTTGCTCCTGATGCTTAGAAGCACTAAAAAATAAAAAGGAAAATCCTCATGGTCTATCTGGATTGGCTTGACTTAATTCAACAAATTCAGCTCTCCTGTCCTGTTGCAAATGAAGATTTATTTGCCATGCAAAGAGCTTAATATATCAACAATTCATTCAGTAAATATTAAACACCTACTTTTCCTAAAATTCTACACCTGGGCTGGTAGAGATTGAGGTGATGAGATTAAAAGGGGAAGAAGATGTGATCCTTCCCCTCAAAGGAGGTGATGAGATGACAAGAGAAGATCCTTCTCCTTCCAGGAGCTTACGTGTAATCGGGGAGACAAGATGTGGGCACATGAAACAATTAAAAGTCACAGTGCAGAGTACCATATGGTTGTGCCAAACAGTAATATGGAGAAATATGTGGTACAAGAGATCAAAAGGAGAAAGTTAGGTTTTTCTATAGGTTGAATTAGTCAGGGAAAGGTTAATGAAGGAAAAGAAATCTGAGCAGAACTTTGAAGGATAGCAACGATCAAGGAAGAGCACCAGCATCCATCTAAGAGCAGCAGCAAAGACACTGAACGAGGAATAAGTCTGACATGTTGAGGCAGTGAGAAGAGGGAACTGCCTGTAGAAGAGGGTTCATTGTGGGGAACAGCTGGAGACAGGGTGATAAAGACAGGATGGAGCCAGCTTTGAAGCAGCAAGTCACATGGCAGTGCTTTAAGATTAATCTGACAGAATGGATTGGATGGAGAAGACACTAGAAGCAAGGAGGTTGCTGACTTCAATTTGGACACGAAATGACAGGGGGATGAACAAGATCAAATGAATAACTGGATGTGGGAGATAATGGAGAAGGAGTCAAGTATGCCTACCATTTTAAGACTAGGACCAAGGCATTGGTGGAATAAGGAAGTTGAGAAGGAAAGCTAGTTTTAGGGAAAATTAGTTCAGTGTTGGATCAGTTGAAATGGAGGAGATGGTAGCAGATATCTCCATTGCTAGTGAACTTGAAAAGTCCTATGAATCAGGAGTACCACATAGAAATTGCAGCGATGAAGATTAGGGCTCAGTATAAAGGAACTTCCTAACAATCAGAGCTATCCAAAAGTGAAATGGGCTTCCTTAGAAGTAAATGAGCTCCCCATCTTTAGGCAAAATCTTTGGGTCCATTTGAATTCAAAGATTTTATAATTTTTTTTTGCATTGCAATCTAAAATGCATTTTCTACTAGATCAGAATTGATCATGACCTTGATAAAACAGGACTGCTGGGCATCTCATCCTTCCCAGTTTCAGGAGGGAAAGACAAAACAGGTTCTCTCAGCCCCATGTTTCTTTCCATGCTTGTGCCTAGATAGTGCTGTACGTGTTAAGGTTACTGGCTATGAAGTCCTTGCTAGAGGCTGACCAAAATGATGGCCCAATGGCCCAGGACTCCTTCAAGGGCTAAGCACCTTGGCAGTGACTTAAGAAGGCAGCTGCTGAGAAGTATGGGATTCCATCAGTAGACAGAAGGCTTATGTACATAAAATCATCCTTTAATTGACCACCTCTTCTTCATCTCCACCACCCTTCACTCTCATTGAGGTATAACTAATCTTCATACCTTTTAGACTACAGGCTTCCCTCTTATGAGTTCTCTTCTTTCGGTTCTTCATGGTGACTCTTATGTTCAGTTTAGCCATTTTTTTCACCTGCATAAAAATATTTGTGGTGTTGTGGTACTTTAGGGGATCTGTTTTGGGCCCTGCACTCTAAGAGATAGTTTGACTAAGAAGTTAATTTGGATCATTTTAGTTCAGAAGGATCCCAATGAATTGACATTTGTTCATTTTGTCATTAAGAATCTGTAAGGGGGAGGGAATGAACCATTTATTCAATACAGGTTTATTAAAAATAGACTGTGCCAGGCACCCTACCAAGCACTGGGAATGCAAAGAAAGACAATCTCTGCTCTCAAGCAGCTTACAGTCTAATGTAGAAAACAATATAGAAACTATATACACAAAAGCCATAAACAGGATGAATTAGAAATAATTGACAAAGGGAAGGCACTACAGTTAAAGAGATTCATGAAAGGCTGCCTATAGAGGTTAGAACTTTAGCTGATCCTGGAAGGGAGCCATGGAAGCCAGGAGGCAGAGATGAGGAAGAATTCTATGCATGGCAGATGGCCACTGAAGTCAACATTCCACTGGAGACAATGCAGTGACCTCTGGGTTTTGTATCAGAAGCTGGAATGCCTTGTCCTAGGAAGCTAGAGTCAGTGAACCACAGAGTATGTGGGGCAGTGGGGTGAAAAGTGGAGGGAGAGGAAGGCTATGAAGGGCCTTACAAGTCAAACAGGATTTTATGTTTGATTCTGTAGGTGCTTGGGTATCAATGGAGTTTATTGAATTGGGGTGTCGGGGGCAGTGAGAAAGAGAGTTGAAAAGGACACCTAGATTTTAGGGATATTACTGCACCAAACTCTGCTGTCCAGAGATCTTGGGTTCTACAAAAAACCTTTCCTCCTTGGATGACACTCAAGCCTGGATGACTGGGGAAATGACACTACTTTTAATAGTAAAGGGGAAAATAGGAAGACTGGAGGGAGGGGACAGGGAGTTCAGTTTTGGACTTGTCAAGCTTAAGGAATCTACAATCCATTCAGATCCAGTTGTAAAAGAGGCAATTAGAAATGCAAGCTTGGAGGCTCACAAAGGCCAGAACTGAATAAGTGGATTTTAGAATCATCCACATAGAGATAATTGAATCCATGGGAGCTGATGAGATCACCAAGTGAAATAGTATAGAGGGAAAAGAGTGAATGAACAAAGAACTGCCCCCCCCCCACCACCAAAAGCATTTATTAAGCACTTAAAAGCACTTTTTTTTCCTATTTGTATCCTGGGATACAAATAGAAAAATTATTATCCTTTAAGGAACTCATTCTGTATTAGGGACACCACAGATATGAAAGGTTTCATCTACAAGTCAGATGGAAAGGGCCCATGGTTCTTGGGTGTGTCAGCAAGGCAGAAAGTCATGCCTCTTCTTTATAGTCATTTCTAATGATAAAATCTTTTGTATCTGTTGTTGTACCATTTGAGTGTCATAGTGTCATTTGATGGCAAGAGCTTTCTTTCTTTTTTTCCCCCTTTTCACCTTTAGGAGCTACAGCTATAGTATCTGCGGGGGGCTATTGCCAGGCTTCATCTCCACAAGCCTTACTTCCCAGGATGATGGATGCAGGAAACATTTCCATTCCCAAGGCCTTTGGGTTTCAGGGTTGTGGTCTGCCTCCACTGTAGTCTAAAAGGAGATAGTGGTGAGGGATGAGGTGGTGGTGGTGGTGATTTGGCTTGCCTGGCACATGTTCTCCCCCAGGGTCCTCATACTGTCTTAGCTATTGCAGTTGGTGGGAGTTCCCACCCCCATCCATGGAAGTTGCTTGCCCAGATGATGCCATAATCTTATTCATTTCAATGTTCAATGGCAGCTAGGCCATGCAATAGTTATAGGATTTGAACTCAGGAAGATGAAACACTATGCTATATCACCTACTCTGTCTCAGTTTCCCCATCTATAAAGTGGGAATTAGAATTATACTTACCTCAAAGGGTTGCTATGAGGATCAAATGAATTAACATTTTGAATAAAACATTTTGCAAATCTTAAAGCACTATATAAATGTTACCCACACTCTGCTGCCCAGAAGGTTCAACCAAAACCTTTACTTCTCCTTTTAACTAATCTCATTCACAAACACTTAGCAAAAGGTGAACACTAAAAAGTCTTGCACTCACTAGTTGGAGAGAATTGTGCAATGTATTCATAGAAGACATATATTTTAAACCTGACATGTCAGCCTAGAGTTCAATGAGAATACACGTATTATCTTCAGCGGAAGTACACTTAGGGGGTTGGTGGTGGTCATTGGGCAGGGAGAGAGGGTAGTGAAAAAACTATAGGTGGGAGAGAGCTGATTATGGTTCCCTCAGGTTCATTGAAATTATGACTTGAAAAGAGCATATCAAGTTTCACAGTTCTGTTCTCACTATTGTTGAGGGGTCTTTCGTATCTAGTAAGGTTACTTGGGTTCATGACCTGTTAAGGAGCTGAATCCTTAGCTCTTGGTCAAGAAAAGAGTTCTCAGAGTTTAGCAATCCCAAAATAAATTCAGGTTGAACTTCCCAGTGTAAACAAAAGGAAGGAAAGGCAAGGTTCCATGAGTAATCATTGCCCATGTTATATGACTAGAAGTTAGTCAGATCCTTTGGGTTCTAGGACTGGTCTGCTTCTACCTAGACACGAGACAATGAGTAAGCCACTTAAATCTCTGACTGGGCATCTTTAAAATGGAGAAGCTGAACTAAATCTCTAAGATCTATGAACTAAACGAAAACCTATGAAACTGTAATAAGTATTTTCAGTTAGTGCTTATCACGCATCCCAAAATACTTTGTTGAGTGTGGGGTGTTTTTAGAATGAGATTACACCATTAATGAAGCTAGTTCAGACTACATTTATCATTTAATTTAGATGAGGCAGTCTAGGAAAATATATAGCTATAGGTTTCCATGTCTGTCTACCTATCTATCTTGTTAAGAGGCGTTCATTTAACTATATAGAATGAGACATTTTATGATGGATAAGTTGAAAAGATGTTGATTTCATTTTTTTTAAAGAGGAGTTTTTTCTTAAAATTTGTCATACATATATTTGGGGCACAGGTAACCTCTTCCCCCACCACCAACACACACATTTTTAGAAAAGCTAAAGCCTAGCAAAATTGACTGTCAAATTAATTTCTATACAGGAAATTATATGGGTTTGTTGATTTGCATTCTGAAATGAGAGGTTAATTCCTTTGGGGAGAAAAAAAAACCCTTTTATACTAGTTTGAGTTAAAATCATCTGGTGGTTACAAGAAAAATGGCCAGAACTTTCTTGATTCATATATGTTGTCTGTTAACTGTGCCCATCCATACCCTGCCAAACTCCTCAGACTCAAAGGATTTGATCATATGCCTAAAGATCCCTTGCTGCTCTCAGAATTTTAGTCCTGAGATTTAGAGTATCCAGAAGAACATGGTTATACATTTGCCAATAGGGATTTCATTCTGACAAAAGATGTACTTATAAAAATTCCTAAAGTTCAAGGCTGCCATTTCTGTAATATCCATTTCCTACTTTATCATTATCTATAAGCTTGAAATTCTGTACTTTGGGTTAAAATGAGAGGCACTCTACTTATTTTTAAGGCTGAGGTATGCTATACAACAAGCTCAGCAGTGAGCCTTCTGAGAAAGCATGCTGGACAGTTGGGACTGATAGGGAAATATTTTGTCTTGCATGCATCAGTGCACAGCAAAATGGAAACTCTGGGGCTAGGAGTTCTTTTCATAGCTTGGCTCTATCTTGACCCTAAATGCGTCCCCAACATTTTTTTGGTTCAAATTTCATCTCTGACACTTACTACCTATATAACCTTAATCAAACCATTTAGCCCCCTTTGGCCTCACCTTGTTTACCTATAAACTCCCGAGATTTCTTCCAGTTCTACATCGGAGCCTATGATCTCTTGGTTTACATAACCAAAAAACTGGGAGAAAAGCACTAAACTATCCCAGGGTTGTATTTGGAATCAAAAACCAAAAATGATGATAAAACATTTTTAAAATATACAAATGCTTCATGATTACTCAGTATGATATAGAGCATTTGAATATATGCTATTTTATATTCATCTATTCAGATGCACTGCTTTAACCGAAGCAAAAGCCAGCTGTCCAGAAATAGCCTCCAACCAGCTAAATTGCCTTTTATTCATGACAGATTAGACCTTTTAAAAATAGACTTTGTGTCTGGGTGTGGATGGAAAAGATTTGCAGTAGGTCAAGGAGCTAGAGTTGGGAAATCAACTCTGGTAAAATTCATATTGGAATTAGTTATCATTACTGTTGGTGCTTAGAAAAGTGTTGCCTTTGTGTTGAGGCGCCAAGCAAAGGATATCCGTTCCCTTAGCTGTCAAAAGGAGTATGCTAATTGGCATTCTTCCTCTTTGCCTACTCTGTTGAAGTCTTTAGAGAATGTGCAGAAAAGAACTGGGTAGACAAACTAGGAATAGGTGTACTTTTTGCACAACTGAGAGACATTGTCTCCAGGTATGAGCAATGAAACTGAGGCCTCCGGAGACCTTGTCTGTTCTGTTTCCCAGAATAACTGGGTTCTGGGAGAAGTTATTCAACTTTCCTGCCTCAGGTACCTAACTTATAAAATGGGCTGCCTCTCCTGAATGCCCAAAGACCAGTTTTCTATAGAGAACAGTTCTCAAACTTTTTGCTCTAAGGACCTTTTCACAATATTGAGGACCTCCCAAAAAGGTAAAAAATGCAAATACACACAAATATAAAACATACCTACAAATATAAAAAATGCAAATACAGACAAAATATGTAGTTTGTGTTGATCATAATTTACTGTATTTGAAATTAAAATAAGTTTTAGTATTATCATAAAAATAATTTTGTTATATACTTCTAGAAGGGTTCTTGGTGATCTCACTTTGAGAATTACTGCTTATATATAGAATTATAGTGTTCTGTATGCAGATTGTTGGAGGAAAAACTTAAAGTCTTGCCCTTCTTTTTACAGACTGGCTGCTTATCAAACTTTTGAGTTCTAATAATAAAGCACTCATAAGACACACAGGCCTGTATTAGGCAGAGTTGGTTGGTCGTTGTCCTTCAAAGAGGACCAAAAGGACATCCTATATCAGGATCAATGTACAGTGTGTCCAACTGTGGCTGCTCAGACCATTACAAGCGTGGAAGGCTCCACCTTCCACAGGTTGGGCACAAACAGTTTATATGAACATTAGAGATGAAGCTGTCTCTTGATGTGTAAATCCCACACTTCTTTTGAGTGACTGAAATTTTGCTTTGCTCAGAGTGCACAGCACCTTTTTTGATGAAAGCAAACTACGCTGGACAGCCCTGGGTGGGTGTCTTCAGAGAGACCTGGACCTGACTACTCTTAGGCATGGCAGTAGTTGAGAAGGGGGGGTTCAAAATCAAGGTCAGGAATTTAGATTTCCAAAGCAGAGTGGTTTCACTTACCTATGGCCAGGGGCTACCTGACCCCAGTTAAGCTGGCTTCTCTTGTCTATGTTAGGGTCACTTTGGCATTCATTATCAAACTATGTCCTAAGAAATAGCCCAGAGCTCCTGGTGGCCCTGTGCTAGTGTGGGAAAGAAGGGTTAGTCAACTTCTCAGGGTTGGATACTGTTGGTGTTGTCACTGGTTATTGGATTTAAGCTCTTCCAGGAGAGGGGAATCATGTCTTCTCCTCATATCTCTGGTATTGACAAATTCTCAGTGAAATGGGTAATGAACTCAAAATGATTTTATTTGTTGAGAAATCATTTTAATCAGTGGGCCACCAATTATTTATACTTAGAGGCAACTGAAAAATGTAAATGATGCTGGCATGAGCTTGTCCTACTACTTTGGAAGCAGAACATTTACCAGAATGTCACCATTGGAAAGATCCATCTTCGAAAATTTGGGGTATTCTGCTTGGCTTTCTATTCTTAAAATTATAGAGCCAGTTTGGGGGGGGGATGCCTCTCATATTCTGTCAGTACAATATATTAAAAGGCAAATGTTCTTAATGTGTGTGTATGTAAGAGAGAGAGAGAGAGCAAT
The DNA here is from genome assembly GCF_027887165.1 of Monodelphis domestica. Lineage (NCBI taxonomy): Eukaryota > Metazoa > Chordata > Mammalia > Didelphimorphia > Didelphidae > Monodelphis > Monodelphis domestica. The sequence goes on along the minus strand of NC_077231.1, from coordinate 228,875,233 downwards.
ATAAACCCTTGGACAACCTGATGGACTCACCAGCAGAATAATGTTTTTAAATGGATTAAAAAATGCAAAACATGGGACTGAAAAGGAAGTCAATTATATTAGAAAACAATTATCCTCCCTCATTTTATAATTTTTATTTTATAATTTTATAAATGAAGAAATTGAAGCCCAGAGATGTTAAGTGACTGACTCAAGGTCACACAGGTAGTAAGGGGCAAAGCCAAGATCAAAAGAGATAAAGCACTTGAAAAAGTTAGAGATAAATACAAGGGATTATGTAGTTGAGGAGCAGAAAAGAGAAAGGGAACATAGTGTCTCTCAAATATGCTTTGTAAATCAGACTGTATGTGGAGACTTTAATGAGCCAGACAGCATCTGAAGAAATACCAAAATCAATGCATATTTCCACTATACCATGCATTAATTCAGTGCCAAGCTGGCAAATCTGAACTGTGGGGAGCCTGCAGGTTCTGTGGAAATCAGTGCCATCCCATTAGTGGAGCTTACTTCCTGTACACAGGAGAGAATGTGCTACTTCTGCAGGGGTCTGAGGGAACATGGAGAGATGGGAACAGGACCAAGAAGAGAGGAATAGAGGAAGGAGGGAATGAAAGGCTGAATGTGTGGTGGGACAGAAACTTCAGCAGAATGATTCACCCTGCCCAAAGGGCATGGATCGGCATCAGAGTGTGAGTTGGTGGCTCCCCAATAGCCCCAGGATTCAGATCCATCCCATACGAATTTGGCCCAGCTCATTGGTACCACTGAGAGCCAAGGCTTTCAGAGCGACCTTCCCGTCCCACCTGAGACAGCTTTTGAGGGGTTATATTATGGACCTTGTCTTCCTTTTATCCATTTGGACAGAGGTATTTCTATGAAGACTATCCAAAGCAATCTCCAGATGCCCAAGAGGATTCTGCCTCCCAAGTTACAGGTATTAAAGCCTTGTGTCTTGGGGGAACCACAGAGAAAGGCAGGGGCAACAAAAGGAGGAAAGGAAGGTAAAGGCTCACTGGCCCACAACTGACTAGCTGGATAGCTCACTGGATATCACACACTGATATAGAAGACCTGGAACATTTGAAGGCGGTGGTACAGGGAAAAGAGCATCAGACTCTTTAGTCAGAAAAGGTCAGTTTAAGTTCCACTTCTGATATTTCACACAACAAAGGATCGTGAGCAAATTGTTTAATCCCACCAAATATCATTCTGTAGGACGTAAAAGGCAAATAGTGAGGCAGCTGGGTGACTCAGGGAATGAAGAGCCAGGTTTAGAGATGGGAGGTTCTGGGTTAAAATCTGGCCTTAGACACTTCCTAGCTGTATGACCCTGGACAAGTCACTTAACCCTAATTGCCTAGCCCTTATCACTCTACTGCCTTGAAATCAATACTTAATGATTCCAAAATGGAAGGCAAGGGTTTTAAACAAAAGTAAATAGTGAGAAAGGATCGAGAGCTGAAAGTGACTAAAGAGGCGATGGTCCCTCCTTTTATGGCAGATACTGCAGGCCAAGAGAGGTATGAATGTCCAAGAAGATACAGGTTCTAAAGGACAGATTGGTAACTGATAAACTCGTGAGGTTGCTGTGAGGCAGAAGCTTGGTGAATTATAAATGTGAGCCATCACCATCCTAAGTTCAAGGTAGAAACTCCCTTTGCCTCCTGATACTTCCTTCCCTTATGCCATCTCCCCCCACCCCAACAAGCACTTTGAAAGGAGGTTGAACTGTCATAAAAAGGCCCTTCTCAAATGAAAGAATCAGAGTCTGTAGCTTTTTCTGGAATTTAGTCAGAAACCCAGATGGAGCTGTGATCCCACTGACGTAGACATAACTTCTTATGGTGAAGGTTGGAACCCACCTCCACCCCAGCACAGTAGACGAGAGCCCACCTATGCTTGCCCATCCTGTGCAACAATTACATTTATTCTGTCCTAAGTTGACCAGATGGGGAGGGGGCCTCCCCCCATAATTCTGAGTATCCTCCAGGATTTTAAGGATTTCAGTGGAGGATATAAGAAGGTAATCCCCCCTCCCCGCCCTTGTGGGAACTAGTTCTGTTACTTTTTAAAGCAGAGGTTCTTCACCTGGGGTTTGTAAATTGCTTTTTCAAAAAAACGACTAACTGATTTCATCATGACTGACATTCAGCATAAATAACCATGTATTTTATGCATTTAAAAGCATACTTCTGAGAAGGGGTCCCTAGGCTTCATGAGGCCACTACCAAAGGGGTTCATGACCCACCAAAAAATGAAGAACACCTGCTTTCAAACCATAAAACATAGCTCTTAACATTTTACAATTTATCTTCCAAGGGCTGGTTTTTTTTTCCTTATCTACATGTTTTATTCACTCATGCCATGTCAGAGAGGTCTATCTATCCCTTTTCACAGTTTACTGAGTACCAATTGGTTCTGAATGACCTCATGATACATATACTGAAAGCCCTGGAAACAGAAAAATTACACAGGCTTTTAACAAATGAATCCGCAATTAAAGAAGCTTCCTCGTAGCTTCAGAAAAAAAGTCATTCAGCAAGCATGTATTAAACGTTTAATACTTGTTGGGCACTGTGTATATATGCCTATCCACATATGTGTAATTTCTAAGAGACTTTGTAATTTTATTCCCTTTTATAGCCCTCCAAAAGCATTTCCAAGAAGACTAGATTTATTTCAGCAAATCAGTCAAGTATTACTTGTGCTATGGGAAGTACAAAGATGAACAAGGCATAGTTTCTACCCTCATGAGGCTTAGGCTAGTAAAATGTTCTTGATTCCCTCCATTTTCTTTGTGGCCAAGGGATATTTGATAGCAAATATAGAAATTTATTGCTGCCACTAATGTTCCCTTCTGCCAGATGAAACATTGCAATTGCCCTGGTGTATCTTGGATCAACTAGTAAATGTTTCTGTGGACTTGATTTTTTTTTAAATTCCACTGACACAGCTACCATGGCATATCACAAAATCACTCCCCACAGGCTAACACATATCACATCTAGCAGAGGAAGGAAGAATCCTAAGAATGCTAAGAGCTAGAAGAGACTTCAGAGATCACTTGTTCCAGCTTGTTACTTTACAGATGAGTAAACTGAAGCCCAGATAGTGGTGACAAATCAATAATCTCAAGTAACTTGATTCTCTTCATTTGTATCCAATTTCCCCAAAGTCTTTTGTATTTATGTCTATGTGCAAGAAACAAACAGCAGGTTTGGAGTCAAATCTTTTTTGCTAGTCTTGGCAGCTCAAATTATGACAAATCAGTGTGCTGAATAGTCTAGGGAAAAGGGAAGGACAGTTTAAAATGTTCCCAAGGATGCATGATTTCCAAGGCAGCTTTTCCCGGACACATACATACAAACAACATCCTACCTACTCTGTAGATTATAATGAAACATTTCCCTGCAAATATATTCCTCGCAAAGAAAATTAAGTTACAGACCAGTTTAACAAGGAAGAGTGCTTTTGCTAATTAAGCAGAGTATTGTATAAAAGTAATATTCATAATCAGCCATTAAAGACAAACTGGTTGATCTAGTCAAAAGAAGTTGTGAACTTCATTAACCATTTTAAGGATACCATGCAAAGGTGAGACATTTTATGAGCAGGAGGGGAATTATTATTGTTATTACTACTAAAACTTTACCTTCCATCTTGGAATCATTGCTGTGTATTGGTTGTCATGTTGTGACTTGTCATGGGTCATATAGCTAAGAAGTGTCTGAGGGTCACATTTGAACCCAGGACCTCCCATTCTCCAGGACTGGCTCTCAATCCACTGAGCCACATAGCTACCCCCAAGAAGGAAAAATTATTGATAAATAATTCAGTGACTTGAATGAATAATCAATAACATAGGGATCAAAATCCTGAAGTGTATAAGATACAGTATAATATTACATGGGATAGAACTGTGCCTATGAATTTCATTCATAAGCTCACCTTGAACTATCTTCTATTTATCCACATGTATTTATAACATCTTTTGGGAGAAAGAGATGAAAACAGGCTCAACATCTTTAGGAAAACTACATCCAAACTATTAAGTGTTTATCTTCTTGGAAAGAGAACATCTCCTTTCTTAACTATTGCCATGGTAAAGTTTCCATCCTTAAGTTTCAAAGAGTTTTAAGGTTCAAGAATTTAGCTCAATCAAGAAATATTATAGAAGCCATAAGGACTGGGACAGATGTGGGATGGGGATGGGCTGAATCTGGCCCTAAGGCAAGAACCTGTAACTCTCATTTATTCTTGCAGTTGGAAAAATGCAGCTCAACTAACACTCTCAGCAGTACATTTAAAGGTCCCAAGATGAAATAGTACTCCATGAAGATAGACCTTTCTCTCCTTCTATATGCAAATTTCAGATAAGAATTAAAACTCTTGTTTTGACCTTCAAATCCTGGTAATTTTACCCTTTTCAAAAACTTAACTAAGAGGGACTATTTTTCCTCTAACAACGAGGCTACTTAGATCTTTGCTTCTCAGAGCAGTTGCCAACATTAACGTGGTTTGGGTGTTGTTTTTTTTTTTCCCCTCTCTCTCTCTCCAAACAGAAAATACTAATGATTATCTCTGCCAGTGGCTTTCCTATTTGTGAATTTAGGAATCCTCCTTTCAAATCTGCTTCTGAGACTATACTTCTTATCCCAAGTCTACAACTCATTTATTAAATAGAGCTGTGCTTCTTAATTTTTTTTAAATTAAATTAGCAGAAGAGTTTTACATGTTCAATTTTTTTAAAGTCTTGTTTTTTAATCGGTATTATAGGGAGGCTAGTTAGCCCCCCATTCATAGATAATTGGTTCTCAACAAATAAAAGGTTTCTGGGCCCTATCTGATAGGTTTAATTTCATAACGTATTCTATTAAGTAATCTCTCTTCTGTCCATTTCATTTTTTGCAGCTACTGAGGTCAAGAAAAATTAAGTTCCTAAAGGGCCAATAATGTTTAAACCTTCAGTGGTTTCCCATCTAATATAATGTTTTCAGAAAAAAATACATTGGTAAATTCTGATTAAGGGTGTTCTACCAACACTACAGGTATATGAAAATGTATTTTTAGTGCTGAACATTAAACAGTGGAAAAATTACCACATACACTCATGCATTCAAGATGGGGTTTCCTTGATTTGCATTTAGATGGGAATTCCTTCAGCTCAGATCCAAGATTTTCCGTCACTCAGTATACTTAGAAAAGCATTAATTTTTATTGGTGAAGTACCAATATACACTTGTACAACTGGGACACATCATAACCCTACTGTTAATAAGTGTTGCCTTTTATGAGCAAAAGTTAGCCATTGAAATGTTGGAAAGGTTTAGAACAAGCCTCCTTTGATATCTCTCCAAGAAGGAAATGCACTCCTATTAACACAGGATTGTTCCAATGCCCCTTGCAGTGGTAACCCAATTGTGTGAACAAGCAGGTGGGTTGCAGTGGGGTTTTTTGTTTCTTCAATATTTGCAGCTTAGCATGGAATCCAAAAAGCATTGCACATCTCTATTTTGATAACAAGGGACAAGCTGCTCATCCTTGGGCATATTTATTTGTAGGCATGAAAGTTAAAGTATAGAATTCAGTAAACGTTATCTCAGAAGCCATAAAGAGAAAGAATGTTCCTATATGTCAGCTAATGACTATTCTGTGCATTCATAGAGGAGTTAAGTTTCCTACCCACTCCTGGTTCCATGTGGGCTGATGTCCTATGATGTGTAAGTTAATATAGGTTTTAGCTCATCAGATATCTCTAAACCAAGTGCTTAGCACAGCGCCTGGCACATAGCAGACACTTAATAAGTGTTTACTATTTAATTGATCTATTCAGTGTGCTTCATTTCCTTTGTCTTTATTTTAAAAAGACACGTCATATGCATCTTGGAAGGTCCTCACTTTTTTTATTTACACATTTTGTTCACTGGGACAGTGTTACAAAATAGGTCTCATTTTCACAAAGGTCCCAGGATGAAGCAGTCATACAGCATTTAATTATCATTTCATACCATTCAAATTATAGAATCAGAATGCTCTAACACAATAATCTGAAAAAAATGATACAAGGTTTCGCCACTAAGATACTAATAGCTTAGAAGTCAATTTCTAATGTACCAACTGACAAAAAAAAAACCCATATGATAAAAACTTATTAAGAGTTGAAGCACTTTAAATGAAAGTGTGTACAGGGCTCTCAAATGAAAGCAGCACCCCCCAAAGCCAAACATTTCCAAACTGTTTTTAGCTCTCCAAATCTCCCTAATCCTGGCCTCCATTAGTAAGTTTATAATTTTGGTAAGAAAAAGGAAGTCAAAGAAGAGCTTTTTTCAACTCCTTAATACTCTGTCCTCTCCTGTCCCTTCCCCACCATGCCCCATGTTGCTGGTTTGTGGCTCATAGAGGGTTTTTGTTTATTTGTTTGTTTGTTCGAAATCCTTACCCTTTGTCTTAGAATCAATACTTAGAACTAAATATATTGGATCCAAGGCAGAAGAACAGTAAAGGCTAGGCAGTGGGGGTAAAGTGACTTGCCCAGGTTCACACAGCTGTGTTGCAATGCAGTATCTGAGGCCAAGTTTGAACCCAGGATCTCCTGTCTTTAGGCCCGACTCTCAATCCACTGAGCCATCTAGTTGCCCCCACAAGTTGTTTTTGAGAGTAGCCAGAGGCCAACCATATTTGGTCACCCATACCGCAGAGCAGTGGGGTTCCGGGGAGTTCGCCACGTGATTTTATTTGCTCCCTTGTTGCCATTAGGGGAATGAAACTCTAGTAGCTACTTTTGACACAACTAAGGAAAAATAAGAACATATCTGTTCAGTAAAGTTCTAATAGACAAGACAGAGCCACACACACTACTCCCCACCATGGGCAACAGGGGGAAATAATCAAAGTAAAGCTTCCTTTTGTGAGGAATTCCTTGAAATGGAATTGAGGCCTTCCCACCTAGAGTCCCTGTTACTTCCATTGCTTCCAGAATATGCTTATAAAAGGGACCTATGACAACAGTGCCCACCCATTGGTCAGATAGGGCACAATCTCTTTCACTCTTCCACCCAGAGGTGCCCTGACAATAACAGAAAACCTGACTTTCTTCACTATTCCCCAAGCATTAGTAGTTACCTTATGCATTAATGTTACAGCCATGCTGGGATATGTATTATTAAGTACAATGAGATCGACATACTAGCAGAGAATAACTCTAGCATAGGAGGAACAACTTACAACCAATGTGAGTAACTGTCATCTTTATTATAAGGTGGTAGAAGCAAACAAAGAGATTTTAAGGGTGGCTTCTGAACCTGTGTCTCCAAGAACAAATGGCTCATCTTGTCACCCACCATTTCCCTGATTTGGAGGGAAATTGAATTTACATGCCATAGAGCTTTAATGTAATAAAACAAAATTAATTCTTTATTATCCTGAGAAATGTAGGGCAGAAGCAAAAGTAGTGGCAGAGTATGCTTGGATAAAGCAAAAACAAATGATGAAAGGAGCCCCATTTAAAAATAATATTAAAAAGTCTATTTTTATGTAGGCCACTCTGCCCAAAATATAATTTGAGCTACAAATACATACCTACATATATATGTATGTATGTATATATATATATACATATATATATATAGTATATTTACCTTTAATAAACAAACACAGAACAAGGTCATAAACAAGTTCATTTTAGCCACCACAGGACAGTGGCAGATCCTACAGACCATAGAACGGGGCAGGAAGGGACCCTTGAGCTCATTTAGTCCAAAGCCCTCATTTTACAGATGAGAAAACTGAGGCATAGATTTATTTATTGGTCAAAAAATCAGTCACTGTTACTTGTCGCATTGCCTCATTTTCCTTTTTCCTTATTGTTGTGCGTAGTCGATGAAGGACTAGTTTGTCAGTCATCAGCGAGTCCTCTTGCTGCTCCAAATAGTCCAGCAAGATCTCCACATAGTTCAACGCAGCACTGTGACTAATGTGACCCTCTGGAATGAGTTCCTGCTCCTCTCCTTCGCTTTCATTCAGTTCCACTTTGATTTCTTCGGCCCTTGTTATCATCTCTTTGTCAACCAGTAACTGCTTGCCTTCTTCATGGTAATGGATCCCTTGCCTCTGTTCCCCATGGGCAGGATGGCTCTTTTTGGGACCTTTCGTCTGCTGCTGCCCCTCTGTTATGAAGCTGGCTGATGGAATCCCTTCTTCATCTGGGTCAGAAATAATTTTTCGCCATGATCGTATGATTGTAACTGGCTTCACCAAGTTCCATGCTCTAATCGCTTGAGTGACAGCATCTTGCGCTGTCAGGTTAGTCCCGAAGGATTTTATGTCATGCCCTTCTTGCACGTGCTTTCTTAACAATCCTGTTCTGTAGTGTCGCTTCATACATGCTATCACTCCCTGGTCCATAGGCTGAATTAGAGCAGCCACATTGGGGGGCAAATATTTCACGAAAATGTTGCCATCCTCAGACTTTAGAAGACCTTCGCTGGGTTTGGAGGGTGCATAATCTAAAAGGAGGACAGCTCTTTCTGGAAGGCCTTTGGAGCGTAAGTGCTCCCGAACCTGGGGAACAAATTTCTTATCAAACCATTCTTTGAAAATTGTGCAGTCCATCGATGCTTCTTTGTGGCTAAAACAGTCAACTGGCATATTTAGCGGATTGGCTTCTTGAAGCAAATGCAAGTGCTCTGCTTTCCCAACAACACACAGTTTCAATTTGTGAGAGCCAGTTGCATTTACGCAACACAACACAGTTAGTCTCTCTCTATTGAGTTTATGGTTTGGAATAGGATGTTCATTCTCAAAAGCCAATGTCCTTGCTGGTAAGGATTTCCAGTAAAGCCCAGTTTCATCAGCATTGTATATCTGTTCTGGCTGTAACCTTTCACTTTCCGTAAATTCTTCAAAATCTTCACGAAAATCAGCAGCCGCTGACTGATCACCATTTGATTTCTCACCTTGGTAATTCAGCTCTCTGATCCCATGCCTCTGCTTAAACCTAGTAAGCCAACCTGTAGAGGCATTGAAGTCCCCTTCCATTCCTAATGCATTAAAAAAAGCCTTTGCTTGTTTTGCACAAATTATCCCCGACACTGGAGTCCCTTCGGCTCTCTGCTGATTAAACCATTCCAACATGGCTCTATCCAGCTCCTTGTAAGTAGACTGCTTCATGGACTTGCGCCTTGCCAGAAGCGTTGCAGAGCCCGAGCTGCTTGCATAGGAAAGTAACTGTGCCTTTCTCTTTTTTAAGTCACGAACAGTCTGTTCACCAATTCCATACATGATGGACAGCTGCCTTGTGTTACCACCTTTCTCTAGCTTTTCAATGATTTCCAGCTTTTCCTGGATTGTAAGCACAACTCGTTTACGTTTCATCACTGCCATGGTAAAAGATGGTCTATATAGGGCGCTGGAAAAGAAAAAGAGAATCACAGCCCTTTGGCCTGCAACAAAAAGTAGCTATACAGTGGAACTACTGGGTAGATTCTCTTTGATTTGATTTGATAGTCTGCCTGCAGATCATTCTGATTTTATATGGGGGTCTATCAAATCTGAAAGATCTTAAGAAGGAAAAAGAAGCCTTACTGCTATAGGGTATATTCACCTACCCTGGGCCTCTTTTACCCAGGTGGTGGCGCAAAGGTTGATGGGAGTTAAGTCTCCCTCCCAAGGTATCTTCTTATGCAGCTCTTCAAGAGTATAAACTAATACATGTGTCTTATTTTCTACAGGAGGATGCTCAAGGAAATAACAAATGCTAGTCATTCCATGTTACTGGTAGACAATAAAGTTGCAATTCTCTCTTATTTCCTGAGCAATACTCAAATGACTAGAGTTAGTATTTTCCTCTCCAGCAGTGTTGAAAGGCTGGGCCATTTTTTGTCATTAAAGTAGTAGTATAGTCTAATTTGATGAGGTTTACTATTACCTTGATTCTTTTTTTTTTTTAATAAATTCTGATTTATTGGTTTGGGAAGGGTAGGAAGGAATAAGGGTTTAGGAATATACATATTCTTATACTTAATTTAAAGGATGATAACTAACTAAACTATTTTACTAAGATAAAACGTTAACTTTATTACCTTGATTCTTATAGTAGTTAGGTGCTGGACAGGAGTCATGAAGAAGACCTGATTTCAAATACTGCCCGGGACACATTTAACTGCCCATTTGTGATCACGAGCAAGTCACTTACCTAAGTCTTGGTTTCCTTATCTGTTAAATGGGGTTAAGTAATACAAGCAATAGACCTCAAAAGTTCATTGTAAGACTCAAATAAGAGAATTCTGGTAAAAGCACTCTGCAAACCATAAAGCACTATATAAAATATCAAATATTTTTAATATACCCCAAAAGATAACCATATAATATAAAAGACTAATACAATAACTGCCTATAACCTGTAACAAGGGAATCACTTTAAAAGACTGATATATATTAATTTAAGGTCGCCAAGGAATCAGCTATGTAATTCCTAAATGAAAAACTCAAGTTACAAACCCATATAAGTCTTAATTCAGTGTCTCAACACTACAATTAGAAAAAGGCTCCCGTTGTGTTAATATAGCCCCCAATTGAATACATGAAAGTTGATCAAATGGTCAGTGCTTAATTATTTTTTTCAATAAACTGAACATAAGATGGAGGATTTTAAGGGATCTGTTTTTAAATCAAGATTCTTGTATGGGACTCAGTTTCTTGATTTCAGTTGTGAGAATTTTCCTTTATAAAGAATATATTATTTTATGGTCTAAAATCAAGGCTAATTTTATTAAAAGGGGGGGGCAGGTAAGTGCCTCAGTAGATAGGCAGACCTGGAGTACTGATTCTGAGAGAGAAGGTAAGGGTTTAAAAAAAAAAAAAGGATTAGAAAGCACTTTGCTCACAATAGTCCTATGAGACAGAACTTTATAAATGAGGAAACTGAGGCTCTGAGGAGACAAAGGACTTAACAATGGTACCCCAAGAATTTGTGCAGTGACAACTATTGGGTTATGTAAAATATATTAATATGCTGATGTACTAAGACAGAATATTAAGGGACTAGGAGACATCTTTCTGCATTAGCACTGCTTATGTTCCTAATCTGGGCCATCCCGGAAACCCAGCCTCAATTCAGGCTCTAGGACAAAATGAGGATACTTCTATTTTGGATTAAATTGAGGTTTTCTAATTACCTGTGTATTTCTCATCCCTCCTTTCTACAGATATCAATGATAATAATACCAAGCGCTTAGAAAGTTCTCTAAGGTTTGCTAAACATTTCATATATATTATCTTGTTTCACAACTCAAAGTAATCCTTAATTTAGTGATGATTGTTGTTTTTCTTTTAAAGCACAGGACAACTCAGGATTGCCAGGATGTATTTAAAAAAAAAAGATAACCCTTTACTTTCTGTCTTAAAATCAATACTAAGTATTGATTCCAAGGCAAAAGAGTAGTAAGAGCTAGGCAATTGGGGTTAAGTGACATGCTCAGGATCACACAGCTGGGAAATATTTGAGGCCTGATTTGAATCCAGAGCCTCCCTCCTCTATCCACTTGAGCAACCTACCTGCTCCCAGGATGCTTTGAGTTTTTTTTTTTTTAAATAGCTTTTGCTGAGAAGCTCCTTTTTATATAACAGAACAAAGTAGAAAGGAGGTCATCTATTCCAGATCTTTGCTTGGCAAGTATCCCTTTTCCAGCATCCACCAAGTGGTCATCCAGTCCACCCTTGAAGAGCTTCGGAAGTCCCCTATCTGTCCAGGTAGCCATTCTTCTCCTCACTTATATGATTCTCTCATATAGGAAATGCAGATTATCTTTGCCTGAATTCTCAACTAATTACTTTGAGAATCACTAAATATCACTGTTAACATTAAACAACGTTAAATTGCTGTTGCAAACACCATGATACCTCACTGCTCTGAGGCAAAGTTAGTAAAGGGTTAAATAGAACAACAATCTCTGATTCAGGAACTATAAAGTATTTAAATAGCTTTTTAATTGGCTATTTAAAAAAACTTCACAAACTGAGTTTAAAGCCATTAAAAATAAGCACCATATTTAAAAGAAATCTGATTGTTGCACTGCATTCTTTTCAGCAAGGTTATAAATCAGAATTGTATAAATGCTAAAAACACAATCTTGATTTTTTTTAATGTGAAAAAAACTTACAAAAAGCATATGGCAAAGGGCATAGATAACAAGGTTCCTTGTAAAAGCTTCTGAATTTTATTTACATTCACATTTTTACAGCTTTTGTTATCCTGTCAACCTCCATTTACTGGTTTTACTTTCCTTCCATAGAGTTCATTGGCTATATTTAAGGGTTTCCTTAGCAATAATTCGGGCCCGTGCATCTATTTTTTAACTGGTTATTACATTTTAAAAATCATTTTCAACTTAAATCCTTGAACGCTAAAGACTAAGCTCAGACACCTGCCATTTCAAAATAATATGGAAATTGGGGGGCTAGGTATCTCAGTGGATAGAGAGCCAGCCAGGCTCAGAGAAGAGAGAGCCTGGGTTCAAATGTGGCCTCAGAAACTTCCTAGCTGTGTGACCCTGGGCAAGTTAATTTGTCCTAACTGCCTAGCCCTTACCACTGTTCTGCCTTGGAACTGATATTTTGTGTCAACTCTAAGACAGAAGGTAAGGGTTAAAAAAAAAAAAGGTATATAATAATGTTGAAATTTCACAAGAGTTTCTATTGCCTAATATTAAGTCTTTTTAGAGGGCATCTCTATGGTGTTTAATTTATATTAAAAACTAAAATACATATAAATAATTTGTCTTTAAGTTTAAAATTAAATTATCTTACTCCAATCCGCCCCACTTTCCTTGGGAAAATACAAACCTCTTAAAAGAACATAGTCCTTAAATTGATGAGTGTTTCATGGGATACAGAAGTGTTAGATTTTATTTGGCCCTGTTCCTCCTTAGCTAATTTTCAGAGCTTTGATGTCAGAAAATGTTCTAAAAAGAAACAAGTTGTTGTGGATAGAGAGCTGGCTTCTAACTCAGGAAAACCTATTCCAAGCCTGCCACTGACACAAAGTGGGCAAATTACTTGACCCTTCAGTGATATGACCAACTCTTTAAGACTTTGTTGGGGCAGCTAGGTGTTCAGTAGATAGAGAGCTAGAGATGGGAGGTCGTAGGTTCAAATCTGGCCTCATACTTCCCAGCTGTGTGACCCTGGGCACTTAACCCCCATTCGCCTAGCCCTTATCATTCTTCTGCCTTAGAATTAATACTAAGATAGAAGGTAAGGGTTTAAAAAAAAAAAGACTACATCAAAGAACAGTTGCAGCTCAATCCTGGAAAAGGGAATTTTCTTTCTAGTTCTTGACACCAATGAAACCACAAGTATAATGAAAAAGAGTCAGGGCTGGAGACAGGAGATCCCAAGTTCAAATCTGGCTTCAGACATTTCCCAGCTGTGACCAGACAAGTCACTTAACCTCAGTTGCCTAGCTCTTACTGCTCTTCTTCCTTGGAACTGATACTTAGTTTATATTCTAAGACAGAAGATATGGATTTAAACTACATTCACACAAACAAAATAATACTCATGTTAGACACACTAAAAAGTTGTATATCATGACATTAAGTCTAGTTGAAGTGTTCTAAAAGCCCAGTAACAACAGAAATTATTAATACGATACAAAGCCATTTATCAGCTTTTAGAATTATTCTGACTTGGGAACATCATCAAACTTGTTTTGGAGGAAAACTTTTAATTTTCAATTGTGTAACTTTATTCTTTAGAAGTAGTCACATGGAGGCAAAATTCTGCTTTTAAAAGTGAGTAAAAGGTGTAGCCACCCTCTGAATCTACACAGCAGGAACAGAAAGCACCCTGGGCCTTTATGAGACAGGAGACCAGGATTTTACTCCCAGGCCTGCCCCTAACAGGGTTCCCCTGTAAAATGTGGGGTCCTCCTGGGTGTCCTTTACAGCCCTTTTCTGCTCTAAAATTCTACAAATTTTATAAACGGCAGATTAGCTCTACGACCTTCACTTCACTACAATGTAACATAGGTAGGCTCTGAAGGCCTGTAAGTGCTTTTGGTTCAGCCCTTCTTTTTACAAAGAAAGGCTCTACAGCCCAGAGAAAGGAAGTCTCTTGCCCAAGGTATTACATTATATATGGTGAAGGGACCTGAAAGGTCATTTAGTAAAACTGGCACTTCACCGGAAGGCCTTCCCTAGTTCCTAACAAATGGTTATCCATCCTCTATTCAAAGACTGCCAGATCGGAGGAATTCTAGAGCTGAAGCCTGAGCCATCTTCTGCGTTACTGATCCAATGCTCTTTACTCACATCTTTATTATCTACTTAAAGCTATTCTGGCATCTTGACCAGCTCTTTTGAACTCTCATCCTCACTTTCAGTAACTCTGTGCCATATTCAACCCTGCAGACCATTCTTTCCTTCACTGGCCCAGGAAATCAGTCTTGGTGATTCTCCTTTCTTTTTCCTGGCTCCTCTTCTTCCTTGCCTAACATTAACAGAGGACTTTTGCCCTTCTTTTTCCAGTGTCTTCAGAGCTAAAAGATATTTCAATCATTTGCTTCTAAATTGAGAGGAGATACCTCCATGCCTCCAGTGCTGACTCCATGTCTAGTCCTTTATAAAACCTCTCTGACATATCTCATCAATGTTTTTTTTTTAGCTAGCACTGCCATTTTATCAGTGTAGAAAGCTCCCAGTGAGAAACTTCCTTTACTAATGAAGATCAGTAACTGTCCTGCAATTTGTCCTAGAGAACTGCCTGAAGATATTTCCATTAAGCACCTTACTCAGTCACACAGCCAATATATGCTAGAGGCAGAACTTGGAACTCAGGTCAACTCTCTTTCCAATACAAGTCCATTCGCCCCATCGACATATGAATATTAAAATGTTGAAAACTGAGCTCCCAAGTCTTCTTCTACCATCACCATCACCAGGCATACTTTAATAATTTCCCCTTATTACCACAATTATCCAGGTCCTGGTCCCTGGGGTTCACAAATGATCTTTCTCTTTCACCATCTCTATTGAGTTTATTATCAAGTCTCCTGCCTATTTTATTTTGATGAAATCTTTCAGATTTACTCATTTTATTTCTACAGACACCCCTATTACTAGTTGCCAATCAGCAGTTTAAATGGTCTTTCTAAAGCTGAATCCAACCTCTACAGAATAACTAAAAAAACTTTCCTAATAATTTCTCCACCTGAGCCAATATGAATCTCTTAATTCTGTCCAAATAAAGATTAATCTACAGATTCCTTAGTTGAGCTTCTTAGTCCTGATGTCAACTCATGGCCTAAAACTAACTTTTCTTTAATAAACTACAGTAATTCCTTCCACCCGTCAAGTTCAACTGCTTGCTCTTATGCACATAAATAATAAAAACACATTTTCTTGCTCCAGATTACATATTATTCTTCATATAAAATGACCCACTCCATCTCTCCCAGATGATATCCATCCTTCACTTTCTTCAAATCATCTTATTATACCTGTTTCATAAAGCATTCTCCAAATAACTATGACTGATTGTTCATGCCTCTACTCCATGCACTGTCAGCCCTTATTAGTAGTACAAAGCCCATGTTGCATTAGTTTCCACTCAAACTACTCTCTAAATGTATCTGAAGGTTGTTTCATGGGCAGAACTCCGAGACTGTGAATTCCTTGAGGGTAAGGGCCATGTCTGACATTTGTTGTGCTCCCCACAGTATGTGTCTAGTATGGTGTTCAGCAGAGGACTGCTTAATTTATCTTGCTAACAAGAAAGCTACTATCTTTTAAGCCAAAAGGGATCATCCTGAGTACAAGATGGATTCAGTAGTTAAAGAGGAAAGTGAAGTGTTTTTCAAGCCCAGAAAGGGAATTTAGAGCTATAGCTTGAATGACAAGATCACACTTGGTTCTTCTTGAGTAATGTCTGTCCTCTTATTACCAACAGTAAACAGTCCTTTGCCCATCATATTGTATTCTTAATAATGTAAAGGCTTTAACTTTTAATAATGTCATATATTATAATTTTTGCCACCTTTTTTTCCTTATTTACCTGTGCTTCCTTAGATTCAGGTTTTCAGGAACTTGCTGAGCTGTAGGAACAGGTTGCCGTTCTGTTTGAAAATGTACTGCAGGATAATTGCCTATTATAAAGAGATTATAACATGTTTTAAAAGAGAGACTGTTCTTTTGTGGCATTTAAAATGGTAACTTAGAAGGGAAGCAAAATGAAAGCCATGACATTTTCTCCAATTATTATGGTAAAGATAAAAAGTATTCATTATCCCAACAGATTTTTAATTTGCAAGGTTTGGGAATTTGACAAGGCAGCATTTTCTATAACATTGTCAATAAGGATTATTGTCTTTTTCTTCACAGTGGTAGAAGCTGAGGTCTTTGGGTGGCAAAGAGAAGAGGCAGTATGGCATAGTAGAAGGAACAATTAATTGCAAAGGGGAGGGACCTAGATTTAAATCCCACCTGAGTCATTTACTGCCTGTGTGACTTTGGACAAGTCCCCTCAGCTGTCTGGGCCTCAGGTTTTATCTTCTATTAAAAAAAAGGGGGGGGGGGGAGGTGTCCTTCTTGGCCTCAAAGGACCCTTCCACCTCACTCGCTATGATCTGAGGGCCTGGGGCTTTTTGCCAATTTATACTACTCTTGAGTTCTTGCTTGGATCAAGGCATTGCTTTATTCTTATAGCTATAAGAGAAGAGCTCAGGTGTGGAGTCTGAAGGCTTTGACAGTGCTCTTCTCCAAGATATGGCTAAACTTTTTTTGTAATCTTTTGAGAAGGTTCAAAAGAGGGTAATGAAAAGCTAAGAGATACATGGAGCTATAAAAAGCTGGGAGGTTCCTGAAGATATACAAAGTAGAGGGAGAGAGGCTCAACAGGGAAGGAGCTGAAATAGTACACAAAAAAAGATTTCCATATTAATTCAATACAGCAAGTGGAGCAAGTGCTTTTCCATGGCAGTACCAAAAGATTGCACCTAAGAGGGACAGCTAGGTGATAGGTGAATAGAGAACCAGGCCTAGAAACAGGAGGACCAGGGTTTAAAATCTGACCTCAGACACTTCCTAGCTGTGTGACCCTGGGCAAGTCACTTAACCTCAATTGCCTAGCCTGTGTCCCCCTGTCTTAGAGTTGAGCTAAGACAGAAAATAAAGGAAAAAAAAGACTGCACTGAAGGTTTCCTATAAGATAGCCCTTTTTTATATTGGATAGCAACACCTAGTCTTACCCCTTCAGTCAAGTATTCCAGAAGTACTTAGAATAAAATAAGATAGTCTAGAATCCTAGTTCCACACTAGTATTGGTGCCAGAGGGAGAAATTAAGAGTTAATAACTGCCATTGGCTACTAAAACCAGACTGTCTGATGCCAGTTATTACTTCAGGCTGTCAAAGTTCCACTCAGCAAAGCTCTCAGTGCTTTATGACTAAATAACTAGTTTCATTTCCAATATTAGTAGTAAGGAAAATAGAGGCATAAATGAAATGTGCTATTCATCAAATCTCATTTAAATCACGAAGTTTCAACTTCTTACCCATCAGATTCTAAATCAACAAGCATTTATTTTGGCTAGAGTTCTTAACCTTGGGGCCCATGCATTTAAAATAGATAGATAGATAGATAGATAGATAGATAGATAGATAGATAACTTTATTTCAGCTCATTGGCTTTCTTTGTAATCTTATGCATTTCTTTAAGAATTTAAAAGCATTTCTGCATGGGCTTCACCAGACTGTCAAAGGGGTCCAGAAACAAAGAAACAAAAAAAGATTAAAAAAAAAAAACCAATTTAAAGGGATTTGCTAACAATGTGCACAATGCATACACACCTTTCCTTGGAGACCAGCTTAACTTCACCTCTCTACTTTTTACATTTTCATCTTCTGGAAGATGTCTAACTGAGCCAGTGAAGTAGTCCAAGGGAAGGTGTAAGAAGAAGTGCCTTGATATTCTATATACTAGATAAGTTAGTCTCTAAATAATTTAGAGATGATTGTACTTCCTTGCATCAGCTATTTTAAGATTTTTCTTTAAGCTTAAAAAGTAAAAAGAACTTGTATTCTTGTGTGTACATAAAGTCTTATAACGCTTTTTGACTAAATTTACCACCTCACCTTTCAAACTCCTTCCCATACTAGTACTGCACTTTGCTGTTAAGAGTACAGTTGATTCTCCAGCTCTTATAACTACCAAAAAATTATTACATATGTAGCTTCCACAGCTAATATTGCCTTAGGATTCCCTGTTCCAACCCATGGCCTTTTGTTGTACATGCTATTGGAGGGACACACTGAATTTGGAGTCACAAAACCTGGGCTCTGCAACTTAGTACTTCTCAGTTTCCTCTGGAAAAAAAAAAAAGAGGAGGTTGGCCTATATGATTTGAGATCCCTTCCAGTCCTAGATCTTTGATCCAGTCATTTTTTGAGTCATGCTTCTTTCTCTACCTCTTTCAAGAGAGTAAGGGACTTTTTTTTTTTAAAGAACAGCCTTTTATTTGGGTCTTGTTCATTACAGCACAAATTTAGTACAAGAGGTAAATTAGAGCAATGGGTTACCAATACTATAAACTATAAAAATTCTATAAAAAGAATTGACTATAAATTGGCCAAGTTTTTTTCTCCTCTTACAGAGCTTGGTATCTCCCTATCACATTTGTTCTCTCTATTTTTCTGAAGGGAATTCATTCAGACATATCCAGGGATGTTTCAGTTGTATTACAACAGCAAACCTGTCCTTTAGCATGCAAGCCACTTCATTCATTTCTGTAGCTAACACTTAAGAATGTGTACAAGCAGAAAAACAGATTTGAGATGCATCTCTTCTTCTCTGCATATAAACTTTAAAGAGATATAATATGCAAATTTCAGGTATTATCATTTATTTTACCCTATCCCTTTTCTGAAAGGAATGCTTGAGGAGTCAGGAAACAGATAAACCATGGGCTAAAGAAACTGCCCCCTATTCATTCACTACAGAGTTTTCCTTCACTTCCAGGATCAGCTATAACATCCTGTTTAGCTTTTCGAGCCCTTTAATAACCTGGCCCCTACCTACCCTCCCTGACTTCTTATGCCTTATTCTTTACTTCACATAAATCTGATGTTGGGGCAACAGCCATCACTCCATCTCCAGACTCCAAATATTTTCTCAGTCTGTCTTTTATTCCTGGAACTGGCTATCCCTCCTCATCTCTAGTTTTTTTTCCCTCTGGCTTCTTTTAGATCTCAGTTCTAAAACCTCATCTTCTGCAAGAAATAAGTCTCTTCCAGTCTTCCTTAACCTTAGTGCCTTCCCTCTAAAACTTCTCCAATTTATCCTGTATTTATTTTGTTGGTAACATAGTTGTTTGAATGTTATCTGCCCCTTCGGTTGGTGAACTCCTTGACAGCACAGTACCTAGCACATAATAGGCACTTAATAGCTAGCTGGCTGATTAACTCATGAAAAGAAGAAAAAACCAAAAGTTGCTTTTAATGTCTGAAGGAACTGTAAGGCCTAGTTCATTTAAACCTCCCAATTCCTCTTCCCTCCTCTCCCTTCCCTAGCAAGGATGCCCACAGTGATTCCATGTAACTGGCTCAGAGGGCTGGGGAGAAGACAGGCACAGTGGCAGCTCCTGCAATCAGGGGACCAAGATCCCTGCACTCAGCAAAGAGACAAGATGTAGTGCCCAAGGGCGAGAAATGGGCAGGTCACCTACAAGAGGGCTTCCGCTGGGGATAGCTGGACTCTGTTTTTCCTCACCCACCCCAGCAACTCAGATGCAGCAGCACCAATGCCTGCCAACTCCACTTGGCCTCTAATCCTGCAGATGCAGGGTAACAGGCGTGGCCTGGCCAGATTTAGATTTGTTAGGGAGACTAAGACTCAGGCCCACTTTGAAACTCCTAGGTCCCAAGTGGCCTCCTCACTATGGATTTGGTCTCCAAAAGATTTGATCTGCGAGATGGGAGGGGGAGTCAAGTTCGGGGCGGAGGGGGGCTTCAGTTCACAGAGCTCTCAGCACTATCACTTCGTGAAGTAAATATATATAGTTTATGAGGATGGAAATTTGGGGTGGGAGGGCAGTGGGAAGAGTTTGGGGTGTCCCTTACAAAGAAATGGTAAGAGAATGTAGTAGCCTACCCCAGTTCTGACAGCATTAGCCCCACCAACCCCTCCTTTTAGAGTCTCCCACACACCCCTTTCGAAGGCCTCCCTAGCACCCCATCACTGTAACTTGGGCCGATACCAGGGGAGGTTAAACCTACCGGACCGTACCACCCGAGGGCGACAGGGAACCAAGGGGGAGTAGTGGTAAGAAAGGGGCTCTTTTTCTCGTTATCCCTCCTACGACAGCGCCAGCTCCTGCCTAGCCAAGGAGGAGGGGCTGCGGAAGAACTGGCCGAACGGAAGAGGCCAGAGCGGGGACATGGCCCCTCTAAGGGTGCACTGGCCCCTGCCACGGCCCTTCCTCCGCCCTCTCTCCACCTCACCCTCCCAAAAAATCTCTCACCCAAATATAGTCCCTCCCCCACTTTTACTCTCACCATCTCCATCCTTTCCCTCCCCCATGGGTAGATACCAAGAGTTTCTGGGGTGGGGGGGGGAGACTGAGACCACTGCAGCAAAAAGGACCGTTCCACCCAGGGAAGGGTTCGGGGGGAGGAGCTGGATAAGGCAGAAGCTGAGGGAGGGGGGCGTAGGCGGGTAGGGAGGGAATGGGAAGTCTCCGTTGGTGGCCCCGGGTACCTGCGGCGGCGCGGAGCGACCCTGGGGGCTCCGGGGGGAGGGGGGGGTCTCACCGCGGTGAGGCGACCCGGCGGCGACACCCGGAGGAGGCTCGCGGAGGGGAGGGGAGGGGAAAGGAGAGGAGGGAGGTGGGTGTCTGGATGGGGGGCGGTTCCCCAGAGCCAAACTCCCGCAGCGGCAGGGGCGGTAGCACCTCCGCCACCTCCGCGCTGCGCTGGAGATCCTGGCCGGGAGGAGCCGCGGGTCCCTCGGCTCCGCCCCTAGGGGGCGGGGTCAGGGCATTGGGGGTGGACCTGAGCGCTGCAGCTCCTCCCCTGGCCCGGCCCCGGCTGGTGAGACCGGAGAAATCGAGCCCTGTCAGGCCGAGCCCCGGCCGCGGCCCTCCCCCGCGGCCCCCTCCCTGCCGCCCAGCCCACCTCCAGTCCCAGCCGGGCGGCCGAGGCAGGTCCCCGGGACTTCCTCCAGCCTGGGTCTGAATGCTGATCCTTCTTCTCCTCTCTCCCCTCCTCCTCCTCCTCCTCCTCAGGCGGCTGTAGCAGCGGCCGCGGCGGCAGCAGCAGTTGCAGCAGCAGCAGCTCCAGGAACCGCTGAAGCCGGCATGCTGGAGAAATTAGAGTTAGAAGAGGAAGGTGAGTGAGTGTGTGCGGCTCCCGACCAACTCCCGCCCTTTCCCCTCACCCTCCCTCCGCTCCCCTGCCCTCCCCTCCGTGTTCGGGTCCTTTCATTCCTCAGGGGAATTGTGATTATCTTGGACATCCGCTGAGACTAGGCGAACCGCTGGGATCGAGGTTGCAACTTCACCCCCAGGGTTCCCCCCACCCCCCTTCCTCATCACCTCCCTCCCGGGGATAGCTGAGAAGGCAAGGCAAAGAAGGGGGTTGCTGCTGCCGGGCTTCGAACTGTCGCCTCGGGTGTGGAAAAGAGAGTGGGTGGGGGCGGGGGGCCAGAGGAGCCACCCACCCCGCCCTTCCCCCCTCCCGGAGGGGAATGCCCGCTGGTCCAGGGATGCACACATGCTCATCACCTTGAACCCTTCGCTCGCCAACTCTCAGTCAGAGATGCTGCTTCATCCGTGGGGTGGCCAAGAATTAGGGGATCGAGAGGGCAGTACTATGGGAGAGAATGATGCCAGCTGTGGGAAATATCTCTTGTCTTTCTAACGAGGGAAATAAATACCAACCAATTTTGAGGAGCTGAGAGGAGGGGGGGGGTTGGAGGAGGAATCCAGCAACCTTAAGCCAAGTGCTTTCAGTAGGTCCTTTTGTCCTTTACTGGCTGAACAACTCAAATTGTGTCTAGATACAGTGCAGTTCATTTTTGCATATGTCGTCATTTAATGCTTAGGTGTCCTCGCCCTAGCTTTTTAAAGTCTGTACCTATAAATACACTGAACTGTTAGGTTACATTATTTGTGATAATGCAACCCATGGGAGCCCCCCTCCCTTTTAAAGAGGCAAATTCTATAGCAAAAAAAAATAGTCTTATTGAATTTTTCCTAATTTATTTGATTTAACCCTTGCCCTCCATTGTTTTTATTGCCTCTCCATATTATTCATTTTTCCTTTATTTTGACCTAGTCTTTTCTAAAAACAATTTCTTGGATCCTTTACTGAAGCTGTTAGGATTCAAAAAGAATGCTGCTGTATTCTGTTAAAAAAAAAAGAGTACTTCATACTGAGTATGAAGATTTCAGAGTTGGACAGCATTTTTAAAATTTTAAGTTTAGGCATCTTTTTTAATATTATGGTTTCAAACAAAAAATCTTGACAAGCTGTAATTCAAAACTAATATCCTTCCACTATAAATATATTATTTGATTATATATATTATAAATGTGGTTCACATTTTCCCCCAAAAGCTAATAGACTGAACCCTTGAAACAAAGAATGTGCCATGTGGATGCTGTCTCTGTGCCAACTTTACTTTGATCCTGTTCATTCACTGTCAGATGATTAAGTAAACTACACATTTTATTAGCCTTATGATATTAAGCAGATCCCTGCTTTTGTTTTTTTCTTCCTGATTTTAGCTACATTGCAGTAATTCCACTGCCATATCTCACCAAGGATTATTTTATAATGAATGATCATAAAACTTGAATTTTTTTATTCATCGTCTTCAATGGGTTGAAATAATGTAGTATAAAATTTTGCTATAACTTGGTTATTTCACCCCGCTGAAAAATAACCTGCCATTAATGTGAACATAGGTCTTTATATAGCATATCACCATGACATAGATTTAATCATACTTCAAGTCAAGTTGTGACCCTTGTATGTAGAATAATGTATAGTAGCCTAGTCTCTCTCATAAGAGCTCTAAAAGCTTAAAACAGAAGTTATCTTTGTTCCCTGATTTTGTTGTTCTCTGCATTTTCTATATTTTTTGTTTGCAAAGTATTGAAGGTAAAAGAGAAAAAAGATAAACAGCTTAGTTAAGAACACCATCAATACCATATGCATAGGCCTCTTGAGATGGTTTGCTTTTTATTAATGAAGATACAATCAATCTTAACCTGGTAAGAACCTCCTAAATTCTGACTAGTTAGAATTTTCATCTTATTTTTCAAATGGTATCATTATAAAACATTTCCCAAAGCAATTTCATATACTTTGTTTCATTTGACTCTTTCAGCTACCTTCAAAGGGTTTATATTCTATCTTTCATTCTACCACTATTAAGATCCTTCTGTACTCATTGACTTAACTGGTCTGAATACAGTTTGGGGGTTGAGGATTTCACATCTATACAGTCTCCTCCTACCTTACTCTCATAACTGACCTCTGTAGTGGCCCTGTCCAACTTTTCTAAATTTTCAAGGAGAATTAAACAACGATTTTTAACCGAGCTAAGCAAAAAGAGGCTGTGTGTTGCTTTCTACTTGAGTTCCCTTTGCAGTGGTGGAGTGATTGAGTCTTTATAGCACTGCTTTGTTTGCATTGAACTTTTAAATTGCTTATTCATCCAAAGTGTGTGGGGAGAAATGAACATCAAAAAGAATTTTACATTTGTTTAGACAAAAAACAAGTTTTACCGAAGAAACTAGACATTTTACTTTTAAAATATCTTGAGAACTGGTGTTGCCATTGATGTGAATAATAGTTTCCCTTCTGTGCAGGATTTTTATTTAACCCTTAAAATGCTTTTTGTATCATGTATTAATATCTTTCATGTCTCTAAAACATTAGGTACAAAAATACATGTGTAACTAAACATCTGTTAGGATACTGTTAGAAATAGTATTTTCTCCCTCTTAATTGTTTATAAATATATCCAGGAATTGGGGGTGAGGTGGAGGTGAGGAGTAGAGAGAAAAGAGAGTAGGAGGGCTAGGGAGAATGTTCTTTAAAAATGTTTTAATTATAAGAAAAAACATAAGGAAGCTTTACTATGACAAAACTAAGGCTATATTTAATATTCAAAAAGGATTGGGGGGATTCCTATTATTTCCTCTGTACCATTCTCTTTATTTCAGAGGATCATGACCTTTAGAGCTGGAAAGGACCTTAGAGCTTTAGTTGAGCCCTCTCCTTTATTATAGACAAGGAAACCAACACCCATAACTTGCCCAAAGTCACACTGGCAGTAACTTTGTTTCAACCTTGAGTGTGTTTGGAAATAAGTCTGTCTTTTAGGTATCATAAAGGAATCCGACTTTTCCCTACTTTTGGAAAAACCAAAATTGTAAGTTTCTTAGGGCCTTGTTGAAGAATTTTGTATCTTCAGTGTCTAATACAATGCCTTCCTTGTAAGAAGTAAATTCTTAATAAAATACATTTGCTAAACTTACTTTTAAGGAAACACTTGTCATTCCATATTTGGGTTTGAATATTTTTCTATTCTATTACTTGTCTTAGATTACAAATTCATTCCAGAGCATGGATCTATATACTTTGTATGTCACCTTAGCCACAGCTTCATTCATTTGTAGCAGAATGGATTTAGAACTCAGAGTAACTTCAGAAGTCATATAGTCCAGTCCCTTCATTTTTTCAGATGAACAAAACTGAGGAGTAGAGTGGTTAAGTGAACTTGCCCCTGGTCACTCAGTAGTGAACAGGATTCACACTTGGGTCTTCTGAACCCATATTCAGTATTCTTTTCATTGTACCATTTTGCAACACCCAAGTCATCAGTTCTTTGAAGGCAATAATGGTAATAGAAGTATGGTCTGACAGCACAATAGATAAGAGTACTAGGTTTGGAGTCAGGAAGACCCAAGTTCAAATCACTCCTTTGACACTTATTACTTGTTCAACCTTGGGCAAGTTACTTAATCTTTGTTAGCCTCAGTTTCCTCTATAAAATAGAGGTGATAATTGTACCTGGAATACCTCCCTCATAAGATTGTTGAAAGACTTCTTTGAGCTAATATTGGTAATGTGCTTTGCAAGACTCAAAACAGTATCTTTAAAAGTCAGCTATTCTCATTAATAGTATTCTTCAATAGCCCTCTCTATTTCTGTTTCTTTTTCTTGTATTTTCTTAATGAAAAGTCTAAAAACATTATTCTAGTCATTTTCTATTACCATCTGGCCACTCTTCATCCCAAGTTTTTCCTTCTCAATTTCTTGCTTCTGAATTCTTCCTATTTTAACTTCAGTTTTGGAAGCAGCTTTTTCATACTTGAGATGGAGCTAAAATAACTGTCAATAATTAAAGTTGTTTTTTTAAGCTGCCCATTGTAACTCCCATGCTAACCAAATGCTGTCTCAAGTGTATAACCTCTTCTAACTAGGCTTCCTTATTACTAATTAATTGCTTCCCCTCTTACCTTACTATCTGCACCCATCATACTGTTTCCTATCACAAGAAAAAGGATATTGATTGACTCAGCTCCATCCACCTTGGATAGCTTTCTTAAACCTTGCTTTTCCTGTTCACACTGTCTCGATCTGTCAGATAGTTTAAGGAAAGGCTTGGATGAATTTAGACCTAAATCTTCAATTGCCCTTTAGTTTGAAATTCCCTTTTCTTCTTCCTTTCCATGATCCTAAATTTTCTTAAATCTTCTAGCTTTCTCATAGTATGGTAAAAAAAAAAAATTAGACCCAGCAGGGGACCTGGATTCTAGTCTCTGCTCTGCCATTAACCAGTGATACTAGTGTGACCCAGAGTAAATCACTTAACCTCTCCCAGCCTCAGTTTCCTCTTTAAAATGAGCTTGGGCTAAATTCTCAAGGTATCTTTGAGCTCTAAATTTATAAAGTTTCTGTTACATTCTAATGATTTTAGCTGTGCTTAAAAAAAAAAAAAACAACCACTACCACCTTCCCTTCTGCCTTAAAATTGATATGAAGTATCAGTTCCAAAGCAGAAGAATGATTAGGACGACTAGGCAATTGGAGTTAAGTGATTTGCCCAAAGTCACACAGTTGGCTTCATATCTGGCCTCAGATATTTTCTGTCTCTGGGCCTAACTCTCTATCTATTGAGCCACATAGATGTCCCTTAGCAATGCTTTCTTTATAGTAAGTCCTCAATTTACTTTTATCACCTTGATTTCCTTTTTCCAGTTTCAAATCTCTTCTAGTCTTGCTCCTTTTTTAGATGCTTTGCCAAAGTAACACGATACAGAATGTCACAAAAATCACATTTTTTTCACCCCTCAAAGCCTTATTCCCTTTTCTATTTCCATGTCACTGTTTCCTTCAGTTGGTATTCTGGTCATATCCTATGTGAATAATTATAAATTATCATCTACTTTATCCTACTTTTATACCATCCTAAAATTTTATGTCCATTTTTAAAAACCACATCATTCCTATTTCAAATGGATAATAAAATGCTTTAAATAGTAAGGTCCTATTTTTACAAAAAGTTGAATTTTATGAAAAGTCAGTCATAAAGCATGCCACTGGCTCTGTACTGCTATATAATGGTTGAGACTAAGTTTGATTCCATAAGCATCTATTACTTCCTATGTTGTTGAGATTGAATTTGATTTCATGAAGCAGTTATCCTTTGCCTCCTATTGTAAGGTACTGTCCTAGGTACTGCAGTTTGACAGAGCTGCCTTCAAAAGCTATTGTTCTACTGAGGAAAAGCAACATATGTCCAGATAGTAAATATGAAATACATACAAAGTAAATTCAAAGTAATTTTAGAAATTGTGTAGAAAGAACTCAAAAAGATGGGAGATGATCAGGAAAGACCTGATGAAGGAAATATCACTTGAGCTAAGCTTTAAAGGGAGCTGGGGATTTTAAGAAGCTTTACTTCACCTCCATGCCCATGTTTGCTCTTTATTATTGCTTTTATTTGAGTCTTCAGTTTCAAAATTCCTAATCAATTTGCCTATGTATCTTCTCATCTACCCCAGGCTTTTGTCTATGGAATTTAGAGCTGGAAGGGGCCTGAGAGACCATCTAGGCAGCCCCCTTTACTTACTAGAAATTCTAATTATAAGTGGGGAAATGTTATCAACATGGGATATCATAAGAACTCTGTTGCTCCTGCTAGTGTCAAAGAGACCTTAAATTTCATGTGGGCAGAGATGAGTCCAATATGAAATGGTAGAACACTGAACTAAGCGTCATATGTGGGTTTAAGTACTAGCTTTGACACCTCCTAGACCTCACTATTAGTGAGTTACTTAGTATATCTTGAGCCATAGTTTCCTCCTCTTTAAAATGGCAAGACTTTTCCCCTCTCTCCATTCAATCTCACTTGCACCCATCTCCTTCTCTCTACTTATACAGACTCTGCCACACTTTTGTCTCCATCACCTCTCCCCTGAACAAATTGCAGTAACTTCCTGATTGGTCTCTCTGATTCTAATCTCTTCATCTTCCTCCACACAGCCGCCACACTGATTTGGAGATCATACAATTGGAGATTAGGACCTTTGAGATAATTTAATACAACCCCTTCATTTTACAGATGAAGAAATTGAGACACAGAGAAGTTAAGGGACTTCCCATAGTCACATATAGGTAGTGACATGGTCAGGATTTAAACTAAGACCCCATGAGTTCAAATCTAGGACCCTCTCATCTCAGCCTATGTTACCTATCCCCACCCTTACTCATAACTCTTTAGTGGCTCCCTGTTCAACTTTAGGATTAAAAAAAAAAAGACTAGCATTAAAAGCCCTCACAATATGGCTCTAATCCACTTTCCTGGTATTAGATAATATTACTTCCATTCACATGCCATCCAGATGATAGTGCATCTCCTTCCTAATTGACTTTGTATCAGTAGTTCCCCACTTCTGAACATATACTCCCTCTTCACCCCCCTTTTATAATCCTTTGCTTCCTTCAAAGCAGAGTTCAGGTGCTACTTCCTGGGCAGCTGGGTAGCAAAGGGGAGAGAGCATTGGACCTGGAATTAGGAAGACTTGAGTTTAAATACAGCTCAGACAGACACTAACTAGCATTTTGACCCCGGTAAGACATTTAATCTGTTTGCCTCAGTTTCTTCATCTGTAAATCTATAGCTCTATAAATCTATAAAACGGGGATATTTAGGAAGTACCTACTTCCCAGAGTTGTGGTGAAGATCAAATGATTGTAAAGAGCTTAACACAATGTTAGGTACATCTAAACACATATAAATGTTAACTATTTTTTATATGAGACAGCCTTTTCTACTCAACTCTTTTAATTCTGTTAATTCTGTCTTCCTCTTAATAAAATTAAATTGTACAACTTTAGATCTATTTTGAAGGAGCTGTTTTATCTCTCTCTCTGTATCCCCAGCATTTAGCATAGAGTGGGCTGGCAGATTGGATTCTAAATTCTGAAACATTATATAAATGTGAGTTATTATCTTAACTTTTAAGATGCTATACTTAATTTATTTTAAACATTCATTTAAAAAATTTTGAATTTCAAATTTTTTCCCAACCTATAAAAAAGGCAAGAAATACATCATCTAACTTTTGTATTTTTTTCCAATGCCTAGCAGGGTACTTTGAACATATTAGATACTTAATAAATGTTGAAGTGACTTCTTTTATAGGCATTATACATATGCATGTAGTCATAGTAATGCCATGCTAATGATCATAATGCCTTCTTGTCTCTGAATGGCATTTTCACTTTTCCAAAGTATATTCATGCTCATTTTAACTGCACTTAGTATATTTTAGGCACTTAATCATTCTTATAAGAAATACTCAAAGCATTAAATTCATCAGCTAAATGGATCCCATCCTGATAAACAAAACTGGCAGTGTAAATAAAGTTAGAGGAATAGACTATATCCCCAGAGTGATGAGAAACCCTTCCCAACTAAAAATGTAATTCACTTTAGTATCAGATGACTAAAAATACATCCACATAAGTAATTGAAGAACTGGAAGGCAGTTCTTCATGCAGAGTAAATGTGGTAGCTTACTTACAAAGTACATTATCTGAGTGGAAAGGCTTTAAGATTTCTTTTTTGTTGCTGTGATTGCATTGTGCTAATGTTAGGGAAAAGTCGAGCTGATTGAGCTCTAATTATAGAGGGTGAGAGGCATATTGGGGGGAGGAGATAGGTTGAGGATCCAGTTTGTTTAATCTCAGGCTACATTTTTATGACTTTCATTTATTGCTTTCTTGTATGTTTCTCTTCAAGCCCACTCAAATGGCCTTGGAGAAGCACCATTCCTATAGCTTTAACAGTTGGCTTCTGATTTTGATGCCAACTGGCTTCTGTTGTTTCGTCTTTTCAGTCTGTTTATCTCAAGGGTTCATGCCCATGTTCTCAATCTAGTTCTGCTTCATTTTCCTTGAAATGAACTATTCAGAAATTGTCAAGAATGTAAACTCTGTCCTATCCAACTGTCATTTGTTTTGTCTCTTATTTTTGAGGGGATTTTAGAAGCCTCCATAATGGCCACAAATGATAACTTTGTGAGCATAATTTAAAAAATCACAGTAATAGCCCTTGTTTATGTGGTTCTTGCAGGTTTGCAAAACTCTCAACATATATTATTTCATTTGATCCCCACAACAATGGTCTGGTAAGGCAGATGCCATCGTTATCCTCATCTTGAACCTAAAATTTTTGTTGTATCCTTCCATGAGAAAGTTGGCCTAATGCTTTAAAATTTATATTTATTGAAAAATTTGCTAACATAATCAGGCTCGCTTTCACTTTTGCTTAAAAGAAGGAGATAGTAGTCATAATAAGAGTTAAGTTTTAAAGGTTTAAAGCAACTTACATATATTTGCTCAACAAACTTTTCTTATCCTTATTTTACAGAGGAGGAGTTGAGAGTCAGAGAGGTAAAGTAAACTGCCCCCACAGTCACACAGATGTTAGAGGAAGATCTGAACCTAGTTGTTCTTGACTCACTATTTCACACTCTTTTTACTATACCCAGCAGTAGGGGCTGCTTCTTTACTATCAATCATCCTAGCAACCTGACAGTCCAAGGCCTATATAAGTTAATTTTGGGCTTCAGTTGTTTCTTTGCTAATGTTCTCTATCTAGTCATCAGATCCTATTGATTCTTCCACACAATGTAGCTCACATTTTTCCCTTTTCATTGTGACTGCTATTACCCTACATCAATCCCCTAGCTTTGCCTACACTAATTACAAAAACTTCATAAAATTGTCTTTGAATCTCCAGTTCCCTCTTCTTGCCTCCTTCCCACTTACTCTATCTTATTACCAAATAAATTTGACACATAAGCATTTCACCACTTTATTCCCGTTTTATCTCTATTGTGCTTTCCTATGCTCTAACCAAACTGAACTACTTAACCATTATGTGAACATCACTTACGATTTCCTCTTGTGTGCCTTTCTTCATTCCATACCTCCCATCTAGATGGGGTCCTCATCTCCTCTTTGCACCCTCCCCCCCAGTTCTCCGGGGTGGGAGTGTTTAAATCCTTTAAAGTCCTGCGCTTTAACTTGAAATCTTTCCTGATCATTCAGTAGAAAATCATCATTCCTCCCCTCATTCCTAGAATACTTTATATACCTAGTTTATATCAATCTTACATATTGCTATATTATACCAATTATTTGTTGGCCTGCGTCTTTCCTCCCCTTTGAAATGTTATGTAGATCATATGTAGATGAGTAGGTATAGTAAATACTTGTTGAATATTTATGCCTTATATTTCTGCCTCACAAAATCATTTCAGCCCAATATTACACCTCTTCTCAGTTGCAATTCAAAATTTCCACTTTTCCATTCGACTACATTCAACAACACTGCCTGCTCTTCCTCAGAGCACTCTTGAACTAAATACTACTGTACTAAAATGCTGGGGCTTTAGAGGCAAAAACAAAACAGCCTGTAACCTTCAAAAAGCTAACAATTTCCTAGCTGTCTGAAGAGATGTAGCCTACCATCCCTAAATAAGTAAAAATATAAACCAAGTTCCTATGAAGAAAGCTAAGGCTCATTGAAACTGGAGGTGAGGAGAGCACATTCCAGACGAGGGATCCATATATTTGCTGAGTCTCAGGAGGAGGAGATGGAATGTCATGTACAGGTGACAACTAGCAAGCTCGTCTGAATGTCATGATATGAACGAGAGTAATATTAACTAATACTAGAAGGTAGACGAGAGCCATATTGTTGGAAGGCTTTAAATGCCAGGCTATGGATTTATTTTCTTTTATCCTAGAGGGAATAGGGAGCCACTGAAGAATTTTGAGTAGGGGAGTGATACGATCAGATCTATGTTTTAGGGATGTCAGTTTGTCAGCTGTAAGTGTTAAATTTGGATAATAAAGACTAGAAACTAGATGAATAACTACTAGGCTATTGCATTGGTATAGGAGAGATGCAGTGAATGAAGGCTTCAGGTAGGGCAGAATCTGTGTAATGAGTAGCAAGAGAGGTGTAAAAGATATTGTGTAACTGAAATCTACAATACTTAGTAACTGTATAAATATGGGAATTGAGGAAAAGGAACAGTTCAACACTGACAGCCAAATTTATGAACCTGTGCTAATACTGTCTTTGACAGAAGTTTGGAGAAAAGAATTGGTTTGCAGGACAATATAATAAACTTTGTTTTGAATGTGTTGTTTCAAATACCTGTGAAACATATAGGTAGGAAATAAATTAATGAAAGGCATTTGTTCAGCACTGACTACATGCAGAGAACTGTGCTAAGCAATGAGATTACAAAGAGGATAGCCACTGCTCTCAGAGTTAAAACACAAATAAAATGGAGTTCAGGAGAGAGAGTAGGTTTCACTAATTGAACTAGCAGCATCTTAAGAGTATTTGAGTATATCATATGAATACTTTGGATATTGATTGTAACCCAAGGATCCCAGTTCTATATATTCAGGTACTTCCATATTGAGAAAACTGAGAAATACACTTGGAAAAATGTAGTTTTGTACATGTAAAAATGCAGGCCCCTAAGCTCTGGGGACATGTAAGGTATCATTCAGAATTTTGGTCTAGCATCATATCAGTATCAGAAAGCATACTGCATTTCTGAATTTGGGAGTTTCAGTTCTCACTCAAATTATATGATCAGATACACTAAGAAAACTGCAAGACTCAGATACTTCCTTGCTGTGTGACCCTGGGCAATTAACCCCAATTACCTAGCCCTTACCAGCATTCTGCCTTGGAACCAACATTTAGTATTGGTTCTAAGACAGAAGTAAGAGTTTAAAGGGAAAAAGCTCTAAAACACTATACAGATATAGGATATAATGATGATAAGATACAGAATTTAAAAGGAAGAAAGTTTTAAGAGAGGGCAATAGCATTTAATGAATTATATTACCAGGACAGGGTGCTAATTACAGTATTACAGAACTAAAAATCAGAGTTAGGGTAAAACACACATGGTTCAAGAACAGCTATGTAGGTGATCCCATAGTAATAACAAAAGCATCTGGTGCTGATAAGCATGAAGACATAGCCTGGTCAACTCCACTTTGTTGTGGGCTGATGCTTAGCCCCTGTCCATGAAGCTAATTTATTTTCTTTCTGAGTTTTGACAAAGAAGAGGCAAAGACTTGTGGTAGAAGTTTGAGATTATAATTTCAAGTGATAATCATATAAAACAAATCAAAACCCGATGGGAATGGGCTTCTTAAGCCACTGATAACTGTATTTGTGCTGTACATTTAACTAAGCAAGGAAAGAGAATGAGCATTTAAGTGCCTACTGTGTTCCAGGTACTGTGCTAAGTGCTTTATAAATATTATATTATTTGATCATCAGGACTAGTTTTGCAGTCTTGAAGTTTTAGTTCTATAGTTCCACTATACTCTCCTATTGTTTTCTTTAGTTCTATGTTAAGAAAACATCAGCTTTTATTCTGTGGTATGGATGCCTAGAATTCACCAATAAATATAGATTTCCATGAAAATAAAATGCAATGAAAATAGAAATATATTAAATTTATTTTTGGTCTGCTGCCAGTAATGATTACTCTAATGTAAATTTTATTTAGAGTTTGAACTTATGCCTATTTTTATGCCTCTTAAATATTTTAAACTTAGTTTCTTTTATTAATATTTTTAAAGCTTCACTCTTTTTGCATACTTTTAATATATATCATATTTTTACCTTAAACATCAAAAAAGACAGTTATTTTTTAAAAATGCATAATGTGAATATGTGATTTATAAGAGACATGTAAATTACATAGTTGAAAACCATGCAAGTACATCCTGACTAGTATTTTCTACATGGAGTTGTGAAGAAATTTCTAAAAATTGAATTAGAAAATAATTTGTGCTATGGTTTTAGTTTTATGTTTTTGAGCAATTCTTTTTAATATATAACTTCTGTAAAACCTTTCCTATTTAATGTATTTGGGAAAGGAAGTATGAAATATGTAGACTTTTAAAAATGGAATTTTGAGTTAGAAGGGACTTTAGAAGAGTATTTGATTTAGCCTTCTTATTTTTACAAATGGACAAATTGAGATCTAGAGAGGCAAGTGATTTGCCTGCACAATTTTCTGGGGGAAATTAAGCAATTTCATCTGCCTAATAGTTAAAAAAAAATTTTATCTAATGCTTTTGATAACCTTTCAACCTTAAATAGCATTTTGCCAACAATATAAAATGTTTTAGTTCTCGAAAGATATAGCCAAAGCTCTTGGTCTACTCAAACATAGCAAAAATAAATGCTTTCCTACAGTGTAGGAAATATTCAGTCATTTTTATTTGTCCAAAGGTACAATCTCACAACATGGTATAAACATGTTAATATTTTTAAATCCCCCCAATTCATTTCCCTCCACAGGAAAATAATAGAAATGTTGAAACTTCTTTAGTTATTCTGTCCATCGGTGTAATCCCATGTTCTAAACTTTACTGTTTTAAATGTAACATATTGTATTAGAATAATTGTAGAACAATTGAGTCTGCTCTCATATTTATATTAATCAAGGAAAGAATTACCATAGTTTGAGAAGTAAATAGATTTCTCAAATTGTCTCCTAGTTGCTATTTGATTTTCCTTGAGTGCCTTTTCAGGATCTCACTAGAATTCTTTCTCAGCATGACTAAATCAGCCTAAATACAATTCAGCTATCTTTAGTACACAAATGACTCCTATAAATTTGATTTTCTACTAATTATTATCCATCCTATTTCACTATCTCTAAATGTCTTATTTGATATCTCCAACTCTTCCTGTACTAAATGGGGCAGGGGTATTCTTCTAAATCTTTTTATCTCCTTTATTTAGTTTCATTACTATTTATATCCCATGTATTTCTTTGTCAGGTTTTCTATTAAAACTAGGTTGGCAACCATCTTTTTTTCCTTCAGCTCTCTTTTTTTTAATAACTCTTACCTTCTGTCTTAGAATTGGCACTAAGTATCACTTCAAAGACAGAAGAGCAGTAATGGCCAGGCAATTGGGATTAATTGTGACTTGCCCAGGGTCACATAGCTCAGAAGTGTCTAATGTCAAATTTGAACCCAGGCCACCATTCCCCACCCAGGCCTGGCTCTCTATCCACTGAGATATCCAGCTGTGCCTCTTCATATTATTTTTTAGAGACAAAACCAGTGAGCCTATATGTTCACAGCCAAAGTTAGTTCAGGGTAATAAATATTCCACCCGTAATCTGGCTAGTCTCAAAGTATATGACAAAAAAAATGCATATGTCAGTTTAAAAAATATGGAAAGTTTAACTGAAATCTAGCATCACTGGAAGGAAAATAACTCAAAACTGTATGTGCTTCCTGAAAGTGGGTCATTGCCACTTTCTTTTTTGTATGATATGATTCTATTTTTAGATTATTCAGGTTGCCACTATAGTAATGTTACTCTAGACCACTACACTCTATGATAGTATCATGGACTTAGAAGTAGAAACAACCTTAAAACTCTGTAGTCCAATTCCCTCATTTCACAGATTGAAGAAACAGGCTTAGAGACATTTATAGAGTTAGTAAAGGTGCTGTAGGGAGTAAGTGAGAAAGCCAGGTCTTCTGAGTGTTCTGCATCACCCTGCTTCCTTTGGTTCTTTGTCTGATGGAGATGGTTGATCTCCCCTTTGGAATCTGTGGTGAGCATGGGTGCCACTTCCTCTGCAATGTATTTGTATCAGAATTCTACCCTTCGTGCTCCACTCCACCCCCACCAACCATTCTGTAAGAGATTCCTTTTATATATGGTAATTTGGAATGCTAACTTTGAATGAGCCTAGATTGATAGGAAAGAAGACAATAGTGAGACCATTAAGCTAATGACTAAGGAAGATGGAAAAGAAGTTTGAATGAATTATGTCAGATGCTTTACTGTTTTGGTAGGAAGAAGGGATAGAGTGGGATACTTTTTAAAAAAAATTTTTTGGGGTTATATTTTAAGTTCTGAGCTGTCTTCCTCCCCACTGTTTGATAAAGATACATATAAAACCATGAGATGTATGATTCTAATAATAATAATAATTCTAATTTCTGTTTAACAGTTTTCTCTGGAGGTGGACATTCAGAGTTATTCTTAAAACAGTATTGCTATTACAGTATACAATGTTCTCTTAGTTGTGATCATTTTACTTTGCATTATTTCAAGTGGGACATTTTGGTGGGATTTGATCGAACATGGGATGAAGGGAGGAAACTGAGCAGAAAGAATTACTGGACCTGGGACAAATGAGAAAGGACTTTTATGAAAAGAAACTGGAAGGTAGATCCTAAATAGTCCCAAAAGTGAAATAGGAAAAACTTAGCAGAAAAAATCAAGAAGGGTGAAAAAAGCCCACTGAATTTGACAGAATGTCAAGTAGGTAATAGATTGACATCAAAAAGACTGAGATTAATTTTACTCAGTTTGGGGATGAAACATATAGAGGCTGAAGTTAACTATTGTTAGTTTGATGTTGACTGATAGGCTAATAAAAATCTGTGGGTAATCTTTTTTAATAACTAGATTCGGTTTTTTAGTTCTGGTTTTTTAAAGATTTTTTGAAAGTATTAGAATTTATTTGATAGAATACTGACACTTTAAACAGGTATTACATATGCATTTTAATAGTCTATATTATTGCCTTGCATTTTCCAACTATAAATAAACCTCTATTTAAAGCAGTTATTTGTGTCACATCTCCTTACTAAACTGTAAGCTTCATGAATACAGAGACCTGTTTTCTCTTAACTGTACCTCTCCAGCAACTAGCACAGTTCATCACATATGAGTCACAGTTAATAAATACTTGTTAAATTTGAATTTGAAAAACAAAATACATTATAAAGATTTCATCTCAGCAACATGGTAATATTATGTTGATTTCCCTCAATTCTAGTTCACTTAATGCATTGATTCTGGTTGAAAAACCATATATAATGAAGGTTGCTATGGCAATTAAAGAAACACTTTCATAGAGCAGAATTAGTGCAGATTTATGTCATTCTATTTAGCAAACATTCAATAAATACCTTCTTTGTACAAGGAACTGTGATAGGTGCTGGAGAAATGAAAGTGAAAACTAGCATAGACTGTCCCTAAGGAGCTATAGACCCTAATAGGGCCATCCAAAATTCTGCACGAATTAGAATGATACAAAGCAGAATGGATGAAAGCAAAAAAGTTCTATACAAAGTACTACAAGAAAATTGGATTAAAAGTCAGAGGAAAGATGCAAGAAATATTGGGAATAAAACTTGGTAGCTGACTTCACTTTTCTTTCTTACCTCTTCTATTCAAAAACAACTCTAATATCACAAAGTTGAGAGGCTAAGTGAATGGTGATGTCAGATGTGGAAACTGAGACAAAGCAGCAAGGTTAGCAGGGAAGATAATAAGCTTAGTTAAGGCTATACTGTGTTTTAAGTACTTGGTAACGATGTCCTATAGGCAGTTGAAAATGTAGGTCTGAATTTCAGTAAGAAAGGGAGGTCAGAAAGACAACTTTAGATTTAGAAGTAATACATATAATGATAGTTGAAGCCATGGATGTAAATGAGATTGCCCAGGGAAAGAATTTAGAGAGCTAGAATAAAGGATGCTTAAGAAAAGACCAGTTTAGAACATCTACTTTAAGAAATCAGGAAGAGAATGAGAAGCCAGAGGAAATTTAAGCATGGCTAGATAGTAGAAGAGCCGAGTCTTTTTGCAAACTTTAACTTTTTTTGCTTATTTTAACTTTAAAAATAAATTGTATATAGCTATGATATTAAAAGATAAAAATCTGTTGATATTATATAATCCTATACAAATATTTTATGCATTTCTGAATTTCTAAACTTTTTTGTGTCATCTGCAGCCTCCACAAAACTTGACCAAAATTCCCATTTAATTTCTTATGCCAACTTGTGATATATCAAAACCGTGGTGGGGAAAGTCGAGGTGTGGATACCTGTATATGGAAAGTCAAGGGGAAAGAGAGTTTGTAGTAGAGAAAAAAAAAGTCAGTAGTATTAAAAGTTGCAGAAAATTTAAGAAGGATGGAAACAACAAAAATTTTGAGTTGAGTCGTTGATTAAAATTTTATTGGTATTTGTGTGATTCATTTCAGTAATGTTTCTATTTTGTTCTGACAGTCAGATTTGTGCATTAAGAAGGGTAATCTAGC
The DNA here is from genome assembly GCF_027887165.1 of Monodelphis domestica. NCBI lineage: Eukaryota > Metazoa > Chordata > Mammalia > Didelphimorphia > Didelphidae > Monodelphis > Monodelphis domestica. The sequence goes on along the minus strand of NC_077231.1, from coordinate 228,837,526 downwards.
AATTGTATAAAGAATGGAAAAAGAAAAAAAAACTAGAAACAGGAAAGACCAGAAGTTAATATGTAGTCCAGGTAAAAGGTGAAAAGGGCCTGAACTAGGGTGGTGGCAGTGTGAAGAGAGGAAGAGACAATATGAAAACTGTATTGTGAACGTAGTACTCACTGGGTTTGCCAACTGAAGTAGGGAAGGGTTAGGGTGTTGAATATCCTGAGAGAGAAAAAGAACAATTAGAAATTACTCTGGAGTTATGAATCTGGGTTGATTCAAAGTTAGGAAAGTTGGGAGGAAGGCTAGGTTTTAGAGGAAAGATAATGAGTTCTGGACATACTGAGTTGTTGAATTTGATGGTGTGTGTGTGTGTATAAGAAAGAGACAGAGTGACAGACCTGTTGGCAGTTAGGTGGTACAGGGAATAGAGTGTGAAACCTAGGGTCAGGAAGACTTATTAAAATCCAATCTCAGAGACTAGCTATGTGACCCTGGACAAGTCACTTAGCCCAGTTTCCCTTATTTTCCTCATCTGTAAAATGAACCGGACAAGGAAATGACACCTCTACCAAGAAAACCCCAAATGGAGTCATGAATAGTTGGACAAGAATGACATGAATAGTTGGACAAGAATGATTAACAAACCTTCTGGTCTAAAGGATACTTGGGTGTTCTCTCAAAGTTTCGGTTTGACTCATGTCTAGAGTCTTCTTAAAAAGGATGAAAGTTTCTTCTAAAAAGATACTCAGTGTACAAAGTAAGTATTTCAGATATAAGACAGGTATTTATTTCTTCCACCACAAAAGAAATGCTTAAAATACAAAAGATCTATGAATGAAGGAGAAACTGCCATTTGATTTGGTTAAAGAGTGCATTCATGACTATGAAGAGAACAATTACAGTGGAATGGTAGAGAATGAAGCCCAATTGAAAGCACTGAGGAGTAGTGTAGTGAGGAAGTGATATCAATCATAAGTTGCTCTTTTTAGAAGTGAGGAAGATAAGATAAAGGAAAATAGTGAGAAGGAATAGTAGAGTTATGGGAGATTCATTTTAGGATGGAGAAACATCAATATATTAGGCTTAAAAAATGGAGAGGGGCATTGAAAATGAGCCAGTAGAAAAAGGAAAGACTGAAGATGAGAAGTAGATTGCCTAAATTATCCTCCTTCCTCCCTCCCTCCTTCCTCCCTTCCTCTCTCTCTCCCTCCCTTCCTCTCTCTCTCCCTCCCTTCCTCTCTCTCTCCCTCCCTTCCTCTCTCTCTCTCTCTCTCTCTCTCTCTCTCTCTCTCTCTCTCTCTCTCTCTCTCTCTCTCTCTCTGTCTCTCACATACACACACACAAACACACTCTTCTATTTCTACCTCTCCCTATTTACTGGTTCTTTCCCTGCTGCCTGTGAACACTCCAAAAGACTCCCTTGTCCTCAAAAAATAAAATAACAATCCTTCACCTATGTCCTCCCATCTCCCATTTACTATTATCATTTGTCTTTCCTTCCTTTCTCAGCTCAGTGTCTCAATATTCTTGTCTCAAAGGCTTCTAAACCTTCTCTGCAATCTGACTTTGTCTCATCATTCAGCTGAAACTGCTCTCCACAATTGCCAATGATCTCTTAATTACCAAATTTAATAGTTTTGCTCAGTTCTTTTCCTTACTGACTGCACTATTTGACAGAAATGGCCACTTTATCTTTTTGGAAACTTTCTCTTCTCTGGATTTTTGTCATAGTTCTCTATTTTTTTGGTTGTTACAATAATCACTTTATTTCCCTCCCTCCCCTCCACCCACCCTTTCTGTAGCTGATACAAAATTTCATTGGGTATTACTTGTGTCCTTGATCAGAACCTATTTCCATGTTGTTGTTTGCACTAGGATGTTCATTTAGAATCTACATCCCCAACCATGTCCCTTTGATCCATGTATTCAAGCAGTTGTTTTCCTTCGGTGTTTTTACTCCCACAGTGTTTCCTCTGAATGTGGATAGTGGTTTTTCTCGTAGATTCCTCCAAGTTGTTCAGGATCACAGCATTGCTACTAATGGAGAAGTCCATTACATTCAATTGTACCACAGTGTATCAGTCTCTGTGTACAATGTTCTCCTGGTTTGGCTCCTCTCATTCTTCATCAATTCCTGGAGGTTGTTCCAGTTCCCATAGAATTCCTCCACTTTATTATTCCTTTTAGCACAATAGTATTCCATCACCAACATATACCACAATTTGTTCAGCCCTTCCCCAATTGAAGGGCATCCCCTCATTTTCCATTTTTTTGCCACCACAAAGAACACAGCGATGAATGTTTTTGTACATGGCTTTTTCCTTATTATCTCTTTGGGGTACAAACCCAGCAGTGCTATGACTGGATCAAAGGACAGACAGTCTTTTAGCGTCCTTTGGGCATAGTTCCAAATTGCCCTCCAGAGTGGTTGGATCAATTCACAACTCCACCAGCAATGCATTAATGTCCCGATTTTGCCACATCCCCTCCAGCATTCATTACTTTCCTTTGCTGTCATGTTAGCCAATCTGCTAGGTATAAGGTGATACCTCAGAGTTGTTTTGATTTGCATTTCTCTGATTATAAGAGATTTAGAACACTTTTTCATGTGCTTATTAACAGTTTTGATTTCTTTGACTGAAAATTGCCTATTCATGTCCCTTGCCCATTTATCAATTGGAGAAGGGCTTGATTTTTTGTACAATTGGTTTAGCTCTTTGTAAATTTGAGTAATTAGACCTTTGTCAGAGGTTTTTGTAATGAAGATTGTTTCCCAATTTGTTGCTTCCCTTCTAATCTTGGATACATTAGTTTTGTTTGTACAAAACCTTTTTAATTTGTTGTAATCAACATTATTGATTTTACATTTTGTGATTTTTTTTTCTAGCTCTTACTTGGTTTTAAAGTCTTTCCTTTCCCAAAGATCTGACATGTATACTATTCTGTGTTCACCTAATTTATTTATAGTTTCCTTCTTTATATTCAGGTCATTCATCCATTCTTAGTTTATCTTAATGTAGGGTTGAGATGTTGATCCAAACCTTATCTCTCCCATACTGTCTTCCAATTTTCCCAGTAATTTTTATCAAATAGTGGATTTTTGTTCCAAAAACTGGGATCTTTGGGCTTATCATAGACTGTTTTGCTAAGGCCATTTACACCAAGTCTATTCCACTGATCCTCCTTTCTGTCTCTTAGCCAGTACCAAATTGTTTTGATGACCACTGCTTTATAGTATAGTTTGAGATCTGGGACTGCAAGTCCTTCTTCCTTTGCATTTTTTCCCTGGATTGCATGATTTCCCTGGATATCCTTGATCTTTTGTTCTTCCAAATGAACTTTGTTATGGTTTTTCCTAATTTAGTAAAAAAGTTTTTTGGTAGTTCAATGGGTATGGCACTAAATAATTAAATTAATTTGGGTAGGATTGTCATTTTTATTATGTTAGCTCATGCCACCCATGAGCAATCAATGTTTTTCCAATTGTTTAGATCTAGTTTTATTTGTGTGAAAAGCATTTTGTAGTTATGTTCATATAATTCCTGAGTTTGTCTTGGCAGATAGATTCCCAAATATTATATATTGTCTCGGATGACTTTAAATGGCATTTCTCTTTCTAGTTCTTGCTGCTGAACTGGGTTGGAGATATATAGAAATGCTGATGACTTATGTGGGTTTATTTTGTATCCTGCAACTTTGCTAAAGTTGTTGATTATTTCGATTAGCTTTTTGGTTGATTCCCTAGGATTCTTTAAGTAAATCATCATATCATCCGCAAAGAGTGATAACTTGGTCTCCTCCTTGCCTATTTTGATGCCTTCAATTTCTTTTTCTTCTCTAATTGCTACTGCTAGTGTTTCTAGTACAATGTTAAATAATAGGGGTGATAATGGATATCCTTGTTTCACTCCTGATCTTATTGGGAAGGCTTCTAGTTTATACACATTGCAGATGATGTGATGACTTGCTGGAGTCTTTTTGCTAGTATCCTATTTAAGATTTTAGCATCTATATTCATTAGGGAGATTGGTCTATTGTTTTCTTTCTCTGTTTTTGACCTGCCTGGTTTTGGGATCAGTACCATATTTGTGTCATAAAATGAATTTGGTAGAACTCCTTCTTTGCTTATTCTGTCAAATAGTTTATATAATATTGGGATTAGTTGTTCTTTGAATGTTTGATATAATTCATTTGTGAATCCATCTGGACATGGGGATTTTTTCTTAGGAAGTTCTTTTATGGCTTATTCAATTTTTTTTCTGATATGGGGTTGTTTAGGTAATCTATTTCTTCCTCTGTTAGTCTAGGCAATTTATATTTTTGTAAATATTCATCCATATCGCCTAGATTGCCATATTTGTTGCCATATAATTGGGCATAGTAGTTTTTAATTGCCTTAATTTCCTCTTCATTAGAGGTGAGGTCTCCCTTTTCATCTTGGATACTGTCAATTTGGTTTTCTTCTTTCCTTTTTTTAATTAGACTGAACAGTACTTTGTATATTTTATTTGTTTTTTCAAAGTACCAGCTTCTAGTGTTATTTATTAAATCAATAGTTCTTTGACTTTCAATTTTATTAATTTCTCCTTTGATTTTTAGGATCTCTAGTCTTCATCTGAGGATTTTTAATTTGTTCACTTTCTAGTTTTTTAATTTGCATGCCCAATTCATTGACCTCTGCCCTCCCTAATTTCTTATAAATTTCCCCCTGAGTACTGCTTTGGCTGCATCCCATAGGTTTTGAAAGGATGTCTCATCATTGTCATTTTCTTCAATGAAATTATTAATTGTTTCTATGATTTGTTCTTTGACTTAACCGGTTTTGGAGAATCGTATTGTTTAATTTCTGATTAATTTTTTATTTACTGCTCCATGTACCCTTACTAATTGTTATTTTCATTGCATTGTGATCTGAGAAGGTTGCATTTATTATTTCTGCTCTTTTGCACTTGTTTGCAATGTTTTTATGCCCTAATACATGGTCAGTTTTTGTGAATGTACCATGTGCTGCTGAAAAGAAGGTGTATTCTTTTTTGTCCCTATTCATTTTTCTCCACATATCTACTAACTCTTAATTTTTCTAAGATTTCATTCACTTCTCTTACCTCTTATTTATTTTTTTGGTTTGATTTATCTAGTTCGGATAGAGGAAGGTTCAGGTCTCCCACTAGTATAGTTTTTCTGTCTATTTTATCCTTGACCCATAGTACTCTATCTTGATTCTCCTGTATTATTAGTTTTTCTCAGTCTCCTTTGTTGGATCTGTATCCATGTCATACTTTCTAACTATGGATGTTTCCCAAGGTGCTATCTTGATTCCTCTTTTTCCTTTGCTCTCTTTATGACTATATTCTCACTTGGGAATCTCAGTCAGCTCCCCAGTGAATTCAGTTATCGCCTCTAACAGCTGATTTTCAAATTTATCTCCAGTCTCCCTCCAATCAATTCGAACCTGTCAGTAAACATTTTTTAAGCATTTGTTATGTACAAGCACTGTGCTATGCACTGGGAATATAAAGAAAGATAAAAAAATACAAAGAAAGATAATCCCTTGAGGAAATCACAGTCTAATGGGGGGAACAATAGCAAAAAAACTGTCTATGACTAAGCTCTATAAAAGGACAAATTCTAAGACAATCAAGAGAAGGCACTAGAATTAAGAGGGATCCAGAAAGTCTTCCTATAGAAAGAGAAGTTTTAGTTGGAATTTGAAAGAAGCCAAGGAAACTAAGAGGTGAGGATAAGGGCAGTAGAGTATTCTATGCATGGGGTCAGATGACAATTCATAGTCAGGAGGTAGTATTTTGTTTAAGAACAGCAAGATCAGTGTCAGTGAATCACAGAATGGTGGGGTGTAAGGTGTAAGAAGACTAGAGAGATGTTGGAGGAGCATGTTATGAAGGGCTTCAGATGCCAAACAGAGGATTTTATATTTGATCATGGAGGTGATAGGGAAATACTCAGATATACAAAGCAGAGGAAGTGATATGGTCAGACTTATGCTTTAGGGAAATCACTCTGGCAACCAAGTGGAAGATGAATTTGAATGAGGAGATTACTTGTGGCTGGCAAACCTACTAGCAAACTGTTGAAGGAGTCCAGGTGTGAGATAATGAGGGTCTCTACCTGGATGGGTGGCGTCAGTGTCAGAGGAGGGAAGGGGTCACATACAAGAGATAATACGAAGGTAAGATTGACAGACCCTGGCAAAAGATTGGATAGGGTTAGTGGGAATGAGGAGTTGAGAATGACACTTAAGCTTCCAATCTGGGCAGTTGGGTGGCTGGCTGGTGGTTCTCTCAGCAGAAATAAGGAAGTTTAGAAGGAAGAAGCCTTTGGAAGAAAAGATGAATTTGGGTTTTGGACTTGCTGAGTTAAAAAAGTCTATTGAACATTCAATTTGAGATACTTGATGGGCAGTTGAAAATTCAGACCTGTAGTTACCTTAGAGACTCCAACTGAAAACATAGATTTGAGAATCATCAGCAAAGAGATGATCATTGACTCCAAAGAAGCTGTTGAAATCACCAATGGAAGTAGTGTAGAGGAAGTAGAAAAGAGCCCTGTGAGACATCCATCATTAGTGGGCATGACCTGAATGAAGATCCTTGGAAGGAGACTAAGAAGGAATGAAGAGGTACAAGAATCAGGAAAGAGTAATGTTCCAAAAACCTATGATTTGGAGTTTCAAGGCAAAGAGGGTGATTGATAGTATCTACAAAGAGGTTAAAAAGAATGAGAATTGGGGAACATTGAATTCGGCACTTAGGAAATTATTAATGACTTTGGAGAGAAGTTTCAGTTGATTGATAAAGTTGGAAGCCAGGCTACAATAAAAAGAATGAATAGAGGATCTTATAGGTCCTTCCCAAGAACTTTAGGTAGGAGTGATGTGGCATGATAGCAAGAACAGATGGATCAAATCAGGTTTTTTGAGGTGGGAGGAAGACTTGAGCATGTTTATAGGCAATGGAGAAGGAGTTAGGAGATAGGAAGAGGTTGAAAATAAATAGGAGTGGAGATGATATAGAGAAGGCCATAAGAGATGAATTGGAATGAGATCAATTGCCCACATTGAAGGATTAACCTAGGCAAGGAGAAAGCCACTTCTTCCTACAGCAACTGACTATTGAACATTTCAAACTATATGTTGTGTAGGCATGCCTTAAATAATTCATATATTACTCCAATCCTACCCTTTGCCCAAACTTTGCTTTTACCATGGGCATTTCCATCCTTCCAGTCAGCTAGGTTCAAAACCTAGGTGTCATCCTCAATTCATTGCTCTCACTCACCCCACATATCCAAAAGGTTGATAAATCCTATTGTTTCCTTCTCTCCGATCTTTCTTGTGTAGGTCCCCCTCCTTTCATTCACATAAATACACTCAGATATTGTGGTTTCTGTCTCTGTACCATCTTACATACATCCCCTTCTCAGCACTCATTTACCCCCCTAGCTCAGGTTCTCTCTCCTAGACTATTGAAGAAGTCTTCTAATTGGGCTTTTTGTTAGGCTCCTCCAATTCATGCTCCAACCAAGGGTCAAAGGGATTGTCATACAGTAAAAGTTTGACCATGTTCCCCCAATATAAATACTCAGTAAACTCTACTGTCTCCCTTTTACCTTCAGCAACCTGCTTCCTTTCTATCTTTTCTTTCTTTTTTTTTAAAGTTTTTAAAACATTATTTTATTTGGTCATTTTCATAAATTGTTCATTGGAAACAGATCATTTTCTCCCCCCCCCCAAACTCCCTCCCCCCCCCGCCACCCCTTCCCTAGGTGACGGGTGATTCGTCGGGGTATCACATGTGTCATTGCTCTAAACTACCATTTCCTTGTTGTTGGTATATGCATTAGGGTGCTCTCATTTAGCGTCTCTTCTCAATCATGTCTCCTCAACCTCTGTAGTCAAGCAGTTGCTTTTCCTCGGTGTTTTTACTCCCTCAGTTTGTCCTCTGCTTGAGCATAGTTTTTTGTGTTTTTTTGTGTGTTTTTTTTTCTCGTAGATCGCTGCAGGTTGTTCAGGGACATTGTAAAGCCATTACTGGAGAAGTCCATTACATTCTCTTGTACCACAATGTCAGTCTCTGTGTACAGTGTTCTCCTGGTTCTGCTCCTCTCACTCTGCATCACTTCCTGGAGGTTGTTCCAGTCTCCATGGAATTCCTCCACTTTATTATTCCTTTTAGCACAATAGTATTCCATCACCAACATATACCACAGTTTGTTCAGCCATTCCCCAATTGAAGGGCATCCCCTCATTTTCCAATTTTTGACCACCCCTTTCTATCTTTTCTAGTTTTATTCAGTACTCCTCTCAATGATTCTGTGGCACAGGCATTCTGGACTACTTGCTGTTTTTTACATTCAACTCTCAATCTCCTCTAGCCATACTTTTTGCATTGGCTATTCAGCATACTTTAAAAACTATTCTACCAACCTCCTCTCTTAGAAACTCTAGTTTCCTTCAAAATTCAAGTAAAATGCCACTTTCTGGATGAGGCCTGTCTCAGTCCCCCATCCCTTCTCTTCCCCTCTTCATCTATTTTGTTGAGACTTGTACATGCCTATATATGTCCATGTGTTTCCATCATTAAAATGTAAGCTTCTTGAGTGCTAAAACTGTTTCAATGCCTGGCACATAGTAAACATTGAATAAATGCTTGGGGAGGTTGTGTGGTTGTTTAATCTTTGCCTTCTATTTTAGAATTGATACTAAATATCGATTCTAAGAGAATAAGGGCTAAGCAAGGGGCATAAGTGACTTATCCAGGGTCACACAGCAAGGAAGTATCTGAGGCCAGATTTGAACCCAGGATCTTCCATCTCCAGACCTGGCACTCTATCCTAGCCGCCCTGAATAAATGCTTGTTGATTAATTAAAATAGCAAGTTCAATGTTAATATTTCCACTGAACACCTAAGTACATTGTTGTGCAAGTCCAAAATACCAATGTAGACAATTTATCTACATAGAGTTAAAGGTCAAACAAAGATTAGCCTTGGACTAGAAGTTATCCATTATTCTTCCTATTTTCCCCCTATTTTTGCCCTTTGCCTCTCTCACCATCCAGCCTTCCCACATCTGTTATTTACTAGCTATGTGCCTTGGGCAAATCGCCTGATCTCCTAAACCAATTTTATTTATGTATAAAACAGAAATAATAATTTCTTACCTCATATATAATAACCAATAAAAATTTTACCTCTCATATAGCTATTATTAATAATGTGCTTTGTAAACTAAATAGCACAGAAATGAAAAGATGATTATTTCTTAAATACCAAGTGTCATTGTTAAGGTTTTGATGTCTTTTGCTTTTTAATCTCAATATATGTCATCCCCTCCATTAAATCCTCTTTTATTAGGAACAAAAATAATTAAGCAAAATCAACCAACTCAGCAACTTTCTAACAAAGAAAAATAGTTACTGCTTACTTCACTCTGTATCAATTCATATAACTTTCCCCATGTTTCTCTGATTCATTGTTTCTAACAGTACAATAATATTTCCTTATAATTTGTTCAGCCATTCTCCAAACAAGTAGCTTCCACTTGCATCCAGCTTTTTTATATGCCATACTACCTTCTCTTCTATCAAATGGGAATCAGTAATTTTACTGTGAATAATATAAATAGTTGTATTATCATAAAAAGTATTAATTTCATATTTGCTTAACACTTAATTTTAAAAGTGCTTTCACACATTTGGACCTCACACCAATCCTCTGAAAGCAGATGTTATTGTACCATGTTGCATTTGAAGAAACTGGTCCTCATGGGGTTAAATAACTTAACAAAGATCACATAGTGGGTAAGTATCAGAACTAGAACTTCTCATTCTAGCTTAATGTTCTGTCCACTGTACTGGGATGATAGTATGTCAGAGTTGCCTTCGTCACAAGTTTGTGTTTTATGGATTTTGTTACTTTCGGATTTTATTATTGTGAGATGAAAGACTTTGTTTCTTACTCTTTCCCTCATTAAAAGAATTTCAGACAGTGATAAACAAGCCAAAGAGTTTCTTGTTGAGGTTTTTTTTCTTTTTTGGTAGAGTAGGAACCTATGAAATGGAATCTTACTGGCAAAACTTGGAGGATTTTTATTCCTTGGTAATCGACAAATATTGATTGATTTATCACTTTTTTTGTGTAAGACGTGCTAAGCTTGGGGAACATAAAGGTAAAGTGTTTAGCCTTACTCTCAGGGAGCTTAAAATCTAAGTGTTATGAGATAGGTCACAGTAAGTAAACTTTAAGAGAGTATTAAGTGCCACAAACAGATTGTTTATGGAGTTCCCAGTGAATGAAACTTCTGGCCTTGACTTCTCGTATATGCACTTCTCTTTCTTACCTGTCCCAGTGAGCTGACCAGAGTAGATGTTTTATTAATGTTTGTTGATTTGAATTTAAGTTGGATCTTAAAGGATGGGTGGAATTAAACATGTGGAGGAGATAAGGAGGATTTTCCTTGTTAAAGAAAGAGCTCCAATAAAACCTGCAATGTGTTTGTAAAACATCAGGTAGACCAGTTGGCCTGGTGTTAACTAGGTCTGTGGGGAACAGGTATACTCATGATGACTGATTTAAGCAGAAGGATTGATTGCTGTTACTTCAAAGATATCAAGTAACAGAAAGTTTTCAACCATGGAATGGCAAGATTAGAGCTGAAAGAAAATTCATCAAATAGGATATCATTTGCAAGACAATGTAGTTATAGGGGATAGTAGAAAAAGCTTGGGATTTTAATTCAAAATAACCTATTATTTCAAATTTCTGCACAGCTCTTAATTTTGTGATCAACAATTCATTGGATCTCTTATTGGTCCTAGTTTCTTATCTTTAAATGAAGCATTCAGATAGATGATCTCTGTTTTTCTTTTGGACTCTGTAAGTCATGAAATATTTGTGGCATGATGGAAAGAATAACAGACTTGAACTGAAACTCTGATTTGAAGTCAGATTAAGATTCTTGAGTTCGAGTTTGACATGTCTCAGAGGTTGTTCTCCCCCGTCTAGAATGTATTCCTACCTCACCTCTGCTTCTAACAATCTCTTACTTAGTTCAAAGTTGAAACATTACCCTTTAGGCCATTTCCTGTAGGAAGATTTTGCTGATTTACCCTATTTCGAATAGTTGGTGGTATTGTTGTTTCTCAGTTAATCTGGTTTGAGCCCATTTACATATTGTAACAACCTACTCCCCCAGTAGAATATAAAACTCTTGGAGGATAAGGATTATTTTTCTGTTTTGTCTTTGAATCTCCAAAACTTTGCTCAATGTCTTTTACAGAGTAGATGATTATTGGATGTTTATTCGAATGGATTGGGTAATCCTGTCAAAAAAAGAAAATGAAATTTACTCTGGTATGACCTAGACTTGATTAAGTCATTTGCTGCTTTGTGATCACTGCTTCTTTTCCTAGATATCCTCTAATTTTCCCTTTAATATTATATCTTAAAATGTTTCCAGCAAAGAAGTTTGCCAACTAATAGGTTGAATTACACATCTTCCATTTTTTGAAAATCAGGACTCACATTTCTAAAATCCTCTCCAAAAGATAATTGTCTGAGATTATTAAAAGATCATTGACACTGTATATACTTGATAATGGATTCTGGGGGAAAGTAATTTTAAAGCAATTCACTTAAAATAGGAACGAACATTTCTATGTAAGAAAAAAAGGTTTGATTAGGTCTCTATCTTGAAAAAACTAAAAATTATGAAAATGAGTTTATTTTGCATTCAGGTTGTAATTACAACTGATAATTCCTAGAAGGAATAATGAATAGAGCACAGATTTTAGTAGCTTAGGTATTAAATAAATAGGTGTAATTTTTAAAAATAAAATTTTGTGATAGCCTTTAAAGAATAAAGAGGAAGAACAGTATTCATATAGCACCTTTAGGGCACAATACTACTATGCTAAGCACTTTACAAATATTAACTGATTTTATTCTCACCACAACTCTGGGTGGTAGGTGCTGTTATTATCCCCATTTTACATTTGAGGAAAGTGAGGCTAACAGAGGTTGTGACTTTCTCAGAGGCACATTATTAATAAATATCTCAAGCTGGATTTGAACTCAGAACCCGTCTGCCTCCAAACCTAGCATGATATCCACTGTAACTACCTAGTTGCCCTACTTCACTTTTGACAGCTTTTTCTCCTTAGTTGATTTTTATTGTACAAACATGAAAAGAATAATTGCTGCAAAAGTATTCAAGGGATTTATCTTTATCTTGGTTCTCCTCATTTTCTATGACATTCAGATCAAATATAGACTTTACATGTAAATGGATTAAACAGTTCAGTTAAAAAAATTGGATAAGAAAACAAAACCTTACAATCCAAAATTTATAAGAAATACATTTCTTAAAAAAGATATACACAGAATATAATGAGGGACTGGGGAAAACTTTATTATGTATCAGATGAGTCCACAAAATCCAATAATATGAGTTGCAATTTTGCTATCCAACAAAGCAAAAATAGGTATTGAAAATATAAACAAGGACAAACAAGAGAATTGTATCCTAGTGAAGGAAGCCATAGACAGTGAAATAAATATATACTCCAAATGCCTCACGATTGTAAAGAAAATATTACCTCAAATACAAAAAGATATAGATAGTAACACAATAGTGGCAGATTTCAATGACCCTTCTTGGGTTTGGGGGGGAGGGTAAGTAACAGAAAAATAAACAAAAAGGAAAGTAAATAATTTTTTAAATTGCTACATAGACTAGAACTAAAAGATCTATGGCGTCTTCTAAATGGGACTGCTAAAGAATATGCATACTCAGCATTATATGGAACTTTTAAAAAATGATCATGTATTAGAGCAAAGAGATCCTGCAAGCAAATGCAAAAAGGCAAAAATATGAATACATATATCCCTTATAGACCTTAACAATAAAAATTGTATCAGTTCAGGAACTACAAACAAAAGGCACAGACCTAAATGGAGACTTAACAATGAAATCCTAAATACTGAGTAGGTCAATGAATAGATCATAGAAACAATAATTATATGAAAGAAAATAATGATGAAACAACACGAAAATTTCCATGATAGAGATAAAGAAACTACATAGAGCACAGAAAATAACCAGTGAAATAATGGACAACATAAAGAAGTTGATTTAGTGGATTTGATAGTCACTCGTGTTAAACAGGAAAAGATGCTTGAATTGGAGCTGTTTTTATGTAATCAATTTATTAATTTTTTGTGTCATGATGATTTTTTTCTTCATGACACAATTGCAACTTCTGTCAGAAGGCTGATATCATAAGACCTGCTTGAAATTCAGCCTCTGAAATATACAGGCCAATCACTTAATCTTTCAATGCCTTGGGCAGCTCTTTTAAAACTAAACTGCTTAGCCTAAACAAAACCAAGGTGACCAAAATCAAAAGAAAAGGGAAAATTGGTGGGGGGTAGGGCGGAATTTATAACATTTCTCTGATAAAAGCCACATTTCTCAAATATATAGGGAAATGAATCAAATTTATGAAAATAAGAGCCATTCTCCAGTTGATGAATGGTCAAAGGATATGAACAGGCACTTTTTCACAAGAAAAAATCAAAATCATCAATAATTATATGAAAAAATGCCCTAAATAGTTATAGAAATGCAAACTAAAACAATTCTGAGGTACCACCACCTCACATTTGTCAGGTTGACTAACAGGAAAGAAAAGAAACAATGACAAATGCTGGAGGAGATGCAGAAAAATAGAATTCTGAACTGAACTGAAAGATTTATGGCATCTTCTAAATGGAACTGCAAAAGAATATGCATATTTCTAAGTACCATGTAGAACTTTTACAAAAATTGATCATGTATTAAAGCAAAGAGATCTTGCAAAAAAATATAAAAAGGCAAAAATACTAAAATGCACTATTACTAATATTAAAAGTACTAATTTTAATACTAAAATGCACTGTTGGGGTTGTGAGTTGGTCCAACCATTCTGGAGAACAATTTAGAACTGTCCCCAAAGGGCTTATGACACTGTTCATATTCTTTGACCCAACAATGCCACTACTTGGTCTGTGTCCCAAAGAGTCAAAGAAAAAGGGAAATAACATATATATATATATATATATATATATAAAACATGGCAGCCCTTTTTGTAGTGGCTAAGTATTGGAAATTGAAGGGATGTCCATCAATTGGGGAATGGCAGAATAAGTTGTAGTATATGATTGTGATGGAATACTATTGTATTATAAGAAATGATTAAGAGGATAGTTTTAGAAAAACTGGGAAGACCTGTATGAACTGATAAAAAGTAATGTGAACAGAACCAGGAGAAGATAATTCACAGTAACAGCAATATTATAAATATAATCAGCTGTGAAAGACTTAATACTTCTAATCAATACAATGATCCATGACAGTTTCAGAGAACATATGATGAAAAATGTTATCCACCTCCAGAGAGAGAGCTGATGAGCATGCAGTGCAGACTGAAGTATATTTTTTCGAGTTTTGTTGGGGTTTTTTGCAACATGATTAATTTCACATGTATAATGGGTATCAGACTTCTCAATGGGTGGAGAGACTACAGGGAAAGAGAGAACTTGGAACCCAATATTAAAAAACTAAATGGTGAAAATTAAATCAATAAAAGCAAACAAAAAAAAGTTAAAGCATTGAATTGCAGAATAATTGCTAATCTCCACTACTGAAATCAAAAGTCTGGGCCAAAACTAAATACAAACTCATTAAGGGGGGGACTAAGATAATGAGTGTATGCAAGTACTTTGGTTCAGACCCATGATTTTAAATGATGTAGGGAATTCCCAGGGAAGAAATTTCCTCTATCAGTGCATATCAGAAACAGACCTATACTTTATGGTTTTAGAGAGTTGCTCAGGCCACTAAGTGTTTAACTGACTTGAATACTCCCTTATTACTAAGGACATCAAGAAAAATCTGGGTCAGGCTTTCTCAAAGACTTGAACCCACAGCTTCCTGATTCCAAGGCTAGCTGTGTACCTGCTATGCTAGGATGTTTCTCTTCTGTAAGTGATGTTTGGAAAGGAAATGTATGAGTAATAATACAGCAGAGGTGATGCAATAATGACAACAAAAGAATTTATTTGGATTTTACAAAGCAAACTTGTAGCCATAACATATACATATGAAATTATTCTCATTTCTCTTTTATCTGTGGCTTTTAACAAGGGCAGTATGACTTTTAAGTCCATAGATACCTAAAATAGTCTTCATAATTATTTCTTTAAGCCTTTTCTACTCAGCAAAGTCAGCTTTATTTCACTTCAACCCTATGTCCCTTTGCAGAAGTGATAACAATCAGTGTATTTACTCACTTGCCTCCCGAAAAACAAGTATGTGAAAAGTAGATTTACTCTTTTCTGTATTTCCTCACATGATTGAAGTTAGTTTATTAGGTTGCTGCCAATTGCTAACTAAGGGACAAACTACATCTGCTTTTTGGTTTGCTGAGGCCAAAAGTGCAGAGGAAAAATAAAACAGTGAAACTTTAATAAGTATGGGAGAAATAGAACTTGCTTTACCTACTTTTTTTAAAGCTAAGAACTATTTAGCTATTAATTTATGTTTGGTGCATTCTACCCTACAGGCATACATATAGTATAACTGTTGGTTGTAAGGAATTAATGTTTGTCCATCTGATAACAAGGAATTCTCTACACACAACAATAGAAGTATTGCTGCTACAGTTTACCTCAGTTACAGATAATTTCTGGCTGCCAGCTATACTACAGAGGGAAATGAGCTACAGTCCTTTTTTTATGGTTATTGTTGGCCTTAAAATTGAGGAAACTACTTTGAACAATTCTAGAAAAACAGGCTTGTCAATTTCAGGTCCCCTGTGGGTTGAGTATAGAACTGGTAGCCATAGTTTTTGAAGCATACCATAGTTTTTACCCTTTAAATATTGTTAGACTAATTCAATATGAGCAAAGTTATAAACTATAATACTTTTGTGGGTATATGCCTTTACTTTGAGATTGATCTTTTAATGAGCTAAATCTGGTTGCCTTTTGTTAGTCCTCATCCTCTTAACCCTTCAGTTTTTTCTTACCTTTTTGACTCTTGAGCATAGCAAAGTCCCCGAAGGTTTTGTCCCTGGGCCTCTTCTTTTTCTTTATTTTATCTCTTAGAAATCTCATTTGCTTCCATACATTCAGTTAGATCAGTGCAGATGACTTCCAAGACTAGATAGCCGACTTGAACCTCTCCCCTGAACTCTTCATTCTTAACTGCCTGGGCAACATGTCCAAAACTGAACTGCGTAATTTTTAACCCCTCATCCTATATTTCCTTATTCCTATTAAGAATGTCATCTTGCTGATCATGCAGATTTGAAACCTTGGAATCACCTGTCATGCTTCTCTTCCCATCACCTCCTCTGTCCAATCAGTTGCCAAATCCTTTATCATATGCTTTCACATCTCACAACTTGCAGAGCCACTACCAGTTGAGCACAATTTGCCTGTGCTCTGGGCTATGATAATGGCCTTCAAGCTCATCTTTCTGTCTCTACTATATTTCTGTTTTTTAGTGTACCTTTGTTTAACTACCAAGATCTTCCCAATGCAGAGGTCTGACAGTGTCATGGAACCTTGCTCAGAGACCTTCAAGAGTATTCTGTTGCTCTCTACTTCTGGATAAAATTCAAACTCCTCAAGACCAATATTAAATAGCATAAAACATAGTAGAGGGTCATAGCAGTGAGAGCTAATAATTAATTTTTTTAAGTTACCAAGCACTCTTCCCTGCTAAAAGAGAACTGGTTAAGCATTTAAAATATTGAAGCTGTTTTCATATACAAGTAATAGTAATACTAGAATTAAAACTAGTGAGATAAAATTAAGTAAAAGGGGATCACAGCTTCATGTGTTCACCACTTGGCAAACAAACATATTGAATAGTAGATTAATGGGTTACATATTTGATTAATAAAATGTTTGTTGAATTGAGGCTAAAAAAACTCATAAATATCACAATTAGAATGAAATTATCCATTTTAAGATGCTAGATAAGAATATTCCTGAACATAAACTTGAACCTTAGTGGAGCTATTCCCAGGACAAAGTAATAGTTCTTTACATTTTATTGACCAACAGAAGTTACTGATTTTTTTTCTTATAAATGGTCTAACATTTATAATAATTGCCAACATTTTATAAGGTTTTGAAATAGAAATGTAAATCTGTATGACACTATTTCTTGTTGCTGCAGTGACTGATATACACTGGCTTATGACTAGAGAGTGCTGCTGCTAAGTATGGGGACACACTTGCCTATTGCAATGGAGACAGAAGTACTTTGAGAGACACTGAGAGATACTGATACAGGGGAATGCTCTGGGGTTTGCCTACTGATCCCTACTGATGACTAGTGGATCAATATTTCTCCTAATCTCCTCCTACCCTCTCTCCCTCCCTCCTTCACCTCTCTTCCTTGCCTCCCTCACCTCCCAGTTCTTCTTGAAGCCTTTGGCTTCTTCTCTCCCCCCTGAGTCAACTATAAAGATAATCTTTTCTTTTCCTTTTCAAGTCAGGGGGTTTATTGGGAAACAGGATGGGAAACTGAGGTAAGATGGATGAGGGTGCCCTTAATCTAAAATGAAGATTATGAGGGCTTGGGAAGTCACAACTGTGACAGAGGGACAGACAGAGATGGAAGACAACAGTTAAAATCTTCTTTTTTTCTTCACAAAGTCACCAATTTCAGAAGCCCCCCTCAAGGGTCCTTCAGTCTGGGACAGAAACTAAATAAGATCAGTTTAGCTTCTTCCCCCTGGCCAGCTTCAACTCCCAGAACCAGAGACAGAATCAGAAATTCCAGTTTTTCCCCTGGTCAGCTTCAACTCTTGGTCAGTCAAATCTCAAAGAGAGAGCAGAGGTTTTCCTTTGGTCAGAGAGCCCCAAAAGCCAAGGCTTCTCAGTTCAATAACCCCCCAGAGAGAGAGTGAGTCCCAAGGTCCCAATTCCTCTCCTCTCGTCAGGCTCCCCCAACTGCCTCTCCTGGGAACATTCTATTTGGAACCTTCTTCTTGATTGATAGACAGGTCCCCAGCCTTGGTTCTTGCATCTTGACTTGTCCTGCAAAACCTCTCTCTCTTCAAGTCTCTACCACAGTTTATAAAACTTAATACTACCTATATTATCTCATCTAATCTCTAAGTTTTGTGAGTCAAGTTCTCTTAAATATGACTGCCCCTATTTCACTTAATCTAGAACTCTGAAATTAAATGTCTTGTCCATGGCCCCCTCTAGCAATTAAAAAAGTAACTTCATAGGATTTTGAATACAGATCTCTCCTGACTCCAGAGCTAGTACTCCTTTTTACAATTAGTGATGTGTATTCAGTTATATGTTTCTAAACCTTATAATACACATATTTCAGTTCTCTTTTTATCAATCACCACCAACTATTTCTTGAGGATTTCCTGGTTAAGAGAGCACAGAACTTGATGCTATGGGACCTATACAGTTTACTAGCTTTGTACCCCATCCTTAAAAGACCTTACCATCTGGCAGGAATATATAGAATTCACAAATTCATTTAATTCAGTCAATGCTTTATTAAATATCTAGTCTCTGCAAAACATTATTTGGCACTTGAAGAGCCACAGAATTCAAATAGGATCTGGTCCCAACCCTCATAGAAATTATAGTCTAGTAGGGAGATATAATACAGATACACAGATATAAAATTAATCCCTAAGTGAATAACAGAGGTTCATGCAGAGTATTATGTGAAGTTTAAAGGAGGAAGATAATGCAAACAAAAGGAATGTGAGAAAACAAAAATCAGTGTAACAGAAACCAGATGATTAGAATTGATAAAATTCCACAACCTGGAAGAAAAATGGCCACAATTAAGTGAAATCTGCTTTTAGCAAACATACACCAAATGATTAGAATTGATAAAATTCCATAGCCCAAGAGAAAAATAGCTCCAATAAATTGAAATCTGTTTTAGCTAGGAAAAATATATTTGGTTTAATGGATACAACTTATTACTTTCCTGGTCTTCCTGGTGCATGTCATTTCATAATGGATCTGAATAAGGCCAAGAAAATTGTCCTGTCTTGGTTCTGGACCTGAAGTTTCTCTAAACATAGCATAGCCTCAAATTGCTTCAGTGCTGTGAAGAAATTACCAACTGCTAGAAGAATTATATGCCCATTTCCTCCATTCAAATATTATTTCACATGAACTTAATTTTTCCATGTTTCCCCATGTAAAAATTTTTAAAGTAATGTTAGGCAATGTCATTGGATCTTCCTTCTCTCTGAAGCCTTGACCATACCTTAAACACTTTCATCAAGACTGCTCTCCTGCCAGATATCCTCTATCTGGGCTGGGATACTTCCACTGTAACAACTTCTACTATTTCCTGCTCAACTTAGATACTCCAAAGGATCTATGACCTCAACAGTGCAAGTATTCATTCTCTCCAACAGTGCAGAGCACATCCCACCTAAGCCTATTTATCTCAGATAACTCTTGTCTATATTTTCCCTTAAATTTGCTACAGCAAATCCACCCATTATTTTTGGGGCCTTTCTCTAGTTCTTCTGACATCATAAGAATACTACTGGAGCACTGAACTAAGCAAAAGTAATAGAAGTTTTAAAGTTTACAAATTGTTTTCTTCATAACTTTGTGAGGTAGTGTAAATATTACCCCATTTTTCACATGAGGAAACTAAGGTAGCAAGAGGCTAAATTATTTGATTAGAGTTACATGGCTAATAAGAATCTGAAGCAACACCTGAATTTAGATAAAGATGATGCCTACATTCTTATAGAACTTTCTATTTTTAAAAGGACTATTTAAGTAGCACAGGTATTGTTTCCCCAACTGACAGATTTAAAAAAAAAAAAGCCAAAACACTGAACATAGTAGTAAAAGAGTCTCTTTTTCAAATATTTTGATCTTCTTTTTCCTATTTGCTTCTGTTTTTCCAATGTAATGTTTGATTATGGGCTTCTAGAATCTCCATCTCTCTGCATCTTTGTCTCAGTACGCCACTAGCCAAGAAAAATAGCTTTCCTAAACAAAGTTTTCTTCCATTACCAGGTAACTATATAAGCCATTTCCCTCACATGTAATGTCCTCCACTTTTCCTTTCCCTAAAGTATATCTTTCCCATCCTTCAAAAGGCTCACTGCATCCCTTTCTACTAGTCAGGTTGGATCCTGGCACTGAATTCATTATGGCCTATTTCCTCCCTGAACCTCTGCACACAGGG
The DNA here is from genome assembly GCF_027887165.1 of Monodelphis domestica. Lineage (NCBI taxonomy): Eukaryota > Metazoa > Chordata > Mammalia > Didelphimorphia > Didelphidae > Monodelphis > Monodelphis domestica. The sequence goes on along the minus strand of NC_077231.1, from coordinate 228,817,270 downwards.
AGCCTCAGGGTCTATGCCTTATTGGGCTGCAGATGGTGCTCTTTCTTTGCCCTGCTTGGAAGCTCAGCAGTCAATGGAAACACGTCATAGGATCTGCCTGGGACCTTTTGCTGGTTCAGCACCTGCTGCAGAATGTTCCCATTTGGCATCTTTGTATCTGCATAATTTCTATACATTTTTGTCATGAAAATCAGTTATGAATTTTGAGCTAGAGAAGCACCTGGATCACAGTCTTTCAGTAGTATCCAGAAAGCCAGACATGCCTGCTGTTGAATATCGCACAAGTATGATATTAGGTGAGATTAAAATGTTCCTGCACCATTGCAATAGCAACTCCGTCCATCTGAAATATGCAGCTAAGCCCTAGTGGGGGAAAAACCAGTCATTTTAGATTGGAAGTACAAAAAGCTTTTTAAGACAGAGGAAGGAGAACCAAATTTGTACTTTGCTATCATAAATCCCCTCAGCTTTCAATGATCAAATGAAGAAGGTCCCTGAGTGAAGGTCAAGGCTATATTACCATCATGAATTCTCTAATTATAAAAGACACAAGAGCCAGTGTTTTGAGTAATAGACAGAGCTAAGAGACATTGGGTATATTCCTCACAAAAGCCACAATGCAAAAAAAAAAAATCAAGTACTGTCATGTGGCAGAGGAAATCTAAATTAAAGCTGCAAAATGGAAAGATGACAAACGAATCAGACAAACTGCTCCAGTCTGATCCTTTTGAAAGTAGCATATCCCATTCATCTTCCAAGGAAAGCCCAGAGGCTGATTTACTTATGGATCTGCTACTTCCCTTAACTGGCCCAGATATCAGTAGAATGTATTCTGAAAGCAAGGGGATAGGAACAGGCCTTCAGAGCACTTTTGGACCTAGAACTTTGCAAAAATCTTACTTGGATGGTTTCAGCATTTAAGATGTGCAAAAGTACTCAAAAGCTATTGTCAATAGAACATCAACTCCCAGCAATCCAAATTGCAAAAGATTCAACAGCCTTCCAGCCACCAAGATAGACTTCACTGTGAGAGAAGGGAAAAAGCAACTTCAGGAGATCATTATTTCAAACTGAGGGATATGAATGTGTTAACTCCTGGAGGATTATAGAGCCCACTTTTCACATGAGCAAAGTTGTTTTCCTATTGTGTACATAGACTTAAACATACGTTATCCGCTTCCCATCTATCATGAACTTGACAGAGGAAAGATGTCACACATTCACAGTCCTACTGAGGCTAGATACGCCTGGAGAGATGGAAATTGGTTCTTGAAACATTGGTAGCAACGCTTGAATTACTCTTTCTCTTGTAAATCCTAATCTGTCTGTAATGATCCAAAGTGAATCTGAATAATTTCTCTAAGTACAGTTGACAACAGCAAAGTGCTGACTTGTAGACTTAGATTGAAGTAGCCAAAAAGAATAATAAAACCTAAGTAGACTCTCTTTTAGATATTTGACCAAGAGTTTTTTTAAAAGACTCAAAACTCTAGACTCATCTCTGTAAAGTTTTAGTCACTCTAATTGTTTTATAAATCTTTATCTTTTTGTCCATCCTACTTATGTTTAATTAGATGGTATACTGTGAAGAATTTTATTTTAAAATGAATACCTTCATAATATCTTTCTGCATAAAAGCGGATATTTGTATGTCTTGGCAGAAAGCCCATTTCAACATATTTTGAAGATGTAGATAAGAGGAATTTTGTTTAAATAAGAAATCTCATATAATACATGGTTTCACAAGTCTTTATTCATTTAGCTGTTAGTGTATTTATTGTCCTTTTAGTTATGAATGTACTGACAATTACTGTATCTAAATATTGTAAAGAAACTCCCTAGCTTCATGAATTCGGATACTCCCAGAACACCTCCACTAACTCAGCTCGGGAAGCAAATGTTTCAGTTAAAAAACACTTCCTTATGAATCTCTCCTTCCAATGCCCTTCCAGTTCTTCTGATTGTATCAAAGAAAAGATCTCTAGTGGACTCTAATCTCTTTACAATGTAATTTGGTCCCTAATTGAGGGCTTGTCTCTATTTACTTCAAATATAGTCTTCAACCTACTCAGATATCTGAATCAGCAAAATGAAATGAAAGTTTTAGAAAATGAATTTATAGTGCTTTCTGACTTCTGGTGCCTTAGTTGGTTGATAGATACAAACTCTGGAAATCATCAGTAGCTTTGTGCAAGTAGATTTCTGCCCCAAATTACTCAACAGCTCTATAGCCATTGGAGTTTATTGAAAGGAGGGGAATTTCAGGGTCAGATGTGGAGTGCAGGAAGATCAGTTTCACAGATAAGTAGAGGGGGGATCAAAATGGGGAGATAATTGAGGCAAGAAAACTGTTGCAGTAGTCTAGGTTATAAAGTGATGAGGGCCTAAACCAGGGAGGCAGAGTATCAGAAGAGAGAAGGAAATTTGTAAGAGATGTTACAAAAGTAGAAATGCTATACAGGACTCTCAATAACTAATTGGATATGGGGAAGGGAATAAGAGTGAAGAGTTAAAGATGACCCCCAGGCTGTGAGCCTAGGGGACAGGTAGGATGAAGTGGTAATAGGGAAATTGGAAAGAAGGGAGTATGACTAGTTGGAAGGTGATTACAAAGTCTAGGTGAGAGGTAATGGAGGCTTAGATTAAGGTTGTGTCTGTATGAGTGCAGAGAAGGAGATATATACAAGAGGTGTTTTGAAGGCAGGAATGACAAGATTTGGCAATTAATTAAATATATGATATAAAAGGCAGCTTGATAAGTTGATGATGAGTTGAAGATGACAGTGAGATCGTGACTGAGAAGATGGTAATACTCTCAACAACAATAGGAAATTCTGGAGTGGGAAGGGTAGGTTTCAGGAGAAAAATATTGAGTTCCATTTGAGATGACTGCAGGATATTTATTTTAAGATGGCCCTGGAGCAATTGGAAGTGGAGTGGTTGTAACTCTGGAGAGAGATTAGGGCTGGATAGAGAAATCTGTGAATCAAGGGCATAGAGATAATTTAATCCAGGGGATCTGATGAGATCACCAAGTGAGATAATACAGAGCAAAAAAGAGAAAGGATCCCAGAACAGATGGTTTTGGAGACACCAACATATACAAAACATGACATGGATGAAGGACCAACAAAAGAGATTAAGGAGTAATCAAGAGAGAGCAGTCTCATGAAATTTAAGAGAGCTGAGAATATTCAGAAGGAAATGGTGACTAACAATATTAAAAGTTGCAGGAGAGGTCAAGAAAGATCAGCATTGAGAAAAGACCATTGGATTTGCTTCCCAAAATTGAATTTGAGAAATTCAATATAGCATCATTAAGTGGACACTTAGTATCTATATCACAGATATATACACTAGTGCTAAGAGCACTAAAGGTTAAGCTGAGAAGGGTTTAAAACTAATAGTCTTCAAGAGCTTCAACTCTTTCATTTTACAAATGAGGTAACTGAAATCTAGAGAGACTTTCTGAAAGTCACACAAAGATGGTATTCCTTACCTTCCCAAAGTATAATTTTTTAATCTACTTACGTGGCAAGTCACAGTCACCTCTCTTTTCCCAGACAAATAGAAATAGTTTTAGGAATTCTAGGCAAATTTTATTGATACACAACATTTTAAGTATGGTGAATTTCAGAGCTTTAGAAAGGCCTGAGTCTTCTAAAACAGAATGAGAATATTGTTGCAGCTATTTTTAGTATTAATTCAGCTAATTCCCCTTAATCTGTTATGTTGGCACACTGCACCAATAAACATTCTGGATATGTTTCTCCAAAGGGCAGGTATATATGGGATGTGTCAGCAGCTGTTGCTCTTATCTCTGTTTGCCTACTCCAACTCTTCCTGGAATAACAAAAGGGATATCATTACCACCTCTAGGTTTGATGCTATTTTCTACAATACATATGCTACAAGGTGAGAAAAGGAAATGTTACTAATTATAGAAAACTCCCAAACTCTGTGAAGGGAGTAGAATTTCTTATGTCCTTTGTGTTCACTATAGCTCGGCTGTCAAACAATTTTTCTCCATTGTTTTCTTGCCACCTTAAAACTTCAAAAAATGCTTCTCTTTCAATTTTAGAATACACCATATTATATAAAACACTTATAGTCATTAGACATTTTTCTTAAAGTAACTTTTTCATTTTCTCTTTATTATGTAAAAAGAGGAACTGTGCCTGCTAATATGTCTCCACCATTTTAAATATGTAAATATTTTGGTTGCAATTAGGAGTGGGCAAACAAAGGAAGTTCTCTCAATGTCCTCATGCCTGAAGAGATCCCACAACTAGCCCCTGAATACAATACTGGAGTAAGGAAAGAAGAGACATTCACTAACAAAACTCATGCCCTTCAACTAGCATGAGAAGCTGGAAATCTAATCATTATTTGCTTTAAAAAGGAGAGAAAAAGAAGCAGCCATATCCATTGTAAGAGTATTGCCTCCTTACCTTTGCCATCTCTTTCACTAGCTTAGTTCCATCCAAATCTAGTTTCTCTTAGCCTTTTTTGGGCTCAGGACTGGTCCTACTTTAACTCTTCTTAGTCTGTGCTATACTGTGTTTCTAAATTGGCTTTTTTATTAATTTTTTTTTAATTCAAAAAACTTCCTCCCTTAATAGTTAAAACTAATAATTATTATCTCAGCCTAAGTTTTCCCTTGGACTTGAGTCTCTTGCTATGCCCTTGACACTCATACTTTCAACCTTGCTTAGCCCTGCATGTCTCTTCCTAAGTGTATATCCTTCCTATCCAGCCAAGCCATCTCCCAGTCTTGGTTCCAGCCCATACAACTTAACTTCTTGCCTTCACTTCAGGTTATTCACTTCTGGTAAAGCCTGTTACATGAGAGAATCTATACATGGAGTCCAGGGAGCTCCTAAAGGAAGGAATGTGTACAAGAAAAATCTGAGTAAGGTTACCCATAGATAAGAGGACAAAAAGTGGGAAAAATCTAAAAAAGGCATCTGTTGGCTTTGATAAAACAACAAAATAAAGTGACTTTTTAAAAGATAACAGCTGAGATTAGTTATAAGCTTGATACCATATGATAGAAATATAAATTTGACTCACCTGAGCTAAACTTAACTTTGAGTTTAGTCCTTACTAGAACATTTGTAACCCCTGCATCTCAGTTTCCATCTCAAGATCAAAAGTGAGGCATTGAAAATTGGGACATTAATGTATTGCTGGTGGAGTTGTGAATAGGTCCAATCATTCTGGAGGGCAATTTGGAACTATGCCCAAAGGGCACTAAAAGACTTCCTGCCCTTTGACCCAGCCATAACACTGCTGGGTTTGTACCCCAAAGAGATCATAAGGAAAAAGACTTGTACAAGAATATTCATAGCTGCGCTCTTTGTGGTGACAAACAATTAAAAAATGAGGGGATGCCCTTCAATTGAGGAATGGCTGAACAAATTGTGGTATATGTTGGTGATGGAATACTATTGTGCTCAAAGGAATAATAAAGTGGAGGAATTCCATGGAGACTGGAACAACCTCCAGGAAGTGATGCAGAGTGAAAGGAGCCGAACCAGGAGAACATTGTACACAGAGACGGATACACTGTGGTGCAATTGAATGTAATGGACTTCTCCACTAGCAGCAATGCACTGTTCCAGGACAATCCTGAGGGACTTACAAGAAAGAACGCTATCCACATCCAGAGAAAGAATTGTGGGAGTAAAAACACAGAAGAAAAACAACTGCTTGATCATGTGGGTCATTGAACAATCACCCTAATGTAAATATCAGTAATATGGAAATAAGTCTTGATCAATGACACAAGTAAAACCCAGTGGAATTATTGCTCATTGACTAGGGGGGGGGGGGGATGGAAGGGAGGAGGGAAAGAGCATGAATCATGTAACCCTGGAGAAATATTCTAAATCAATTAAATACAAATTTTCAAATAAAAAAAAGTGAGGCATTGAATGAAAGAATGAATAAAAAACTATTGTTAATCATGTGCCAAGTACCATGCTAAGTGTTGAAGATGGAAGAGAAGGAAGGCATTCCTTTTTTTTTTTTTCAAGGAACTCATACCCTAACTAGGGGATACAACATAAATAGGGTTTAGCTAGTGTGAATAGAAAAGCCAGATGACTTAAGGATGTAAATATTAAAATACACACACACACACACATCCATCCCACTCTATGTGTGTGTCATAGAGGCTATAACTAGGAGCAATGAACAAAAGTGACAAAGAAGCAAGTGAAGCAGTGATGTTAGAAACTTCCTGTGTTAGAGCTATCCAAAAGTGGAATGGGCTGCCTTGGAAAGGAATGGATTTCACCCTTGTTAGAGGTACTTGAGCAAAGAAAAGCTTAATGAGCACTTATCAGATATATGTTAGACCCTTTGGGAATATGGATTGGTCTATATAGTTGTTTGATGTCCCTACAAAATTATGTGATTCTGTAAGTGACCCTCAAGGACTCAACTCAAAGATCCCGACTTTCACTTCTTTGTTTAGTCCATTAAGTCAAGTGTCTTAGAGCAAACCTGGTACCAATAAGCATTAGGGTAATAGGTTCACTGTCATTAAAAATGCTTCTACCAGTTGTTCTGTAGGTGTCACTTAACCACTTAGTGCCCTAGGCAACATTCGGCTGACAAGATACCATCTACATTGGTTCTTTCACTGATTAAACAGAAACTGAATAGTTGAATCTGAATGGAGAAAAGAAAGTTGTCTCTCTAGTGAACATTCCTAAACCATCCTAATTGCCATTAAAAAATGTTTTCTCTTATAAAACTATTAGGCACATAAAAACATTGGATTTATAGAAGTTGCTAGTTTCCTATTGGTAAATAAAAGCTGCATGCTCTAAAGACTTAAGCAAGAATCAAACAATTACAATCTTAATCAACTGTTCTTATTTATAAATATATCTCTAAACTATAAAACTAATGGACTGCTGTCATATACATCAAGGAAAATGCTGATGTTCTCTCACATTACTACATTGTGAGAATTAGACTTTGCCATGGAGAGGAATCACCTGAATTACCTCACTAAGACTTAAGAAGAAAGTAGACACTATCTGAATTGTTTTTCAAAGTGCTAAGATGCCACTGCAGTAATGGCATATTCAGAAGAACTTATGTATACAATTGCTATATTTTAAGGAATATAATTTGACATGTGGCAAATTAAAATTGTTATTTATTATAGTAGAAATTTGGTGTATTAGATGACAGTCTGGCTTCAGAGGCAGAAGGCCCTGGGTTCCAGCCCTCCCTTTGTTTACATACTAGATACATAATCTTGAGGCAGTCATACTTATTCAGTGCCTCAGATACTCAAACTCAATTGCAGTGCAAGTGTCAGCTACATCGATTACCTCACTAATGAAATGACAAATTCGGTGTCCCCCCCCCAAAAGTAAAGGAAGATAATTAAATATGATCTACCGCACTAGGAGATAATTATTAAAAGCATTTTTTTTTTCACAAAACGGGGCAAGGAACCTAAAGAAATGTTGCTTGCAAAGATATTATAGACCAAGGACTAAAATTCTTAAGTGCTAAATCAGGCATTTTCTCCTCAGAACAGCAAGCCTTAATTAAATTTAATCATCAACTTTAAAAGATTCAAGATAAGGCATGTTACAAAAAAAAAAGGAGGGAATAACAAAAACTTGGTTAAGGAGTAAGCATGATAAATTTTATTTTTCAGTCATTTCAATGGTGCCTGACTCTTTGTGACCCCATTTAGAGTTTCCTTGGCAAAAATGCTAGAGTGGCTTGCCATTGCCTTCTCCAACTTATTTTACAGATAAATAAACTGAGACAAATGGGGTTAAGTGACTTACCCAAGGTCATACAACTAGGACGTATCTGAGGCCAGATTTGAACTCCTGAAGATGAATCTTCCTGAATCCAGGGCCTAAAACATTGTCCACTATACAATCTACTAGCCTTGGTATAATAAAAAGAGCACTGAATTTAGTTAGTGGACTTAAGTTCAAAGCCAGTCTCTTCTCTTCATTACTTTTGCAACCCTGAGTAAATCATTTAACAGTTCTAGTCCCAAGTTTCCTTATCTAAAAGGAAAAAAGGTTGGACTGATCTCAAAGGTCTCTACCAGATATAAATACCATGAAATCTATAGAACATTTTATAGTATTAAGTGAAATTAGTAGTATTTCTTTTTTGTACTTTTATTCTGCCTTTTGGTTTGCCATCTCGAACATTTGCTGACATCTCCACAGCCCCATCACGTGTCTTCACTTGTAACAGAGGATGGCAGTTAAGCAAACCATCCAATCCAGTAACAGCATTTGATGGCATATGCTGTGTTCCATAAGGAAAAGAAGGCACATTTTCTCATTTCTTCTCCTATCTGCGGCCACAGTGGATCATTATAATTAGTTTTGAGCTTCATTGTAATGGTATCATTTACGTTTTTCTTATCGTATATATCGTTTATTGTTTCTTCTTACTCTGCATCATTTTATCAGTGCGTAAGATATTACCCAGAGTTCTCTAAAATCCTCACTATTGGCATTTCTTATGGTGCAATAATGTTATTCATAATCCAAAATTTGTTCAGCAATTCCCCCCAGTTGATCGTCACCCACTTTTTTCCCCTAGTTTTTCACTACTACAAAAAGTTCTGCTATGAATCTTTTGTGCTTGTATGAATTTGTGTGTGTATAGTTTAGTGACTTTTCTAAAGTAATTCCCAAATTGTTTTCTAGAATAGCTGAACCACTTTATAGTTCTTACAGCAGTCTATTAGTCTGCCTGTCCTCCCACAGGCTCCTTCATCCTTGACTATTTCCTTAATTCATCATCTTTGCCAATTGGCTAAGTAAGAGATAAAATTTTGGATTTGTTTTCATTTTCATTTCTCTTAATTATGTAGTACTTAATTATATAGTACTTTGGAGCAGTCTTTCATACAGTTGTAGATAGTTGGCAGTTCTTTGAAAACAGTTCCTCTCTTTTAACCACTTGACTACTGATGATAAGAAAAATGAATGGCTCAGATATTTGTACGCCATTGCAACATTGAGAAAGTACTTGGGAATGTGAAAGAATTGATGTCTCACATCGTTATACATTAAGCCAGTTCTCCACTTGACCTGAAGCACTACTCAATGCTCTACAGCTCTGGCCATACGAATACAGTGGATGGCAACATAATGCTACATAGTGAGCAGCTAGCATGCAAGTTGGTATGGGAAAGGTGTAAAAACCAGCCAAAAGGAATAGCGTCAGGTTTTGCAAATACCATTTCAACATACATTTGAGCTTATAGACAAACTTGGCACATAGTAGTCAGAAATTACATGGCTTTTTTAAGATAGAGATACCAAGCAGAATTTAAGAGGCAGAATAGAAAATAGTTACAGGGTTTGCAAATAATAAGGACAGGGTTAGGCACTAAACCTATGATTTCATTGGTATTAGGAACTCCCAAATGAGGGAACTCCCTCTACTAATGCAGGTCAACCTCTCTGCAATTTGTAGTCTTCTAGAATTGCCTAGAGCAGTAGGGTCAAACTCAAATAGAAACTGCGTTCTAAACCATACATAAGGATCCCTATGGGCTGCATTTTTGACTTAGAAAACCACATGTTAACATTATCTATTTTATTGTATTTTTACTTATTTTGCTCATTATTTCCCAATTATATTTTAATCCAATGTGGGCAGCTCACTTATTGGATATTTCTTACCCAGAGTCAAAGTGAGATTAAATCCTTGTCCAAGTATACCTCTATAATCTCAGTTACCAGAGATACTGAGGCTAGCAATCTCTTGAGCTCAGGAGTTCTGAAATACATTGGGTTATGCGGATCAGGGGTCCACACTAAATTCAGCATCATATGATGAGCTTCCAGGATCAGGAGATCCATCAGGTTGCCTAAAGAATGATGAACCAACCCAGGTAGGAGACAAAGCAGGTCAGAGCTTCTGTGCTGATCAGAAATGGGTTCTAACCTATATGAACATAACCTCTTTACTTCCAACCTATGAGAGATGGGGGAATTCAGTACTTTTTTTAAGTGACTTGCTCAAGGTCAATGAGTCAACATGTGTCAGAGGCCGTCAGATTAGTGGTTATGCCACATTATACTCCTTTTCTCACAAATAATAGCAATGAAAAATCAAAGAATAGACTTTCCATGCATACTATGTGAAAAGATTGTTGGCCTCCCAAAGCTCTTGTCATTCCTTCTTTTCCCTTTATTCATTGAGAGCGACCAGCAATGTCATCTTTGATGATGAACCGCAATGAAATATAATTACATCCCTGAAATTTGTGGTATACCTACATAAAAAAGCATACATTTTTCAGATGCAGCCAGGAGTAATTTGGGGATGATTATAATCAGACATAAATACAGTAAGAACTCCACTGTAATATAACTCATTATTATATACTTTGAACATGCCATAGGCCAAATCATATTCTTCAAAGCATATTTTATATGTACACAAAAGCCTGATATAACATTTAATTCACTTACACCTTCCAAAACAGTGCATGATATAGCTATACTCACATCTGTATAAATAACCTCATTAGACATTAATGATAAATAGAAATGTGGCCTCTGCTTTTAACCTATAAATAATACATAAATTCTCTTTAAAAGTATTCATCAAATGCAATGCAATGAAATTACATTTAATTTGGCTTTTCACTTCATTTTATTACTGCATTATGATGATATTTGGAGTAATGAGAAAACAGATAAAAAAAGATTAAATAAGCAGGTACAAAGGGACAACAAAAAGCAGGAGAAATCAGAGCTGCTTGAAAAAGTGTCAAAGAAAATGCAAGGAAGTAGAAGCAACTTGCTGATGGGAGAAAGATGGGAAATAAGACCTGAAACAAAATTAGTCTAAACTTAAGTAGAACATTCCAGCTCTTTCTTGTTTTAGCTCCAATTTTTCCCACCTGGGTTCAGCCTTTAGCTATTCCAATTTAAAGAAAATGATGACCCTGGTACCCAGCCCCATTTCTCTTTGAACTACCTGCTTGTCACTTATTCCTTACTTGGGGTTGCTTCCTGTACATTTAGTTTCAGCTGTACTTCTGGTGGCTCTACAATAGACTTTCTGGGATTTCTGACTCATTAGTAGTCTTTAAAATAAGGAAGTAGAAAGAGTACAGCTAGCTGAGGAGGTGCTACTGAAGAGCAAAAGGACAATTGTTCATTTCTCCCCAAAAGAAGAGAATTATATCTGTAAACTGTAGGCCAATGAGTTTGACTGGTTCCTGGTGAAATTGGAGAATGGATTAAAAGGATTGTTAGTGAATATCTTAAAAAAGAAGGGGTTATCAAAAAGAGCCAGGATGGTTTTACCCAGAGTAAGCCTTACCAAACAAAGAAGTTTGAGAAGAACTTAGAGGGAATGACTTAAAAAACTATTCATTTAAATGGAGTTAACAAAACAAATTTGGTTGTATTGATGTCCCATGTTAAATTTTTAATTAAACATTCAATTTTTAAAATTTTTTTAATTTAAAGCCATAGCAGACTAATTCCATTTCCTTTTTTTTAACTCTTACTTTTTCTGTCTTATCAATTCTATCGTAGTATCAATTCTAAGATAGAAGAGTAGCAAGGCCTAAACATTTGGACTAAGTGACTTGCCCAGGGTTTACATAGCTAGGAAGTGTCTGAGGTCAGATTGGAATCCAGGTCCTCCCAACTCCAGGTATGGTGCTTCAACCACTGTGCTACTTAACTTCCCCCTCCCCATTTCCTATTGATGATGGCATTTTTAGACATAAATTGAAAATTCTATAGTTATAGCTTACCTAGATTTTAGTGAAACATGGCAAAGTCCAGTCACTATTTGTATGTATAAGACATGGTATAGTAGAAAGAGTGTTGGAAATGGAGTTAGAATGTTTGCATTCAAATCCTGACTCTACTACTCACTACCTTTGTGACCTTGCATAAGTCACTCAATCTCTTTGGTCTTCAGTCTTTCATTTCTAAAATGAAGGGGTTGGACTAGAAGGGCTCCAAGGTCCTTTTCCTATCTCTACATCTATGGTCCTTTGAGATATGAGCTAGAAAGTAGTACAGTTGATGGATTTGGAATTGGTTATAATGGCCAAACCCAAGAAGAGACATTAGTAGTGGATTTTTTAATAAAAATACAACACGTCTCTTCGTGGTCACCAAATTGTTAAATTTTATGGTTGGACTGAATATTTAATTGGTTGTCAGGGATTTAATTTCTAAATCCCCAAAATTACTAAATTAAAATTTACTAAAGTAAAATGGAATTTATGGTAGTTTATTTTACAATAGAGGGAAGATATTAAGGAAGAGAGAAAAGGAGAGAGAGAGTGTGTGTGTGTGAGTGTGAGTGTGTGCTCTGGCTTCTTCTGAGCCAGGTATAAATTCTAAGGCCCCAGTCAGGGGAAAGGAGTCTCAAGATGAAGGCCCCTTCCCAGAGACTCACACCTCTAGAAAGGGCAAGGAAAGAAGTTAGCCTTTACACTCACCACATTGTCAGTTCAATCAGCAGATTCTTTTATCAGCCTCAACTCCAGCAGGCTCCACTCCAAGTATCCCTCTTCACTCTAAGTGACTCTCTTCAAGTGTCTCTGTTTCCACTTTTAAAGACCTTTTTCTCTTGTGTCACTTCCCCTAAATTTTACATCTACCAATCACAGCTAACCCTCCACTCTAGGACTGCCCACTCTTTCACATGTGGGTCACAGACCTCCTACTCAGTGTAAGAAATGGATGTTCACACCTTTTCGTGGTTAAAATCCAAAATGGATAGATCTCCATACTAAACTTTAAGTACTATGTTTTACACGTTGGGGATTAAAGTCTAAAAATAGACAGGGGATTACAATTTAATCTTCACAATCAAGGAAGAGCTAAGTACCTTCATTGTTACAATCAGGGGAGAGACAAATCCAATCTTCATAGTAGCTCACTGCTATCTCTGGAAGAGTACTCTGGGTATTTGTGTCTGAGCCCCTTCTCTTTGACATTTTTACCAAGAACTTATCAGATATGCCTATAACCTAGAAGGTTGTATGGCAAAGGAGACCAGACATTCTGGTGGGGATGAGGTAAGGCAGCTGTGTATTCTGAAACTCCTCCCTTTCAGTTATTAAGAGAGGACTAACACCCCCTGATGGAGGGTTTGTGATAGCAGCTGCCAGTCGGGTCTTGTGAGAAGTCTCTAGTCCCAGCCGTTATACAGCCACTTGGCTCTGCTGTGTCTGTCTGGGTCTCTCTGTCTTTCTCTCCCCAACTCCCTCCACAATTCTAGTAAGGAGCTGGAGGCAGTGCCACAACCAGACTTGGGATGTCAGATTATGTTGTTTTTCTCTTAATAGCAGTGGCCCCTCATTACCAGGAGTCTTGAATGCAAGACTGTTGGGGCTGTATTATCAGACATCAGACAGCTAGCAGACGATTTCTACTGACTGAGGAATTAGTTCTGTATCTACAGATGACAGGAGGTGTTAGACAAGGACATAAGGGTCAACTAAGTCTTCTCTGTCTTTAGCAACAGCAGTCTTCACTTATATGGATCTGTTCAGAAACAAAAGAAATAAACAGTAGCACACTTGTCCAGTTCTTCTTTGCCTCCTATAGAACATAGAAAGAATCACATTTTTTTAAAAATCATTTTCTTTAATTGTATCTTTACAATCAATCTTTAAATTTTCTCCACCTCTGACCTCTCCCCTCCAATTGAAAGGAAAGAAAAGAAAAAGAAAACTGACACAGCAAATATGCATGGTCAAGCAAAAAAGAATCCCATCTTGTCCATATCCAAAAATATATCTCATTTTGCCCCTTGATCCCATCATCTCTTTGTCACGAGGTGGGTAACATTTCATCAGGGTTCCTTCGGAATTGTAGTTAGTCATTGATGAGAGTTATTATTATGTCTTTCACAGCTATTTGCCTTTAAAGTGGTTGTTAATAATGAATTCATCCTTAATTTCTAGGCCCATAGATTTAGAGCCCAAAGAGACCTTAGAAGCTATCAAGTTATCATTTTACAGATGTGGAAACTGAAGCCCATTGAAGTTAAATGACTTGGGAAAAGTACATTGAATTAAGAACATCAATGGGCAATGTTTGTAGTGAACCTCAAAGTGCATGGAAAGAGGTAATTTTTTAAAAGTTTGGAAAGATAGGAAAGAGCCAGGTTGCCCTTTCCTAATTCTGAGACCCCTTTCTCCCTCAAATTATAGCTGCAGAGCCTCTTCCAGAACCTCCATTTAAAGAGCCCAGAGGCAGCTGGGTAGCTCAGTGGATTGAGAGCCCAGCTAGAGACAAGAGGTCCTAGGTTCAAATTAGGCCTCAGACACTTTCCAGCTATGTCACCCTGGGCAAGTCATTTAACCCCCATTGCCTAGCCCTTACCACTCTTCTGCCTTGGAACCAATATACAGTATTGATTCCAAGATGAAAGGTAAGGGTTTAAAAAAAAAATAAAGAAGCCAACCATGGGGGCAGCTGGGTGGCTCAGTGGATTGAGAGCCAGACCTAGAGATAGGGGGTCCTGGGTTCAAATGTGACCTCAGATTCTTCCTGACCCAGAGCAAGACACTTAACCCCCATTCTGCCTTAAAACAAATATACAGTATTGATTCTAAGACCATAAGGGCTGCTCATTTAAACAAACAAACAAACAAACCTCACACCTTTGATCAGCTATCTTTTCATGTTCTATCTTGCCAAACTCTCCTGGACTTCTCCATCATGGGGGGAAGAGGGGAGATGTCCCTCCTTTCCCCTGCTTTTCAACTTCCTTTTGTGTATTTCCTCCTTACACTGTGAGGTCCCTGAGGGCAGGAACTGTCTTTTACCTTTCCTTGTACCCCAAGCCCCTAGCATAGAGCCTGGAACCTTGAAGGTGTTTCATAAATATTTATTGACTGGCTGACTTGACTGAAATGCCAAACAGAAGAGTTTCTGAAATTGGATCCTGGGGATAATAGGGAGCCACTGAAGTTTACTGAGTAGGAAGTGATATGGCAGCGCTGATTTTGGGGGCAATCTCTTTGGCAGCTGTGTGGAAGATAAATTAGACTAGGGAGACCAATTAGGAGGTTATTGCTGTAGTCCAGAGGAGACATGTGAGACTCTGAGTCCAAGTGATGGATTTTTGAATAGAGAGAAGGGGGTGTATGGGAAAGGTACTCCGGAGATATGAGTGAGAATGACACTCATAGGACAGGCTGAAGATGGGAATGATTAGAAGCAAGAAAATCAATGAGAGGTGATTTGAATAATAAAAGTTAGAAATAATGAGGACCAAGATAGAAGACCGTAGATTGAAAAAAGGGAATGAATATAGGAAGTGCTGTGGAAATAGAATAACTAAAGTTGACCACCTTTGGAAATGGAGGAGATGTGTTTTCTCACTCTTCTACAGAAACAATCGTTAAAATTACACAGCATTCTGTTTGGTGTTTTTGCTCCTTTCTTTTTTAATTTTGCCATAGTTATTGTACATGTTGTTGTCTTGTTTGTACTTATTTCCCTCTGCATCAGTTGGATATGTCTTCCTTTGCTTTTCAAAGTTTTTCATATGGATTGTTTTTTACATTGTGATGAGTTTCCATTAATTCCTATACTATAATTTGCATAAGCCATGCCCCAAGTGATGGGTATATAACTTTGTTTTAATTTTTTTCTACCACAAAAATTACTGCTACAGATATTTTTGGTATATGTTGGTATGACAAAACTGAGTTTAAAGTAAGTTTAGGGACTTCCGGGTAAACATGGCAGCAGTGTAGACTCAGGACTCTTCCTATCCTCACCACCTACCAATATAGACTACCTCAAACAGCCAAAAAACCCAAATTCATATGAATGAAGGGACTTTAAAGTGTAGGGCACAGCATTGAAGGTACATGGGATTTTGGCATTTCCACACTATAAAGGGGTGAAATAACTTCCACTGAAATGTGAGCTGATCAACCCTTCCCCACCCCACCTATGGAGCCAGAGGCAGAGCCAGTGTGCTAGAATCAGTGAGTGAGCAAGGGGCACCTCTAGGTCCTTGGTAGCTGACTAAGACCACCAAAGACTGCCCCCTGAGAGCAGCTAGACCTGAGACCCCAGCAGGCTGAAGAGCACAGATCTTGGGTGCCCACAAGGAGATAGCACAGAGAAGGGCAGTAAACAGTAAAAAGCTGCTCGAACAGTAGAAGAGACTCGAGAGGTGGCCTCAGGCAAAAACCACGTTCCTTGGCTCCATACACAGAGAGCCTGCCCTCCTCATTCAGACTTCTGACTGGAAAGGGAGGGAAAAACCACCATAGTGATGGCGAACAATGCTCAGGAAAAACAACTTCCCAATACCCAAGAAAAACAAGAAAAAGGCATTGACCCTGAATAATTTTTATGGAGGAAAAATCCAGAATATAGCAGAAGAGAACATGCAAATAAATGTCTCTCCATACCTTCCCCAAAAAAAAGTGGAAATTGGCCACAAGCTCTTGAAGAATTGAAATCAGAGCTTATTAAAAAAAAATGGAAGGATTTGGCAAGAAGAGTGGGAAATAGTTCAAAAAGAAAACAATAGTTTAAAGGACAGGAACTCCCAATTGGAGAAACAGCTGGAAGCCATGAAGAGCAGGATAGACCAAATAGGAAAACCAAAAGATTATAGTGGAAAGCTAGTCCTTAAAGACCAGAATTAGGCAATTGGAAGAAAATGATCTCTCAAAACAGCAAGAATTAATAAAGCAAAGTCAAAAGACTAAAAAAAGAAGAAAACATAAAATATCTCACTGACAAGATAATAGATCAGGAAAACTTGTCTTGAAGAGATAATTTGAGAATCATTGGTCTACCTGAAAACCCAGAAATAAATCAAAATCTTGCCATCATACTACAAGAAATTATCAAAGAAAACTGCCTTGATGTTCTTGAATGAGAGGACAAAATAGACATCGAAAGAGTTCATACAACACCCTCTACACTAAATCCTCAAAAGACAACCCCCAGGAATGTAATTGCCAAATCCAAGAGCTTCCAAGGTAAGGAGAAAATTTTTCAAGAAGCCAAAAAGAAGAAATTCAGATATCAAGGATCACCAATCAGGTGATTTTGCATGTATTATGTAATACATAAGATCTGGCAGCTTCCACACTAAAGGAGCACAAGGTTTGGAATATGATATTCAGAAAGGCAAGAGAATTGGGTCTTCAACCAAGTATCACCTGCCCACCAAAACTGACTATATACTTCCAGGGGAAAGTATGGTAATTCAACAAAATAGAAGATTCCCAAGTATTTGTAAAGAAAAGCCAGAACTAAGTGGAAAGTTTGATATCCAAACACAAAAACCAAGCGAAACATGAAAAGTTAAATAAGAAAGAGAATGGAAAGGGAAAAAATGTTTTTTTCTTCAAATTTTCTTCAAGGGCTTCAATAAGATCAAATTGTTTATATTAATATATGGAAAATATTATTTATAACTCAAAAATTATATTCACTATTATAGTCATTATAAGAATCATTCACATGTAAAGATTGAGGTAATAAGTGGTATAAGATGATAAGAAAAAAAAAGAAAAAAGGGAGGGGGGAATAGAAGATGGCACCAAGAGATAAATAGGATAATCTATATCACACAAAGAGGCACATGGGAAGGGGAGGGGAAGAATACTATTATAAGAAGGAGAGGAAGAGAGTGCTAATAGGTAATACTTAAACCTTACTCTCAGTGAAATCAATTCTGAGAGGGAAGAGCATCTAGATTCATTGGGATATCAAATTCTATATTACCCTATAGGGAAAGTGAGAAGGGAAAACCAGGGGGAGTGGGCAGGGAGTACAAAAAAGAGAAGGAAACAGAGGGGGGAGGGAACTTAACAGACCCTAAAAAAATAAGAAGGGACAGAAAGGGAAACATAATAAGGGTGGGGATTAGAGGGACTCATTAAAAGCAAGCCACTGGTTTAAAAGGATATAGCGAAAAAAGAAAGGGCAGAACCAGAAGAGGATATCAAAATGTTAGGGAATACACAAGGGGCAATCATAACTTTGAACATGAATGGAATGAACTCACCCATAAAACGAAAGAGTAGATTAGAAACCAAAATCCTACCATATGTTGTCTATAAGAAACACACATCAGGAGGGTAGACACTCAAGGGGTTAGAATTAAAGGTTGAAGCAAAATCTATTGGGCCTCAACTGAGGGGAAAAAAAGGCAGGAGTTGCAATCATGATTGATATCTGACAAAGCCAAAGTAAAAACAGATCTGATTAAAAAAAAAGATAAGGAAGGTAATTACATCCTGATAAAAGGCAGTATAGACAATGAGGAAATATCAGTCCTCAACATGTATGCAGCACCAAATGATATAGCTTCCAAATTTCTAAAGGAGAAACTTGTGGAGTTGAAGGAAGAAATATATAGTAAAACTATACTAGTGGGAGACCTGAACTTTCCTATATCAAATCTAGATAAATCAAACCAAAAAATAAATAAGAAAGAGTTAAGGGATGTGAATGAAATCTTAGAAAAATTAGAGTTAATAGATATATGGAGAAAAATGAATAGGGACAAAAAGGAATACACCTTTTCAGCAGCACATAATACATTCACAAAGATTCACCATGTACTAGGGCATAAAACCATGGCAAACAAGTGCAAAAAAAAGCAGAAATAATAAATGCAAACTTTTCAGATCATAATGCAAGTAAAGGTACATGGAGAACCAAATCAAAAAGTTAATTGGAAATTAAATATGATTCCCCAAAATCATTTAGTCAAAGAACAAATCATAGAAACAATAAATAATTTCATTGAAGAAAATGGCAATGATGAGACATTCTTTCAAAAAATCAATGGGATGCAGCCAAAGTGGTACTCGGAGGGAAATTTATATCCTTGAGTTCTTATATTAACAAATTAGGGAGGGCAGAGGTCAATGAATTGGACATGCAAATCAAAAAACTAGAAAGTGAACAAATTTAAAATTCCCAGATGAAAACTAAATTAGAGATCCCAAAAATTAAAGGAGAAATTAATAAAATTGAAAGTGAAAGAACCATTGAATTAATAAATAAGACTGGAAGCTGATGTTTTGAAAAAACAAATAAAATAGACAAAGTGCTGGTCAATCTAATTTAAAAAGGAAAGAAGAAAACCAAATTAACAGTATCAAAGATGAAAAGGGTGACCTCACCTCTAATAAAGAAGAAATTAAGGCAATCATTAAAAACTATTTTCCCAATTATATGACAACAAATATGGCAATCTAGGTGATGTGAATTAATATTTACAAAAATATAAATTGCCTAGATAGAAGAAGAAATAGAATACTTAAATAATCCTGTATCAGAAAAAGAAATTGAACATGCCATCAAAGAACTCCCTAAGAAAAAATCTCTAGAGTCTGATGGATTCACAAGTGAATTCTATCAAACATTCAAGGAACAAATAATCCCAATACTATACAAACTATTTGACAGAATAAGCAAAGAAGGAGTTCTACCAAATTCCTTTTATGACACAAATATAGTACTGATTCCAAAGCCAGGCAGGTCAAAAACAGAGAAAGAAAACTAGACCAATCTCCTTAATGAACATAGATGCAAAAATCTTAAATAGAATACTAGCAAAAAGATTCCAGCAAATAATCACAAGAGTTATTCTTTATGAGCAGGTGGAATTTATACCAGGAATGCAAGTATGGTTCAATATTAAGAAAGCCATCCACATAATTGACCATATCAACAAGCAAACCAAAAAAATCACATTATTATCTCAATAGATGCAGAAAAAGCCTTTGGAAAAATACAACACTCATTCCTATTGAAAACACTAGAACGTATAGGAATAAAAGGGCCTTTCCTAAAAATAATAAAGAGTATATATCTAAAACCATCAGCAAGGCCAAGGGACATGAATAGGCAATAAATCTCTTATAATCAGAGAAATGCAAATCAATGCAACTCTGAGGTACCACCTCACATCCAACAGATTGGCTAACATGATAGGAAAGGAAAGTAATGAATGTTGGAGGGGATGTGGCAAAATTGGGACATTAATGCATTGCTGGTGGAGTTGTGAATTGATCCAACCATTCTGGAGGGCAATTTGGAACTATTCCCAAAGGGTGCTAAATGACTGTCTACCTTTTATCTAGCCATAGCACTGCTGGGTTTACACCCCAAAGAGATAATAAGGAAAAAGATTTGTACAAGAATATTCATAGCTGCACTCCTTGTGGTGGCAAAGAATTGGAAAATGAGGGGATGCCCTCTGATTGGGGAATGGTTGAACAAATTGTGGTTTCTGTTGGTAATGGAATACTATTGTGCTCAAAAGAATAATGAACTGGAGCAATTCCATGTGAACTGGAAAGACCTCCAGGAAGTGATGCAGAGTGAAAGGAACAGAACCAGGAGAACATTATACTCGGAGACTGATACACTGTGGTATCATCGAATGTAATGGACTTCTCTAGAGTAGCAATGCAATGATCCAGAACAATTTGGAGGGCTTTAGGAGATAGAACACTATCCACATTCAGAGGAAAAACTGTGGGAGTAGAACCACAGAAGAAAAACAACTGTTTGATCGCATGGATCGATGGGAATATGATTGAGGATGTAGACTTTAAATGATCACCCTAGTGTAAATATCAACAATATGGAAATAAGTTTTGATCAGAGACACATGTAAAACCCAGTGGAATTGCATGTTGGCTATGGGGGGAGAGGGGAGGTAAGGGAGGGAAAGAATATGACTTGTAACCAAGGAAAAATTCTAAATTGACTAATTAAATAAAATAAAAAAAATAAAGTAGGTTTAGGAAAAAGAAAAGTAGTCTGTCTCCTTTCTCATGATTCTCATTTGTGTAGTACTATCAATAATTTGATTCAAAAAAATGTTGAAGTGCCTACTATATATGAAATACCCAAGAACCAGATGAAAACAAAGAATTTGCACTCAACTCATACATCTGCTAAAACTTTTTTGTGCCATTAACTACTACTACAGTTAGTCTTTTAGTCAAGTTTCTCCTAAGATTTCTTACTTAGAAAAGCCTTGTAGCTAGCTATTAATTGCAAGTGATTCCCCACTAATGAGCAGGCAAAATTTGTTTGGGATTATTTTTGCTTTTTTTTCAAAAGTATGGTACTAGTTACTTCTTCAGTACTAATTCAGAAGTGTGATACTACTTACTCCCTCATGAAGCTCTACAACATAGGGGACTCAAAACTTTAATCTTGGTTTATCTGTAACCTTGAACAAATGATTAAATATTACACTCTTTCCTGCCCTCTGCAATCCAGCCAAACCAGCCTTCTCTGTTCCTTAAACACTCCATCTTCCACCTTAATGCCGTTGTTCTAGCCATCCGTCTGAAAAGCACCCTCTCTGCTTTATTTCATATTTAACTCTTAAGAGGCATCTGGAGGATCTTCTTCATGAATCTTCTCCTGATCCTCCTGACTACTGGCCCCTATTTCCCAACTAGCTGTGTGGCCCTGGGCAAATCACTTAACCAACCTTGTTTGCCATAGTTTCCTCATTTGTAAAATGAACTACAGAAAGAAATGGCAAATCATTCCAGTATATTTGCAAAGAAAACCCCAAATGGGGTCATAAAGAGTCAGATATGGCTGAAAACAACTCAAATTTGAATATGTACTAATTTGTTTCTCCACTAGAATGTAAGCTGCTTGTGAAGACAAACTGTTTCATTCTCTGTATTTGTACCTCCAGTGCTAGCACAGTTCCTGGCCCCCATTGTAAGCTCTTAGTAAATATATATTGTTGGTTTAAATCAATACTTGTTGATTGATTAATTCAGTAGACATTCCTGATTGCTTTGAAGGAAGTCTTGACAGGATAGTTATTTATTTGCTTGTCCTCATTATCAAAATGATGATTTTTGTCTAAGTTTTTGCTGCCTTCCTGTAAAAAACTTTCCCATTAAATCTAGGAAATTTAAACCCTTAATGTAAAAAAAAAAAGTAAGAGATGATGAAGTATTGAGTCCCAGGGGCTTAAGGTCCTCTTTCAAGTCCTCATCATCTCCATCTCAGACCACTCTGCTAAGCCTGCATGTTAGTTTCCCCCCTTCTAGGTTGGCATATTCCAAATTCCCCCTCAATACAGCTACCAAATTGATAATACTAAAGGTTGGATCTGTCCATGTCACTACCCTCATCAAGAAGCTTCAGTGCCTCTTTCCTCTGGGATAAGAAACAAACTCCTTTGGTATTTAAAGCCCATGACAATCTGCCTCCAACCTAAATTCAAAGCCTTGTTGCATATTATTCTCCTTCCCCTACTGTGTTCCAGCCAAATTGGCCCATTGGTTGTTCCTTATCGACAACATTCCATCTCCTGCCACAATCTCTGGAATCCTGAGCTCAGTTCAGGACTTAGCTCAAGTGTCATCTCTTACCCAAGGCTTTTGCCAACTCTTCCTCCTCCCCCAGGTCAGTTAGCTCTCCTCCTCCCATGGTTACTTCTCTCTTACTTTGTCTATACTTTATATTTACTTCTGTGTAGATGTTATAGCTCATCTATAGAATGGAAACTCTTTAAGGGCAGAAACTGTTTTGCATTTTTGTTTGTATCATCTTTATCTGGCAGTGTCTGATATACTTGTTGTTCATTCATTTCATTGGTGTCCAACTCTTTGTGACCCCCTTGGAGTTTTCTTGGCAAAGATACTGGAGTGGTTTCCTATTTCATTCTCCAGTTCATTTTACAGATGAGGAAGCTGAGGCCAACTTTGGGTTAAGAAACTTGCCCAAAGTCACACAGCCAATAAATCTGAAGCCAAATTTGAACTCAGGAAGGTGAGTCTTCTTGACTCTAGGTCTGGCGCTCTGTCCACTGTGCCACCTAGCATCTGATACATAATGAGCACTTAAATGATTATTGATTTGAGTTGAATACTAATTTGCTCATATTATATCTGAGAGGACCAGGAGTATCACATATTTCTTATAAGCAAAGTACTTAGGAACCCAGATTCTTGACATTACTTACTCATTCATATAAATCAGTTTTCTATTCTCCTTTCTGCTATCTTATCCTCAAGCTTATTAATACTCTATCTTCACTGAATTAATGAAATATAAATACATTAATATTGGGGAAAATATGTTCATATGGAAGGCCAATAGTTGAGTTGGGAGAAAATATGGAATGGTGGGGAAACTATTCAGAATATGTTAGAGGATTTCAGTTGTAGGCCCATCTTTTCTGTTAACTTAATATTGTGGCCTTATATAAGACACTTAATCTCCTCTGGCCATTAGTTTTC
Source organism: Monodelphis domestica (assembly GCF_027887165.1). NCBI lineage: Eukaryota > Metazoa > Chordata > Mammalia > Didelphimorphia > Didelphidae > Monodelphis > Monodelphis domestica. The sequence goes on along the minus strand of NC_077231.1, from coordinate 228,793,989 downwards.
TCATGTCAAATAAAGGGATTTTTACATCTGGAGATAAAAATGATTCTAGTTCTAAAGGTTTATGAAATTATATGAAATTGGGGAAACACATTTCTTCAGAATGGACAAATGTAGCAATTTACAAGCCAAACCAGTACATAAATGAATCTGTAGAGAAAGTTGGGCTGTCCAACACAGAGAAGATTCATCTCTACTTATATACTTTAACACAGCTAATTATATGCATTCTAAATTTAGACTGCTGTGTTGGGGAGAACAGTTCATCTTTGACATCAGGAAATACAAGACAAATAGAGTAGAGTGAAGAAGAATTAAGCATTCTTTTTCAAATCAGCAAACAGTAAAGATTCTTCTTTGGGTAAAGTTCTGAGCTAGACATTGGGATAGATACAAAACAGAACGTGTTCCCAAAGAATTTATCATCTCTTTGGGTCATTGGGAATTGGGTAATATAATTACTTGCATAGAAGGGAGTAAAAGATGAGATGAATTATAGAGAAAATCCAAGGAGGAATATGAGAAGAAAGATCACCTTCAAGTAGAAACTACTTCAGGGGGTCAGGGACCCTTCACAAGAAGAGATCTTTGCCACTTGAGTAGAACCTTGAAGGAGAGGTAGGACCTCAACAGATGGAGGGGAGCACTGAGACAATAGCTCACATTTTATATTGAGCTTTACGGTTTACAGAATACATAAAGTAATTTGACTAGAACATAAAAGTTTGTGAAGGGGAGCAATATAAATTTGAAGCTAGAAAGTATATTGGAGTCAGATTAGAGAGGGTCTTGAAGATAAATCAGAGATTTGCTACTTAACTGCTTGTGTGTGCCATAAGCCACTTAAACTTCCTAGACTCATTTCCTCATCTGTAAAATGAAAGGACTGGACTTATATGGCCTCTAAGGACCCTTGTAGTTCTAAATCTCATATAAGAGCTGATTACAGGAACACTGGAAATTCTCAGAAGTTTTTGAGCTATGCTCCTTTGAGTAGAAATTATCTGATCAGAGCAGTTTGTTTTTTTTTTTTTTAGAAAAACAACACAGATAGACTTTGAGTTCCTTGAGAACAGGAGCTGACTTTTTATCTTTTTAAATTTTTAATATCCAGCACTTACTACAGTGCCTGGCACATAGTAGGTGCTTAATAAATGTTTATTGACTGACAGTAAGAAGAATGGATTGAAAGGGGGATATCCTAGAAGCAGTGAGACCAGTTAGGAAGGCTGTGACAATAATCTATGCCTGGGTTGGCAAACCTACGGCACATGTGCTGGAGTGTACCAGAGGAGGCTGCTCCCTTCTCCCTCTCCTCATGTGGCTGAGGACATTTATTATATGACCCGCTACTCTTCCCTGCAACCTAATGGGAGCTCTTCCTCCCTCCCCTCCCCTAAGGCAGGGGGCTTGCATGTGATGTGAAGGTTGCAGTTTGGGCACTGGGTCTCTTAAAAGATTTACCATCACTGGTCTAGGCAAAAAGAAATGAGGGTCTGAAGTGAGGAAGTCGGAATCAGAGTAGAAGGAAAAGTAACAGATTTAAAATTGTTGCAAAAGTAAATCAATAGAACTTGACAATAGTATGACCTCAGGGAGTAATAGAATGGAGAAAATGAAAGATAACTCTAAGCTTTAAAAAGTCTGGGTGATAGGGAAGATGCTGATACCATCAATAGAAGTAAAGAAATTGGGGTGAAGAATATGTCTGGGAAGATTACATTCAGTCATCTGCATAGTTAATCATTGAAATTATGAGAGTGCATACATTCCACAGTGTCAACAATAGAAAGAGAAGGAACTATAGACAAAATCTTGTGCATACCTCATATGTTCCTCATAGTAAACTCTAATGTTTAAGGGTCAGGAAGAGGAGCCAGTAAAAGCTGAGGAGAAACTGCTCAGAGAAATAAGAGGATAATCATGACATGGCAGGGTCAGAGAAGCCAAGAGACTGTTAAGAGTAGAGTTGGAAGTGTCAGATGCCAGATATAGGGTAAAAAAGATGAGGACATTAATAGAATGTTGGATCATATGACTGGGGAACTAGAAGTTACCTTGAAGGTCATTTGGTTTTATCCCCCTCATCTTACAGATAAGAAAACTGAGAAAGAAATTAAGTGACTTCTAAGGTCATATAGGTAATAAGTTAATGGCAGGATTGAACCTAGTCCTAATATTCAAAATCCAATGCAGCATACGAAATTGGGCAATAGGAGGAGCAGAATATGGAATTGCCCTGCTTAGTCAGGGGCAGTTTCACTTGAAACATCCTTAATCCCTCCTCTACAAACTATCCATCATGTGGTCACTGTGAAATTGGACTTTCATTGTAGATATGGGTACCTTTCCAAAACAGAAAATGTGATCTTAACAGAGTCAGAAATGGAAAAAAAAAACCATATTTGCATTATAATTATAAACCTAATGGAGGATGAGTGTCATATAAAGCTGTCAAAATCCTACTTTCAAATTCTAAAAGTAGAATTCTTAAAACAGTTTTTTCCCCAAAAAGATCATTAAATTTAGTGATAACAAGGTTAAGGGCAAAAGCTAGATTGCATGATCTGAGGAGTGTTTGGAATTGAAGTGCAGATAGTGAATTTAAGCCCTTTTTTTTTTAAGAAGTTTGTCAGTATAAATATAGAGAGATATATAGGAAGATACTTTAAGAGAGTACTAGAATCCAAGAAAGATTTTGTAGGGTAGAAGCTACTGTATGAGAATCTTTGCTCGATGATGGGAAGGAACTAATAGAGAGGATCAGAGTGAAGTTATAGGAAATAGAGAAGCCTTGATGGATGAGGCAAGGTCCCGGAAGAGACAGAGTGGGATGCTCCCTTTTCTTCTGAGACTGGGAAGAAGGAGACGATGGGCGAGGCCTCTGAGAGCATGTCAAGTCTGGGCCAGTAATAGATCTAGTTAGCTTCTACTGCTTCAAACATAGATTAGGATTCTGGACTTTCCTTACTCTTTATCCATCTCCACCCTCTTTCATCTCTCAGATTAGAGCTATCTTTTTTTAAAGAGTTCCTATAAGAAGTATATATGCAGTGTGGCTTCTTCACCCTTGAGTATGCAATTGAAATTACCTTGCAGAAAATCCTTCAAGCCAAAGGTGTGGCCTTCTGAAGGAAATTGTGCATCAGAAGTCAGTGATACTGCAATCACTTCCTGTTAGTAAGATAGTACAACTTCTCTTCACAAAATCAGCAGCCAGAAATAGCTGACAACCCATATAAATATGCTGCTTGCTGGTCTTTTTTTATCTTGACCGAGATATGGGGGTCATTCATAAGAAGGTTACAAATCTACAGAACTGCACTGTTGTAGGCTTTTGCTTACAATGTATGAGAATGTACTATTTATAAACACTTTAGTAACATCTCTAAAATTTTTGTTAGTCAATAAACATTTATTAAGTGCCTACTATGGACTAGGCACTGTTCTAAAACGCCTCACTTGGACCATTTTATTATGGTTTATTATTATTATTTATTTATATATTTATATTATTATAATCTTTATGCTGTTACTATGAATTTAGGACTAGTCATTTCCTCCCAATTTCAGTTAGGTTCGTTAGGATTTTTACAAAGACAAACTGAAATAATTATGGCCATATGGATGCTTTGCTAACATTTGCAGAAAATATTTTGTGCTGGCCTCATAGATTGAGTGAATTCTTAGGGCATTCAAAAATTCTTGTTTTCTTTTTATACTTATATTTTAATGAATTTAGATGTCATAGGCTGCCAGAATTCTTAATAGAAGAGTAAAAGGTTCAAAGAACCAAGGGAAAATAAGGGACTTTTTCTTCAGTTGTGTCTCACTCTTCATGACCTCATTTGGGGTTTTCTTACAAAGATAACTGGAGTAGTTTGCCATTCTTTCTCCACCTTATTTTACAGATGAGGAAAATGAGGCAGTTTGCCCAGGGTCACATAATTAATAAGATCAGATTTGAACCCAGCTCTTCCTGAGTCCAATTCTGGTATTCTATCCACTATACTACCTTGCTGCCCAAAGTAAAGAAGAGTTAGGGTTAATTGAGAACTTTACTGGGCTATAAATGGCCTTCAGAAACCAGAAGAGTATATACAGTATTCCAAGAAGTATTCTACTGAATTAGAATTCTTTATCATACCGTGTGTGTGTGTGTTAAAACACATACGTACACACACATATATGTATATAATATATATATAAACACAATGTGACATCAGGTGTCTTTAAAGCAAAACATTTATTATTCTGCTATTCCTACAGCAATAGAAGAATCCGAAAGTGATATTTACATGCGATTCATGAAGTCTCACAAGTGTTACGACATTGTTCCAACCAGCTCGAAGCTTGTTGTCTTTGACACTACATTACAAGTGAGTATACTCAGTTTTCATAAACTTTTATGGAGTTTGGATTGTTTTATAAAATGAGCATCCTAAGAGTCTTTCTTGGATACTTAGGTAGTATCTTTGATAAATTAATTAGGAAAAATATTGATGGAGGAGGAAATCCTATAATTCTTTCTGGAACTTATGAGTGATTAAATGATTAATCATCATCTCTACATTAAAATATACATAAAATATCTGTTCACAACTTTATTATTCTTATACATTTCAAATGATTTATGATGATCTCTTTAATAACAGAATTTGAACATGGTCGTTTAGATACTTTAATGAGATTTTATACACTCTAACCAACCTTTTAACAGGAAGCTAGTGTAGTTATGGACTAATAACATGAAAGAAAAAGTGACACTTGAGGTAAACAGAAAATCCTAAGCAGCATTCTTTTTATCTTGGAGATTCCATGTGTAGAAATAAAGACCAAAAATAAGATTGGAAGAGAAAATCTAAACAACCCACTACATTATTGACTCACCAAAAGTATGATTCCACTATAAATGATAAACAAGATACATAGTCAACAAGCATTTATTAAATGCCTACTGTATGCCAGCCACTGTACTTTGTGCTGAAAATATAAAGAAAAACCATTCTTACTTTCAAGGAGTTTACAGACTAATGGGGCAGACATTATTTGCAAACAAAATACAATAATGTACAGACGATATCTTAGGATGAAGGCATAAATATTAAGGAGAACTAGGTAAAGGCTTCTTGCAGAAGTTGGAATTGTAGCTAAAAGACTTAAAGGATTCCAGGCCACAGAGATGAAGAGGGAAAGCATTCCAGACACTGAGGACAACCCTTTGAAAATATTCTGAGTCAAATGATGGAATGCAGTGTATGAGGAATATCAGGAAAATGCATTCTCTGCCCCCTTGAAAACCTAAAATGTAAGAAAAGCAAATATGTGATGCGTAATGAAGGTAGCAGGGCAACTCATAGCTAAATGATAAAATAAAAACTACTTGTCATTTGGTTAGTCTAGGAAGACTTCCTAAAGTACTTGGAATTTTAAGAGTTTCAGTAGTTGAAGAGAGGTAGTATACTACTTGGCAGTCCTATTTCAAGCAAAATTCTAGAACATGTTATTAAATAGTATGGGAGTATTTGTAAGACTTTGAGGTAGGAGCCAGAAAAGGTTTCTAATTCAAGCCAAACCTCTTTCTTGTAGACTCGGATCAGGAGGGCTGTTTTAGGCAAAAGTATATCTTCATTTCAGAAAAGTGTTTTATATGACAGCCTTATGGAGACAGCTGGGCTGTGCAGTTAGGAGTCTAAGCTACTTTGAGCAATTCTTGCTACAGAATGTTGGTTAATGGATAAGTTCTAATCAAGGTGGCCAAACTCCAACCTTGGATTATTCTCACTAACTGTCTCCTTCACACCTATGTGGTTCTGAGTGAATGAAGCTGGAAGAAGTCACAAATCTATGTTGATTGAGGCCACTATAAATTCATGTTATCTAATCAATGCATAAGACATTCCTTCTACTCATCCCTAATTGATTGTTTTTCTCACTCTCACCATAGCTGTTCTAAACCTTCTCTTCTTTTCCCAAGCCTCCCATAGTTACCCCTTCTCCCACTGTCTCAGCTTAGGACTTTACCTCATCCTTCTCTGAAAAACTTGAGACTATTTACCATGAGCGTGATCTTCTCTTTCCTGCATCTCACATTCCCCTGACATCATCACCTATAATTTCTTCCTTCACTTCAGTCTCTGTTGAAAAAGAGGTCCTTCTTCAAGGCTAGCCCTTCTACATGGGCCTTAGATCCCTTCTCTACCTCAACAGATTGAGTGCTTCTTCTAATCATCTCTCTCTCTCTCCCTGTCTCCTGGTTCTACCCCTACTGCCTACAAATAAACCCTAGCCTCCCCCCATCTTTAAGAAACTCCTACTAGCTATCATTCTATCTCTCCCTCCCCTTCTTGGCTAAACTACTTTAAAAAGCTATCTCTGTTTGCTGCCTTTCTCTCATAAACTCTCTTCAGTATGGTTTCCAACCTCATTTTTCAACTGAAAGTGCTCTCTCAAAAAAGTTTTTGATATTATCTCTTGCTTAATGACTCTCCTAGCTTTTTCCCTTCCTCATACTTCTTGATTTCTCTGTAGAATTTGATACTGTTAACCATTACCTTTTCTTTAATAATTTTTCCTCTCTGGATTTTTTGTGATACTCGGTCTCCTTTGGTGATTCTTCATCCATGTCATGGCCACTACCTGGGTGTGTGTTCCCCCAGTACATTGTCCTGAGCCCTTCTCTCTCACTAGATGATCTCATTCTCTCCAGTGAGTTCTATAATCATCACTCTGCAGATGATTCCTAGACCTGTATATCTAGCCCAAGTCTCTTTCCTCAGCTTTGGTCCATATCACCAACTTTTTCCTATTAGATGTTTCATAAACATCTCAAGCTCAATATGTTCAAAATGGAACTCATTATCTTCCCCTTGCCCAGCCCCTTCATATATCTATTACTATCAAGTACACCAACCTTCTAGTACCTCAATCTTCAACCTGAGCATTACCCTCAACTCCCTTTTAAAAAAATTTTAATAACAAATTTCCACATAAGTTTTCCAAATTTATATGATCCAAATTGTCTTCCTCGCTTTTTCCCTCCCCCCTCCCGGAACTGGCAAGCAATTCATTCTCGGTTATTTGTGTATTATCACACAAGACATATTTCTGTATTGTTAATTTTTGTAAGGGAATAACCCTTACAAAACCCCAAAACATGTACCCAAATAAAGAAGCAATAAGTCATGTGCTTTCATCTGCATTCCTATTCCAACAGTTCCTTCTCTGGAGGTGGATAGCATTCTTTTTCAAAAGTCCCTCAGAATTGTCCTAGAGCATCATATTGCTGTTAGTAGCTAAGCCTATTACAGTTGATCATCCCACAATATTGCTGTTACTGTGTACGATGTTCTGGTTCTGCTTATTTCACTTTGCATCAGTTCATAGAAGTCTTTCCAACTCTTCTGAAATCATCCTGTTCATCATTCCTTATAGCATAATATCAACTCCTCATTCTGACTCACTACACATATCCAAGCTATCATTTCTATCTCCATAACCTCTCCAGTATACATTTCTCTAGTTCAGATCCTCATCACCTCTCTCCATACTACAGTCCTAATTGATTTCCTTTGCCAAGTGCCATCCCACTTTAATAATCCATCCTTTATCTAGCTGCTAAAGTGATTGCCATAAAATGTAGGTCTGACCAGATCACTTTTTTGCTCAGTAAAATGCAGGGTTTAGCCCTCTTACCTCTAGGATCAAATTTAAACTCCCTTTTGGAGCATCTGAATCTATCTTTGCTGGCTCCTTACACATTACTCCTTTGTGCGTACTTTATCCAGTCTCACCACATTTGCCCACTTGGTATTCTCACATATGAATCTTCATCTTTACTTTCACCTTTTAGAATTCCTTCAAGACTCCACTGAAGTGCCACCCTCAGTAGCAAACCTTTTCTGGTTCCCCATCCTCCCTACTAATACTGTCTTCCCCTTAAAAGTTACTGTTTTTCCACTCAGTATGTATCTCATATATCCAGGATCTATTTTTAAACTCATCATCTCCTTGGTTAAAATATAAGCTTCTTAAGAGTGAAGACTATTTTTCCTTTTTCTTTGTATCCCCAGGATTTAGCATAGTGCCTAGCATATGGTTAAGCATTTGATAAATGCTATTGACTGATAGATTACAGGAATACCCCTTACTGAATATGGGACCTTGATCAAGATATTTAATCTCTTTGGATCACAGTCTCTCTTCCTACTTAAAATGTGAATGATAATGCTTGTCCTACTTACATCATAGGATTATTGAGAAGGTCCTATGTGAATGTGAAAGGTCTTTGTGAAACATACAGAAACCCTAAAATTTCAGTTTTGAAGCTGTTGGCACAATTCTGCTATATTGATTCCATTTGTGAAATTTAAATCTCTGGATAACTGGTATAGGTATTGGTAAGAAATATACTTTAAGTAATCCATAAATCTTTGTGTCTTAGTTTGGGTCAAAGTTGGGGGGATAGTAAGAGATCTTGAGAGCAAAGGACCTGTCCAGGTCTTTCTTATTTGTTTGCTTAAAGAGTAAAGACTTTCTGTCTATGAGTCCTGGGAAGCAGACTCACTGAGATCAACTCTAGAACCACCCACTGCTACCAAGCACAGGATCTGCTCCATGTTCCAGAGTGGAACCCATATTCACACATTCACCAATAATGCTTGAGAGTGAATTGACACTCCTACAGCTGCCCAGTTTTAACAAGATTCTTTCCTTGTCAGTATAAAGTATATTGTGTTTATCAGAAAAATAGGTAAGGAATAATAAACAATCATTCAACATGACAGTATTTTTATGGGTACAAGAATATTCTGAATGAAGCACAACCTAGAATCATTGCAGCAAAAAACTATAGGAACTCTAAGGAATAAAAACTCTAAAGTTGCTCTGTGCCATATGTTAAATGCTTACGTTTTCCCTAAATTTCAACTTAAATATATCACAATTGATTTGATTACTTCAGTTTTTTTTTTTAATTAACTCAAAGTTGTGACTCATCAGGTTCTACCAGATTCTAATTTCCTGAAACACAGATGTCCCACTTCACTTCCATACCAGAGATCCCGATTAGGTTTTTATCCAATTAAAAAGTGTTTCTAGATTAAAACTTTGTTGTCTGTTTTTACTCATCTAATCAACATATTAACATCTGGATGTTTCATAAGTCTTTAATTTTTTTACTTAAATTAGCAATGTTTTGGGCAGATTGCTTGTCAGTTGAGAAGAAAAGAACCCTTATAGGCACCCAGTCACTAACCAGGAATTTTCCCAGCTCTCTAAGTGCCAATTAGAACTAGGTCAGACCAGTCTTTTTCTCTATTTCTTGGTTAATTGGTAACAGCACAATCCCTTTGCTGTTGTAAATTCTCTGACTGGTTTGCAATTCTCCCTTAAAGCAGGTTTTATGTGAGTATGTGTATATCAATCTATAAAACAGCAATCTTGGTGTGCACTAATTTTGGCTCCCATCAAGTCTGTGTTCTTATTATATAAGCTATAAGTTGGTTTTCTACTTTTCTTTTCATCCCAGAAATAATAAGTTCTCCATAATGTTATCAGTACAATCTATAGACATATGTTCTAAATCTTGTGATTTTTAGGCAAAAGCCCCACTTTTATTATAAATAAAATTCCCTTCTATCAAAAATCAAACTTTTTTTTTTTCACTGAGAAAAGAATAACCAAGTGCCACCAAGTGGTCTGGCCTCTATTATAAAGGTGGTTTGGGTCACATTTGTTTTCAGCTTCTCACTTAATTTAAACTTCTTCCCCTTAGTAAAGTAGAATAAATAAACTAGGGTCCAGTGTTATTTAGTAAAGACAAGAACAAACATCTACATTTTTTAGGTTACTGAAATTATTAAATGTGAAATTTAAAAAATGTTAGCTAGAGATAATATTGTGAAACCAATATGAAACATTTGTCAGGAATGAGATCTGGAAATTATTTTAAATACATTTTTATTGATATATTTTTATATCACTTTATATTTACCATTCTCTCTCTCCTTACCATCTCCCAAAAAGCCATCCCCTATTTAATATATTTTGTAAAAGGTGAAGAAAGGAAAAAAAAACCACAAAGCTAATTTGTTCCCCAAAACCTGGCATTGTATGCAATATTCCTCAATTGTGGCTCCCCAGTTTTGCAAAGAAGTTGGGGGAAGCATTTTTTCTTCCTTCTTTGGGGCCAAACTTGGTCTATATGGAAATTCAGAAATCCTTAATTTGTTTCTTGTTCTAACATTGACAGATACCTTGAGAAAACTGCTCAATCCCAGGGTTGCTTTACGTTTTAAAGTAGAGATGATTCTTTTAGCCTGCCTCACTTTACATTAGGAAAAATAATTTCAAAATAACTAAAAGGCGCTATTTCTTAAAATAAGAAGTAATAGATACAAAGTATATATGGGTTTTAAATTTGCGGGGAGGAGAATGAATACATAAATATATATTGTGTGGGTATATGTATATGTTTGTGTGTGTGAATATATATCTATATGTGTAAACTCTGGATTGAGGGGAGGAATGCCTAAACCTAGAACAGTGTTAACATATAGTGTATATTTCATAAGATTTGAAATGAATTGAATTTTGGTTTACTGTCTTTTAAGTACAGTCTTTTTTTAAGTTACAAAAAGCTTCCTCAGGATGTAAAACTTGTGTACTTTTTCTTAAATTAGGAAATTATTTCTTCTATACAAGTTCAGAACCATGTAGATATACTTCTGGGTTTTTTTTTATAAAAATCATCTCTGGTTTCCATATAAATTAGGATGTATTTGAACCACGTCACTCTGTATTTGGGGAGGCGAGTTTAAATGTTTAACCTTAATTTGATTTAACCTAAATTTAAAAATGAATTCCCAGACATGATAGTTTCTGTCAGCATTGTGTGTGAACAAGTTATTTGAAATGACCACAAGAATCCAAAGGGTCTGGGTGGAGTTCCCATGGTACCGAAAGCTATGGTCTCACAATCTCTTTCCCCTCAGGGTTAAGGAAGAAACACTGACCCACCAGAGGGGCATCTGTTTTGGAACACCTAGCTAAGTCTTCTATGAAATATTTAAAATGGGGAGGACCCAGTGGGCTGTCCTCAACCACTGAGATATTCCATACTTTCATATAGAGAAAGCTTTGGGGTTTTGAAAAGAAGTGCGTTAGTTTATAAATTATTTCAGTTGGAAAAATGAAGTAGTAAGATTATTGGTGGAAAATATACTAGACCAATGGCTTGTAAATTTGCATGATAGTATTTACCATAACAAATCACAGCTCACTGAACATTTATGTTGGCAACAAAGAAGAGTTTCTGGATGGTTGGCCTTCTAGTCTCATGATCACAACCTTTGGATTCCTCTGTTTCTCTTCTTACCCCTTCACTCCATTCTTTCTCTTCTTCCCCAGCACTCATTGCAAAAAAGATGGCTTTTTTGCTTCTGTGGATAGAGCTGCTATTGTGATCTTTCTGAAACCAAGCCAGGAAGAGCAGGCAGCAAATGGTAGCTGGGGGCAGGAACTGGAGAATGTGAAAAATCTCACCTCATGAAACTCCTGATGCCATGGCCCACTCTGGAGAACCATTCATTGTATTAGACAATTTAAAAAGTGAACAGGTCTGATTTCATAAACATTGACCCCAGTGGGCCACCATTTTTCATCCTCCTTCACTTCTTTGTTATAGCACTGACAATACTGTCTCTATACTGTCTTTTTTTAAATCCTAAACTATAGCCTTATTGATTTTTACCTCATGAGTATATACATAGATGTATGTGCATATATATTACCACTGATCCGCTTATGTATACTTAATTTCAGCAGTACATTTCATGCCAGAATTGACTTAAGCAAATGTTATCCATTTCTAAAGATTTACCACATTATATATAGCATGTTTGCATAACTTATGATACACCCAACAAAGTGGATCGACGCGGAAATTCAGAAATCCTTACTTTGTTTCTTGTTCTAACATTGACCAATACCTTGAGAAAATTGAAAGTAGATCACTGCTGTCCAATTACAATCTTTTTATTTTTGTCATAACAACCTTGAAAATGATTTGGTAACATTTTAGATTGCTTTTCTGAACAACTTTTGAGGAATCCATTAATTAGATGGAGATGTTCTTCTGGGAGAAGTAGAATGAGTCTGTCTTCTTTCAGATAAAATACCCTTGCCAGAAAATAATAATGTTTTCTTGAAAATCAACATTACCTCTTAGCTTCGGGTAGTTCAAAATAAAAGTTTGAAAAGAGGAATTTCTAGAGAGAAGTAAAAAGTTTCTTTGTGTTAGAACCATATAAGATCACTTTATACTATTATCTTTGAACCAGCTTCATCACCTTTCTTAAGGAAGTTTACACTCTAGGCAGCTAGATAGTGGATAAAGTGCCAGGATTGGAGACATGACAATATGGCTTCAAATGTGGCCTCAGATACTTCTTAGCTGTGTGACCCCGGACAAGTCACTTAACCCCAATAACCTGGTCCTAGAATTTGTTACGAAGACAAAAGGTAAGGACTTTTTTTTTTTTTTAAGAAAGAAAGCTTACATTCTACTTCTTAGCTAGGCACTCTATACTTTCTAGAACATCATGATTCCTAGTTTTCCTGAAGCCAGTGAAAAGCCCCTTTAGATAAAAAGCCCATCTTCTGTAGCTCATTATTTTCTTCTAGAAGCCCCAAGAAAAAGTCCACTGAGGGACGTTACCTGAAGAGCTCCTTCCTCTTTGTCTTTTAATCCAAACTCTTCTCACAGAAAGCATGATCTTATCTTACCATCCATGTCCATTCCTGAAAAGAAGGGAGCTCTAAGGAACAGGACTTTCTTCATTAACACCAAGTTGTAATTATTTTAAGTACTTGTGAGAGAGTGAAAAATACTCAGTAGTTCAGGTCACTGAGACTTAGAACTGTATACATGCCACACTCAGATCTACGTTCCTTAGAGACCAGTATTTGTGGTAGAGGAAAAAACACATTTATGGCTTTGCAAATGAAATGTTATTGAATTAAAGGTTTCATTCTTAGCTTCATACATTTGCATCTAACTTCCCTTTTCACCTCTCTCTTACCTTCCCTACCCAATCCCAACCCCACTGTATTCTCTTGCAATAGCTCAGGTTAGGGATTGGCAGTTCTGAGCAAGCGCAGAAACGAGAAGCATGTTGGACCATTCAGTCCATTCATTTTAGCACATCATCAGCCTTGGGATGTCAGTTGACATTTCCTTCTGCTACTCTGGCATTATAATAACCTGAATGTTTGTTGGCTTGGTTTGGTTTGGTTTTTCAGTTCCCAGCTACTATCTTGAAGTCTTACTCTCCTTCATCTCCCTGAGCCTTCAAATTCTTGTCTATAAAATAAAAATAAGAATAAGAGTAGCTGTAGTATCTCCTCACCAAGTTGTTTTAATCACTGATGGCTTGCTTTTACACCACAGGCATTTACCCACAAATCTTATAACCATTAACCCCCGCCCCTAAACTACAGCACTGCAAATTACTCTGTTCTCCAGAACAGAGATGGATCATTGCCATTAATTTGAATTTAATTGCCTTTTCAGGTTATTTTTGTTTAGATTCTTGATGTCATTCTCTTGGTTCTGCTTATGTAATTCTCCATCAGTTCATTCAAGTTGTCCCATGTTTTTCTGAATTTTTCAGAGTTGTCATTTCCTATGAGGTATTCCTATTGCCTTACATTCACACACCACAGTTTGTTCAAACACTTCCCACTTTATTTCAACTGTTTTGCTACCACAAAAAAGTACTTCCATGAATGTACATGTGCTTGTGCCTGTATGTATGTGTGTTCATGTTTGTGTGTTTTTTCATGTATATATGCCCTTTCTTATTTGGGGTGGTGAGATTGGTGATTCAACATTTTGGTGATTGGATAATTTTTCTAGAACAATTGGACCAATTTATAATTCCACCAACACTTCACAGAATTATTGGGAGATAATGAGATAATGTATATCAACATCTTCACAAGGCTTCAAATGTCATATGAATATAAGCTAGCATTATTAATATTATCTTCTCTTTTCTACTTTCTGAGAGAACATGCTTCTCAATTCAGGGGGAGCTTATATTTCTAAGTGTAACAAGCCCATACCTGCTTCATTAGAAACTAAATTTCCAAATTAAGTCAGCACTTCAGCCCTTTATGGGCGAGGATAATGTTTGTGGAACTATTCTTTGATGTGTGCCATAAATGGCTCCATTCCTTACCTCAGTTTGAAATTGGGAATTTCTTAAGTCACCTTAGGTCTACATTACTGAAATTTAAGCAAACAAAAGGACAGAATCAGTAAAAAACAAAACAAAACATATAATTAGGTCAATTGAAAAGGGGGGGAAATTACCCATATTCTCTGCCACCATTCCTTGAATGAGGAAATCCCCACCCTCTTTTTTTTTTCAGCATAATTCAAAGAAGTTTTGTCCTGCCAGCAACTTAAGGAATGCAGAGCATTATCTGCCCCTAAATAGTAATAGTTTTCACCATCATCACTCTCTCCCCAACTGCAAGGTTTTCTTACCTTGACAATTTCTTTTTTTCCACCAACTCAATTTCTCATGAATTTATCTGGCCACCAAGGCATCCTGCCCATACACAGATTCATACATAAAATTAAACCTTTACTTCTTAGACTTGACATAACCTGTTTATTATTCATAAAAACAAGTTAGCAGCTATATTTTAATATGTAAAATTAATATTTTAATATATAAAATTTAATTTCTTTCTAATGTTAAGAATCTTTTTACATGCCATGCCACATAATGGAAAAAAATAAGAAAAATCTTTGTTCCAATTATTTGCTTTTGGAAGATTTGAGCAAATAATACTATATATTTTTTAAATTAAATTTAAAACCATATATGTCAAGGAGGAAAGGAAGTGTGATTCTCTGAATTCTGTTAAAATTCAGGTATACTGGAAAACACCTGTCCAATTTAAAGTTGTAATGATGGATTAGATAGAATGTATTTAGATAAAGTTATATTTTTCCTCCTAACATATGAACTTTTAAATGTACTGTACTTTATATGTACTGTGTCTTATTTTTTCTTCAGGTTAAAAAGGCCTTTTTTGCCTTGGTAGCGAATGGTGTTCGAGCTGCGCCACTGTGGGAGAGTAAGAAACAGAGTTTTGTAGGTAAGGAATTTAGAATGAAAAAAAAAAAGACTGAAAATTAGAAGAAACTAAAAGCTAGGAGATGGTTTTCTTTTATTATTTATTTAAGTGGTGCTAATTGGGGAGTTCGGGTGATTTTCCAAATTCATAAAAATGCTAATGAATCTAATTAATATTTTGATTTCATTTTCTGAAAAAATCAATATTGCCTGAGAATTGAAAACCCTTTTTTTTTTTGGCTTTTCTCGATTACAAAAAGTTCTCCCTTTTTAATGAATTCAAGTTTCCTAATAGGTATAGTGTAACTTCTGCCAGTGCTTGTGAATTCAGGAGGCAGAAAACTAATATGGAAAGTCATCACTCCCTTACTTAATGTCTGCCTAATATGTAGTCCTTAAATTTTCATTTATTTTGGGGCTAGGTAGTTGGTAAATTAGTGATAATGGTGATGATTTCTATCTCATAAGGGTATTGGGGGTGGGAGAGTTTACCCACCATGCACTCCCCTCTCCCCCAAAAAGCAAACCAAATCCCTCATAACAGACCGAGATTCCCATATTGACTATGTCCAAATATATATGCCTCTCCCAGGTAATGGACCTCTCTGTCAGGAGGTAGATAGAATTCATCATCAGTCCTCTGGAATCTTAGGTGCTCATTGCACCTATCAGGGCTGGAAAGTCTTTCAAATTTTTTGTTTTTCCACTGTTGATGATATAGTGTAAATTATTCTCCTGATTCTGCTTATTTTACTCTGCATTAGTTTACGTATCTTCCCCCAACTTATGAAACCTTCTTCTCTTATTTCTTATAGTACAGAATTTCCTAATTGTTAGGCAGCCCTTTGTTTTGCAGCACTTTGTTATTACCAAAAAAAAAAGTGTTATAAAATATTTTTATACATGTTCCTTCCTTTCATCTCTTGGGGTATATAGCCCGAGTGGTGCTTTCTGGATTAAAGGACATGTATAGTTTAGTAACTTTGTGGGGATAGTTCCCAAAAGGCAGAACCAATTCACAGCTCTACCATCTGTGCCTATTTTCCCAAAGCTCCTCTCTCATTGATCATTTTCCATTTTGTCAACACTGCCAATATGATGGGTATGGCCTGGAACCCCAGGATTGCTTTAATTTATATTTCTCTTGTTATTAGTGATTTTTTTCTTATGGCTAGAGATAGCTTGGATTTCTTCCCTTGAGGATTATCTGTGTGTATCATTTTACCATTTATCAAATAGAAAATGGCCTTTATTCTTACAAAATCTGAATCAGTTGTCTTAGGGAATTGTTTTTAAAGTTTAGGAAACTTCAGATTTTGGTACTTTGCATCCAATTTCTTATCTTGTAATTCAATGAAGGAAATAATTTCCCCTTTGAAGCAAATGTTTTAGTGTGTTTTTTAAGAAAAAATCTCCATCAAGGTATCATATTTCTAAAACTGATTAAATTTTTTATTTTAAAGTAATAAAAAATTAATTGCTTTTACCTGCATTTGTGGTCATTTATAAGTATGTCATGAACAGCTTTTCTTTCATTCATTTGCAAAATATTATTTCCACTACTTTGACATATATAACATATATATACATGTAATAGCAACTTGAATTTCAATCAAATTAATATTCATTTCTGTGTAAGCCTAATTAGCAAATGAACAAATTCAAAATAATGTATTTTGTTATTAATAATATCTAAAACTACTCTTAAAGCATTTTTCTTATGTTTCCCAAACTTCTCATTTATCATTTGGGAATTTTTTCTTGTAGATGTTCATTGTTTTATTTTAATATGTGATTCTTTGTTCTAGGAATGCTAACAATTACAGATTTCATAAATATACTACATAGATATTATAGATCTCCAATGGTAAGTGTCATCATCTGTATGTTAGTAGTTGAATAAGTATAAATTGAATCTATTCTAAGAAGTAAAGCTAAGTTGTTTTTTTTTTTAAGCAAATCATAATTCACTAAATACTTCAGCATATGGAATTTCGGCCCATTTATGCAAATGAACTGATTACTAGGACTAGGAGTTATCTTTTTTAAAGGTTGAAGGAAATAGTTTTAGGAAAAATGAAATAAAGAACATTTTTACAGAATAGGCATTAAATCTCTGAAATTAATCACTAAAAGATTATATCAGTTGAAAATATAAATAGTTTTTTTTAATCATAGGAAGTATTAAAAGGGAATTAGTGGTTATAAGAATATAACCTTTTTATTCTATTTTTATTTTATTTTATTTATTTTTTTAAGATTTTAAGAATAATGCCATGAAGAACTATGGAGTCCCTTATTAAAAAAAAATAGTCCTTGGTGGGCCGCCAGGTGGCTCAATGGATTGAAAGTCAGGCCTAGAGATAGGAGGTCCTGGGTTCAAATTAGACCTCACATACTTCCTAGCTGTGTGACCCTGGGCAAGTCACTTAACCCCCATTGTGTAGACCTTTCTCCTCCTTTTGTCTTGGAACCAATATGTCGTATTGATTATAAGGTAAGTGAAGGCAAGTGTTTTGTTATTATTTTTAAAGGAAGCTGGAAAGCATATATGGGGGTGAGGGGAGGGAATACACCCCAGGGGCCATCTTGTTCTGTGGAGTTCAGACCAAGCAGAGCTGAAGGTGCGCCTGTCCCCTTGGAGGGATGGTTTGGGCTGCAGTTGAGTGCTCCATTCTCCAGCCCTCCTGGCAGAGAGGAGAGGAGGCTGAGGAACGGAGGAGGGTGTTGAATCTCCCGGGCTGAGTTAGCAACCTGGTGATGAAATCAGAAGTGATGAGCTCATCGGGGAGGGGCATCTGGTTCGGCAGAGCTCCAGAGAGAAAGTAGAGTCCTGTCTCCTTTGCCTCCACTGGCTCCCATTCATCCCTTTTCTTCATTCACACTGTGGTCCAGTTCTTATTAGCACTCACCTCAGTCATTATCCTAGTTTCTCCCCTCACCAATCATCTTCATCCAATTATCAGAGTAATCTTTCAAAGATTCTTAAAGAAATAAGTGTTGTTGATGCTTTTGTGTCATTGTCCCTTCCCAATATCATACTCTCCCTTGTGAATCTTTTTTTTAAAAAAAAAAGAGGGAACGCATGAGATCTTAATAGTTGGCCATCTTGTGCTTCATTCTGTATCTTTGGCCACCTCTGTGGAGGTATTGAAGGGATGATTTACTCAGTCCTCTGGAGTTAGAATATGTTACTGCATTGATAAAGAGTTCAAATATTTGTCAGTTCTTTGTCTTTTATGCTATTGTGGTCAATATACCTCATTCTCTTAGTTCTGCTTAACTTTACTCTTTGTCAGTTTATATAGATTTTTCCAAGTTTCTCTGAATTCTTTAACTCTTTAAGCATACTAATATTCAATTTCATTTATATACTACAGTTTTTTCTGTTATCCCCCAGTTAATGGGTTGCCCACTTTGTTTCCAGTTCATTTTTTGGTTTTGCTACCATAAAAAAAATGCTGCTATAACTATTTTTGCCTTTATCCAACCTTTCCTTTTCTGTCTCTAATCTCCTTAGGCTATAAGCCAATTGTGAAATGAAAAGTATATACAGTTTAGTGAACTTTTTACTTTTGTTTCCAAATGATAGAATGAATCCACAGCTCCACCAACAGTGCACTAGTGTACCATTCTTCCCCAAATCCTTCCTGCGTTAACTTTTTTTTTTTTTACATTTTTACCTATCTAATGGTGTGAATCTCAGAGTTGTTTTCATTTTAACTTCTCCCTGGTGACACAGCATGATGTAAGGGAAGAAGCACAAAACTAGGAATCAGGAAATAGGAATTCTAGACTGAATTTTGGTACTGTTTAGCTGAATCATCTGGACAAGTCACCTTATCTCTCTGGGCCTCAGATTTTGTATCTGTAAATTGATATGATTGGGAATGATGATCTTAATTATTTTATTTCTTATTTCTAGTGTTAGGAATCTTTATCCTTGTAGTAACTTGAGGTCAACTTCCTCTCTATTCCCCCCTGCTCATATCACAGACCTTCATATCATATCCTACTCTTTCCTCCTTTAATCCAGTCTTTGCTGAATAGGTGGCCATAAAACCCTTCTGCACATACATACCTTTGATTTCATCTCCCTCTTCTCTCTAAGTTTGCCCTCTCATTCTCATATCTTCAATTTCCCCCATCCACTGACTCTGCCTCCTGCCAACAAATCTCCATAAATCTCTATTGTTAATATGCATTTTCCTATCCCTACAAACTAACCTATATTTGTAGCCAAACTTTTTTAAAAGTTGTCTACTTTTACTGCTTCATCTCCTCTATTGTCCCTGCCTTCTGAACCCTTCAAAATCTGGCTTAGATCTTAGCCCTCATCTGAAACTGTTCTCTCCAAAGATACCAGTGGTCTCTTAATTGCAAAATCTCATAACCATTTTCTCAGTCCTTATCATTTTTACCTCTCTGTAGCATTTGCTCTACTAACTATCCTTTTTTCCTGGATATTGTCTCCTCTCTGGGTCTTTGTGATACTGTTCTCTCTTGTTTCTCCTCTTACCTTGTCCATTCTTCATTCATACCATACCTACTTTCCTGGATCTCATTCATATCATACCTACTAATTGTAGATGTCCTTCAAGGCTCTGCCCCAGATTCTCTTCTTTCTTCTTCCTCTGCTCCTTCACTTGATGACTCCCATAGTTTTCATTTAGCATCCCTGTGTAAATAACATCCAATTCTATATATCCAGCCCTAATCTGTCTCCCGAGCTCTGGTTCTACATCATTGATTGACTGTCAGACGTTTCAAACTGCTATTTCAGGCATTTTAGAATTAATATATTCAAAACACAACATGGTATCTTCTCCCTTCTTTCACCCCTTTGTCAGACTTCTGTATTATTGTCAAGGGTATCGCTATCCTTTCACTCAGGTTCCCAACCTCCTTGTCACCCTTGATGTTTCACTGTCATTTCCTACACATATTTAATCAGTTGCCATTGCTTGTCTTTTCTCTATCTACACCATCTCTCACTCAGTGAATGTTCTTTTCATTCAATGAGCTCTACCCTAATTCAGGTTCTCCATCACCTCTTGCCTGGGCTAAGTCAGCACCCTCTTAATTGGACTCACTGACAAGACTTTACTCATTCCAGGCCATTCTCCATTCAGCTTTCAAAGTGATTTGTCCTTGTGACACTTCTCCCCCATCCTGTTACTTCAATGGCTCCCCATTACTTTTAGGGTCAAATATAAATTCCCTAGTCTGTAATTTAAGGCACTTCACACCTAATCCCATCCAACATTTTGGATTTATAAATTACTCATTTTTCCGTGCACCTTACAGCCAGCCAAATTGCCCTTCTTGCTTTTCCTCATGCATGACACACCATCTCCCATGCCTCAGCCTTTGTACTGGCTGTTTCTCACGCGTAGAAATGCATTCCCTCCTCATCTCCATGTCTGGAAATACCTGGTTTCCTTCAGGACTCAGTCCAAGCACCCGCCACCTTTTTCGTGGTCTTTCCTGATCCTCTCAGCAGTTAAATCCTTTCCCTAACAAGGTCACGTTACCTGAATGTGGTTTGTATCTAACTATATATGTGTATATTGCCTCCCTATTAGAATATGAAGGTAGGGTTGAATTTGAAGGCAAGGATTGTTTTGTTTTTGTGTCTCCAGCAACTTACACTGTATCTGACCCCAATGGGCGCTTACAAAATACATGGGTATTTGATTCAAGTGTGACAATTCATCAAAATCCTTTTTTTTTTTTTTGGTTAAAGTTTTATCATTGGTGTACCTACTAGCATTTTATGAAAGATTCTTATCCAAACAATAGATTTTCCATTTAAAAATTGTAGCCCATAGAGAGTCATCTTCTAGATGAATTATTTGTTTATGCCTAATCTTGAGCATGCAATAGTAGTTCAATTACTGCCATGCATTCAGGATATTAACCATTGGCTTGCCCATGCAGTGTGACTCTTGTCACTATCTCCCAAGAGTTCACAAGCTACCCACTACACTGGAAGGACTCCCTCAAATTCTTCTGGCAGTATCAGTTGATTATTTCATTTGTACATAATTGTTCCTTTGACTTAGTTTCCAGCTTCTTAACAGAAGAGAATATGTTTTTCACTTCTGTAACCTCCTTGGTGCCTGGAATAGTTCTCAATGCATAGCAGGCCCTTAGTAAAAATGTATGTGGCTGATAGAACCCACATAGTAAATAATGTGTGTCACTAAACTCCCTTTTAGCCTGTGACTTTACTTAGCTGTTATCTTCCATTTCCTTAGAAAAAGGCACAGACAAAAAAATGTAAAAGGAAAAGGAAAAGAAAAAGGCACAGATGAGACTATAATTCAAACTTAGTAATTTGTAATATTTTAATCATTTTAAAGTTTATATAATGAAGTACTGATTTAGTATGTATGCTATAAATATACAGAGCATCTTCTTCAACAACCCAAAACACTTTATATGTTTCTCACTTCATCTCACGGCATTCCAGAACGTTTATCTTGAGTAATTCCATCTGCTGAACTATTGGTTTCTAGCAAGGTTATTGGATCTATTGGAATATCTTTTTTTCTTGTCCAGTTGATAGAGTATTTCCCATCTATAAATATACATTTACAAAAGGCAGTGTTCCTTCCTTTGTTTCAGGTACAGATTTATGAATTAGAAGAACATAAAATTGAAACATGGAGAGGTAAGTATCATTTTTAATTGCTAAGAAAATAACATTGTATACAATTTTTTTTTTTACTTGGGCTTCATGTATAAATAGATTTTCTTCCCTTAATTCCTTTTCTCTCTATTCAAGAATAAAACATGTTAATGAAAACAGCATTTTTTAAAATCAGAGTAGAGATTTGGTTGGTATGTAGCAGAAGGCAGCAAAATCTGCTAAGCAACTGATTCAAGTTTTCCTTTGTTATATAACCTTGAAGTTACTTGAATCGCCATCGCTTCTACCATTCTGTGTAAAATGGGCCCATCTCACCCAGCTTCATAGAGTGACTCTGCAGAGTGCTTTTATAAATTATGTTAGACATGATTTTTTTTATTGTCAATCACTAAATAGGTATTTCTTTTAGGAGGGTCACTTTGGGCTCTGAAATGTAAAATAAGGAAGAAATTGCCCATCTCACAGGATTGTTGCAAGGCTCAATTGAGATAGATACTGTGTATAAGAATCTCAAAAACCTTAAAGTTCCATATACACAACATCATTATCATCATCATTATCACTATTGATCAGCAACCGCTTTTAATACATAGTGTTTTATTCCAGGCAATTCTTATGCTTAATCAAAATCTCAGATTAAAGTAATAATAGATCACATTTGTGTAATACCAGTTTTATAAAGCACTTTCCTTGAAAACATTCTGCTTAGTGCAAAGTGCAAATATTATCCCCATTTCTCAAATGAGAAAAACAAAAATCCAGAAGAAGGCAAATGACTTGTTTTTGAGCCACGATACTTTCCATAATACGATACTGGCAGCTGTTACCATTAGATAATTTCTCTTTGTGTTAAAGGTGCATGCAGAAAGAATAGTTGCCTTAGAAGAAACACATACATATTTTTATTTAAAGGTTAATAGTTATCTTTTAATTCAATCTAACAGTTTTCTAAAGAAAGCTAGACATGAATCTTTAATTAGGTCATTTGAGTTATGTTACATGACATATCTTTTCATCTTTAATATAACTCTCCCAAGAAGTTACTTGAAGTATTTTTGAATGCTCTTATCTGATTTATATAAAAATTAATTTCATAACTATAAATGACTCTTTCTTATTATTAAAATCTTAACATAACTATTATTACTTTGCTTCATTCAACAATTAGAGAGAGCCACACCAGGAGGCAGGAGGACCTATGTTCAAATCTGGCATCAAAAGTTTCCTGGTTGTGTGACCCCGGGCAAGTCTTTAACCCCCATTGCCCAGCCTTTACTTGTCTTCTGCCTTGGACCAAATACAGTGTGTTGATTCTAAGACAGAAGGAAAGGGTTTGAGAGAGGGGAAAAGAAATAATAGATAAAATGTTAATGATGCAAATTAAACTTTAAAATGTGTCATATTTACATTTTTTTTCTGAAGAGATTGTGAAGAATTTACCAGAATACCTCTGCTTGGATTCCTGACCCTTAGTTAGTTAAAGTCAAGTAAGCAAAGCAAGACACACATAGATAACATATCCAGATATTACAAGTGAAAAAGCCAAATACTAGATAATATAATTCAGGTTATATAAAAATATAGTTAGATCAGAATGGGCGAGGTAGGGCAAGTCATCAAGAGCTTCTTAGAGATGAATCATGAAATAGTTTTCAAAATAAGTTTAAGATTTAGAACAGAGAAGAAGAGAAAGTTAGTTCCATGAAAAAAGCAAATAGTGTGAGAGTCTAGACATGGGATTTAGTATGGCATATTGAGCAACTAATGAAGAAAATAACCTTATTGTAAAAAGATAATGGGTTAGTGATATAAACTAAAACTAAACGTGTCCTGTTCCTGTTGAATCTGAGGCTAAAGAGTTTAACTTGGCAATCTGCATTCACTGAACACTCTTTGAATGCCAAAAGACTGTGTGTATGTAACTACCTAAATAGGATTTCTAAAGTACTAATTGCCATTTAGAGTTGGTATTCAAATGACTCATTTGGAGGTTTCATTTGGTGGTAAAAGTATTTTTGAAAATGGTGATTCTTAAAATGATCTCTAGAAAAATCAAGCTGAAGAAATTAATCAGTTCTACAGACCATTATGCTTTCTTTGGGTTCCATGAACAAGAAAAGATGCTCTTAACCTTGTATATGTCATGGATTCCTTTGGCAAACCAGTAAAACCCATATACTTTCTCAGAATAAGATTTTTTTTCCATTTGCAATAGAAAGAAATGCTAAGTTTAAGTGAGAAGTTAGAGAAGATAAAGATGTAATTTTTCCATCCAAGTTCAGCCCCACCCCACCCCCAAAATCTCTCTAAGGACACAGAATTAAGAATGCGTGTCATAGAACCATCTGAATAGCAAAAGTCAAGTCAATCAACATTTATTAAATGCTAACTATGTGCCAGGCACTGGGAATACAAAAAAGACCGAAACAGAGACCCTGACTTCAGAGGAGACAACATGCAAACAAACAAGTACATATATAATGTGTACAGAATAAACAGGTCGTGATGTCAGAAGAATTAGGGTTAGAGACTTAAAGGAAGTTTGGGAAGCTTGAGGTGGAGATGAGGAGGGAGAGATTTCCAGCAAGCAGGCCAGTGTTACTGGATTATTGAGTTGAAGAGAGTAAAGTATAAGAAAATTGGAAGGAAGGAACAAGCCTAATGAATAGAGTGCTGGACCTGAGATCAAATCCAGCATCAGATACTTACTGGCTATGTGATCCTTAACCACTGTATGTCTCGGTTTCCTCATCTGTGAAATGGGGATCATAAAAGTACTTTCTTCCCAGTGTTGTTATGAAGATTGAATTAGATAATGTATGTAAAGCAGCACACTGCAATAAAATGCTTCTTTCCTTCCTTCCCTGAAAAAGGCTTTAAAAGCCAGAGTAGTTTATATTTGATCCTGGAGGTAATAGGGAGCCCCTGGAGTTTGAGTAAGAGCAGTGGAGGAGAATGGCATGGTTAGACCTGCAACTTGGGAGCAGAGTGGAGAATGGACAGTTAGGGGGGGAAATTTGAGGCAGGGAAATGGATCAGAAGGTTATCGAGGTAGTCCAAGTTTGAGGTGATAGGGACCTGAGCCAGGGGAGCAACTGTGTCAGAGGAGAGAAGAGAGGTTATTTGAAAGATGTTGCTAAGATAGAAACGACCAGACTTGGCAATAGATTGGATAAGGCAAAAGAAAGAGTGAAGAGCTGAAGGTGACATGTAGGCTGAGAAGCCTGGGTGAGTAGTAGGATGGCTGCGCCCTACCCCGTAATAGGGAAGTCGAGAAAAGAGGAAAGTTGGGGGAGAGAAAGATGAGTCCAGTTTGGGATATGTTTTGAGTTTCTAATAGCAGTTGGAGTTTGAAAGACTAAAGGTCAGGAGAAATGCTTAGAACTAGATAAATTGATCAGAAATTTGTCTGCATGAAAAGTGATGGTTGAAGCTGTGAAAGCTGATGAGTTCACCAAGCAAGATAGTCCAGAGGGAGAAGAAAAGCAATCCCAGGACAAAG
Organism: Monodelphis domestica; assembly: GCF_027887165.1. Classification (NCBI taxonomy): domain Eukaryota; kingdom Metazoa; phylum Chordata; class Mammalia; order Didelphimorphia; family Didelphidae; genus Monodelphis; species Monodelphis domestica. The sequence goes on along the minus strand of NC_077231.1, from coordinate 228,768,683 downwards.
CATTAAGGGGCAACTACAATTATTAGGGATGACCTGAAAGCATATCCAGTAAATGAAAATTGGAGGAAGTAGTCAGACAGGTAGGACAAGAACCAGGAGAGAACATTGTCACAAAAACCTAGACAGAATATGATTGGCATTACCAAAGATTTCAGAAAGGTCCAGGATAAGAATTGAGGAAGAAAACAGTAAAGGACTATTGATAACTTTGAAGAGACACTTTACCTGGATCATTTGGGCACTTTGTAAATTAAGCTCTAAAACAAAGTCCCTTTATACGAAATTCTAGGATATGAAATAGATTACAATACTAACATTTTGGATGGAAAGGGAAAACCCATGACAACAAATGTCATTACAATGAAAATTTGTGTTGGAAAAAAATTCTCAAGGCTCAGCTGATGGTCCACTCATTTTTAATAATATTCAGTAAAACAAACATCTAGTACAGCAAAATGCTATTTACTTTGATCTTATCTATAACTAAACTTGATCTATAATTTGTCTCTGACAAATTTTAGTCCAGTATTTTTTCAAGATACTAAATTATGGAATTCTAGTGACCTCTGCTGGTATGAATCTTTATCCTATTATTTGATCTTAGTTTGAGATTTGTGGTGTCTATTGGGGCATTATTTTAAAAAATATTTAATTCTCCTTTAAGGGTAGCTCACCAAAGCAGAATCTAGAAGATTTTTGTAAATAGTATGCAAATATAAATAACAAAGAAAAACTTTATATGAGTTTCTTTGATCAGAGGTGTTCATCTTTTTAATTTGAGTTCACAAATTTGTAGAAGTGCTTGATTTATGTGCTAATAATAAACTGTGTAGGCCATCTTGCTAACTGCAGATTTTCTTTTCCTAAATACAGAACTTTATTTACAAGAAACATTTAAGCCTTTAGTGAATATATCCCCAGATGCGAGGTAAGCTTATTTTTCAACCTTTAAAAAATATACTCATTCAGTTCTATTAATATGAAACTGATGAACTGAATGCAGATTAAAGTATACTTTTTCATGTATCATCAAATCATCATATGATTTTTCTTGACGTTTATGTATTTTCTTTTGCAACACCGCTAGTATAAAAATCTATTTTATCTAACTTCACATATATAACTGGTAACATATTTTGTGTTCTCAAGGGGTGAGAGAGAGGGAGCGAATTTGGAACTCAAAGTTTTAAAAATATTGTGTTTTTGATAGATATTTAGTAAAATTAACAAAAGCACATCAAAGTCAAAATTTTATTAGTATTGTAGATTTAGTCATATGAAGCCTACCATTAAATTCTAAAAGCATCTCACTAGCCAAATTGAAATGAAAAAAGTGAGTAAATTTAGGATTGATATCCAGTTTGACAAATCATAAATACCATAATAATTTCCTTCCATGTTCTAAGGACATTAGCTTTTGGTGGCCTAAAGAGTAGGATGGTCTAGGAAATCTATAATTGTGAAGAAGTCGTTCACTCAGAAAGAATGAAAAGAACAAATGTGTCCTCGTGTAGTATTCTCTGGATTGATGCTATGTATAAATCCTAGTAAAAATGTAAAGTCATTGACTGTCTTCTAAGCAGCCTTAAGAAAGGTCTAGACATACTTAGACACACAGGAAATGCCTATATTTCTATGAGTTCAGAGTTGAAACCATTAACTCATTATCCCCAAACAACTGTTCTTTTGCTGTTTGGTTAGCAGCCATCAGTCTTGTGTATAAGTATGCTACTTATTCACTTTCAGACAAAATTTTAGATTAACTTTAGAAATGCCTTAAATACTGGCTTCTTTGCAGATTCCATTGTGCTTTTTTCCTTGGTTATAGCTGAGATTTTCTGAAAAAATCAAGTACTGAACCTACTTGGGTTCCATTACATAGATATAAACAAGTGGATTTGCTGTGATCTCCTTCAGTATGAAAACTGTTCAAAATATGTTCAAATTTGATTTGTGTCTTTCTCATTGGGATAAGCATTTGAAATGCTTCTCTTTCGGTGACACTGCCAAAGGCTCATGATTTCTCCACTATCAGAATCTGCTAATGGCCTTAATGGTTTCTCCACAGCCTCTTCGATGCTGTTTACTCATTGATCAAAAATAAAATCCACAGATTGCCAGTTATCGACCCTGTCAGTGGGAACGCACTTTATATACTTACCCACAAAAGAATACTCAAGTTTCTTCAGCTATTTGTAAGTAGCTTTTAGTATTTCTGCAAGACATATTTAGTCACATTTGCTTTAGCTAATTGACTGCAGATCAATAAAGCCACTACCCATTAAAATGGGAAACTGTTAGTTGTGAAATCTTTGTTTCTAAACTTCAGTTTCTAACCTCATTGCACAAAACTCAATGCACACGCTAGACTTTTTGCCAATAAATAAATGGACCTTTCCTCTTGCAAATATGATTGTGTGTACAAAGTCTACGTTTAACTTGAAACATTTTCCTCTCCCCTATACAATGTAGAGAAACAGTGAGGGGCTAAAAAAAAACAATTTGTTTAAGGGCCTGTAAGATTACTATGTGGGAAAAGTAAGCTGATTGTGCAGTGTTTAATATAACGCTCTTATGGGGCTGTGTTTTTAGAAATATTTACAGAAAGACATTCTAGTCAAAACTGTTTTTTAACATGGAGTGGAAACCAAGAAACCTAAAGAGAGCAAGTTTTAGGAAATAGAATGTCATGTTGGTCCAAATTTAGGGCTGTATTTTCTGTGGGCCATGTTCAGTGGCTTTTGAAATGAGGTGATCTCATTTTTAGATCCGTGCCCAGTTCTTAACCTCTCTCACAATGATCATTAACTGACCCTTTGGTTGGCAATCAAAAGAGAAGCACAGAAATAAATCGAGAGATTGACTAGTTAGGAGTGGCTTTTTGAAAAACCTTCTAGCATTTAATTTGAGAATAGAAATAATATGTTAAGCAGAAATAGTGGGAGTCTCAGTGCTACTTCAGAAGAGCTCATTCGAAATCATCAGATATTAATCTCCTTCATAAGTACATTTCTGGCATTTTTAAATTCAGCTCCATTTTAGAAAAAAAAATCCTTCAAACCAGTGTGAGGGGAAGCAGCAGACTCCTGTTGCCAGGACCGCTCAGGTTACCAGTTACCATCAGGGTTGGAGGCTTTAGTGTTTGAGAGAACTGCTGGAAAAGGCATTTTGCTATTATTCATAATGATCGTCACGCTCACTTAAGCACCACTTTTCTGTTCTTGAAGCTTTAGCCTCACATCCGTGTGAGGTAAGTCACGTCAGTATATCCCCATTTCTCCAATGGGGGCACTTAAGGGGCAGAAGCCTTCAATGACTTGCCCAGATTCACACCAGTATTAAGTGACAGAAGTGAGGTTTGAGCTCATCTAGTGCTTTTTCCCCATTTTCCCATGGAGCCTCTTGGGTTTGCTTTCCAGCCAAACCAAGCTTGGGACCAAAACCTGCCTTGATTTTTGCCCTGGCTTGACTAAGAGCTCAATATGCAAGTTATGCTTTTCCCATTTAAATGGTGCTAAGGGATTAGAGAGGTTTCTAGAACATTAGGCTTTTTTTTTTTAAACGCTTACTTTCTGTCTTAGAATCAATACTGGCTATTGGTTCTAAGGCAGAAGAGTGGCAAGGGATAGGCAATGGGGGTTAAGTGACTTGCCCAGGGTCACACAGCTTGGAAGTGTCTGAAGTCAGATTTGAACCCAGGATCTCCCATCTCTGGGCCTGACTCTCAATCCACTGAGTCACCCAGCTGCCCCCTAGAACATTAGGCTTTAATAAAGAAATGGGATGTAAAAAAGTTATACCAGGAAATGTAGACTGAGTGTTCCTAACAGAGCTTGCCTGTCTCTGGATAGGCAAAGGTTTTCCCCATGTTGTGTTGTGAGGGGTGGAGTAGTTGGGAATTAATTAGGTGGACAAAAGGAAGGTGCTTTTTGGGTGCTTCAGTATTATGAAAAGAGCAAGTCAAAGCTGAAAAGTCATTTTACTTGAAATACTTATACCGCCTTATATTTGGGCCAATTTAGTCATTAGTTATTATACTTTTAGAATTAAAGTTAGATAAAATGCAAAAAAATAAGAAAATATAAATCTAATGGAGCATAGCCTAATCTTTCCCAAATTATAAGATCATTTTCTTTAGACCGTATTATTCCTCTAGCAATCAAAAAATCCAAACTAGCCTAAGATATGAGATAGCATAGGGAACAATTCCTATACTGAGATGGACTAGATGACCTAATAGGTCTTTCTTTTTTTCTCTAAATTTCTAGGATTCTCATGCTTTGAATATTGATGAACTCTTTGACTTGAACATTTTGTTTCTTCTAATTGTTCATCTTTTCCTGATAATTATAAGGTACACCAGGAGGATGGAATCAACTGTACCCTTTCTAAAAGGTGGATTTTTGAAACAGTAGACCTTATTTTGTTATAGTCAAAAATGCCCGTAGGCCTTTCTCTTCTGATTTCTCCCTCCTCCTATTATCCCTTTAAAAATAGCCCATCATGGAAAAAAAGTGATTTTTTTTTTAAGTCCTGTTTTATTCTCTGAGGCAGCTAGCTCATCCATGTTTTCTAATGGACAAAAGCTGACAGCTTTCAAAGATAAGTCAGTGTGTAGAGGTGGAGTGGTGTGAAGATGAATGTAGCTTGTGCCTAGAACAGCCACCAACAGATGCTTTGAGTAGTAGGTATGTCGGCCATTACTAAATAATATTTGATGCTGACAACAGCAGTACCAAAAATTTAGAATAAATCCTTAATAGCAAAGGAAAATCAGTGGCCTACAGGCCTTAATTTCCTAAATGAACCTGTTGCTTCCTTCTCCCACCCACCTTTTTTAGTCAACTGAGAGAGGGTGGGGGGAAACAATATTAAACACTTGATTTTAGTTAGTGTTTTACAAAAATGGAAAAGTACCACATATTTGTACTTAACATCTTAATAGAAAATTATTTGAAGAAAGGATAGAATTGTTATTTGTAACTTTTTATGTTAATTCAGATATCCAGTTAGATTATTAGAAAAGACTAACTTCAATTTGCTTATGCATACTTTTTCACTCAAATCTGGGCATTTGAACACCATGGTATATTTTGGTTTGCAAGAGCATCTGCATTTCTCTTCCCATCTAGGTGTCTGAGATGCCAAAGCCTGCCTTCATGAAACAGAACCTAGATGAACTTGGAATAGGAACGTACCACAACATTGCCTTTATACATCCAGACACTCCTATCATTAAAGCCTTGAATATATTTGTAGAAAGACGAATATCAGCTTTGCCTGTTGTGGATGAGTCAGGTTTGTACATTTCACCTTCACATTTCCACTCAAGTGGAAAACCAATGCCTGATCATAGGCCGCTTAGTTCTAAGTCTCCTTAGATGATTAGTATATCAAAGGAAAATGTCTTAACTATATATGTATGTAGAATAGTAGATCTGTCAAGCATCAAATGAGAGTGCTCACTTCTTTCCCTTCTTGTATGTGTATTGCATTTCTCACAGTAGAATGGCAGTCCTTTAAGGGCTTTTTCTCATTGTATATCCAAAGTGTCTTATTCAGAGGGAGTAGGAGGAGGGTGGACCTTTTGGTCCAGACCCTTAATGTCATTGACATAGGGAAACTCCAATGAAGAAATTTCTTCTACCAAAGCAGATAAGCAGCTGTTTCTTAACTCATCGTCTTAAAAATGTTTCCCAGAATCCTGAGAAGTTAAATTGGCCACAGAACCAGTACAAATCAGAAGAGAACATAGAACCCAGGTCTAAATAATCCCAGTGTGGTTCTCTGATTACTAGCCCATGACACTGCTAAATAAATGTTAAAATAAATTGAACTAAATTGAAAATCAGAATTTATATATGGTAAGTTAACCCTGAATCCAAATGAGAAAACTGGGGAAATTATCATATTAGCTCCTTTTTGTTTCCATAGTCTTTTGAAGATGTGTAATTTCATAACCATGTTAAGATATTTAAATTTTTATTCCTAGTGACCTTATTATGGCATATTATATTAAATCTTCTAAGAAAATGAATTTGATTTGTTTCTAAGACATTTTTCTACTATATTTTTCACTTCTAGGAAAAGTTGTAGATATTTATTCCAAATTTGATGTAATAGTAAGTATTTTTTTATTTTATCATAACTTGTATCTAGAATATATTTTAAAGCCTAACCTAGCCACTAATTTATGTTTTTTGCTGTTTACTTTTCTAAATGAAAACAATTTCATTAAACAAAATAATGTTAAAACCCATATATTTTAAATTCCTGGGTTGTTTTTTTTTTATAATTCATTTCTCCATGCATTCTGTCTTTATGTTCTTAATGAGAAAAGAGGGCTAGCATATGTGTATTCCATGGCATGCTATATTGGCACACCATTTTTAGTTGAATTGTTGACTCTGGTTAACCAACAGAAGTTTGTTGCACATACCTAAACAGTTTGGTGTAAGTACTGGAGGGCCTTCTGGATAAATTCTGAGACAAGCCTTCATTGGTTTGGATTTGAATTGGGGTGGGCCTGAAAGACCACAGCTGATCAGGGAGCCTCCTCCAAGCACTCTGTTCTCAGTCTAGGAAACCCCAAAAAGTTTATCCCCATTCTATTGCACTCCCATCACTAAAGATTTAGTCCACTTATTTACTAGGAGTGATCAGGAGTTCATTAGAAGCCTTCTAGGTCATTCAGATCTCTGGGAATTCTCTCTTCTCCTCAGCATTATTGTTGGCTGGATATGGTTCCCCAATCCCTCCACAATATAAACCAGCATTCTTAGAACAGTTCAAATAACTTCTAAATAACTGAAAGATCTTTTGGCATTTTTGGCCCCGTGATAGCCTTCTGGTTAATTAGGTTTAATCTAGTGTATAACATCCTGGCCCACAGTTCCATATGCCAAAAGAGTTCTGTTCTTCACAATATGATACCTAATTAACAGAAAAAAGGGAAACATTAATTTGGGGGTAGGGACACAGAATTTCATCAATATTGGGCACAAATGATATTGTCTAGTTATTATTGATCACAGCTATACAATAAGAATATTTTGGCTATATTATATCTTTGCATTCAGCTGTATTATTTAGTAGAAAAAATTTGTTCTAAGAAAACCCAATGGAGCTTCAGGAGGGGGGAATGAAAGAGCAGTGGGGGGTGAGGGGAATCATGGATCATGGAAAAATATTCTAAATTGAAAAAGGAGAAAAAATTTGTTCTGTGGTGGTTAATCATCACAAATCTATTGCATGTGTAGTCTAGTGTTTTAAGTTACACATTTTTTATCATCAGTGATTTGATATTACAGAATTTAACCCATTTAATTAATTTATTATAGAACCTTGCTGCTGAAAAAACATACAATAACCTAGATATCACAGTGACACAAGCCCTGCAGCACCGTTCCCAATATTTTGAAGGTGTCGTGAAGTGTAGCAAGCTGGAAACGCTGGAGACCATCGTGGATAGGATAGTAAAAGCTGAGGTGAGATCATTTTGTCTCTTTCCAGAAGACATTTATTTCAGATAAGCATGCGGGAAGCTGTGCCTAATAGTACTTCAGTCTTTTCTGAAGTACTGCAAACTATAGAAGAGAGAACACAAATCTCCAAGTCAGTTTGAGACAAGTCTCTTTTCTCCTCGTAGCATAGATGAATCCAAAAATATTTAAAAGGGTCTTTTCAAAAGAATCCTTGAGGAAAATAGTTACTGCACAAATACATTTCATCAGAATATTCAAAAATTAAAGAAGTGTTTTTGCATGATAATAAAAATATTTTTTTAAATTATAGAACATAAAGACAAGACCTCTGAATCTAGCCTCTCCACCTAAAACAAAACTGTCCAATAAGAAATTCAAATTCTGCTCAGAAACCTCCCATGGTAGAATATAGATGGCATTAACCAAGGCAAGAATGACCCTGTCATCTTCTGGGTTCCCCTCTAGACCTGGTACAGTATATACTCCAGCAACTTACAAAACTCAGCAACTGCCTATGAACCCAGAGAACCTTTTGAATATTCTTTCACTTATGGGATTTTCAAAACACTATTCTTTCCATTGTGAAACCTGAGAAATTACTTTTCAATGTAGCAAAATTCTATAATTCTAAGATATCATTAAGGTATAGCATTAATAAGACCCTGTTACCAGCCTTAGGCAGAGGGGGACCCAGTATGTCCTCTCTGTAATAATCCATTAATTGAACAAAACATATAATAAATGATACAGTATGCTTTTTAGTCTGCTTTGAACTCACTATAAATATCTTCTATCACCACGGTGACATAAGACTGAATTCTGAATGGAAAGGTAGCTAATTATTTTTCATACCATTAGCTTTACCTAGAATTAAATTTTAAAATCTGTCTCCCAAAGTGAAACATGGAATATGTGCCTCAGACAAAACTCAGTCATATCTTTCAGGAGTCTTTTGCAATCTGTCAAGCACACACTAATTTTCATGAATTAATAAATGAATGAAAAAGCATTTATTATGAACTTACTGTGTGCCAAGCATTTGCATGTCTTCAAGAGCCTCAAACCAGATTTTCTTAATTTGAAGTTATTTCCAGTCTTAAATTCATTTTCCTTCATGTATTTAATTATAAATGGTATAAGATTTTTTTTCCCTTTACCATTGGAACCCAATGTCCAAAACTACTTTTTTTCCATTAATTTTCAACTGACTAGGATTGATTCTGTCTTAATTTTTCAATAATGTCCTCATAGATCTTTGCATTTGGAAGATCATAAAAGGAAAAAAATAAAGCATCCCTAACTGTGTTAAAAAAAAAAAACAGTAGCTCATTCACAGATTCTAGTTGTTGGAACGGACTTCAGAAAATATCTAGGCCAATTTCTACCAGATCTATACCCCACCTCTACAAAATACACAACAGGGCATCTTTCTTTGAAGCCTTCCCATGCCAGGGAGTCCATTACCTCTCGAGACAGCCCAGTCCACTTTTAGATACCGCTGATTGTTAGAAAGATTTTGCTGGCATCAAGCCCACATTATGATATCTGCCTGTTGCACCTAGTCCTGGCCTCTGGTACCGAACAAAACAAATCCATCCTCTCTTCCATGAAGGACCCCTTCAGATTCTTAAAGACAGTTGATATCTCCATCCCCCCACCCAATTCCCTTTAATTCTTCTCGTCATCATGTTAAATGTCCTCTTTCTTCATCCTCTCTCCATCGTGATCAGCTACTACTCTGTTACACTCTTCCGATTTCCTGTTGTCCTTCCTAAAGTGTAGTGTTCAGAACTGAATACAGTATTCTAGAGGAGACATTACCAGAGTGACGGACTGTAGCCCCACTGCCACCACCAGCAGCAGCCTCCCCCTCCCCAGACACAGTGCGTTGCACTCACTGTCTTGGCAGCCAGATCACACCGCCAACTTATGTGGCACTTTCAGGCCACTAAAATTCCAGCACCCTTTTCGGATCAGCTGTCCATGCAAACTTAAACTTTTGAAGTTATTTTCGAAGCTCCAGTTTAAAACTTTGTACTGCTTCATATTTAGTCCTGCTAGATTTACCCCATGTTCTATCTCATGAAGCTCTTTTTGAAGCTTGACTCAATAATATTAGTAGATCACATTACTATAATACTTTAAGGTTTGCAGGTTGCTTTTCCTATATTGTTTGATCTTCACAACCCTTTGAGATAGAGGCTGTTATCCCCATCTTACGGATGAGGAAACAGACATAGAGCGGTTAAACAACCTGCTTCACTTCTATAGCAAGTGTCTGAGAAGATTTGAACCCATGTCTGAGGCTCCAAGTTGAGTGCTCTGGCATATGTGCCATGCTGTCTATGCTCCAGTGTGTTATTAGCCAGCCCTCCAGCTTTGAGTCATTTGTAAATCTGATCTCTGCCTTCATCCAAGGCCTTGCTAAAAGGTTAAACTAGCACAGATCCCTCAAGCTCTCCTTGCAAAGAGATAATAAACAATTCATGACTATTTTTTGTCTCTGGCCATTCAGCTTATGTATACCTAGTTGTGTTATCTTCTAGTCTATGTGTCTTTATCTTGTCCACAGAGGTAACATAAGGAACTTTTTTAAATGCTTTGCGAAGATCTAGGTAAACTATATCTCCAGCATTTCCCTGATCTTCAAGTGGAGGAACCCTGCGGTAAAGGACGTTGTTAGTTCGGTATGACTCGTTCCTTCCGAAGCTATGACAGCACTTTGTGACCCTGCCTCCTTTTCTAGGCGTTCCCTTCCATTGTATTCCAAAGTTTGGCCCAGAACCAGTCTACCCGACTGGCCTTTACTTTGCAGGTTTTATCATCTTCCCTTTTTTGAAGGCCAAGTTATCATTTATCTTCCTCTGGTCCTATGGAGCCTGTGGCTTTCTCTAGGAGCTTTCAAAGGCCACTGACACTCGGGAGTCAGCTTCGGCTAGTCCTCTCATGCCTGGAACTCCTGGGCAACCTGCAGCGCTTTTTGTCTCTCCTTCTCTAGGCCTAAACTCTCTTGAGCAGAGAAAGCAGAAGCAAAATAAGAGGTGATGTGCTCTGTCCCTTTTTCCTTGTCCGTTATTATTCCCTCCACTCCAAGCCATAAAGACATCTTTCTGAATATCCTACTTTTTTTTTGCTGACTTCAATGGAAACAGTCAGAGTTTGGCCATTTCTGTCATGCCCTGTTTTTTTATCCATCCTTAGTTACCCAGCTCCTATCTTCTGTATATCTTTAAAATCTAGAATGGTAATGTTGTGGGAGATTACACCCAAGTTTGTAGCAGGAGCTCACCCCAAGAATGGGAGACTCAAACTTTGTTCAATCCAGAAGTAAAAAAGAATTTTATTTGAAGAGGTTTAAGGTGGTAAAATAGCCTAATAGCTAATTGATTAGCCCAGGAGCTAGTACAGTAGCCCCTCTGCACTCCACCTTGCTGTGGATCAGGGTTTGCATACTTATTAGGGTCTGGGGACTTGTCTCCCATTTCAGAGAAATCTTCACCTTTCCAAAAAACCCTGGGAAATGGGCGTGGCCAAATTCAGGTAGAGGTGTAGTTTGTGGTTTGACATGCACATCATAGTGAATAAGAAGCATGCACAGGTTTGGGGGATCCTTCTGGACTGCCAAAGCCCTTGCACATGTCCCATGTTCCCCCCACTCTCCACCTTGTCAGCGTTTGTTAATATGGGAGAGGTCTCGCTACCCTTCTGGACAGTTTTCTTCAACAATGGGAGTGATGATACAGTGGAGGCCTCCTCTAAGTAATTAATTATGTCCAACAGTTCAGAACTAAGGTAAATAAAGAACAATATGAGTAATTAGTAAAAAATATTAGGTGCAAAGCTGATGCCCAGTATAGAACATTACAGATCCAGTACAGGTGATTGATGATAGAGTGGGTAACTGACCAACAGTACAGATTCTGCGATTCATTCTGGATGTGCATTTTGCCACTGATGTATAACTAGTTTTAACTGATGAGAGATTTCAGAGGAGGATCCTGTTTACCTATTACTGCCCCTTCATTATCCACTGCCCATCTTCATCTGTAAGAAAAGATAAATGCTTAATAATTGGAAATTTTTTCATTTAAAAACTCCAACTTGGTAGTTAATTGTACTGTGTATCTATATTGTTCTCTGTAGGCAGTTACTTATTTTCCTAATGAAAGTTATTTCTTTTTGTGTCTTTAGAAATTTAATTCTTCAGAGCTTTCTATCCCTCCTAGACTTGCTTTCCCCTGTAGAATTTTTGCCTATAGGATTCTACTTTTCCTATCTTTGAATTCTTTGAAATCTCTCCCCAAATGTCAAACTATAGATAACTTTTCTCTCTATTACAAATTCCAAGATGGAATAGTCAATTTTCCGTAAGATTATCATCATTATTGCTGCCAAAACCAGTTTCTCTTTCTTGATGAAGACCAGGATTTCCCCTTATTGGTTCCTTTACCTTTTGAAATAGGAAATTATCATCAAGACAAGTTAAGAAATTATTAGCTTCTCTGTTTTGGTCAAAAAGAAAGCTCTGGTAGATATCCTGACAAAGATCCCTCTATGCCCCAAATTCATATTTCTGCTCTGGTAATCTGTAGTATGCACTGATGACCATATCACTTGGGTTTCCCCTTCTTGAACTTTGCCTAAATGCTCTCTCTAGTGTGCTTTTCTGCTCTAACTGCTAGATTTTTCTCCAAAGTATACCTCTTAAATATACAATATTATTTTGGCTCTTCCCTCCCCTCTTTCTTTTGAGGATTGTATGCCTTTCCAGAAGTGTATTCTCGCTATGGATTTCATCCTACCAAGTCTCAGTAATACCAACTAGGTCAAATTTGCTTACTTAACATGATATTTTTAGTTTGCGTTGTTATCTGTACATCTGGGGGCCCTAGCTCCTTCCCTGACTTTTATCTGCTATGAATTTCTGGGTGTCTTTAGTCTAAACTCTTTGATATATATTACAAAGACATTTTCCTACATTTTCTTTTCCTGTAGTTTAAAGCTGACTTTAATAAGATTTACGAGACTAGGAAAATGCATTTTTACTAGCCCTTGTTCCTTGACCAGGAACCATGTATTAAGTCTACTAAGTTCTTCAACTGATGATTTTGGTCAGCTGATGAACTTTCCTTTCTGCAAGATAAAATTGCCCAGGAATAATAAATCCTAATAAATATAGTAAGAAAGAATTTAATTTTTGCCCAAAGTTATCACCAGCCTTGTCTTTTGCTGCTTTAAAATCTTTTTCTCATTCTTTTGATGAGCTAAGAAAAGAAACTTTTAAAAAGTCATTTAATTTCTAAGTAAGCTGATTGATTTTCATAATTTGCAATACTGTATTTCAACTGAGTAATATACTCTTAGATGTCTATATTAAAATTAAATATTTGGCCAACCTATGAATATTGAATATGTGTGAATCTATTGTTATGAAAATGGAAAATTCCTAGCTTGGAAGAAATGAATGAAAAATAGGAAATATATTTTGCAGACAGGTTTAACTAGTGGCATATAAAACTCTAATTGGGACACTTATTTTGGACTCTTAAACTTCATTAATTCAAAGGATAGTATTTTAAATAATCATTATTCTACTATAGGAGACAATTTAAAGCCTTCTTAGATTTCTTTTGCCCTGTCATAAATTTATCAAAGAGCTTTAGTTTAACCTGACTTCTTACTTTTGAGGTAAACTTATGAGAAATTTTGCAGTCTTTGAAATGAGAAAGATGGCCAAGTGACTAAGTATTATATCAAAAACATCACCAACATCACATTATTGGAGGAAAATATGTAACAATAAGAATTTCCCCCCTTTTTCTTTCTGTCTCTTTCCTGTGTTCCCTATTTTGTATCAGGTGGGTATGACTGTTCAAATACAAGAGAAGATGATCTCTAAGGTACCCTGACTGGTATATAGTTACCTCAATCCTAAAGTCTTAACAATTCTTGAGTCAGACTAGAGCTAGTGTGTTTTGTATTCCTGTCCTCTTTGAAAAGGATTTCTTTTTTTTCAAGTAATGCTTCAAAATATTCTTCAGAACTGGAAGAAAAATTTTAGATAGTTCTTTTTGTTGTGTTTTGTTTTCTTAAGGCACCTATAAATCTTTTTTTTTCTTATTTACAGGTTCATCGGCTGGTGGTAGTAAATGAAGCAGATAGCATTGTGGGTATCATCTCACTCTCAGACATTCTACAAGCCCTGGTACTCACACCAGCAGGTATAGATACTGACTTTTGCCCTTTCTCATATGTTTACAAATGTAATAGGATGTAGCATACCATGGTGATCTCATGTTGTTGTAGCAAATAATTTTTTTTCATAAATCAAAACAACTATTCGTCATTGCTTTACTTCAGCAAGACGTCATTTTTTACCAATCTTTCTCATTTCTTTTGAGTTCCATGATTTGTGTAGGCATAAAGCAAAGGCTTATCCAAAAATTCTAATTTTCAAGTATGGTGTTCCTGATACCCAGGAATTTCTAGGTGACACAAAATTTTTTTAAGATTTCCATCATAGTCATTTCTATTAGTCATTAATAATAACTCAACTTTATATAGCAGATTAGGGTTTACAAAACACTTTCCTTATAACAACCCAGTGACATGGGTGCTCTCAGTATCATGGTCTCCATTTTACAGATGAGACTAAGGTGAATTGATTTGTCCAGAATCACATAGTTGTGACATAATTGTCAAAGCCAAGAGCAGAGCCCAGGTCACTGATTTTCACTACACTACAGATCTCATCTTAGACTAGCTTTATTTCACTTAGGAATGAATACCAGCTGAAAAACATGAAAACTTTGTATGATATCCTTGTATAATATGGCCTCAAGTTCTCAAACTTTCTTCATCATTATCCTCTGGAGTTAGTACAATTTTTAGTTACCCTTTCTATAATGTGGAGCCTCTAACCAAGCACAAAAGCTAGGATTAGGGAAAGATAGTAGGACTATTACCAATTACCTCACTGCCTTCTAGTTCTGGATACTACTTTTCAATTTATGCAATACGAGTTGCATTCACTTTTTTTTGGGGGGGGGGGGGGGGGACTACCATGTTGCACTGGTGTCTCAAATTGAACTTGTAAGCCACTAAAAACTTCACGTCTTTTCCACATGAACTATTGACTAGCTGTGCCTGCCATAGCTTATTTCTTAAATTAACTTTTTTTAATCTAATTGAAGAATTTTACCTCTTGTCATTATTTCATTAAGGATTTGCCCATGGCCTGGGGTTATCCAACATTTCTATTATTAGTGACTTGATAAAGGCATAAATAACATGTTTTTTTCAGATGATGCAAAGCTAGGAAAAAGTGCCTAGCACATTGTATGACAGAATCAGGATCCAAAAAAGATCTTCATTAGCTAGGCCAGCTCAGGACATTCTATTAGAGACCTTCCAACAGTATGACAATGAATTTTTAATAACTTCTCTTTGGATCCAGATTGTAACCAGTTCTAAATCCATCTAATCTATAAAATCATTTAGATCATATTTCTCTATCTTGCTCATAAAGATATTAGGAAAGATTTTTGTCATATATTTTGCCAAACTACAGATATACTATGTCTATGGCATTCTTTTCTACTAGCTGGACTAACCTCATTTATGTCATCATTTGACAGGATCATTAGATATAATTTATTCTTGGAGAATCTATATTTATACTTATAGATAAGTGCTTCCCCTTCAAATGGTCAGAAACCATCCCTTTATAATATGTTCTTTAATTTTTTTCAGCAACTAAAGGCATATATTTTGAAGATACTATTCTTTCTGCTTTTCTGAAAATCAGAACTGTATTTTCTACATATATGTGATATACATGTTACATATAGATAATTAAAGTATAGATTCATAATAGTAGATAGAGTGTGAAGATACAATAAGAAACTACAGAATTCTGTGGTAATTTGAATGAATAAAATTTCAACTGGAAAGATCAAAAAAAGTTTCACAGAAAAAACAATTTTGAACTGAGCTTTAAAAAGAAATTAAACTGATGGAGCAGAAATTAGTGGGGGCACGAGAGAGGCATCATTCCAAAAGGAGCAAACTGCGTAATCAAAATGATAAACATAGGAAAACAAAAAGGGTTGTTTTACAAAAATGGGTAGAGATAAAGTTGGAAAGGGAGGCTGGGCCCAAATCATGGAAGGCCATGAGTGTCAGGTTTATAAGTCAATGCAGTATTTAGTGGTAGTGGGAGCCATTGAAAGGTTTTGAACAAGAGTCAATGCGACTAGAGCCATGCTTTAGGGAGCTTACTCTTGCAGAGAGACCCTTTGGGAGGCAATTTGAAGTATTCCAAGTGCGTGGTAATGGTAGCTGAAATTCATAAGCTGTCAATGAGAATTCACAGAAGGAGATAGTGTGAAAGAGACTGGAGAAGCACAAACAGGACTTAGAGGATGGCTGAATTTGGAGGCTGAGAGAAAGAAGGGAGAGAGAGCTCCAAGTCTGAGCCTGGGTGCCTGGGGAAGCAAAGGTGTGTTGTAGGCATTCCTCCAGAGAGTCAAATGATCATTGATGTTCCCATGGTGCCACAAAACTCATTTTGCCCTGTATGACAACAGGTGCCAAACAAAAGGAAAGTGAAGCAGAATGACCACGGTGAACACAGAAGCCTTGAGTGAATGTAGGAGAACGTGAACTAAGTTTCTGGGTCAAGTTTTTGCCTCACAAACACTGACTGCAATAGAAGAGAGTAATGGTTATGAGAATGTCGATCGCAATAGCGTGATGGGTAATGAATCTATTTTCCCCAGTGATGTCTAAGCTAAGCATGACAAAGAGCTCGATTGGTTTAAAGATTGTCTTGTATTAAAAAATATATATGCATATATATTTCCAGACCTTTTCTGAAAGATTTAACATACTGTTGACCTCTCAATTGTACTATGGCCTGAAATTCTATCACTTTTTGCAATTGAAAGAGCTCCCTGATAGCCAAGTGACAGGTAAATGTGACATAAGGTGAGTGTATGGCATATTCCTAACCCAGTGCCTTATGTCAGATACAGCAATATGTCATCACTGTTGCCCATCACTGTTGGAGAAAGTATTTGTGTGAAGAGAAAACTCTGTTTGAATGTGAAAGTCTTTGAACCTATTACCAAATCAGTTTAAGTTTTCATTAGATTTGTCATAAAAGCTATACTTTGAATATAAATAGATTTACTTTAATGAGTTTTGTGTTTAAATGTTGCATTCTGGACTAAGATGTAAAACAAGACTGATTTTAAAAACAGCTTTATTTATTTTTACTTTCATGGCAATTTTTTACACATCTTTTGGTGGATAGTTAAAACTTCACCATATCCATTAATAAACTGTTGATTGTTATACAAAAAAAAAGTGGCAGATTTCTCGTTATTTGTTTGGACCTGAAGAGGATATGGCTTCCGGAAGTTAAAAGTTTATAAAAGCATGCATTGAAACCTATTACTCTCTACTGTATTGTAAATAGGCAGCAGTCATTGAGGAAATGAAATGCCAGAGAAATGTCTATTTTTTTCTTGTGTATTGCAATGTAAAATCATGATGTTTGTATGACTGCTGATACTTCTTTTTTTTTTGTAAATTTTATTGTGGCGTATACAATATTATCATACAGTTGCAAGGAGAAAGGAACATTTCCTAATGTAAATGCTCTAAAAATGTTGAGACTATATAATTGTAGCTTTTCCTTTGCAGATGGAAGAAATTAAAGCAAATCCTACTGTCTATGATTTTGTTAGAGTTCTTAAAAAATAACACGTATTTCTGCATGTATTGAATAAGATTCTACATGCCCTTTTTCACTCAAATATTTCTCGCCCTTTAAAGCAGACTGAGTCCTTTTGTCCTCGATCCCAGCATCAAAGGAATCTTTGATTAATTCCTTAATTCAGTTTCTTTACTGCCCCATTATCAAACATGACTATATTTAATTAAAATCTGCCAAGAAAATATTCTTGTAATAAGGGGCCAGTTTTTCTTTTCTCAGTAGAGCAAATCTTGTTTGTGGCTCTGTTCTGTGTGTTGGTCTTTGCACATGTCTTTGTGCATGTTTGCTCTCCCCTATGCATTGATGCTTTGGAAAATAATCACAGCTGTTGAGGCCGAATAGTAGTTGCCTCACGTTATCGCTCATCTTGTGGATTACAGAATACCTGTGCCACTCTTTGTGAAGAATACCATTTTTGTTTGTACAATCTGGCAGAGGCTGTAAGTATGATCCATCGTTTAAATGTTGACTTTCCTTCTGTGAGAAATGGCAGAACTATGGTTTTTAAAAAGAACTTGATTTTATTTTATTTGTGGAGGGAAGCGAGAAAGCTTAGGAAGCTGACATTCAACAACACGGTCTTGAAAGCCTGGACAGTGCCTTAATCCAGATTTATTTCTGTGACAGCATTACAGTGCCCCCTCACTCCCTGCCCCATGCCCCTGATTTGACCATTTCACAGAGCCTCTAGTTCTTGTTTTTTAGGGAAGAACCAAGATGATTTCCCACAACTACTAAAGTAGGGAAGAGTTTCCATTTCAGAAAACAGCAGTTTGAGCCATCCAAAAAGAAATCTCTTAGCACTGACACTTTCCTTACCTTCCTTTCACATGTTCATCTATCCGACTCAGCACATTGAGCAGAGGGCTCTTATCCTTCTGCTTAAAGCACTCATTAGCTCCGGTAGTTAAAAGAATGTCGAGCATAATGAAGATTTACAGAGGTTACTAATTAAGAATGGTTTTCAAAGTGAAGCATTTTTTTTTATCATTAAGGTCCATATTACTAATAGCTACTGCTTTCTTTCTTCCAGAAAAGTAATAAATAGGCCACATAAATGGTAAGGCTAAGGCAATTTAGTCCTCTTACTTACCTGTGCATCTCTTTGGAAGTAAGATGAGTTTGTAAATATTTATCCCCCCCCCCAAGATTGTTGGAGTTATTTTGATTTATGTACAGCCCTATGCCCTTAGCATGACCAAAATGCTGTTTGTGTGTTACAAACAATAGCTACTTCCAGGTTTGAATTTTTTATTTGATTTTATCATCACCTTCTTAAGTGACTAGGCCGGGGTTCATAACACTCTTTGTGTGTTATGACCCTTTTGGCCGTCTGATTAAGCCTATGGATCCCTTCCCAGAATCATGTTTTTAAATGCATAAAATAAAACCATATCAGCTTACGAAGGAAACCAATTATGTTGAAATTTAGTTCTTAAAAGGTTTTTTTTTTTTTTATCAAGTTCATGGACCCCAGGTTTTTGCCCCTGTTCTAGGGTTCTAAAGTGCATATCTATGAAGACTTGGGCAAAACAGGTTCCATGTGTATCAAATACATTCTTAACCACTCCACAAAGCCAGGCCCCAAGAGAGCATTTGAAGGCCAACTGTTGCAATTCCGCAGTGAATCAGGGCTAGGGCGAGGGTCAGCCAAGTTCTTGTTACCTACCCAGAAAGTCAAAGCCCCAACTCAAAAATCATCTTTTGCAACAGAGCGCAGTGAAACAGGCATCAGATAACTCATGTGTCTTCTTGCACCCTTTCTAACCTTCCTCTTCTCTCTGAGCCTCAGTTTCCCCTTCTATAAAATGAGAAAGTTGTACTGGACAACCCCCACTGTCCATCCCCACTTTACAGGTCTGTGAATTCTGTGAATCAATGGGGTCATAAACCTCAGTGTTCTAATAATAGTTTTGATAATACACATCAAATCAAAGTGTTCTTAAAATAACAATAAAGGGACACATACAAAGGGACACCATGACTTTCAATATAAAAATCCCTAGGCAGTCTCTGAGGAATGAGGTTGTACCCTAACTACTCAACTGAAAAATTCACTTACCCTTAGAGGGAGAATGTAATCAGATAGCCTTTAGAGGAAATAAAGTCATTTGTGGGAACAGGCCAGAGATGAACTCTCGGTGTCCACAGAGGCACAACCCTTATGTGCTTTCCTATTCTTTAAGGACTTTCACAGGATTTCTACTCTATGCATTTCTATATACAGACAAATCTTGCCCTTTTCGCATGGACACACTCTAAAGAGAAAATTTCCATCTGCAGCCAAATCCTCTGGGAAATATCTGGAAAATAGATAGCAAATTCCACTCTAGAATATTTTTGCCTTCATGGAATACTACAAAACATAAAGATTGTTCTTTTTCACATGAGATTGCATTGTGAGAGTTTGGATTTGCTAATTTTTAAACAAAATAGACTTGTACTTGCACGGCATACTTTTTAAAATTTCAAACGAAATCTCTTGAAGTTTTTTCTTTTGCATAGTAAAGTGATAACCATAGTTCCCTTTAATAAAGGATCTTCATACTTCTTGGTTATGTCATTTTTTTCTTTCTTGCACAAAATAATATATTAATTTTTTTTATCTTTTGATGGCCCCATTATTGTGATAATTGCTTCAAAATTATATTGTACAAATATTCACTAATAAAGTAGAATGAGTTAAATTATGGTAAGGCTTGTTTGGATTAATAAGTGTGAACAAACATTTTGAAGTGACCCCCACAGAAGGTATCTAGGTTCCTAGAGAGAAGGTCTCAGTAGATGGGAGAAGACTTCAGAAGGCCTTTAAAAGGTCCGATGTAAATAGTAAAAGGTTTTTTCTTGGTGTTCATTCCTGAGAAAAAGCTCAGGTTATCAGCCTTGGACATTTGTAACCTTCTCTTAGAAAATGGGGGGTGGTAAAGTCATATACTATTCACCTGTTAAATGAAGTTTATTCTTCTGGTAAGCATCTCTTGGTTACTGCTCAATGACATTTTACAAAGTCTAGGTCCATTTTGTATCAAAATACTTTTCACTTCATCTCAAGAGGGAACATGTTTCAGATATTCCTCATATTTCTCCTTAGGTTCTCAGTGTAAATGTTTAATATTGCCAAAGAAAAGGTGATGGAAATCAGGACATCTTAGTGAACTGGTACCAACTACACAGAATTACTTTCCCAGGAAACTTTTCATTTGAAACCAGAAGTTAAAGGGGAAAAAAAGCATGAAAATCTCAAGAGAGTGATATTCAATGAAAAATTTACCTGAACCATGGGAAAATATTCTAAATTAACTTAAATTTAAAATTTAAAAAAATTTTACCTGGCTTTCTCAGAACTAGAATACTCTGGAGTGCCTAAAGCTCTCTGACGCCAACATCACGAGGCCTGGGAGAAAGGGGCATGCTTCCTGCCCCAGCACTTGCTGCTGGATTTCTGGATGACCCTCCTAAACCCACACCTGTCCCCCTACCCCCAGTGGCTCTCAGGCCAGCACCACCACATTTCCCTCATGACTCGCGCCATAAAGAATGTACAAGACAAGTTCAGAGATCACAAAGATGCTGGCCACACCAGATGCTACCTTCTTTCTCCCTACAACCCTAATAGAAAACCTGCTACTACTCTACCTTGTCCTCTCACCATATTAGTGCAATGAAAAGATGATTGGATTTGGGGCCAGAGAATCAAATTCACTTGCTAGTCGTAAGCAAATAACCTTTTGGGGACTTGGTTTCTTTGTTTATATAACAAGAGATTTACAGTAGATAACTTCTATGATCCTTTCAACTTTTGAATCTGTAATCTTAGATCTCTTTGTTCCTTCCATATTCTGGTGCTCCCTGAAACTTAGCTTTCTCCTAAAGAGACCACATTTTGGAGTGCTAGCACCTTATCAGTTTTACACAAGGCCTCACATGTCCTCTTATTTCTATTCATGCCACAACCCACATAGTTCAAGCCCCCATCACCTCTCCTCTGAGATAGTCTAGAGCTTCTGGTCTCCATGCCTCAGTTTCCTATCTATCCTTCACACAGCTGCCAAAGAGAGATTCCTTTTTAAAAAATATATATTTTTAAATATCTTGCCATGGTTCTGTGATTCATTTTCTCTCCCTCTCCCCTCCCAGAGCTGACAAGCAATTGCACTGGGTTCTACATGTGGTATCAGTTGATACCTATTTCCATATTGTTCATTTTTGAAATAGAGTAATCAAAGTGATATTCCTAAAGCGCAGGCCATACATACTCTATATACCACCCCCTGCTCCAAAAGTTCTAGGCACACCCTGTTACCTCTAGCATAAAATAGAAATTCCTCTATTTGGCAATTTTATTCCATCTTCCTTTACTAAGATGTTATACACTGACACAACCACCTTGGTGCCTTTGCACAGACTTTCTCCAGTGGCTGGCATGTGCTCCTTCCTTACCCCCAGTGCCCGTAGAATCCCTCCCTAACTTCTCCCAGAGTTCAGCCCAGGTGCCTCTCTACCATCCCAGAAAACCTTGTACTGACTTCGTATATATTTTGTGTTTACTAATATGTGTACATGTTGTCACTCCCTGTATAATGGAACCTCCTTTCATTCTGTGCCTTTTATCCCCAGCAAGCTGGCTAGGTGTTTGAAACGCCTACTATCTAGTTTTTAAATGATTCTTGATTCATTAACCCAATGCTAATTGCTCCTTTTCTCTCACACCCACAGCCCCCTCCCCACCGTAATGGCCTGGGTCAAGAGGAAAAGTTAACATATTCCTTGCTTCTCCTCTATGGCATTTTCGGACCCTCTACCATCATGCCCCAGCAAACACCTTTCTTCCTTTAATACTGTAATACAAATCCTGTCGCTCTTCTCTCTGGACCTCCAGGTCATGGTTCTCAACCCAGGAGTGAGCCAGGTCAAACCAGATCTAGAGACAATTATTAAATTTTCAAGGAGAACATTGACACTTGGGAAATTGACAAATGCTATAAATCAGGACTTGATGTATTGTTTTTGTTGATTTCTAGACAAGAATGTGATGAAGAAGATGCAAATACTGTAGATTAAACTTAAAAGTACATCATGCATACATGGCGGGGGGGTGGGGGGGGTTAGTTGTCTGACGTTTGTCTTCACACCATCTCAACCACACATGGGAGTTAGTTATACCTCAGACACCACCACTGTCCCTTCCAAGCCTCTTCACTAATTTGTCCCAACTCCCAGAATTCCTAATTACAGCCCTGAGGCTCCAGCATAAAAAGTCTGACCTACGCCTTCTACACAGATAAATTGTGCATAGTCGAGGAAGGAAAGAAAATCACAGACTCACCTTGTGTAAGGAAACATTCTGTGGGGAAGAAGAGGGCCTTTGAGATTAGGGTCATGGACATTTTTGGCCTGTTCAATTCCTGAGACTAATCTCAGCTTTTCCTTATCAAAGTCTGGTGCCAGATTTAGAAGTACAGCGGGAAGGGGCCAACCCTGCCTCACTTCCTGAGGAGGGGAGTGGGAGTGAATACCACCCCCTATTCCAGGTGAAAAAATAAAAAGTGGGCTTGAGTTTGGAAGACAGGAAGGCAGAAATGAAGCCTAAAAGCTCCAACAAGAAGTGGAAGATTCAAAAGGACACAACTGACTTCCAACCCTAGGTTTTTTGGGAAAACAGTAGCATGTATATACATCTCTTTGGTTTTATCCCCCTTCTTGCTTCCTTTTTCCTAACCTTCCTATGTGCCTCCTAAGAAGCTCATTAGCGATGGAGATATATTCTCCTCAGAAGCATGGGGAAGGAGGGGACAAAGTTAAAGGAGAAATCTCTGAGGTTTTCAAGAAAAAGAAGAGTGTCCTGGTGAGATTTCAGGAATTTCACCAGCTGGGGGCCATGGCACCACTTCTCTGTTGTTCTTTACCATTCACCACCAAGTTGGGCCAAATAAAAACAAACTCTCCATCAATCAATAAGCATTTGTTGACCTCCAACTACATGCCAAGCATTGTGATGGGTATTGGGAAACAGGTCAAAATAAAACAGTTCTTGCCTTCAAGAAGCTTACATTCTATCATGGCTGCACGTACAAAAGAATATACAAAAATCAATCTATATACAATGTAAATACAAGGTAATTTGGGAGGGAGGGCATGAACAGCTGAGGGGGACCAGGAATAACCTTGTATGGAAGGGGTCATCTAATCCCTCTGCATTCTCCTTAAAGTCCTACTTATTCTTTGAGCAAGTTTAAGTAGGAGGAAGTATCATTGCATTGACCTAGATTGTGTCTCATGACTCTTCCAAGAATCTCAAATCTAAATTCTGACAATAGAGGAACCAGATCAAGAAAACAACAAAGGAAGAAGCATCTTTGGATCTGAACTTGACTATATATAGGATTTGGAGAACAAGAGAACACAGGTTTCTAATCAATCTAACCTCACCTTCAAAAAAAAGTTTGTAAATTAGTCCTGAGTTTGCAATTAATAACTGACTAGAGGAGAGTGAGGCTTTGAGACTTTCCTGTAATAGTGAGCATTTCTGTCTTTTCTAGAACCATGAAATACCAACTCACATTTATATAGAGGTTTAAAGGGGTTTTCCTAATAACCCTCTGGGTTAAGGAGTGTTAAAAATTTGGCTTGATAGATGGAGAAACAGCCTCAGAAGAGGCTCCACCAGAGCAGCTAGGTAGTACAGTGGATAGAGACCCAAGCCTGAAGTCAGGAGGGCCTGGGTTCAAATGTGACCTCAGAGACTTCCTAGCCATATGACCATGGGCATGTCCCTTAACCCTGTTTGTCTATCCCTTTCCCTTCTATCTTAGAGTCGTTACTAATACAAAAAGTAAGGGAAGTCAAAAGAAGATGACAAAGAAGAGGCTCCATGATCTATCCAGGGTCACACAGCAGTAGGTTTCAGAATTCAGACTCAAGCTCAAGTCTTATGTCTGATCAGATAAATTATTCCTTTAGACCACCTTGAAAGGAAAATCGTATATTTCCTTATTTTAAAATTCTTACTCTGTTAAATCAGGGATGGAATTCTGTCCTCAAGAATCACATAGTTTAGGTTGATTCAAAGTAATTATATCATACATCAAAACATTTTTAATAAGGAAATAATCTGGGTATACTATAAGACCACACACCTGAAAATTCTCTTACTTGTCCTGTAAATTAGGTCTGGTCAGCTTTTTAGAAGAAAGGTATGTATGGGCTTCCAAGTCTTATTTTTGAAATGGGTGCAGGATGTACTTTCTCCTAGTATTTGCACTAGGCGTAGGGAAAAGGACATTGCTTTTTTCCAACTGTGGTAATAAAATTATAGCCTTAGTGAGTAGGGAACAGACTCCGGATAAGATAATGAGATGCTGTTCTAGACAATTGTTCCCTCAATAACTGTTTCCTCCTGCTGCTGAGATTGCTGCCAAAGCTGCAGCTTGATTTTAATTGAGTAATTATTTTTAAATGTGAGCTCTGCTAATCTTGGATATAATTCATTCAATAATAAAGAAACATTTAATATGAACACTTTTGTATGATCTTGGATAAGCCACTTCATTTCTCTAGGCCTTGGTTTCCTCATCTGTAAAATGAGAAGGATGGACTTGATGGCCTCTAAGGTTCTTTTCAGCTCTTAGATTTAGAATTGAAAACTCTCTCTAGGTACAAGGCAAGAGGCATTGTGCATGAGTGACAGCCTCAGATGGACAGTCAGCCTCAGAATCAGGAAGTCTTGGGTTTATTGCCTTTCTCTCACACACACAGTGTTCTTAGATAAGTCCCTTAATCTAGTGTTACCTCAAGGTAATTCCCTAAAATGGAGCAATTTGGCAGAAGGATTTTTCTCACCAGGAATTCCCTTGCCAATGAACATTAGAAATGCTTAAGGCCTTAAAGTTGGAAGGAAGGTAAATGTGAGCCAGGCATGGCCCCTGCCCTCAAAGATACCAGGGAGCACTAATAACTAGAATGCAAAATAAAGCTCAGAATATACATACGAAAGATGTGAATAAGGGATCCTAAAATGCTGAGGGGGAAGAAGCCATTTCTGACTACTGAGACCTGGGAAGGCTTCAAATCCATGTAATATTTGAGCTTCGATTGGAAGGATGGATGGAATTTCAGCAGACAGAAACAGGAGCAGGGACAACATACCAGGTATAGGTAAGGGCATGAGCAAAGATAAGTAGGTGGGAAAGCACGGGACCTGTTTGCCTCGTTGCCAATAGTCTGGCCTTGATGAGGTAGAGCCTATGTGCAGGGAAGTCAAGGCAGAAAAGACTAAAAGAGTTAGTTGGAGCCAAGTATGGACAACTTCAAAAGTCAGCTTGAATTAGCATTTGGACCTCATTCAGTAGACCAAAAGAAATCACGAAATGCTTTAAAACAGAAGAGTAATAGGCTTCAAGACATGCATTAGGAAAATTAATCTGGCAGTGGGCATAGAGCTAGGAAGATTGGTTGGGAAGGATGGTAAGAGTCGACATGATGGCTGGATGGGAGGGATGTAGTAATAGTCAAAAATGATTCTGCTAACCTCAGACATTTCCCAGTTGTGTGACAAGTCACTTAACCCCAATTGCCTAGCCCTTGCCACTCGTCTGTCTTAGAACTGATTCTATGGGAGAAGGTAAGGGTTAAAAAATGATTCTGAGCCAGGGCACCTGGGGAAAATAACAAGACCATTCACAGAGACGGGGAAGCCAAGAGGACAAGCATAGGCTTTGGAGGAAAGATGAAGATCTTTGTCTCATAATATGCAGAGAATGAGGGGCCAATGGGCTGACCAGGTAGGAATGTCCAGGAGACAGTTGGAAATGGAGGAGCTTTGGTGGAAGATTCAAGAGATCCATTTGGAAATCGTCCGCTTAAAGCCATAAGAACAGAACAAGTTGATGATGAAGCCATGATACCTTGGGAATATCTATGACATCTGTAAT
Source organism: Monodelphis domestica (assembly GCF_027887165.1). NCBI lineage: Eukaryota > Metazoa > Chordata > Mammalia > Didelphimorphia > Didelphidae > Monodelphis > Monodelphis domestica. The sequence goes on along the minus strand of NC_077231.1, from coordinate 228,742,488 downwards.
GGCAGTGAGAGATGGGGTGGGGGGAGAAAAAAGAGGGAAGAGGAGGAAAATGGTGTAAACCAGGAGACTACAGTGTCCCAGAAGTCAAGAGAGTACCTGGCATTCAGAAGGTACTGGTCCATAATGTCAAATACTATGAGAGGTGAAAGAGAACAAAGAAGGAGAAATGGTTGGTTCTTTGGAAGTTATTTTTAACCTTCAAGAGAGCAGATTTAGTCAAATGGCGGTCATGGAAAGCAGACTGCAAAAGAGTTGAGAAAGGAATAAGGAGTGAAGAGGTGGAGGCAGTGTAGCCATCTCACAAGAAATCTGGAGAGAAAGGAGGGAGAGATGTAGGACAATAGCATAAGGGAGTAACAGCCAAGGGCAGATGTTTTTAAAAAGCTGTAATTACCTGAACAGACCTATTGATGGAAGGCGAAGAGACCATGGAGAGAGAAAGAAGATGGAGAAAGGAGAAGGGATATTGATAGGGCCAGGGCCTTGATGAAGGTCCCAAAGGAACTAGGAGGACATGAGTTCCAGGGGAGAAGTAAAGAAATTAGCCTTGGGCAGAAGAGAAAGAAGATAGAGTCAGTAAAAACACAAAGGCAGCTTTGAAGAAGGGGGTAGAGGGATGACTTTGGTCTCAAGTAAGGTGGAAAAGACTTGTAATAATAAGAGCTACCATTTTACAGAGGGAGAAACTAGATAGACAGAAATAAAGTGACTTGCCCAGGGTCACACAGCTAGTTAGTGACAAGCTGGATTAGAACCACTGTACCACTCGGCTGCCCCAGGGATGTTGCAGCGATTCTGATGGAAACGTTGGGGGCAGGAGTAGGATTGAGGTTCTTAGGCTAGAAGAAAAGGTCTAGAAAAGGCACTGTAGAAAAGGCTAGGACCAGAAAATTGGGCAATAGCAAATTTCCTTGCAGACTACATGAGCAAAATCCTCTATACCAAGTTGAAACTCAGGTTTGATGCTGATGCCTTATCACAGCAAGGAGGTGGTCCCAAATTATCCGAGCAGAGCATAATCTCTGGCAGGTCCTACCAAGCTGTAAAGCTTCCTCGTGTGGGCATGGTAATAGAGGGTATTTCCATGATCCAAGGACCAGGCTAGCAAAGTTCAAACTGTCTTATTACCAGAAGTTTGTCCAGGATCTTATAAAGCCACTTTCTAAGTAAGGCATGGAGGCCATGTCATCAGTTTCTATGGAGAAGAGAACTCCCATAGATGAAGCCACACGTCCTTGGTCCACTGACATTTTTTAAATGCCTAACAATATCTTGTGGGCCTGGAAGTCTTCCTGACCCCAGCTCAACTGATAAAACCCCAGAAGAGAGCAGGTAAGAGAGATGAATTTTGAATGTATTGAAGTGAAAAGGCATGTCTATACCCTGTGGTTACCCTTTCCCAAAGGTAAAGGAATTAGATGGTTAATTTGCCTTTGGCTGGCAAAAGATTAGCCATTCTTCTGGTGACCTTAAAATCAATCTTGTTGAGGCATTTGGTAATTCAGTGGATAGGGAGCTAGGCCTCAAGATGGGAGGTCCCAGATTCATCTCTGGCCTCAGACACTTCCCAGCTGTATGTCCCTGGACAAGTCACTTGACCCCCATTGCTAGCTCTTGACTTGGAGTCGGGAAGAGTCGAGTTCATCTCTGGCCTCAGAAATTTATTATTTGTGTGACCTTTAGTTGTCTGCCTCAGTTTCCACACAGCAAAATGAGGATAACAATAGCATCTACCTTCCAGGATTGTGGTGAAAATAAAATGAGATGATTAATTTCTGCCTTCTGCCCTGGAACCAATATTTAGTATAGATTCTAAGATGGAAGGTAAAGGTGGATTTTGATTTTTGTTTTTTAAAACAACATCTTGCCAGCCCTGAGGTTCAATGGAGGCAGGAAGCTTTGTGGACAGTTACTTTGTGCCTCTATCTCTTTCCCATTCATCTCATAAATAATGATGTCTTACACAGGTATAATTGGACCAGTAGGAGACACTATATCCAACACAAGTCAGAGGGAAAGGGAGGAAGGGAGGGATGGATGGCTGGGAGAAGAAGGAGCAGAGCAGAGCATTTAAGAGAGAGCCTGAATACAAGTTAACAGTCACAGAAACACTGACACCTACCCTGCGGAACAGTCCCAAGGATCAGAGGTGATGGCTCCAAAGAGAGAGACTGTGGGCATCCAAGAAAAAAAAACAGTTACAAAAGAAGGAGGGAGTAGCTGTGTGAGCTGTGGAGAGGACAGGCCAGTGGAGCCCAGCTGAGAGATCTGCCTGTCAGAGATGCTACTTCCAGGGGGAAGTAATGTGAAGACCCCCCAAAACAGAAAGAACTCTGGGGCCCTTGTGCTTGGACCACATTATCGGTACACTCTGCCCATTCATCCCATGGAGAGACACACCAAGATTTGGAGGTTTATAGGGAGAGTGTTTTATAGCTATTGTTCTTTTCCTAACCAATGCCTGTGCTTTGAACTCTTTGTGTCATCTGGTGGTTAAAGGTAGGTACACTATGGATGGAAGACACCCAAAAGCAAGGACACCAGGGTACCCCGAAACCTGGAAGGAGAAGCTTCTCTGGACACCAAGCCTTCAGCCTATGAGTGCCATCTTGAGGGGCTGCCCTTCAATTTGTCACTTGATTCTTTTCAAAGCACTTTCCTTCACACCATCTTCATTCCCCAACAAGCCTGGGAGGTAGGCAGGTCAGGGATTACCCCTGTCCTTCTGGAGAGGAAACTGAGGCAACAAGTGACCAATATCCCCCAACTTGGGATCACCCCGGTCAGGCACAGATTATTAGAGCTGGAAAGGATCTTAGAGATCATCCATCTTACATGTAAGGAAAATGGAATTTGCAAAGGTTAAGTGACTTGCCCAGCACTTAATTAATTTAATGGCTGAACAAAGATTAGAAGCCAGGTTTTCTGACTGAACTAGTGTTCTTTCCATATACCATGATGCCTCCTCACTCCTACCCAGCCCGAGGTCTTCTTACTCCCAGCCTTCTCTTCTTTTTACTATGGCACCCTTAGATCATTTAGAATTAAGCTACATATTATTAAAGGCTTTCAAAATACAGCTCTATTTCCAATTTTCTAGAAACCAATACCTTCAGCTACTCAGAAACAACATGGCTTCTTTGGACAGTCAGCTAGTATGACAAGTTTTTGCTCTGTCCCATTTAGAGGCTTCCAAGCTTAATAAAACCGAAACAGAAGGCAATTATGATAGAAAATATAAAGACAGTAGAACTACTGTGTATGGGCACGTGTGCTGGTGGAGGAGGGGAGAGCAAGGAGGGCTGTTCGTGGACTTGAGTGTTGTTTGATACAGGCTGACTTCACACCCATGGCACAGAGTGGGTCTTCTACCAGGATGACTTCTTAATACAGCTGGCAGCAGAGGAAAATACCCAACTTGGAGATAGGGCAAAGAGGGAGGGGAAACTTAACAGCTAATCAGAGGGGAACTATGAATGGCAGAAGAATTTGCCTGGTGTGAGTCATCTGAACTTTGTCCACTGAGGCTCTCCAAATTTGGGCTCATTGATGGGAGACCAAATGTGGTATTTCAGTAAAAACCCAGAGGTAAGAATGTGTCATAAGACTGACAATCGAATAGCTTTTTGCCAGAGCATTTGTTTAATTAGACTAAATTAGTAGAATTAAAGCCTTTCTCGTAAGCAATGATAAAGCTGTTTAAAAGGTGAGAAGAAATATCCTGGGAAATGAAATTTGGAGGTCTTTGAATTTAGGCAATCAGGTCAGGCTGACCTCTTTGTTATTAGTTCATTTACTTTTTATTTATTGCAAATTTAAAAATATTAACCACATTTGCCTTCCCCAAAAAAATATTTCTTTTTTTTTTAAAACCTTTGCCATTCCAAGGTAAGGGTTAAGTGACTTGCCCAGGGTCACACAGCTAGGATGTGCCTGGGGCCATATTTGAATTCAGGACTTCCTGTCTCTAAGCCTGGATCTCTGTCCACTGAGCCACCTAGCAGCCACCCAAAATTTCTTTCTGAAATTTTATCCTTTGTGATATATAGGAAGAGTCTCAAACAACTTTTTCCATCTATAACCTATAGGCTCATGTAGACACACTTTTATTTCCACTCTCATTCCTTCCAAAATCAGATTATATCTAACAGCATACGTTTAAGTATACTCAATTTTTTTTTTGACCTTAGGAAATCTCAATCTCAGTTCTAAGTCACTACCATCTCTGTTTCCTACACACAGGCATGTTAACTGAGTATGCCATTTCTTCTTCTCTCTGTCTCTCTGTGTCTCTGTCTCTTTTTCTCTCTCAGAAAGCATCATGGCATTCTACTAAGAGTATTATATTGCTCTCTAGGTTTCTAGTCCTAGCTGTCGCCAACAAGTCGAGTGTCCTTAGTTGGTCACTTCAACCCTCTGATCTTCAGTTCCTTCATCTCTAAAATGAGGGGATTAGACTCAAAGAATAATTTCCTTTTTCAAATCAGAGACCATTGTGAAGAACTGCTCTGCTGCTACAAATCCAACCATTAAGGGGGGAATGCTGTGCTTCCTCACTTCTGTCTCCATCTTTCCTTGGTCTTCTTCAAGTTTCAGCTTAAATCCTGCCTTCTGTAGGTCTCTCCCACCCTCCCCAATAGCTGATGCCTTCTCCACCCAGACAACTTTCCATCTACTCTGGATGTATCTGGCATGTACCTTGTTGTCTCTCCCATTGGAATGCAAGCTCTTTTTTTTTTTTTTTAATATATTTTATTTGGTCATTTCCAAGCATTATTCGTTAAAGACATAGATCATTTTCTTTTCCTCCCCCCCCCAACCCCCCATAGCCGACGCGTAAGTCCACTGGGCATTAGATGTTTTCTTGATTTGAACCCATTGCTTTGTTGATAGTATTTGCATTAGAGTGTTCATTTAGAGTCTATCCTCTGTCATGTCCCCTCAATCTTTGTATTCAGGCAGTTGCTTTTTCTCGGTGTTTCCACTCCCATAGTTTATCCTTTGCTTATGAATGGTGTTTTTTTCTCCTGGGTCCCTGCAAGTTGTTCAGGGACATTACACCGCCACTAATGGAGAAGTCCATTACGTTCGATGATACCACAGTGTGTTTGTCTCTGTGTACAATGTTCTCCTGGTTCTGCTCCTCTCGCTCTGCATCACTTCCTGGAGGTTGTTCCAGTCTCCATGGAACTTCTCCACTTTATTATTCCTTTTAGCGCAATAGTACTCCATCACCAACATATACCACAGTTTGTTCAGCCATTCCCCAATTGATGGGCATCCCCTCATTTTCCAGTTTTGGGCCACCACAAAGAGCGCAGCTATGAATATTTTTGTACAAGTCTTTGTGTCCATTATCTCTTTGGGGTACAGACCCAGCAGTGCTATGGCTGGGTCAAAGGGTAGATATTCTTTTGTCGCCCTTTGGGCATAGTTCCAAATTGCCCTCCAGAATGGTTGGATCAGTTCACAGCTCCACCAGCAATGAATTAATGTCCCTACTTTGCCACATCCCCTCCAGCATTCATTACTTTCCTTTGCTGTTATGTTAGCCAATCTGCTAGGTGTGAGGTGATACCTCAGAGTTGTTTTGATTTGCATCTCTCTGATTATAAGAGATGTAGAACACTTCTTCATGTGCTTGTTAATAGTTTTGATTTCTTTATCTGAGAACTGCCTATCCATTTCCCTTGCCCATTTATCAATTGGAGAATGGCTTGATTTTGTGTACAATTGATTTAGCTCTTTATAAATATGAGTAATTAAACCTTTGTCAGAGGTTTCTATGAAGATTTTTTCCCAATTTGTTGTTTCCCTTCTGATTTTAGTTATATTGGTTTTGTTTGTACAAAAGCTTTTTAGTTTGATGTAGTCAAAATTATTTATTTTACATTTTGTGATTCTTTCTATATCTTGCTTGGTTTTAAAGCCTTTCCCCTCCCAAAGGTCTGACATGTATACTATTCTGTGTTTACCCAATTTACTTATGGTTTCCTTCTTTATGTTTAAGTCACTCACCCATTTTGAATTTATCTTGGTGTAGGGTGTGAGGTGTTGATCTATTCCTAGTCTCTCCCACACTGTCTTCCAATTTTCCCAGCAGTTTTTATGAAATAGTGGATTTTTGTCCCAAAAGCTGGGATCTTTGGGTTTATCGTATACTGTCTTGCTGAGGTCGCTTTCCCCCAGTCTATTCCACTGATCTTCCTTTCTATTTCTTAGCCAGTACCAAATTGTTTTGATGACTGCTGCTTTGTAATATAGTTTTAGGTCAGGGACTGCAAGGCCCCCATCATATGTGTTTTTTTTCATTATTTCCCTGGATATCCTTGATCTTTTGTTCTTCCAAATGAACTTTGTTATGGTTTTTTCTAAATCAGTGAAGAAGTATTTTGGTAGTTCAATGGGTATGGCACTAAATAGATAAATAAGTTTGGGTAGGATGGTCATTTTTATTATATTGGCTCGTCCTATCCATGAGCAGTTAATGTTTTTCCATTTGTTCAAGTCTAGTTTTAGTTGTGTGGCGAGTGTTTTGTAGTTGTGTTCATATAGTTCCTGTGTTTGTCTTGGGAGGTAGATTCCTAGGTATTTTATTTTGTCTAAGGTGATTTTGAATGGGATTTCTCTTTCTAGTTCTTGCTGCTGAGCTGTGTTGGAGATATATAGAAAAGCTGATGATTTATGTGGGTTTATTTTGTATCCTGCAACTTTGCTAAAGTTGTTGATTATTTCAATTAGCTTTTTGGTTGAATCTCTAGGATTCTTTAAGTAGACCATCATGTCATCCGCAAAGAGTGATAACTTGGTCTCCTCCTTGCCTATTTTGATGCCTTCAATTCCTTTATCTTCTCTAATTGCTACTGCTAGTGTTTCTAGTACAATGTCAAATAGTAGAGGTGATAATGGGCATCCTTGTTTCACTCCTGATCTTATTGGGAATGCATCTAGTTTATCCCCATTGCAGATGATATTAGCTGTTGGTTTTAGATATATACTGTTTATTATTTTTAGGAATGACCCTTCTATTCCTATGCTTTCTAGTGTTTTTAATAGGAATGGGTGTTGTATTTTATCAAAGGCTTTTTCTGCATCTATTGAAATAATCATGTGATTCTTGCTAGTTTGCTTGTTGATGTGGTCAATTATGTGGATGGTTTTCCTAATGTTGAACCAGCCCTGCATCCCTGGTATGAATCCTACTTGATCATGGTGAATGATCCTTCTGATCACTTGCTGGAGTCTTTTTGCTAGTATCCTATTTAAGATTTTTGCATCTATATTCATTAGGGAGATTGGCCTATAGTTTTCTTTCTCTGTTTTTGACCTGCCTGGTTTTGGAATCAGTACCATGTTTGTGTCGTAAAAGGAGTTTGGTAGAACTCCCTCTTTGCTTATTATGTCAAATAGTTTGTATAGTATTGGGATTAACTGTTCTCTGAATGTTTGATAGAATTCACAGGTGAATCCATCAGGCCCTGGGGACTTTTTCTTTGGAAGTTCTTTGATGGCTTGTTGGATTTCAATTTCTGATATGGGATTATTTAGGAATTCTATTTCCTCTTCTGTTAGTCTAGGCAGTTTGTATTTTTGTATATATTCATCCATTTCTCCTAAATTGGTGTATTTATTGCCATATAATTGGGCAAAGTAATTTCTAATGATTGCCTTAATTTCCTCCTCATTGGAGGTGCTGTCCCCCTTTTCATCTTTAATGCTGTGAATTTGCTTTTCTTCCTTCCTTTTTTTAACTAGATTGACCAGTACCTTGTCTATTTTGTTTGTTTTTTCAAAGTACCAGCTTCTTGTCTCATTTATTAAATCAATAGTTCTATCACTTTCGATTTTATTAATTTCTCCCTTAATTTTTAGGATTTCTAATTTGGTTTTCTGCTGGGGGTTTTTAATTTGATCGCTTTCCAGTTTTTTCATTTGCATTTCCAATTGATTGATCTCTGCTCTCCCTTGTTTGTTAATATAAGCATTCAGGGATATGAATTTACCTCTGATTACCGCTTTGGCTGCATCCCAAAAGGTTTGGAAGGATGTTTCGCCATTGTCATTTTCCTCGATGAAATTATTAATTGTTTCTATGATTTCTTCTTTAACTAAACGGTTTTGGAGTATCATATTGTTTAATTTCCAATTGGTTTTAGATTTGGTTTTCCATGTACCATTACTAATCATTATTTTTATTGCCTTGTGATCTGAGAAGGCTGCATTCATTATTTCTGCTTTTCTGCATTTGTGTGCTATGTTTCTGTGACCTAATGTATGGTCAATTTTTGTGAATGTGCCATGTGGTGCTGAGAAGAAGGTGTATTCCTTTTTATCCCTATTTATTTTTCTCCACATGTCTATTAATTCTAATTTTTCTAAGATTTCATTCACTTCTTTTACCTCTTTCTTATTTATTTTTTGATTTGATTTATCTAAATTTGATAATGGTTGGTTTAAGTCTCCCACTAGTATGGTTTTATTGTCTATTTCTTCCTTCAATTCTCCTAGTTTCTCCATTAGAAATTTGGGTGCTATATTATTTGGTGCATACATATTGATTAATGATATTTCCTCATTGTCTATAGTCCCTTTTAACAAAATATAATTACCTTCCCTATCCCTTTTGATCAGGTCTATTTTTGCATTGGCTTTATCAGATATCATGATTACCACTCCTGCCTTCTTTCTATCAGTTGAAGCCCAGAAGGTCTTACTCCATCCTTTAATTCTGACCTTGTGGGTGTCAACCCGCCTCATGTGTGTTTCTTGAAGACAACATATGGTAGGGTTTTGGATTCTAATCCATTCTGCTATTCGTCTACGTTTTATGGGTGAGTTCATCCCATTCACGTTCAAAGTTATGATTGTCATTTGTGGACTCCCTGGCATTTTGATTGCCTTCCCTAATTCTAACCTTTTCTTCTTCGGCTCTACCTTTTAGTCCAGTGATTTACTTTGAAACAGTCCCCCTTGTCCCCTCCCTTGATGTTTCCCTTTTTAGTCCCTCCCTTTTTGTTCCCTCCCCCTCCCCCCTCTCTTACCCTCCCTTTTTGTTCTCCCTCTCCCCCTCCCCCCCTTGGTTTTCCCTTCTCCTTACCCTTGTTGGGTAAGATAGAATTCAAGATCCCAATGGATCTGGAGGTTTTTCCCTCTCAGAGCTGATTTCCCTGAGATTGAGGTTTAAGTAACCCCCCCCCCTCTCTTCCTCTCCTTCTTATAGGAGTTTTCTTCCCCTCCCCTTCCCATGTGAATCTTTGTGTGAGAATGATTATTCTATTTGGTCTTTCTTTACCCCCTATTTATACATTACATTTTCCCCACATGTTAGTATACATAGGTTGATATAAATGTAGTCCTTATAGAAGAGAGTTTGAGTAAAAGAAGAAGATAACATTTTCCCCTTTCCTTAATGTTTACCTTTTCAGGTATTCCTTGCTCTTTGATTTTCGGTATCAAACTTTCCACAGAGCTCTGGTCTTTTCTTTGCAAAAAGTTGGAAGTCTTCTATTTTGTTGAATGCCCATACTTTCCCTTGGAAGTATATAGTCAGTTTTGCTGGGTAGCTGATTCTTGGTTGGAGACCCAGCTCTCTTGCCTTTCTGAAGATCATGTTCCATGCCTTACGATCATTCAGAGTAGAACTTGCAAGGTCTTGGGTGACCCTGATTGGCATTCCTTTATATCTAAATTGTCTTTTTCTGGCTTCCTGTAGGATTTTTTCTTTTGTTTGATAGCTTTGGAATTTGGCAATTACATTCCTGGGAGTTGTCTTTTGGGGGTTTAGTGTAGAAGGTGTTCTGTGAGCTCTGTCAGTGGCTGTATTGCCCCCTTGTTCTAGGATCTCTGGGCAATTTTCTTTGATTATATCTTGTATCACCATGTCCAGTTTGGTGTTTATTTCTGGCTTATCTGGGAGTCCAATTATTCTTAAATTATCCCTTCTCCCCCTATTTTCCAGATCTATCACCTTGTCGGTGAGATATTTTATGTTCTCTTCTAATTTCTTGGTATTTTGGCTTTGCTTTATTGATTCTTGCTCTTTTACACGATCGTTGTCTTCCAGCTGCCTGATTCTGGCCTTTAAAGCCTGGTTTTCTTTTACAGTTTGGTCAAACTGGTTTTGTAGATGCGTGAATTTCTTTTGCATTATTTCCAACTTTTCCTCCCAGAAGGCTTCCATCTTTTTGGTCATTTCTGATTCAAATTCTTCATAGGTTTGTGGAGAGTTTCCATTTCCTTTGGAAGGTTTTGGAGCATTTTCTTTTATATTATCTTCTGTCTGCTCTGTATTTTGTATTTTGGCTCCATAGAATGTGTCCAAAGTCGCCCCTTTCTTCTTATTTTTCTTGGTATTTTGGGGCTTCTGTGGTTCTGTGGAGTTTGTCATCTCTGAATGTGGAGGATTAGTTTTTCTTGTCTCTTTCTGGTGTTCAGAGGCAGTCCTGGGCAGATAGTTCTATGGGCTTTCCCTGGGTTAAACTGAATATGCCTCACTGGAACTGGAATGGAAGGGTCGGACCACGAGGCCACACTCTCCCCCCGGCTCGCTTTCCGGAAGTTGCCTTCAGAATCGCTGGCCGTGAGGCTGTTTCGTCAGCCTGCGGGGGGGGATGGGCTGCCGCTTCCCCAAGCTCCGAGAGCACAGACTTTCACTGAGACTTGGATAGCAGGATCCAGCCTGTGAGGCTGTCTTGCCCACCCTGAGGGTTGCTGTTGTTTTGACCAGCTCTCTGCAGCGGAAGCCCCAGGCAGTAACTTTCACCGGGACTGTAGAAGGCCCTGAGGGTTGTTGTTTCCGAGGACCCTGCTCTCTGAGCCGGCCGGGCTGCGGCTTCCGGGAGCCTTGGACTCTGCGCTCCTACCCCTGAGGTCCGAGTGATCTCGGGTTCTGGCTTTTAAGGGGAGCCGTACCTTTTGAACCGGGTCCAGGTCCAGGAGGAGGGTTCCCAGGGTCTGTGCTGTTGATCGTTTTGAATTTCGGCGCCTTAGGAGCTTATCGTTTGAGATTGGTCGGGAAGGGTTTTCCGGAGATCTGAGCTTTAGCTTTCTCTAAGCCGCCATCTTAACCGGAAGTTGGAATGCAAGCTCTTTGAGGACTGTTTTGGCCTCCCTTTGTAAATACTTCCTCTCTGCCCAAATAGGGGAAAAAATGGAAACTTTAGGAAGAATGCCATAAGATGATCATAGAATCATAGATTTAGCATTACAGGCTCTTGAGAGATTCCAATGTTCTCATTTTACAAATGAGAAAACAGAGGCCCAGAGAGAATAAGTGACTTGTCTGAAGTCCCACAGGTAACAAGTAACAGGGCCAGTACCACTACTTTCATATTCATTCTTAATTATTTTTTGCTTTCATTTTTTTTTTGCTTTCATTGTATGTATATGACTTTTTGAAATCTAATTTGATCCATGAATTCCCTTTTAATGTACATTGTTTTTTTAGACAGTTCTCCCTGCTCTTCTTCACTGGAATCTTCTGGTTATTATCAGAATCCTCTGTTGAAAGAATCTCATCCTTCTTGGGGTTACTTTTCTGTAAAATTTTAGGCCATGGGATCCAATTTACATTTCTTTTAAGCTCTTTGAGAGTCTTTCTCCCAAAATCTAGGGTACATGTCAGACTATGTCCACAGTTCCCCTCTTTATCCCAAATTCTAAAGTGGAGTTTCTGGGTGATACAGTAGGAAAAAGTACTAGATTTGGAACTGGAAAATGCCTGGTTCTAAAACCTGGCCCTATCTCAAAAATTCCCAAAATAATGAGATAAAGTAGAAGACCTATTTAAGGTGTCAGGTCTGGAAAGCAGCTGTGAGTCCTATTTTCTACTGCCAGGGTCATGAAGTTCCAGTACAAATGAAGACTCAGTTATTCTCAATTGAAATGACTGTTCCACTTTATAAACTTAAGTTTCATAACAATCATATAATTTCAAAGCTCTCCTTTTTGATCTCTTCCACTGGTTTATCTTCATCCTCCCAAAACTCTAAATGTAGCTGATTCCCAAGGAGAGATCTTCTTCCTCTATACTCTCTCTTGGGAATCTTATATACTCCCAGGGTTTCAATTAGTATCTCTAAGGAAACGATTATAAATCTATAATTCAGTCCCAACCTTTCCTCAGAGCTCTAGTCCCACGTCTCTAACCATGTGCCAGATGGCTACACCTGGGCTTCCTGCACACATCTCAGATTCAATATGTCCAAAACTGAACTACTCATCATAAACCTGTTCCTCCTTCTCATTTGTCTATTTCTGTTGCTGGCATCTGCCAGCATCCTTCCTAGTCACCCAAGGCCCCAAATGGATCATCTTTGACTTTATCCTCATTCTCACTTCACATACTCATGATTATTTGTTGATATCAAATAGTCAGGCAATCTCAATTAGCTTTTAGAAAGGGGTTGTTCTTTTTTTTAATTGAATTTATTTTTTCCATGGTCACATGATTCTTGTTGTCTCCCTCCCCTTTTCCCTCCCCTCTCCTGGAGCTGACAAGCAATTCCATTGGGTTAAACATGGATTATCATTCAAAACCTATTCCCATATCATTCATTTTTGTAATAATCTTTTAAAATCAAAACACCAAATCCTATACCCATATAAACAAGTGGTAAATCACGTTTTCTTCTGGATTTCTATTCCCACTGTTGGGAAAGGGGTCATTATTAAAGTGATGGGAAGAGCTGGTATAAAACACTGCCTCAGAAGATGATCCACTCTTCCACCAAGACACAGAGTCCAGGGCAAAGGGGCTTAAAGAAGAGGGTATATGAGGCAAAGGGGTAACTCATAGCTCTTTAAAGGTCTTTCGCTGGAAGATCAGGAAGTTGCCCTGGAGTATATTAAGTAAGGCTTTTCCACTGGGCTCTTGAAGGAGCTTGGATTGTGCTTTATTCATCTTTTGAAGTCTATATTTGGCCACCAGTGCAAATGCTGCCACCAACTATTATAGGAACACTGTTTAGGATCCTGGTGGAAAGATGGAAGGTTCAAAATCCAGTGGACCTTTCTGGGCTCACAAGGTCTTCCTCTGTCCAAGGAAGTGAAGAGGTGGCCATGGGCCAGGCGATTCTGTTTCAAAGCAGCTCTCTCCTCCTCATCACTAGACACTCAAATCTTGATTCTACCTGGTTTTTATGCAGGCTCCAGAGGACAAACAACAAGTCTCTCAGCAAGTCTTATCACCCAGGGAGGAGACCAGGTTCTGTTCATACCTCGTGAACATAACATATGAGTTATATTCCCACGAGGTAAATGTATCAGGGCTAAACAGGGTAGAGGAGTTTCAACGGTAACCTTAACAGAAGTACAGCTGGTCCCTCCCACATTGCGACTTGCCCTATCAGGGGTTGGCATAAGAAATTAAATGGGAATTTTGGCGGAGCTTTGTGGAAGTCACAGATGATGCACGAAGGTCAGTAGATGACACAGAAAAAGTTTAGAAATTCAGAAATGCATCAAATACATGCATAGTATTGTATAATGTCAATAAGTTTTATCATTTAATACCATAATTATATATAATTTTCCAAATTTTACCATAAGGTATTGCAAAACTCCCATTATAAGAAAAAGAAAAAATTCAGACTTTTAATATAGAGAGAGCACCAAAAAATTTTACTCAGATTTTCCAGATCAGGGTACCACATCCCTAAGCCCCGTGATATGGGATACTTATACTATATATATAGATTCAAGTTATACCTAGAGAGTAAGGCAGCTAGGAGCACCATGGTGCACAGAGTACCAAGTTTGGAGTTCAATCTGAATTCAGTCCAGCCTCAAACACATCCTAGCTCTGTGATTCTCGGCAAGTCACTTAACCTGTTTGCCACAATTTCCTCAATTGTTAAATGGGGACGATGATGGCACCTACCTGCTATAATTGTGCTGAGGATAAAATGAAATAATGTTTATAAAGCTCTTTGCAAATCTTAAGGCACTTTATAAATACTATTAATGTTACTTCCAGAAATGGCATAGGGAATAGTTAAATAGAGATGTTTCATTTCTTTTTTTTTTTAAACCCTTACCTTCCGTCTTGGAGTCAATACTGTGTATTGGCTCCAAGGCAGAAGAGTGGTAAGGGCTAGGCAATGGGGGTCAAGTGACTTGCCCAGGGTCACACAGCTGAGAAGTGTCTGAGGCCAGATTTGAACCTAGGACCCCCTGTCTCTAGGCCTGATTCTCAATCCACTGAGCTACCCAGCTGCCCCCCTAAAATATTAGCCATCTTGAAACCTCCTGCTTACCTTCCCAATTTCTTTGGTGTGCTTACTGTTTCAAGCCACCTCCTCCTACGGGTAATGAAAGGGATTATAGGAGGTATTATCTCCAAGAAGGATCACTCTTGGAGTCAGGAACTGCAGACACTAGGATGCAGAGGAAACCAGGGAGAAATGCCAGGGGTTGAAATGGTCTCTGAGCCTTTGCCCCAGTCACTGCAATTTCTGAGAACTATCCCTGTTCTGTCTCCAGCCAGCACTCCACCTGCTGGCTCCTTATTGACTGTTCTAGTTCCTAGATCCAACTTTCTAGTCAAGGGGTTTAGTATAGACCAGACTGCAGAAAGGACCACAAATTCTAGTAGTAATTGCAGTGAGGCAAGAACTCCTAACTGGAGTACTTTTGCTTTCCCTGTCTCTGTACTCAAATGGTGGCAAGAAGTCACTCTTGGACTGAGTCCTGATTCCCAACATTGGTGACTGTTAGTCCAAAGGGCCATTCTGTGACTCACCATCACCCAGAAGCAACCAAGTACATTCATATCATGCCTCCACATCCCAGGCAGACTCCTCACCCCAGGCAAGAAAGAAAATACAGTTCAAGTCTCAAGGGGAAACCAAGGGAACATTCAATCTGGGTATACCCACATCGAGGCTTTGACAGGACTCTCACACAGTTTTTGGTCAACACTCAGATCTCTTCCTCTCCATCTCTGCATGTGTCTCTCCCTTACACCATCCTTTCTCAAGAGTTGTGCCAAGGCTTACAATAACTCTAAGGCTTTTGGGTGGCAGGGAAAATATGACACCAGTCAGAGACCAGACACCCGTGGGTGGAGGGAGGGAAAGGGGTGATCCTTGGGAGCATCTGGTCAGTTATCTGTTTCCCTAAAACGACTATCAGCTGAGGCCCTGGGAGAAATGATTATTAGAGAGTAGATAAGGAATCCTGGCAGGCGCATCCTGGCATGGGCACCAGTTAATAAGAGTAAAGCAGAAAATTAATTACCTCCTTTCTAGAGAAAAGGGAGAAAGTCCTATGCTATTCATAGAGATGCTCTGCATGGATTTTCTTTTTCTTCAATCTATGGCATAGAGGGAAAAGAAAAATAAAAATACAAAGATTCAAAAAGAGAAACAGAGTTTGTTTCTTCTTATGGCAGAGAAACAAATGTACCTCTGGTAGCTGAGGAAGAATAGCACCTGCCAGCAGCCCAGGAAAACAGAAACAAGTACTTTTTTTTAACCCTTACCTTCCACCTTAGAATCAATACAGTGTACTGGTTCTAAGGCAGAAGAGTGGTGATGGCTAGGCAATGGGGGTTAAGTGACTTGCCCAGGGTCACACAGCTTAGAAGTGTCTGAGGTCAGATTTAAACTCAGGTCCTCCTGTCTGTAAGCCTGGCTCTCAATCCACTGGGCCACCCAGCTGCCCCCTGCAAGTATTTTTAATATCAAGTTGGTCTGAAGTCTCAGTCTTCTGTATCAACTCCAGGAAGATTTGACTAGAAGATATGACTGAGAGTAAGTTTGAAAGAAGTATTGTTGTAAAAATCTGGAGTTATCTTGTATTACAATACAAGTCTGGAGCAATTAAGTGGTGTTTGGTAATGATTATAGATTAGTAAAAATAAGTACTAAACTATTTGGGTGTTAATTTTTTTAAGTTTTTGAAATTATTTGTTTGGCTGTTTGATATTTATAAGCTTGTTTCAAATAGTTATATTTTTAGGTAGCATTTCCCTTTAAACTACTCCCCCAATTCTCCAGTTGGGCCCCAGACTGCTACCCAGAATTCTAAGAGTAAACCTTTGGGACTACACTTCTAACACTATATAGTTCATGAGCCACCACCAGTGTGTTTTCCATTTACAGTAATTCAGTTAATTCAATTAGCTCTGAGACAAATAAGAAAAGTCATTTAAATTATTCTGTCCACACCTCCTGCCCCCAAACTGGGGACACTTCCACAAATATAGAACTCATCCATGGAAAGAGTGAGCTAAAACTCTAAATTCAATAGTAGTGAGGGAGGCCCCACATACAGGATACATATAGAAAAGGCAGATCACAACTCCTGATACTGCAGGACCTGAACATCCTTTCTCTTTTTGTAGAGTCCTTGGGGTACAGCATTACTGGTGAGCTGCTTCTTGGGGACCATTCTTCTCCAGTCTGACTCTGCTCTGCTGCCAGTGATCATGTTGCTTGAAGCGGTTACCATCCTTGATGTCTTTCTCTCTGTATTCATATCTGTCTGAAGTAGCTATCTTTGCTCCCTTCTGGATGCAGTGTCTGAAAATGGTCCAGCAGCTTCCCTTTCCAAATTACATGGCCAAGAGGCAGGGGAAAAGAGGAGGATTTCCTTCTTCCTCTCACAGAGGTCTCAAGACCTCCTCAGGTAGCTTCTGGCTTGCAATCTCTCCCACTCTCAAACAGTTTAATTTTAGTAGTGTTTAGCTACTTCAGGTCCTCAGAGCTGTAGCTAATGTGTTTCATGAGCCAATCATATCTCTCCCTTCTTGACTTGGAGAGAATCCATAGTCTCATAAAGAGACCATAGGGTACTACTATCCTCTGTTAAAATCTCAACAGTGAAAGAACGCTATCCACATCCCAAAAAAGAACTGTGGGAGTAGAAACGCAGAAGAAAAACATTTGCTTGATCACATGGTTCAATGGGGATATGATTGAGGGTGTTGACTTTGAATGATCACACAATTGTAAATATTAATAATATGGAAATTGGTTTTGATGAATGATACATGTAAAAGCCAGTAGAGTTGCCCATTAGCTATGGGAGGGGAGAGGAAAGAGGTGTAGGGAAAGAACATGAATCATGTAACCATGGAATAATATTCTAAATTAATTAAATAAATAGATTTTTAAAAAATAAAATAAAATCTCAATAGTATGGCTATATTCTATGACTATATCTACTGGGGTGGGGTTGAAATAAAGAGAATAATCACCTCCTCCTTTCCTCACATTTACAGAAAAGAAACTGTTTAAAAAAAGAGAGAGAAAATCTAAGTTGAAATCTGAATTTCAGATAAAGCATATATGTTGAAGTTCAGAGTTGCTGGAAATAGTAATCCAATAGACTATGAATTGTTGCTTGGAGGGACTCTTATATTTCTCATTGTATACTCAGTGCCTAGTAGACAGTTCTTCACATATGGCAGGTACTCAATAAATGTTCATTGAGTTGATTTAGTTCCAACACCCACAAAAGTCCTGTTCTGTTTTTCAAGAGTATTTTATTTTTTCCTCATTTACAGGAAAAACCCAACCCTCAAACTTCAAGAAGTCAGCATGGATCAGTGGAAGGAACACTGCTTCTAGAGTTGGAGGACCTAGGGTTAGACCCTGTTTCTCTACTTTCTGTTGGGTTAGATCCTGTTTCTTCACTTTCTGTCAGGTTAGACCCTGTTTCTCCACTTTCTGTTGGTGTAACCTTGGGCAAGTGATTTAACTTTTCTGGTTAAGTTCCTCCCTCCTCATCTGTCAAATGAAGGACTTGGACTGGATGGTCTCTGAAGTGATGCAATGGATAGAGTGCCAGTACTAGAGTCAGGAAGACCCAAGTTCAAATATAACTTTATATATTTACTAATTGACCTCACTTGCACAATGGAGGTAATAATAGCATCTCCTTCCAGGATTATTATGAGGAATGAATGAAATAATAATTGTGAAGCACTTAGCCTGACACAAGGAGAGACCAAACCAAATGGACAACTTGGTTCTGCTTAATTAATATCAAACAAGGTATCACACATGGACAATACACAAGCTAAAGGTGTTCGCCACTGATATAAAGTAGTTCATCTCTGAAATGTCTGCCTGTTCCTGTTCTGGAAAGATATTATAAAGTCCCAGAACATGACAGAACTCCTTCAAAGAGATTCACTCAAAAGAGTTCAACACAGGAAAAAACAAATGGAAGACAAATGTTTATTGCCTACACTATAAAATGCAGTTAGATTGATAGTCCATTGAATGATGCTATCAATACATTTATCCTGGGCAGTCACTAATAGTGGAAAATGGACTCAGAATTGAATAGAAGGAAGAAAAGTCACTGGATTGCATATCAGAAATAACAGTAATTTTAACCTAATATATGCAAAAAAATCTTTTCAATAGCACATTTTCCTGGTGATGCTATATGGCTATGAATCATGGAGAATCATTTGAAGAATTAAGCTGCAAGTGATCTAAAGGGTCAGAGAAGAACGGTGGTTTTCAGCAGGTTTCTGCACATTACCAATATTGTCTTGCTTGGAAAAAGTGCCTAAAAGATATCACGTAGAAAATGTATGGTTAGAAAAGAGATGGATTGGTCATTTAGCAAGAGAACAGTAACAGACCAAGTACCACTTTGATACTCACAGAATATCAAAATGCCAAAAGTAAGACCTTCAGAAATTGGGTAAATCTTCCACAGAGGATTTATGAGAGGATGTAGACAAGAATCACCCGGGATATGTGGCAAATTGTTCTAATCTGCATTGTTGCAAGAACTGCCTACATGGATGAGATTGGACACCCACTGAAGTGCAGAGAACTTTCCAGTGGATTTCTGTATCTAAGCTAACACTGAGCAGCATTTTTCCTACTGGCTTTACGATTTAAAACTCTCTCCTGATTCCAAAGGGATTTCAGGCAGTAGAAGAATCAAAGGATATATCTAAATTTCAAAATGAAAATACAGCAGGACAAAAAGTAGTCCAGAGAAGCTAAGATGTGTATGACAGATTCCTGGAATGAGTTAGTTGTTGCAACTGAATACTGAATTTAGCTTTGAGCTTTCTGGAAAAGGACGAAAGTTAGATTATATAGTTTTTATTACTTGTTAAAAAGAAAGCATACAAGGAAGTTCATCTGAGAGAAAAGCTATCTATACATACTATCACACCGTTCAATGGGGGAACAAAATTTAGTAACCAAATTCCCTTGTTCAAATTACTTTACAGCTCAATAACTTATATAGGCTCTTTTATGGCACCACCACATGCCAAATTTTCTGGAACTATAGACAGTTGGCTAATATTTTGCTTGCAGTTAATTTGAAAAGTTGAATCTTTTTGCGGATTGACAGTCAAAATCTTCCTTTACACAATAATAGCCATTCTATAATCTCTTATTTGAAGCATATATTTTAAATTAAACTAATATTTTATCTCTTCTATTACTATATCAGGGCATATCCGTACTTTCTATCCAAAACCTGTTCCTTGTCTGACCTTGACATTGCTAATCCTGGCATTTGACTCACAGGGAAGATTTACAAAGCCAGCTTGGATCTGCTCATTTCAATGGAAGGCTCTTTGTATAGCACACTGAAGTCACACGGCTTTCTTCCACTGACCTTGTACTGTCTCTAAGACATTTCTTTGGTTTCTCTCCAGTTGGCTGTACCGCTCTCCCCTATAGCTGGCTCTCTTTTCTTCTGGACTACTTCTTTTAAGGTCAAGGCGGTAAGAAACCTTCTATCTTTACTAATATAGGTTGGGATGTACAGTTTTTCCTTTGGAATCAGAGGAGTGATTGGTATCTCTTTTGTTTTGTTTTGAATTTAACAAGAGGCTTAGGCAACACTTTCTTTGCCAAAATCAAAGGCATAAAAAACTTTTATACACTAATAAAGCACTTAAACTTGAACTTAAACACACGCCTTGGAAGACAAACCGACAAGAAATTAGGCATGACTGTAAACCAAAGAGAATTAAGTGACACAGACTATTTTGAAAACCAAGTATGGAGGAGATCTCAAAATCACAGTGTTATCAGATATACTGTCTCACCATTAAGAAGAATTCATACATGTAAATCAAACCCTTTTGGCCTCTATTCTAACCATTTCTGAAAAAAATCCAAGGAAAAAGTTATGACCTTTCTAATAAAGTGTTTTGTGAACTTCACTGACATAACCGTCAAACTTTTGTTTCAGTGTTTAAAAACAAATACCTTTTGTTGAAGTTTGAACCTACAATATCTTGTTCTTCCCTTGGACTTGGCAAATAAGTGACAAGCTTTAATCCTATCCTGCAAGAGCAAGGGGTGATGCCTGACTACAGGCTTTACAAGAAAACTCTCCTAACAAGAGTCTGTAATAAAAATCTCGACAATTAAGTTCCAAATGAAAATGAAGAATTCCACTTGATGTTTTTTCCGAACTCTTTATTGCAACTGTTCCAACTTTGCTTTGAAAATACAGATCTGAAGACAATTAGCTTCACATTCCAATAATTCCGGGGGACCATTATACTAGGAATTTGTTAGCTTTGCTAGTTTTATGATCACAACTGTACTGCTAAGCCTAGGTCACAAAGACCTCTAGGTGAAAGGCTATGGGAGGATCAGTGCAAATATGGTACTGCTATTAAGAAAGCAAATGAAAGATTGCTGACTGATAAACATCATGCTTTTATTATTTTTAACCCTTGTCTTTTGTCTTAGAATCATTATTAAGTATCAATTCTTTTTTTTTCTTTTTAAAAAAATATTTAACTTTTGTCTTAGAATCAATGCTAAGCATTAGTTCTAAGGCAGAAGAGGTGAAAGGGCCAGGCAATGGGGGTCAGGTGACTTGCCCAGGGTCACACAGCTAGGGAGTGTCTGAAGCCACATTTGAACCCAGGACCTCCCATCTGTAGGCCTGCCTTTCCATCCATTGGGCCATCTAGCAGCCCCCTAAGTATCAGTTCCAAAACAGAAGAATGGTTAGGGCTAGGCCACAGGAGTTAAGTCACTTGTCCAGGGTCACATATCTAGAAACTTTCTGAGAACAAATTGAACCCACTCCAGACCCATCACTCTATCCACTATGCTACCTGGCTGCCACTAAACTTCACACATTTATACAAGGATAGTGTACATTATTAGATCAAATTCATTTGTTTTCAGTGAATGTAGAAGACAAATTAAAAGTTAAAGTACATATTACATTTATCATATCCTTCCTGCAGGCAAGGTCAGTTGCTTTCTTTTTTTTTTTAAACCCTTACCTTCTGTCTTGGAGTCAATATTATGTATTGGTTCCAAGGCAGAAGAGTGGTAAGGGCTAGGCAATGGGGGTCAAGCGACTTGCCCAGGGTCACAAAGCTGGCAAGTGTCTGAGGCCAGATTTGAACCTAGGACCTCCCATCTCTAGGGCTGGTTCTCAATCCACTGAGCACCCAGCTGCCCCCCAGTTGCTTTCTAAAAGAAAGAAATTAAGTCTGGCATTATTTCTTTTGACTAACTCACATAAGCCATTAATTTGTCAACTTGCTATTTATTCTTCAGTTCCTTGCAAATTGACGTTCCCCAAAATTAATTGCTGCAGATCCTTTCTAGTTATAAAAGACTTGCCATCTCATTCCATATTGTCTGATTTTTTTTTTTGTTATATTTAGTTACCTCCTGAGATGTAGTCAGCCTTCCACAAACATTCCTCTCCTCTCTCTAAGGAAGTGTGCTCGCAAGGGGTTTACAACCTAACTGAAAAGGTGCAAAGTAAAAATGTAAAATCAAAAAGTAAGTAACAGTTAAGGCCAACAATAGAAGAGGGGCTACAAGACAGAGCATGTTAACTGCCAAATACATTCTATGGATTATAGTTGTTCTAACTGGCACCATCTAAGGCTTTCATAAATGTTTTTTCTATAAGAGACTGGAAAAAAGGAAAGGCACTTCACCCTTGGAAAGGCTTCCCGGAGTGAGCTACAGATTTTGAGAGATGGGTCGTATTTGGGTAAGAAGAGGAAATGGCATTTCAAGTGGGTGGAAAAGTTATGGGCAAGAGCAAAATAACAGGAAAGTGGAAGTCTGTTCAACAGAGAATGTGGATCAGCCAGGCTCAAATAAAGAGCCTGGGAAGGGGAGAATTACAGAAAAATATGAAGAGGGTAGGGTAGAGTCAAACCATGCAATACTTTGCTATGATTTAATGAATCTATTAAAAATAACATTTTATTGATATCTCTTGTTTTCACGTCTCCTATATTTTCTAGTACTTCTATCCTCTTTCCCCTTTATATCCCTTGCAACTAAGGATAAAAAAAATGGGGTGGGAAAGTTAATCAAAACTAATATGTAAAAAAAAAAGTCTAACTTTATATACTATTGAATTAATTCTTATTAACACTGCTGCATTAATTTCACTAGGCCTAGCTGAATTAAAAGAAATTGCCAGACATGCTTGCTAGGAAAAATCAGAATAAAAAAGCCTAAACATTATTTGGTAAAATAAAAGATTGAGATGGAAAAAAGTGAAGCTTTGAGGGGAAACTGAGGGGGGGGGTTTCATAAGAAAAATATATCTAGTCAGAGGCTCCCTTCATAAGATTATCCTTCTAAAATAGGCCTAAGTATTCAACTATCATGGGCCTTAGATTCAACAGAAAAACCCCACTGTCTTAGGGGTTCCCATATGTAAAAGTAACTTTTGCTTTCAGAAACCAGTTTTTTCTTTTTTTAATTAATTAATTAATTTATTTAATTTTGAATATTTTTTCCGTAGTTACATAATTCATATTCTTTCCTTCCCTTCCTCCCACCCAGCTTCTGGAGCCAATGAGCAATTCCACTGGGTTTTACATGTATCATTGATCAAGACCTATTTCCATATTATTGATATTTGCCTAGAATCCATTTTTAAAAGCCACCATATGACATTTTAAAAACACATAGCATTTGGAATATATATCTTCAAACAAGTCAAAGAATCGCATTCTTGAGATAAAGAATGGAAAAATCATTACCACAGGCATTTTGAAATTTTGTTTAATGATACAAAATTTAAACATATATATGTCTGCTCATGATTCATATCATAAGTCTTTAAGGGAGAAATTGAGAGAAGGAAAGGGTGTAGTGATTACTCTGGTTGAGAATAGATTTTATAAATATATTAATCACATAAGAAATTATTAACTGTTCATTATATGCTAAGCATTGGACTCAGGTTGCAGTCTGAAACAGAATTAGGGTTAGAATTTTTTTTTAACCAGTAATTATTCAATATTTTTTCCACTGGACCTCCTTTCCCCTTTGAACTGTCCTTTTCTAACAAAGAAAAGTAAAATGACCAACAAAGCAACCAAGCTTGACATTGGGTAAATTCTGCTTCTATAGCCTCCTATCTCTTTATAAAAAGGAGAAAAGTACTTTATGTCTTCTGTTCTTCAAGATTGTTCATTGCAATTAATTTGAGTTCAGTTGTCTTATACTGATGTTCTCATCTAGATTATTATAGTGATTCTTTATATTGTTTTTTTATTCTAGATTTTAAAATTGGCCTAACTTCAAGCAAGCCTGTCTGTGCTTCTCTGAATTCCTTGTATTTGTAGTTACTTATGGGGTAATAATATTCCATTATTTTCATTATACCACAATTTCACAGAATCACAGAATTTCAGAGTTGGGAGGGAGCCCCATGATTTTCTAGGCTATCCTGTACCTGACAAAAAAACTCAAGTATTCAACAAGTGGTAATCCAACCTTTACTTAAAGACTTCTATATAAGGGGGAAGTCATTACTTCCTCAGGTATCCTATTTCACTATCGAACAATCTTTAAACTAAACTAGTACAGGATCCTAGAGGGAGTCTACAATGTCTGCTGCCTGCTGTTTAGGATATCTAAGGGTGTGGATGGAGACTCATCTCCCACAGGCTGGCTACTAGGTGAAAAATTATTGACCCCAACAATCCTTGAAACAAAGCAAAATTTAAAAATGGTTCTTGGTTCTTCACAAACTCCTTATCTATCCACAGCAACAAAGGTAGGCTCATGGAAAAGGGAGTGGAGATTAATAAGGATTGCATAACTTTTACACAATCTCTAAAAGCTAATTTAACAGTTGCTACATCAAATGTGAGATCTTAGTCCAACAACGAATAGATTGGTATACTAATGAAAGAATTCAAATATATCTGTATCAACATTCTCATTATAAATCAACTGTGAATAGCTTAACAATTATCAACAAGGCAGGGATCCAAGACGATTCCAAGACACTCATGACAAAAAAGGCCACCACCATAAAAGGAACAGATGGAGTTCAAATGCAGACAATATATCATTCTTCATCTTATTTCCTCCATGAGTTTTTTTCTAGTGTAAGCAATATTTATCATGACTTCTTGAAGGCAGGGGAAGGTTGGGAGAGAGGAGAAAAAAACAATGAGACAGATTTTTGCACATAACTAATGTGAGAATTTGTTTCCCTTGGAGAAGTATATTTATTGTGATTTATTACACATTTAGAACAAATCAAGTATTATATTATTGTTATATTTATAAAAATAAAAATTACTGGTAACTAAAATGAATGAATGAATGAAACTAGAAGACACAAAGAAATTGAAACTAAGTGGAAGGTAGAGTTTATTTCATTGAGCACTTAAAGGCAAATAGAAGTCCATGAAATGATACTCGTGGTCATCCTACTTTGATTATGAAAATAAATGAAAAGGTCACTATGGGAACAATTGAAGCTTATTTCCAACATCTATTACAGAAGATGAAAAAGTAGAGATGTTATACAAAGGACTTGACCTACAAAACCAGGTTAACTATCTATCTAGTTACTTGGTGACTTCAAAACAAAAGTGGGCACAGAGGGGGCACAAGAGTGAAAAAAATTGGAATCTATATGTGGGGTTAAGTACAGAAAGAAAAGCCAAAGATTTGTAGACTAATAAATTTCATACCTGCATATCCTAAATATTTTCTTCAAGGAGATAGTAAGAAAGTGCCAGACAGGGCAAACATCTTATTACTGATGTGGGAATCACTTCCCAATTAGCTGACTATGCCAAGTCAGATCATCAACTAATAGAAACAAAGGTCAAACACAACATTAAATGCAAGGAATGAATAAAGGTGTGTACAAGGTACAAGGTACCATTGCTATCTCAGGTTCAATGTGTAGTGTCTTGGCTAATCAGGTTTACTTTAACAGTGAACCAGTTAACAGAAGAATGACAAGAAAATTATCAAGGCAGAAATAATTTACAGAATAGTTTGCCACTACCTGTTATAAAATTCAGTAAAGATAAAGAGGAATACAGAAGATTACTCATATTAATTATTGATCAGTTCCAAAACTAACTTTCTGAGTCAAAAGTAACGAATTAATATATTAGTATCTTCAGCATTATACAATGGAAAAACCCTCTGGAAGAAAGGTAATAACTAAAGTTAAGAAAAAAAGACAAGAATATAAGAAAATTCCAGATATCTCCATACTGATACTCTTTTAAGGAAATATACTCCCTTAAAGGAAAGTCATCAAAGTTGAGAAAAAAATCTATCCACCATCAATCAAGGGTCTGAAAATATGAAGACGCAAGGGTGATTTTAGAGGGTGGTAATGCTAATTTTCTGGCTCTGGTTTCAGCTTAATGCTCAGGTGCTGATGTATCAAATAATGAAGATAACTCCAATGATCTCCATTCTCATCGATCTTTTACTCATCAATCAACAAAGCATTTATTAAATATCTACTCTGTGCCAGGCCCTGCTACAAGATGAGGTTTGGGGAAAAGGAAAGCAAAATAGTTTCAAGAGAATAAATACTTTAACACTGTACTCAAATTTAGGTTTCTTAACATTCAGGTCTGGATGAAATTTAGTGTAACTTCCCTACATCTCCCTCTTCCCCTGCCTTTGCTCACCCTTTTTCCCTTTCCCAACCACAAAATACATTTCATCATCTCAAAAACTCCCCATGTAAGTTAGAAACAACAACACAATAATGATAACTCCCTTCAAATGTTTGAGTTATTTAAGAACACTGTAAGATAGACTAAGGATCCTTTCAGTGCTTGAGGGTTATAATGCTATGTTCTCTGAAGAATGATTTTACCAGGCAGATTTTCAAGGAAGAATAGGGATAGCAATGATTATAGATTCTTCTTTCTCATTTTAATTCAATGCAATAAAGTTCTGAGAACTCTCTCTTGGATTGAGAAGAATGATATATTGGGACAAGAATTGTTTGCATTAATAAGACAAAAATTTCAGAGGAAATGAACACAATCTCGTTTATGTTGATGGATCCTTCCCACCCCAAGGGTAAAGTGACTCTGAAAGTAGCCTCCTAAAGACTTAGTGCCCAAGACAATGAGAAGACCAGAAGAAATCAACTAGAAAGGCATAGGAGTGAAATACTTCCTTTGTACCCCAATGTTCTGTTTGTCCAACAAGGGACATATAGAGACTGACATTATGTGAGTAACTTCTAAGTCTTTCTAAGATATTGCATTATATACTGTCTATTTACTAACAATAGACTGTTGGCTCATAGAGGGGGATGTTACTTATTTTCAACCTTAATAACAAAATGTATTGATGTTGGAATTTTGGACTGCAAGGAGAAAAGGCAAGAATGGAAAAGAAAAAGAATCAAAGCAAAGGACACAAACTCTTCTAGCTATGTGTTGTCTTTCTTGTCCCAGGGTAAATATTGCCCAGCTAATCTCTGATCTGCAGGGGCAGTAAGGGTTGAGATAGGGCAGAGAATAAATGTGTGGATTTTACAGCTGACAATGGTTAACTTTTGAAAGGTTTTAGTCTGTGTATGTGTATGTGTGTGTGTATTTATGTAGACTTTCCACTCCCTTGAAAAAGGCCCTATAGAGCTAGAGACACACTGCCTTTGATTTCTGACAGTTATGAACCTACTCAACTAAACAAGTATTTATTTATTGTTAAACCCTTACCTTCCATCTTATTCCAAGATCTCTTTGGTTCCAAGGTAGGAGAGTGGCAAAGGCTAGCCAATGAGGGTTAAGTAACTTGTTGCACAGCTAGGGAGTATCTGAGGTCAGATTTGAACTCAGGACTCTTAATCCACTGTACCACCCATCTACCCCTAAGCAAGTATTTTTTAAGTATATATTCTACACTAGGCACTCCATTAGGCACTGGAAATACAAAGGCAAAAACAAAATAGACTGTGCCCTCAAGAGGCTTATAGTCTATGGGATAGAAATGATATGTATACATGATGTGAAATACATTTGTATTTTCAATTTGTGTTGTATTTGTTTATTCAAAGCCATTTCCGAGGAGAAGACTCAAGTCTTATAAGAAGGCCAGTTGACTAACAATAGAACAAAAGTTACAGATGGCATAATGAAAGGGTAAAATGGAACAGGGACACAGGAAGGATGGGGATAATATTGGTGAGTAGGAGATAATGGGGAGGGGTATCCAAGGAGAGGCTCTTCAATCTAGATAGTAGACAATAATCAAAATTACAAAGATTCTAAGTAGAATTAAAGGGGAGTAGATTGTTGTCTCCTCCACAGTAGCAATGGTGAGGGTGAAAATTTTGTTGTATAAATGAAGAAAGCCCAGCAGCCTGATCTAATTAAATAAGCCATCGGCCCTGAAAAAATAGGAAATGGTTAAAAATCCATATATCAATAATTGAAATTTCCTAAGAAAATCTAACTTGTGAAAATCAGTAACCCACAATGAGGAAACCAAAAGTCTATAAACCATCTTACCCAAAAAATATTTGACCTCCTTGCCAATTGAGGAGATACAGCAGCCAAGGGTAATATTGGTGTCATCCTTGTGATGCTGCATGTTGTATATCTGGAAAAAGACGGATGTGATTCCAGATTGGCTGAGACACTTTGAAGAGAAGAGTTAAGAGAAATGAAGAGCTAGGAGAAAGGGGGGCAAGGCAAAACTTTAAATGACTGATAGGAATTTCCAAGTACTTGGAGAAAGCTGGCATCCCCATATAATCCTGTGCCTAAACCCCCAGATAATAAGAGTAGCCTTCTTGGGTGAGATTGTTCTCTCCTCCATTGAGCTTTCACCTCGCTCTGGAGCCACAGAGCCCCTTTACTTTTTATTGTTGTATTATAAACATATAATTTGTACCTGAGGGGTTCAGACTTTCAATATAGAGGGGAAAGAGAGGAGAACCTCCTTTCTCAAAGCAGGGTTCAGCAGAGACAGCTGATGTTTAAGGTTGGCTCAGAGAGAGGAGAGGGGGTTTGAAGATTTTCCCCCTTCTGCCTTCTATCCTTAGCTAAAGCTGCGCTCTCCAATTCACTCTTGTCCTTCTTGTCCCCCCTCCACTACTCGAGACCAAAAGGTCTCCTCTTGATTTGTTCACTCATACTCAGCTTGGGGAACAGATAACTTGTAGTGTCAATTCAAATAGGTAATACAAAAGGAATAACGGGCAGGAAAGAATGGGAAAGGAATGTAGGAAAGGGGGTCCCTGTCTCTATCTAAACCCTTTTCCTCCCTCCTCGAGTTTGGGGGGAACTCAAGCCTTGGCAGCCTGAGCCCCCTAAGAGAAAGTCAGGTTGACTCACCCTGGGTTTGGCCCCTTGGCCACAGTTCAGACTCAGGGCAACAGGAGTTGAGGTAAAATCTGCTCAGGTTTCTCTTTTCTCTTTCTCCTTTCTCCTTTCAATTGGGAAGTGTTGGGGGGAAAGATTTCTAGTCACCAGCAGGAAAAGTGGGTAACCCTCTGGAGAAAGTCTTTTCCCACCTACTGTATTTGGCTTCTCAAGACCAAGAGCCACCAACTCCTCTCCCAGACAGAGTCTTCTCCTCCAGATGCCAATTCCCTGGGGCCCCTCCCCTGTCGAGGTGATCAATTTCACCCACTCTTCAGCCTGGCACTTTACTTATGTGCCAGCTTCTGTCATATTGTCTAAAGTAATCTACATAGAAATTTTGTATTTTATTGTCTAAACTAATCTATATAACAATTTCCCCAATTTCTACTTCACTGCTTGTTTCACATTCTTGCTAATCACAATTATCTTGTACATGATAAGTGTTTGGTGGGAAGGTAGCTAAAATTGTCAAGATTAAACTGAATGTTATCCTCTTGGCCTGGAGTGGGACTACTTCCAATCAGTCCTTAGCACAATGTCTGAATGTCGACAAATAAATTGTTATTGGTTGATCAATCTAGAGTATCATATGTTAAGGCTAAAATATCTGATGTGTAATTTTGTTGTAATTCAGTAGTTTCAGTTCTGTATGATTCTTTTTGGCCCCATTTGGGATTTTTTTTTTTTTTTGGCAAAGATACTGGAGTGGTTTGCCATTTCCCTTCTCCAGCTCATTTGGCAGAAAAGAAAATTGAGTTAAATGTTAAGAGTTAAGAGTTAAATGGCTTGGTTAGGGTTATGCAAATTAGTAAATGGCTGAGGTCAAATTTGAACTCAGGTCTTCCTAACTACAGGGCATCACCTAGCTGACCATTGATACGTAATAGATAGACAAAATTCTGGTTTGAAATATCCCTTTTGAAAATAGGAGAAGAAAGAAGTGATCACACAGTCATGACCACATTGCTACTCTCCATAAAGATGAAAATTGTAGTATGGAGTGGAACATTCCAGAACATATTTAACTAAGCAGATCTCTACAGCATAAGCTTGTCTGATCCTTGTAGCCTTGTTTAAATTTTTATACTGGTTTAGGATATAAACTCTGTAAAAATCTTTGGGCTACAGCTAAAGCTTTCCTAAGAGGAAAAATGTTTTTCTGAAAGCATGCATTAACAAAATAGGGAAAAGAGGGTTAAGAATTGAGAATACATTTTAAAAACAGAAAATCAACAACTTAGCAGATTTAAAATAAGCACAAGAAATAAGAATCCTTTTTTATAAAAACATATTTTATTTTACCAATTACACATAATAACAAATTTCCACATAAATTTTAGGAATTTATATGATCCAAATTGTCTCCCTCTCTCTCTTCCCTCCCCCCTCCCAGAGCTGTCAAACAATTTGATCTGGATTATACTTGTATTATCAGGTAAAACATTTTCACACTGATCATTTTTCTAAGAGAATAATTATATAAAACCAAAACCCCAAAACAAAACACCAAATAAACTAAAGTGAAAAATTACATGCTTTGATCTGCAATAAGAATTGTTTTTAAATACACAAATAAAATAAAAAATTCTAGAAATGATAAATGAAACCAAAAGCTGGTTTTTGAGACTAATAAAATTGTTAGCTAATCATTTTAAAAGAGGAAAATCAAATTATCTAAATAAAAGAGTGAACAAGTTTATCCACAATAGGAAATTTAAATAATTGTCAGATACACAGCATATGACAGTAAAATGGAGAATTTAAAAAGAAATATATGAGGATCTACAAAAATATGAAATAGTCCATTATCAAGACCTTTATAAGCAAGATCTTAAATAACCCAATCCAAGAAAGAAAAATCAATTAACTCATAGGACAACTACTAAATTTCCTTCAATCAGATTCCACAAATGAATACTATATATAAAACCTTCAAAGTATAATTAATACTCGCACTACAGAAGTCATTTTCAATAACTAAAGAATACACACTGCCAAACCCCTTTTAATAAGACAAAAATGATTCTGATGCTCAAACTAGGGAGGAACCACAAACCAGCTTAACTACTGAATATTTTATTATTTTAAATATAATCTCAGCATAAAGCACATAGAAAAACTTTTTATGGAGAGTTGTTGAAGATTGAGTATTATTTCCTTATAAAACACTGAGAAGTAGTAAAAGGGAAAAAGTTTAAAGAAAATATGGCCTGGGCAGTTCAGTGGTTCAGTGAATAAAGAGCTAGACCTTGGAGATGGAAGGTCCTGGGTTGAAATGCTGTCTCAGACACTTCCTAGCTATGTACAAGTCACTCAGTCACAATTGCTTAGCCCTAACAACTCTTCTGCCTTGGAACCAATACTTAGTGTCAAGTCTAAGATAGAAGGTAAAGGCTTAAAAAAAAAACATATGGCAAGTCACTCAATTAAGCAAAAAATTTCAGAGAGTATTTAACAGTGAAACAAGAGGACAAAAAAAGTAGATTCAAAAGTGGAAATAATCCATCAAAATAACTCTAACAAACTATTTTCTCTGACATGCTGCAAGAACTAGAAATGGCATGAAAGAAAACAAAAATGGGAAGAATAGATAGATGACTGGAGCAAATATAAACATAGGAGGCCTATACTGGAGGCAACACAATTTTGAGGTTTTGAAGGATCAGTTCTCAGATCTCTAAAGGAGGAGGGGCCATCAAAGACTTGGAAGAAAACCTCAGACAACTTTTTGAAAGGCAACTGAGAAAATGGCAATAATTGTTTCTTGTTCAGTTGTGTCCAACTCTTCTTGACCCCATTAAGTGTTTTCTTAGTAAAGATGTTGGAGTGGTTTGTCATTTCCTTCTCTGGCTCACTTTACAGATAAGGAAACTAAGGCAAACAAGGTTAAGTGACTTGCCCAGAGTCACACAACTAATAAGTATCTGAGCCTGAATGTGAACCCAAGTCTTCCTGACTCCAGGTTCTATCTACTGCACCATCTACCTGCCCCAATAATAAAATGATATGCTTATTTTAAGAATAATAATAGCATTTATAGGATGCTTTAAGGTTTACAAAGTGCTTTACAAACATGATGTAATTTGATCTACACAATAACCTTGGGAAGTGGGTGTTATTACTATACTTATTTTACAGAGAAGGAAACTGAGGCAAATAAAGATTAATTGATTTACCCAGGACCACACAGCTGATCAGTGTTTAAGGCTGGATTTGAACTTGGGTCTTCTTGACATAGACTTTTGCAAATGATATTTTATCAGAACACATCTCTACATTCACTCAACTAACTGAAAAGTATAAAGAAGACAAGTTCTCATTGTGCGTAATTGTTTGCTAACTATTTAAAAAGCATTTCATTGAATAGAGAGGGGGAAATTTCCTACAACAAATTTTCTGTGATGCATATGTTAAAAGAGAACAAGATTTCCTGAAAGTTGTAACAACCCAGCACCTTCTGATTATTAATATCAAGTTAGGTGTAAAACAAAAAGCATATGTTCATGAAAAAGGAATTCCCTACCTCTCATGAAGGACATCCAGCACAGACTCCAAATTAAAGAGGTATTACCTAGAGATGGTGAGTTCCTCAAGATACTTCTCTTTGTATATAATATTGTGTGGATTATATCAAACCCAAGAACATTAAAAAATCTTCCAAATGAGATCAACAATCACTTAAAAGAGTTTGGTTAATTATTTACAAAGGAAAAACCAAATGAATGGAGAACGTCCATTTTTCTGAACTCTGACATATAATTAGATGGACAGGCTATAGAGGTGGTCCCCCCAGAGGACAAATCCTGAAGATAAGTAAGAACTAAAGCTAGAATCAATAGAAAGAAAAGAGCAGGAGGACTTTAATTTGGAAAACTACACAGAGTGCTTTTTTTTTTTTATTGACTCCATGATCCTCCCTGAAATAAAAGGAAAATACTTCTTATTATCAATATTATTCTTCAGTGATGCTGTAATGGAATACCACAGTTTCTGAAGAATTCATGTCACTAACCACACAAAGGACAATCACTATATAAGGTGACCAAGATCTAACCATATTAAGAATATATATGTATACATGTGTGTGTGTGCCCATAATATTATTCCTTAATTTCCTCAATAAAATCCTGAAGTTCCTGATTTTTAAGAAAAAAAAGTCTTTAGCCCCTGGTAGGTGTTTGGCTTAAGGGATACAAAAACAAAAAAAAATGACCATACTTCCTGTCCTTAAAGAGCTTCCATTTCCTGTTTGGAAGGCAAGAAGAAGCCACTGAAGATATTTGAACAGAAAACAGTCATGAGCTAAGAACAGAGCAAAACATGGATCTCCCTAGCATTAAATCACCTAATTCAGAGACTGAGGATTTTTATTTCAATACAAGAATCTACTAAAGGCTAGTTACCTATAAATGGTTATCATCAATGAACAGGACCAGAGGGTGTGGGAAAATATCCGAGTTCTGGTCATTGGTCTTCACTAACCTCATGAAAAGCCTTTTTTTTTTTAAATTTGTCTTTGACCAGACATTGTTAACTAGAGAAAAGGTCACCTAACCACACATGGTAATATGGTGAAAACTATCTACTGATTTTCTCTATCCCTCTACCCCTACCATTCATTTGTATACTGATCATCGAGCATTAAACTATGATTATGATTGGGCTATTTTTTTAAATGGCATAAACAGACTATAGCATATTACCTATCAACAAAGAACCATGCAGGGGAAGGGGAAAATGGTGTGAAGTTATCATTAGAAAATAGTATGACCAGATGAGCTAGATGTAAAGGGAGCAAAAGATAATTGATATAAAACCTGAGTGGCTCACTGGTTTTCATGACAATAAGAGATGGAGAGGAAGCCCTCTTTATTGTGAAGACATGAAAACAATTGTGCAAGATGAGAAAATGTGCCAGTATTTTCAAATTGTATCATTGGAGGGAGTACCCACACCAATGAATCACAGATCCAAAGCTTATTCCCATTTTAGGAGAAGGGCTCAACTTTTTGGTCTTGTGATCCTTTATATATATGTACATATATATTTTTTATAAAAATGCTCATATAAATTTTATGTAATTTATATGTTATATTATATATTGTATAAATTATGAAATTTACATAAATTTTATAAAAATTGGGGCGGAGCTAAGATGATGGAGTAGAAGCAGGGAAAGCTCAAACCACTATGAGAATCCTCTCCAACCAACCTTAAAATAATGCTTCAAAATGAATACTGGAGTAAAAATAAAAGAACCAATAAGGAGACAATGAAGCAACTTTCATGCAGAGAACAACCTGAAAAGGTCTGGTTCACTGGAGTGAGAGGGGAGTACAATGTGCAGGAATCTACACAAAGTAGAAAAGTCAACAGCAAGCTCCGCCACCCCACATTTACTGTTCCAGGTTCTGAACTTGGGCCCAAGCCAACATCCAGACCCTCAAACTCTGCCCATGCCAACAGCTGTACAACCCCATGTACATCCTATAAAGTTCCCAGCCCCAGCTGCTGTAAGGTCTGGAATCCCAGCAGATTGTGTGGCACACTTTATCTATGTAAGCTCAGAGTAAGACCAGAAGCCCCAGACCAAGCTTATAGTGAGGACTTGAACCCAAGCATAAGGAAATATGTGTGGCATGCCTGATCTGTGTAAGCCTGGACCAAGACCTAGAGCTAGCCCTTACCAAAGATCAATGTAAAGTTACACATCCCAGGGCAAAGTAGTTCCCAGTGTGCCTGACCTGATCAAACCCAGAGTAAGATCAAACATTGCCACCCAAGCCTAAGGTTAGACTTTGAGCCCCAGCACAGGGTAGCTCCTAGTACTCTGAGCTCTGCAAGTCATCAGAAGCCTCAGGGGGGATGACTGAATCAGCAGTGGGAGTGGCTTTAGGAGCTCCTAGTCCATAGGCCATCATACCACCTTGGAAGAACTGAAACTTGCAGAAACCCAGAAATAGAGCTAAGAGTAACATCAAGGAAGAACCGAAGTCTATGAGAGTGCCCTCTCTACCCTGAAAACAGAGACCACCTTTAAGATAAAAGTGAAAGTCAAGAAAAAGGCTGGGGAAATGTGCAAACACAAAAAAACCTAAACCACCTACCCATAGAAAATGTTTATGGAGACAATGAAGAACAAGGCACAGATACAGAAGAGAACAGTGAAAGCATAGGAAACACACACAAAGCTTCAAAGAAAAATGTGAATTGGTCTTGGGCTCTGGAAGAGCTAGAAAAGGATTTAAAAGATCAATTAAGAGAGGCAGAGAAAAAATGGAGACAAGAAATGAAAGCAATAAAAGAAGAAAATGATAACAGAATTGGGGAAATGAAAAAGAAGGTTCAAAATCTCACAGAAGAAAATCATTCCTTAAAAATTAGAATTGGACAATTAAAAGCTTCCAAGACATCAAGAAACAATAAAACAGAATCAAAAGGAGAAAAAATAGCAGAAGAAAACATGAAATATTTCCTTGAAAAAACAACTGAACTGGAAACAGATCCAGGAGAGACAATTTAAGAATTATTGAACTATCTAAAAAAAGCTGGACATCATAATACAAAAAAATATATATATATATATGTATATATATATGTATATATATATAAAAGAAAACTGCCCTGATATTCTTGATAAAAGACCAGTTCTAAACAGAAAACGTGATGCCCAAACACATGAAGCAAGAAAAGACTACAAAGGTTAATTAAAAAAAGAAAACTTAAGTAATTCAATAAAATCAAACTGTGTATTCCTATGTGGAAAGGTGATATTTATAATTCTTATTTTTTTAAAAAAATCAGTATTAGAGCACTTAGAAGGAATGCACATAGACAGAGTATGGGAGTAAGCTGGTTAGAATGATATAATATGCAAAAAAATATCTAGGGGTGAAAAAGAAGATTTCACTGAAGGAAAAGGGAAGGGAAAGGTGGAATAGAGTAAATTATCTTACCTAAAGGGGTATGAAAAACTATTACAGTGGAGGGGAGGATAAGGGTGGTGGAAGACAATCTTAAATCTTACTCTTATTGTAATTGGCTCAAAGAGAGAATAACAACCACATTTGTTCAGGTATAAAATCCTATCTTACTCTATAAAGAAGTAGGAGAGGAATAAGACAAGTATGGGTGTGGGGATAATAGAAGAGAGGGAGAAGTAGGGGGTGGTAATTAAAAGCAAAACACCTACAAGAAGGGATGACGTGAAAGGAGAAAGAGCAAGGTCAAAAAGGGAAAATAAGATGGAAGGGAACACACAGTTGGTGATCATAACTGTAAATGTGAATGGAGTGAACTCGCCCACAAAATGGAAGTGGATACCAGAGTGGATTAAAAACCAGAATCCTACAATATATTGTTTACAAGAAATACATTTTAGGCAGGGAGACTCATAGAAAAAGTAAGGGGCTGGAGCAGAATTTATTGTGCATCATCTGAAGTAAAAAAAGCAGGAGTAGCAATCATGATCTCAGACAAAATTAAGGCAAAAATAAATTTGATTAAACGATAAGGAAGGAAATACATCTTGCTAAAAGGTACTATAGACAATTAAGAAATATCAGTGCTAAACATTGTAGAAATGAATTCTTTATTCCTTTTTTCAATTTAACAGGGGACCTCCAGGTGTGTAGGGATTGTGTAGGGATTAATCAGCCCACAGTGATAGGAAGTAGGAAATAGGGATCCCCCTGCTGAGCCAGCATCATTTGCAAGCTGTCAGTTGCTGATAGTTATGAGAGTGAGTTGCTGACAGATAGGGCTGGCAGTTTCAGGGAAGTTGGTTGCTGGGTGTGAGTGGGTCATTGGGGGTTGGTTGCTAGTGGTGTGGGTTGGCATTAAGTTATATAAAGGCGTGCCTGAGCTTACTGAGGGGATTTTTGGCTTAAGCCTTGATAGAGCTTTTGCCTCTGGACCTTGAGGGAGCAGAAGTCTATCTCTGAGGCAAGGGGCAACTGGAAGTTAAACACTGGCAATTGAAGGATAAACCTTATTTAAGGAGGTTGTAGGTGGTGGCTGTTTATTAGTGTAGATAGTGAATCAATTTTAAGTAGAGTAGGTTAGATTAGGCCTGGTGTGGAATTAGAAATCTGTTACCCTAAAAACTACATTTCCCAGGAGCCCACAGACTTCCTGTTGTTATGCGCTGATGTAGACAGGACATAAATTTGGTAGTCTTCCATTGCTAGCTCTCTTTGCTTCCTGTTGGTGAAATTGGTGGAGCAGGCTATTTGAGCTGGGAGATTAGCCATGGGCATGTGGTTTTATTTTGTTACTTCTAGTGATTATTAATAAATCTTATATAATATTTGAAATTATTGTATATTAATTTTTATTTTTACATTGATGGCAACCACTGAAGTTGGAAAAAGAATTCTCAATTTTTTTAACATAGCCTAGATAAATTTTGCAAAGCTGCATTTCTCTCCTGCCATTTCTGGTGCCCTGCTCCTGTTGGGATTCCCCCCCCCCCCCATTTTTCCCAGCTTTAGTTTGAATGGCTTGGCCAGGGGCTCTTGGCAGAGAAGGGATAAGCCACTTCTCCCACCCATCTTTTTTGCTGCCCATCCAGACTCTTACTGCTAACTCCTGGCCACCTGCTTCTGCCATTTCTGTTCCTGATCTTCCTGCTGCTATTGCTGTTGCTATTGCTGATTGCTGCTGTCTCATCTTTAGAACACACACCTGGGAGTGCTTGGAGCCACTCTCTGGGCAGCTGGTAAAGTGCATTGCCAACAGCTCAGTGCTTGCTCACTGCTTGCCTTGGAAGCCAAGGTATGTTTCCCTTAGGCAATAATTAGCCTCCTAACTCCTTGCCATTTCTGATGTCCCTGAGCTACTGCAGTCTGTGCTCGAGGATTCGAGAACCATTTAGAAGCACTTTTTTTTTCTGAGAGTGAAATATAAATCCCTCCCCCCTCCCCAACATGGTTTTCAAGCTAGCCCAAGCTGTTTTTCAGTAGGAGAACACTCCCAACCCCACCCCAGTTTGGCTAACCCAGATAGCCTTCCATTCTCTGCCTGTGGGGGACAGGACTGAGGTAGCATGTGGTCCTTGGTGTTTTATCCCTAGGTTAATCTTCCAAACAGGAAGTAGAATTGCAAGCATGGCTCACTCTATGAAAGAGGAGTATGTTACCTATTTCAAACAGATCCCAATTTTAGGATGCTTTTTCTTCCTACCATTCCTGGGTGCACTGGCCCTTGTGATTATCTTGCCTGAGATTCAGGGGAGAAATTTATCTCCCTACAACCCCTTGCCATTTGAGCCTGCCCAGTATCTAAAATACAACCAATTTGGGATTCCTCTATGCTATTTTCAGTGAAGAATTCTCCCTTATTATGGGAGATCCCAGAGGTGTGACAAAAGGAATCTAAATGGATAGGAAAGAAACTTTAAAGAGTCTGGAGGTGAAAATTTTAAGCCTTTTCAGACTCCATTGTTTTATGGAAGTCTATGTATCAGAATTAGAAAAAAGGACTTTTGAATTCAGTGCCTGTACCCTGTCATGCTTATTGTATTTTGCTGATTATTTGCCTTAAGATTTAATTTTGTTGTTTTAAGTTTATATATTAATCTGATCAATACTAGTCTGTTATACTGAATCATTTAATCTATTGTATTTTCACTATTAGATATATTTTGTTACATTATTTTTATTTGTACCTTTTTCCTATAACTGTACTGAACAAAATATGATTATACAAGCCCATAGTCATCTTGCAAAAACCCTCTTTCGTGGCAAAAACTATAGATCCTTAGGGATCCTTAGGGATCCTTGTCACCAGATACATTGAGGTCACATTTGCTTATATAGCCTTTTCTTCCATTTTGCCTTTGTTAATTGTCACACAGATGATGTATGCATTCCATCAACCTGGCTAATAACATTTGGAGAATTTAATGAGCTAAATATCTCAAATTGATTTTAAGGGGTATTCAGACATGATTTTAGATATCTGACTGATCATTTGTCTGCTTCTGAGTTATTTGTAATGTAAACCTTAAAATTTCTTAGACTTATAAATGCTGGAAATTTCACCATTGGGAAATTTCATACTTGAAAAATTTCCTACTGATAGTCTATTGGAATGTTAACCCCTTTGGCATGGGAGGGTCTTTCTCCTCCCTACTTAAGATTAATTTAGGACAGAAACCTTTTGCTGAACAATGGAAAGGGCTTTGACCTATGCTTAAGCATAGAACAGGAAGTTCTTTGAGTCATGATTGATTTTAGAATTGATACAATAGAGATACTTGGAATGACAGAACCAGGTCTTGGAACTTCCAATCTCCACCCTACTCAGGGTAACAGGATTTAGGAAGGGCTGCAGCAAAGGATAAAGATTTAATTATTTGAGAATATGACCTTCAACAGACATGTGCAAAGCCACAGACCTCTGGGTGGTCCTGGGTTAAGCTAGAGCCACCATTGGCACAGGGATGACATGGACAGTGATTGGTAGATGTGAGAACTAAGGGGAGGGAACTTGGATGGTTTCCTTAAAGATAGCGGGGTCTGAGGACTGAAGGTGGTTGGAGAGGTTTTGCTCTAAGAGGTTGTGCTCTGAGAAGCTTGCTCTGAAGGAAGCTGGAGGTGGAGGCCCCTGAGACTGTTTCTCCATTTTGGTCACGTGAGTGATAGGGACTGATCTCTTTTCTTTGCCTCAGCTATCTAAGGGCTTGGGCCTTTTGGCCCAGCCTAAATAGAGGGTGTATTTAAGCCCTATTCCCTTCTCTCCCCTTTCTCTCTCTCTCTCTCTCTCTCTCTCTCTCTCTCTCTCTCTCTCTCTCTCTCTCTCTCTCTCTCTCTCTCTCTCTCTCTCTCTCTCTCTCTCTCTTACCTTTCTTCCTCCTGTTTGTAATTAAACTCCATAAAAGGTTGACTGCTGACTTGAGTTTTCATTTAGAAATTACATAGCTGAGTTCCTTGGCAACCTTAAATTAATATATATCAGTCTTTTAAAGTGATTTCCATGTCACAGTAACAAGACGTAAAGGGTTCATTTAGTAGCTGAAGTGAAGTGCAATTATAATTCCCACCTCCGCATTTATAAAAATGTTATGAATGAGACATATAAATCTCATACCAGAGGAGCTGGGAAGTTGTTCCTAGGGCATGGTACCCCTGGATTGCTCCTAAGAAGGAGCATCTCCCATTTGTAACTCTTCAGCTTACTCTACCCTTCCACCAGAATGATCTAAATTCTTGGTGACCTTTTAGACCCAAAAAGATTTTCATCAGCAGTTCAGAGGCTTGAATTTTCTCTGGGTTCCTCTGCCACATTTTGGAATGATGTCAGTAATCAACTTTGTTAAAAATATTTCAGTCAAGGTTGAAAGATTTGCTATACCTAAAAAACTTGTGACAAGTATCCATTAGCTTCTAAGTTTTTTTTTTAATGTCACACAACAAACTCATGTAAATCCTATATGATAGTGGGTTTGTTTGCTATTGTCATTTAAATGTGCTTTTATGATTTGGGAGATTTTGATACTTCTTGAATGTGTTATACTACTGTTTTATAAAGCTGTTACTTTGTAAAAAATAATTTGAACTCACACTGTGGATCATGGTGAAGTTAAAAAAGGAAATGGACCTCATTTTTGAGTGAGAAACCTTTGTATTCTACCTCTCTTTGGCTGACATAGTGTATCACTGATTATAAGCTATATATATATTTTTTATTTTTAAAGCATTTTTATTATAGTTTTTCCTTGTATATGCAATCTAATATTTGTTTTATTTTTTCTCTCTTTTTTTGAACTTGAAGCACATGTTGCCAATATTAAAATGTTTTTTTTTATTTTGCACTAGAATAAGTTTAAAACGTCTATTAACATTAATGTCAATGCATCCCAAAAGTCTTAGACTATATAAATAATGCCATTAATTGTTTTAAAAATTATGGGACTTTGCTTAATAATTGTGTCTGATTCCAGAAGAAGGGAATACAAAAAGAGCCACTACACCATGCCAAAGAAGCACAAGGCTAACCTGCATTGTGCCAATTGAGCATAAGGTCAAAGAGACCAACCAACCCCAATGGGATTGATGACAAGACAAGAGGGCTTGAACTTGTTTGAGGTTTGAGGTTGGGGCTGTTTTGACATATGTCAGAGGCAGGTCTTCCCTGTCTCACATTCTATCAAGCATTTCACTTTGGATGTCATCCTGGCTCCAGTATCCCTGAGAGAAAAAGTAAAATCAGATCAAGGAATGCTATTTCCAGTTTTGCTAGTGAAATCTAGTCCCTTTTCTGTCTTTCATAGTGTGACAAACTTCCTGTAGTCCTGGCTACTGATTGGTTAAGTGCATAATTGCATAGATCACTTTAATTGGGCCCTAATTCATGGACTTGTTATAGGTTTATTTTTCCTTTACTTAGAATTTTTACGCATAAGACTTTGATATTTTATATTTCATCCACAAGTTACTTTTTCTCTTTTATTTGTATTTTTTAATTTTTCTTTTGCCAGTTGATTTATATACCTCATAACTCAGCCACGTATCCCTGAGTGATCCTTGTGTTTGTCACTATCCTCCTCAAGGGGAAATGTATTATTATCCTATAATGCAAAGTTTCAATTCTTTTGAGAGTAATTTTAGGATAAGAAACTTGCTACCTCCCTGAATCCAGAAAAGTGAATTGTTTGGAGAAGGTGCCATGAAGAGGCCTGCAGAAACCACATGCTACACCAGAAGATCCAGAGTAAACTTTGGGGTGTGATAATTTGAACTGTGGGGGGTTTGAATGCATTTATATTGTATATATAATTTTATGCCAAAGGGGATTGCCCCCAATTGGCTTTTTGTCAATGCACCTAGCAATCCTTGGTTTTGTTCTCTTTTCCCTTTATCCCCAAATTATTGTAATCTACAAGTTGGTTATGTCTACAAGATCCATTGGAGAGACTAGTCTTCCAAGGGATCTCAGGGCTGAATGTGTAATTAGAAATCTGTTACCCTAAAAACTACTTTTCCCAAGAGCCCACTGACTTCCTATCATTATGTGCTGACATAGACAGGAGATAAATTGGGTGGTCTTCTGTGGTTAGCTCTCTTTACTTCCTGTCAGTAACAGTGGTGGAGAAAGATGATTGAGTATGTAGATTAGCCTTGGGCATGTGGTTTTGTTACCTTTTTATTTTGTTACTTCTAGTTATTATTAATAAATCTCATATAATATATTTGAAATTATTGTATATTAATTTTAATTTTTACACTGTCCTTGAAGACAGTTAGAATAGGGTTCCTAGACATTTTAGGTAGTATTAGGAATTTTAGGTATATTTATAGGGTATAAGATTAGTAATCTCTCTTTCCTCATATATATTTAATTGTTAAAAGCTGCTAGAAGTTTTCTTTTCTCTAGCTTAAAGGGATAATATTAATTTACAACTGTACTATTTTCTAATTAAAACTTAAATTGTTAAAAGTTGTTCTCTTATTTTGTCAAAACTCCTATTTTAACCCTTACAACATATATGCAACAACTGGTTAAGTCATTCACAGTTAATCATTATACAATATTGATGTTACTATGTTCTCTTGGTTCTGCTTACTTCAATTTGCATCAGTCCTTATAAGTTTTTCCATATTATGAAATTGTTCTTTTCATCATTTCTTATGACATAATATTCCATTCCATTACATCCTATTCCAATTCAATCCTATACCATAGCTTGTTCAGCCATTCCCCAATTGGTGGGCATCTCCCAGTTATCAATGGCTTCCCTTCTTTTACTCCTGACTTGAATTATGTACTTCCAATGTTTTAGGGAGGTGGTTTTGGGGATGGGATAGGAGTAATTGTATTGGGCTAGTATCAGGTTGTTAACTGTGGGTGGAAAGGCCAACAGAAACTCAAATCAGGGCAGAGCTTGGTCTGAGATCAACACTCAGACCACTCAGTAACTGGGAAAGTATTTTAATTAAATAGGGAAAGGTTGAAAAGGAGATAGGGTAACCCTGATACCAAGTTTCTCTAACTAAAGTCCCCAGGATGTAAATATCTCCTCAAGAAGAGACTTCACAGAATTGGTCTACACTACTCCTCACCTCAATTACCTAAAATTCCCAGGCCCTGCTCTAGATAATTCTGCACTAACTCCCCCCCCCCCCCCCCCTTAGCTGATATTAAAGTACTGGTCTGTGGTAAATTTGGCAGGGCCAAGGGAAAGATCCCATGTCCTGATGGACTCAGATCTCACTCACTAACAGCTGCACTTGACTGGCTCTTGAGTAAGGCTAGCTTCAGTTCAAGGATCTTCTCAGGAATCACAGGTCTTAACAACAAAGGATAGGAAAAAGTAATCCATCAGATAGCTTTGTAGCAAAGCCTCCTAGATGCTTGCAGTCAGC
Organism: Monodelphis domestica; assembly: GCF_027887165.1. NCBI lineage: Eukaryota > Metazoa > Chordata > Mammalia > Didelphimorphia > Didelphidae > Monodelphis > Monodelphis domestica. The sequence continues at coordinate 228,699,528 of NC_077231.1, read as the reverse complement.
AAACCCTGGGAGAAACTCTCACTGCTTCTCAGTTTTTCAGCTCCACCCTCTTTTCAGCCTTTGAGAATTCTTTCCCTATTTGTCTTCTGCCTCCATCCCCTGCATCTGTCCCCTGTAGACCACTCTCTCATGCTACAACCCTCTTACTTATAATACTAACTTATTTTCACTACATCTCTCCTATTCTATATGAAAAAATTCGGTTCAATTCAATTCCACAAATATTCAGTATATACAGAATGCAAAATATTCTGGAAATATCTAGTTTGACACAACAAATAGCTGTGATTTAACTCTTTATGATTTGCAAAGCACTTTATAATGCCCTGAAAGAGGTTATGATTTATTTGGAGGAGAGGAAAGGCAGAGTATGGCAGAGAGGGCTGAGAAAAGCTAAGTACATAAATATTTACAAGCATAATATAAAAATGCTATGAGAAGTACAAAATGTTTAAGGAATCTCATAGAAAGGAAAGATGATTTGTGACTACAGCTATCATGGAAGACTTCATGGAGCAAGTATTACTTGAACTGGACTTCTGAAGGATAAGATTTTTACACATGAAATGTTTCCAAGAAGAGTATTGAGTTCCCTCCAATTTGAGGGAATAGCAGGAGGAAAGGTATAGAGATTGAAAAAGTGCTTCCAATGTTTTGGGAACAATAAAAAGTCTAATTTGGCTGTAAAGTAGTGCTTAGTTTTCTAATTCTTGAATGCATTTAACAAGTAATAGTGAATGTAATTATCATGAGGATAAACATTATGTCCCATTCCAATACTGTATTCCCCTAGGGCCTAACAGGAAGATTTGTACAGTCGGTATTTAATAATCTTTAAAATTGGTAAGGTGTGGGACAAATTAATTTAACTTCAGTTTATTTCATAAAAGCTCTTGAATGGCAGATAGAGGATTTAGTTATTTCCCCCCTAAAGGACAATGTTATTCTTTTTAATTAGAAAAAAATTTTTTTTGTTATATTTTGAGTTCTGAGCTATATCCCTCTCTCCTCCCCAATCCCACACTAGAGGAGGCCAAAATTTGATACAGATATATATGTGAAACCATACAATACATATTTTCATATATTGGTTCTTTCTCTGGAGGTCCATAGTATCTTTCTTCTGAGAGAAATGTCATTTGTAATTGATTTAAATATTCATTTTACTCAATAGTTTAGTTACTCTGCAAACAATATTCCTGTTTCCATATACAATGTTCTTTGGATTCTATTCATTTCATTCTTTATTATTTCATGCAAGTCAACCTGCTCATTGTTTCTTATAGCACAGTAGAATTTCATCACAATCATAAATCACAACATACTCAGTCATTTCTGAATTGATGGGCATCTCCTCAATTTCCAGTTGTTAGCTACCACAAAGAGAGCTGCTATAAATATTTTAGAACATAGAAATTCTTTTCCTTTTCCCCTGGTAACCTCTGGAAAGACCCAACAGTGGTATTGCTGGGTCAAAGAGCAAACACAGTTTTATAACTCTTTGGGCATAATTCCAAATTGCTCTCCAAAATAGTCGAACCAGCTCAAAATTCCACCACAGCACATTAGTGTCCCAGTTTTTCAACATCACTTCTAGGTTCACAATTTTCCTTTCCTTTGCCAATCTGATGAGTGTGAAGTGGCACCCAAGTTATTTTAATTTGCATTTCTCTAATCAATAATTACTTAAAGCATTTTTTCATATAACTATATGTAAATCTTCCAAAGCTGCCTGTTCATATCCTTTAACCATAAATTGGGGAGAGACTCATATTCTTATAAATCTGATAAAGTTCTTGATAGATTTCAGATATGAAACCATTATCCAAGTAACTATTTACACAATTGTTCCTTCAATTTTCTGCTGTCCTTCATTTGTACAAAACTTTTAAAGTTTAATGTACTCAAAATTATCCATTTTACATTTCACAATCTTTTGTTTGTTAATTTATTAATTCTCCTATCCAAAAATCAATTACATAGTATATTCCTCGTTCTTCTAATTTACTTATAACATCTCCCTTTATATCTAGGACATATATCCACTTTGACCTTATCCTGGTCCAAGATATTGGTTTATATCTAGTTTTTGTCAGACTGCTTTGCAGTTTTCCCAACAAATTTTACAAAATAGTGGATTCTTATCCCCAGAACTTAAATCTTTACATTTATCAATCACAAGGTAAATATATTTGCTACTGTGTTATTATATATTTATTCTACTCTACTGATCAACCATTCTATTTCTTAGTCAATACAAGATAATTTTTATAGTTGTTACATTATAATAGTTTAATAATTTAGTATTTAATATTGATAGACTTACTTCCTTTATATTTCTTTCACTAATTCCTTTGACATTCTTGACCCTTTGTTTTTCCAAAATAATATTTTCTAGCTTAATACTTTTTTTTTTTGGTAACTTGAGATGACAGTGAGTAGATTTAGTTTAGGTAAAATTGTCATTGGCTTTCTTAGAGGCTCTTGAATGGCAGGTAGAGGATTGTTTTATTCCTTCTAAGGCCAGCATCATTCTTTTGAATTAAAAAAATTTTTTTTTGTTAAAATGGTTACATTTTAGTTTTTAGTTTATTGGATGAGGGGAATCCTGAAGGTTTCAGAAAAGGGACATAACTGTAATTTGTTTTAGGAAGGTTAGTCTAGTAAGAGTTGAATAGAAAAGGGACAAAACTGCAATTTGTTTTAGGAAGGTTAGTCTGGTAAGAGTTGATCAGGGGTTACTGGGGAATATATGGACAGAAACCCAGGTAGATTGGTGAGGAGGCTACTGAAGTAGATCAGGTAGGAGTTATGAGGACTGTAATGGGGAGATTTTTATATACAGGTATTTTCGCTGTTTGATGTGGAGTTGAAATAAGTGGTCAGAAACAAGGTCCTTGTCCTATCAAGGTCATATCTTGGAAAACAAAGTCTTGAGGGTACTTTCTGCCAGGAATGGCATTTTTATTATGTGTATCCTCTTGCACCTGCAGACTTTTACATCTCATCTAGGTGACTACAGAAGAAACTATTTCCAAAAAAGGTAGCCTAGCAATAAGTCTGATGTGATCCTAGAGTTAGTGGCTTTTTAAATTCCCAAAATGACATTCCCCATTTGTCGTAATTCGTATTCCTAAAACTATTAAATAGCGCCATTGCATCTCCGCCCACTCCCTTTCAGCGAACTCTGGGTCTCAGAAACAGAAACGCAGCCTCCACACGAAAACATGCTATTTTTACAAGACGCCGAACAAGAAACAGTCCACCGATCCTAAACCTTATCCTAGGAGCCGCGCGCCTGGAGCCTTTTATGGGCTCACCTGGCTCGCGCCGAACCAACCGCCCAACATTCCTCTCCAACCAGAGTTGCGCTCGCTCCTTTCCGCACCGCCCTCTCCGTTCTGCTTTCACCAATCCCAAAGGAGCTCTTTTTCGCCCCGCCCTTCCCTCTCGCATTTCTAAGCCCACTAACGCCACCGGCGCCCCACCGCGCGGCTGATGCCAGGAATTTATTTTTAGCTCGGAGGTGTCGAGACCAACTCACCGCCCAGTCCTCCCGACACCGCCTCCTTTCCGCTCGGCCTCCCCTAGCCCAATGGGAGAAGGAGTTTCCGTCGCGTCATTGCTCAAGTGGGTAGAAGGATGCCCAATCAGCGCTCGAAAAGAAGGAGCGTAATTAATAAGCGGCGGAGACGGGGTGGGGGGGTTGATGACGCAGCGAGTTTTAGTCGTGACTTTTTCGAGAAAATCTTCCGGCGGCTTTTTTTTTTTCATTGAAACCCTGCCCACCTTTCATTGGGGTGGGAAAGGAGAGAGCCAGGAAAAAACGATTGAGTTGGTGTGTGTGAGTGTGGTGGGGGAAGCCTGACACTCGGGTCACGTAGGGGCGGGGCCTAACCGGGAGTGAGAGGGTGGTGTCACGTGTGTGTGTTGTGGGGGGAGGGGGTCGGTGTCTCGCGGTCGGTTCCGGGCGGTTGGGGGGAGTGAAGCGGGGGGGAAACTCAGGAGCGGGGGAGAGAGACCCAGCCCGCTCGCCCGCCTTCGTCGCTGCTTCTCCTCTGTATGTCGCTCTCCCCGGCCGCCGCTGCCGCCGCCGTCGTCTCCAGCACCAGCAGGAGCCGCCGCCGCTGCGGTTGATGTGGTTTGGGCCGGGGCTGTGGAGTGTGAGAAGATGCCGCAGTCCAAGTCCCGGAAGATCGCTATCCTGGGGTACCGGTCCGTGGGTGAGTCAGTAACCGATCTTGCCCCCTCCCCCCTCCCGCTATCTCCCCCTCCTCCGGCCCTGTGTGTGGTAATGGGGTCCTGCCCATGGCACTCCTGGCGCTCTCCTGCCCCTGATTCCCCCCGGAGGCGGCGTAGGCGGCCCCCGGGAAGTTTGCTGCCGCGGCGTGTCCATGTGCGGGGCGGGAGGGTGGGGGCCGAGGCCGCCTCCTGCCTCCACCCCCGGGCGGGGGCTGCAGCGCGTGTTTCATAACCAGGCGGCCCCGGCGGCCAAGGCAACCACCATTTTGAGGGGAAGAGTGGTCACGGTGGCCCCATCTCGGGGTGGGGAAAGGGGTGAACCCCTCCCTCCCGCGTTCCTCGGGTCCCCTGCACTTCCTTCCCTGTCCCCAGGCCCGGGGAGCTGGGCAACCCTCAGCTCCTTCCGCCTTTCCTCGCGTCCGGTCAGACAGGTGGCGGGGCCGGCCTGGGTCGGCCTCGGGAGGCGGGGTGGGAGGAGGAAGAGGATGTGTCCGAGAAAGGGGGTGGGTGTGTGGAAGAGGAAACTGCGGGGGGTGGGGGAGGGAGGCGCGTGGGTGGTTAGGGAGGGCCGGCGGAGGCACTCCTGCTCTAGCTGTCTATGGTCTCTAGGATTTCCATCCTCTAGCCACCCACACACCCCTTGCTGCTAGCTGCCGAGTTTTGACGTTTCCCAGAAGGAAGAAATCACACCTGTCCTTTACAGATCCTTTCCTTTGGACCCCACTTTAAAACATTTTCGTCACTGGTGACTGACAATAACTTTTTAGTTAGAGAAACCCTCAAAATTTTAACAAAGATCTTTGTAAGGTATTGGAGAAAGTGGTGTAGTCCAAGTCATTGTACATTTAACAAATTAAGTCGCCTGGGACTTTTTAAAAATATTAAATGACTCCTGGACGATTGTACTGGTTCGAGGAAATGTTTACAGTCCTCCCAAAACCCTTGCTAGATCTTCAAACTGCCTTTTTAAAAAAACCTGGATGCTACCAAATTTAAGGCTTGTGTAATGTAAAAGCATTTAAATATGAAAAAAAAACCACATACTGGTATCTAGAATAATTAAAAGGGAAAACCTCCAATCCTTTGACATCAAAAATTATTTTTTCCTTAGGCAAACTTGAATAAGGTCAGATGATTGTAACCAGGTTGACTTGAAATATTTCAAAAGTTATTTTTAAAAGAGGTGACATACATTTAATTCTAGTTCTAGAAGTTGCCATCTTTTTCATTTGAAGCCAATAAGTGCTGAAGATCAGAAACTGAACTCATTTTCTATCTTGAGGAAACTGATGTTTTAAAGTCACAATTATAGCATAGTTGTATAAGAAGTATTCTCTGACTTAAAAATACTTTATTTACTTGAACACAACATAAGAGTTTGAGTTCTTTAGTTTACAACAGTAACATTGTCAGAAGAAAGCATGTAACTGGTGCTCTTATTGGATGAACTCTTGGTGACAACTTCATTCTGATTTCTCTCCCCTCCTTTTTTGGCTCTCCTCTCCATACCTTGGGGTCATTGGCTAAGGTATTCATATTTAGTCACTTTTTATGTTTCAATGAAAATGCCACCCCCTCTCCCCCAAATCATGTTGGTAATAGGGACTATGGAGTAAGAATTGATTCTACAAACCTTCAGGTTTTCTTTCACTCCTAGGTGAGACTCAGAAAGTGATGTACTGCTTAATCTGAGAAAAGAGACAAGTTGCAGCTTTAATGAATCCTTAAAAAATAACAATCTTCTTTAGTGCTTTTCCTACAATCCAGTCAGTAAGCATTTATTCAGTACCTACCACTATGTGTAAGATACTGTGCTAAGTCCTAAAAATACAAAGAAAGATAAAAGATATGTCTGCTCTCCTAAGAGCTCACAGTTTAGTGGAGAAGATAATGTATGTACAGGCAATCCCCCCTGAAATATATGGGAACTGGAGTTCTAGGTTTCAGCTCATTTTCCTCCTCCACTTATCTCCTAATTTTTAACTTCCCCTTCCTCCTTTCATTTGGGCAGTGGCACTAGATTTTGTAACTTGTGTTACTATTACTTGTAAAGTGGCTTCTAGCAAACTCCCTGTGTTCCATTAAACAGTAATGGTCCATAATTGGGTGGGTAGTGTATTTTGGGAAACACCTGAAGGTGACATCAGAGAATCATGAAGTTAGCTTTTTTGACCCTGGCCAGCTCTTTTTCCTAAAGCAAATCATCCTCTGAGTAATGTGGTATTGATGCTTCCCTTCCTCTTTTTTTGAAGCACAAAGTATTGGAGGTTCTACAGTATTTCTCTGGAAGCCATTTCAGGATTTTAGAATGCTGATGATTAAATTGTCCCAGGGTAATATCTTCAATGTCAGTTTATACCCTTTCAACTCTTACTTAGTTTTCAGTGAATATAAACCAATGTAAAACCAATCACCATAATAAAAACCCAGATGATATGTCATTTTCTATTCCACAGCATTTTAGAGACTACTATTTTGTACAGTACAAGATACTATGAAGAATACAATAGGAACTCTAAGACCTGTTTTCTGTCCCTTTCCTTTTTTCCCCTACATATTTTGGGACAATCTCCCATTCTTTGTTTTCTTTTTCAAGTTTGATGACTGAAACTAGATTCACTACTTTAATAAAAGTCTGCCTAAACCCAGATCTTGCATTCAGCTAGACTGTTTACATCAGATATGCCCTGCTATCCCATGTAACTATTGTTGACCACCAATAAAAAAAATTTTTTTAATCACCTTTTCATGTGTCAATTATGCCAAAAAATAGTTAATAGCTATGTACTTTTGGTACTCAGAATCTTTTTTAAGGTCAGGTTTAACTAGACAGGTTAATTTCCACATAGTTATTAAAAGTAATGACTTTATTTTTGAGTTCTAAATATTGAATATTGCTAATAATAGGGAGAAAACATGTACATGGTTTAAATATTGCTTTTTTTTCTCTCCAAAGCAAAATCATCTCTCAATATATCTGATTCCTTTTTCTTAATCTACTTTTTCTACTTTACTGTAGTATTTGATACTCTTGACCATTCTCTTTTTGAGTATTTAGTTCTCTGCTGTTTTATGACACTATTCTCTCTGGGTTCTCTTACCTGTCAAGATCACTCCTCAGTCTGCTTTATTGGATTGTTAGCCACATCACATTCTGTAACTATAAGTGTTCTTCATGACTGTATCTTTATATTCTCAGTGATCTTACCAGCTTCCAGGACATTGATTATAATCTATACAGATGACTCCCAAATTTATGCATTTAATATTGGTCTCTGTTCTGTGCTTCTCTTGGACATTTCAGGTGATTTTCCTATAAACATTTCAAACTCCTGTCTAGAGTATGTCTTCACAACTGTTTCTGTGGAGGGCACTCACCTTCTTACATTCATCTAGGTTTGCAACTTCATTATCATCCTTGGACTCTTTACTCTCAGTCAACCCAGGTACATAGCTAATCATTTGCCAAGTCTTGTTATTTCTTTCTCTCTAGCCTTTAAATCTGTCCCTTTCTCTATACTATAGTTCAGACCTTTAGCTGAGGAGGTTGGGACCTGCCAGTGCTTGCCATTCTTACTAATACAAACTAAAATTTCATTCTAATGCCCTACTTGGTTACCACCATAATTCAGGCTTTGGTCATGCCTTGGTTTGTCTATCATCTTATTCTTAGACCCCAGTCCATTCCTAAAGTGTAGATCTGACCAAGTACCCTCCCTAGTCAGTAAATTGCAATGGGTTCTGATTGCTTAAAGGATTGAACTCTTTTGGCATATTAAAGCCTTTCGCAACTTAATCTATTTTTCTGGCCGCTTTATACATTATTCTAAATATGTTTTCTTGCTGGTCTTGACACAGTGCCCGCCATCTCCCATCTCTACTTGGGCTATCTTCTTTGTCTGCAATATACTCCCTTTCTCACTTGTCTCACTTAAAATCCCCTCTCATGCCACCATTCTACATAACAAACCTTTTCTGACTTCTACCCTCAGTTGTTAGTAGTGCTTTTCCTCTACCCTTCCCCTTCCTCATATCATGTATGTCATATATACACTTAAGTGTACAAATTGTCTCCACAAATAGATTGTAAGTTCCTTAAGAGTAGGAATGTTTTCATTTTTGTCTTTGTATCCTTTGTGCCTGGCAAGTAAGTAATAGGAGTTTATTAATAAATGCTTGTTCATTGATTGGTATGTAAAGTTACTTTTGAGGTCATGACCTAAAATTATGACTTCCAATCTGTATTTAATTGGTAGTTGCTAAATTTACTGACCATCTTTAGATGCCCAAGTATTCTAGTACTCTCTAAGGAGTTAACATCCTTCTACTATAATATTATAGGGAATGAGCAGAAAGAAAGCTTAAATCATTCTTTGGATTTATGATTTCCCTTATGTAGGTTCTTTGATTTCTGGAAATCATTTCATTATTTCCCAACCTTTCTTCTTTAATGCTTCCTTGTATTAAAGAAAAATAAGTAGAACAAATAGATGAAACATTCATATTTTTACATGTCATCCATAGGAATTTCATTTAATTTATTAGAAACATTTGTTCCTTTCAACCAGTTTAACTTGTGAGGAAATAGAGGAATGTCAAAGATGAGGAATGCAATGTATCAAAAGCCATTTTTTGGTTGATTTAGTAACATTAAGTGCCTACTATGTACCAGGTACAGTGCTAAATATTAGGGATACAAAAAGAGGCAAAATACAATCCTTGTTCTTAAGGAGCTTCATTATAATCTAATGAAAATTAGTCCTCTTTCTCCCTCAAATTGCTAAATTTATTAGCTTGCAAAGAAGACCAAAATGAATCATTGTAGGGGAAGCTGGGAGTAACTTTGACTCATTGGATATTTTAATAGGGCTGATATTTTACATAATACATATTCTTCTGAGGTTACTAGGTGATTGAAAAGTAAACTATAGCTTCTCCTTGTCATGGAAAAGATTTAGTAATCTGAAAGTAGATGTTTTTAGAACCTCTTCAAAGACTGTTTCATTTTTCCTATCATTCCAAACCTTTTGGTTACATATTTTCAGAACAATATTTGGATGTCCTTATGCCCTTTGTAAATGGTTTGGTCTTTATGTTCTTGTGTAATAGTGTGTGTTTCAGAAAACGCTTCACAGCACAGACCATGCTCTTGTGTATTAAAATTATTCATTAATATTTTTCTGAAGTGCTGTGATAGCAATTATCCCATATAGTTTCTTTGTTTCCCCCATAATTTATTGATATTGTCATTTACAGGACAGCTCTTGTGATCTCAAGCTTTTCTTCTATTATGAAGAAAACTGCTCATTTAGGCTTCCCTCCTTAATGACAAAAAATATGACCTTTGTTACTAGATTTTAGATTTGCCCAAGGGCTAATCAGACAAATATAAATACAGGTGGTAGCAGGATTCTGAAGGGCTAGAAATATTTGGAATCTTTTTTTTTTTAAGTTTAAAATTTTCTCTTAATTCTGCCTGCAAAATATTTTTTATTTTGGTTGTTTGAATTTTGAGTGTTTTATTAGTACTCATCTGATGGCACTACTTTAGTTTTTTTATTGGAGAACTGAGAAGATAGTGACATATAATTCTATAATCAGAAATCCATTCTAACTGCTTTACCCTTTTATGGTTAAAAAAAAAAAAGATCATGGTGTGCTATGTTATCTACTCATGTATATCTACCTAACTTCTTTGTATAGGGATCTACCAAGTGTGATGGTTTTCCTCCTATCCTTCTGGGATAGTAATTATCTCCCACCCCCACCCCCACCCCACCACCTCTAGAGTATCTCTAACCCTCTGGAGGAGCCTTTTAGCCATATGTTAGAACTTCAGTGGCTGGGTAGACCTTCATCTCACCTCAAATTCTTAAACTCCAAATGCTGAATTTTGAAATAATAACTAATATTTATTTAACATTTTTCCTTTAAAAATTTTTATTTTTTATTTTAATAACAAATTTCCACATAAGTTTTCTGAAGTTATAGGATCCAGATTGTTTTCTTCCCTTCTTCCCTATCCCCCTCCCAGAGCTGGCAAGCAATTCAATCTGGGTTATTTATATATGTATTATCACACAAAACATACTTCCATATTTTTCATTTTTGTAAGTAAATAATCTTATAAAATTAAAACCCCCAAACATATACCCAAATAAACAAGTGATAAATCATATGCTTTCATTTGCATTCCTACTCCAACAGTTTTTTCCTCTGGAAATGGATAGTGTTCTTTTTCATAAGTCTCTTAGAATTGTCCTGGATCATTGTCTTGCTGTTAGTAGCAAAGTCTATCATATTTTAATCATTCCTCAGTATTGCTGTTACTGTATACAATGTTTTCCTGGTTCTGTTTATTTCACTCTGCATCTGTTCATGTAGGTCTTTCCAGTTCTTTCTGAAATCATCCTGTTCATTATTCCTTCTAGCATAATAGATCACCATCATACGCTACAATTTGTTCAGCCATTCCCCAATTGAGGGACATCCCTTTTAGTTTCCAACTCTTTGCCACCACAAAAAGAGCAGTTATAAAAATATTTTTCCTATTTTTTAATATCTCTTTGGGATATGGGCCTAGTAGTGTTTTTTCTGGATCAAAGAGTATCAGATGCTGAATATGAAAAGGAACTTTTTCTAAAGAGAAATACTGCCTTTTAAATAATCACAAATCATGATTTCTCTATCAGATAGAAACTTCTGTTCAATATGAATGCCAAGAAGCTGCAGGAGAAAGGGAGAGAATTGGCATACCTAAATTTTATCTAACTTTAATTTTGCCACTGACTTCAGTGTAATATAAGACTAATAAAAATCTTCAAGGCTAGCAACAAGAGTAAGCATCACTATCATCTCTCCAATTTTAGAGTGAAAAGACAGGTGGGAAAGGGAAAAGGAAGGACTTTATTTTTTACAGTGGAAAGAGAACTGAATTTAGAATCTAAGCATATGAGTTCAAATCCTAGCCCTGCCATTTACTATGTGTCCTTAGGCAATTGCCTTCATCTCTCTGGTCCTTATGTCATCTATAAAATTAGGGACTGACCTCTGAGGTCCATTTTAGCTCCAAAATCTATATGAGAGTTGAGTGCAATAACTTGATCCACACCTAAAAAATAGCCACATCTGGCTAGGATATGATTGTGATGTCTTCCTTTCAGAAATATCAAGCTCTTTTTGATCTCCAGAAATTGTCTCCCCAACTCTCCACCTACTTTGTAAATTAATAGGGGGATTTGAAAGAATAAAAAGCATGTTTTTTGTGTTGTATTAACTGAAATCAATAATTTTCTAGGATTTGCACTCTACTGTAAATACGAATCACATTAAAATAGGTTTTGAACAATTATATAACCCAGTGGAACTGCTTATCCCTTTTGGAGGGGGGAGGGGAAAGAGATGTAGGGTGGGGGTAGATCATGAATCATGTAATCCTGGGAAAAGATTTTAAATAAAAAAATAGTTTTCTAGGATTTGTAGGCAGACTTTCTTAAGTGTTATAAATTTGTAGCTTGTTGTGGGATTAGAAGCAATGGCAGAATAGGTAACTCAAAGGATGCTGATGTTCCAGTTTTAAAATCTCAATAGACTGTAATAAAGCACTGCCACCAAGAAAATGACCTTTAATAGAAATGAATGCAAAGACCTAAATTTAGATTTTTTAAAATAGGACTAGATAGGGGAGAATCTGATTTAGTTTGTGAGAAAGATATGATTTTGGTTAATAAAAACTTATTTAATTTATTACATATTCTGCTTTGATAAAGTGCCTCACTGTTCTTGTTATTTAAGGAACTTCTGTTCTGCTACCATTTTGTATAGGGCTTTACATTTTGTGAAGCACCTTCATATATAATATTCATTTGAACTTTGCCAAAACTTTGAGAGAGGCAGATACATAAAAATACTAACAAAGTGCAAACTAGTATTTATTGTGTACTAGGGATACAAGTACAAATGTATATTTGATACTGACTAATATACATGGTGTGGGGGGGTGTTGAGTGGGAGGATATAAGAATGTTCACAAATAAATATTGGCTTATATAGAAAGTAAATGGGTTGTAATTGGTGATTGCTCTGAAGAAATACAAGCAAAAACTAGGGGAATCAGGAAAGACTTTTTGGAAGTTGAGCTGAGCTTTGAAGGGAGCATAGTTCATTCCAGGACCTGGGGGGGGGGGTGCTTTCAGAAGGTCTAGAGGAGGGAAATAAAGTGTAATGTAAAAGGAACAAACAACAGGTTGATTGGTATATGGAGTACATGATGGGTGTAATGGGCAGTAAGCCTAGAAGATAGGGTTCACTGGAGGTACAAATAGAAAAATTAAAGACAGTTCTTCTTCTGAGCAGCTCACACACTTAATCATGGGAACAGTACTGAAGAGAATTCAGTTGCAGGATGGATGGACAAGCCAGGAACCCAGATCCAGACTGTGAGCAGCTTTAATTGTCAAAATAAGGAATTTGTGTGTATATACATATATATATATGTATATGTATATGTATATATGTATACACATACATAGGGATAATGGGTGCCACTGAAATTTCTTAAAATCTGACTTGTGCCTTAGAAATATCACTTTGGCATCTATGTGGAGGAGAAAAATTGGAGAGGTGTAAAAGAAAAAAAATTAATATTTTCTGAAAATCATCCAGAAACTTTTTATTGCTGTGACTTTCTAAATTCAAGTATTTCTGAGAGAAATGTCCAATCTGTAATAGGCTCCCCCCATATCTTTGCCTATCTTTCTCCTCAAGACAATTTTTAATAATTTAAGCATTATGAAGAAAAATCACAATATATTAAAATAAAGTTTTGAATCAACATTCAAGGATAGTAGTAGTAAACAACAATTACTTAATGATTGATGCTAGTGAACTGGTACTATTAAATTCTTTGCTTGACCCCTCCCCTCAGGTATTGAAAGGATCTCCTAGGGATTTTCTGAACAACAAAAAAAAAAAGGGACAGGGAACTTCCCTCTTAATGCAAAAGTAGTATTTCCCTACTCTTCTTTCTAGGTTTTCATGACCTTGCTGTCTCTGGTTCTTCTAGTTTTCCTGTTCTTCCATTGACCACTTCTCGGGTCTCCTTTTCTGGGTCTTTGGTATCCAGGTTATAACTTAACTTTGAGTGCCTTCCAAGGCTTTGTCCTAAATTCTCTTCTCTTTTCCTTTTTGTCTTGGTGATTTCTTCAGCTCAGTAGTTACAGCTAATTTTGCCTTTTGCAGTCCAAATGCTTTATAGTCTCAAACATGTCGACAGTTGTAAAGCAGTTGGTTTCCACCCATGATCCATTTTTGACATAACTAATCTTCTAAGGTAAGTTGTCTGGAAAGAAATTTTTAATTAGAGAACTACTTAATGATATTTATAGAGAAATTGAGAAGGAGGTTTCCACAGAGGAGATATTGGGGATAGAAAGACTAGTTAAGAGACTATATCTTAGGTGATAGTTAAGGAAGGCATAAAGTAGAGTGGTAGCTCTGTTGAGTGGAAAGGGATAAATGGAAAAAAATGTTGAATTGATAACAGGTGAATGGTATAAATATTATTGCCACCTTTATTAAGATAAGGAAGTTGAAACTTAGAAATTGTAGCCCGCATATTGCCACATAGCTTGTTTCTGGTTAGAATTAATATTCAAACACAGGTTTTCTGATTCCAATGTTCCTTGTTCTTTCCACAAAACCCACACTAACATTTCTATACAAGAAAACTGGGACTCTGAGAAGTCAAGAAACTTGTCCAAGATAAGATCACAAATGTGTCAAAACTGGGGCTCAGTCCTGAGCTCTCTTTTTTCCCCAAATTGGTAATTTTATCAGCTTCCATCAGTTCAATGATAATTTCTATACAAATGACTCTCAGATCTGTTTATCTAGCCCTAACTTTTCTACTGATCTCCATTCTCACTTTGGACATTGCTGTAGACATCTTAACTAAGCTTAGCATGTCTAAAATGAAACTCAAATGTATCCCTTCAAACTCTCCCTGCTCTCCAACTTTCCTTTTACTGTCTAGGTTACCACCTCTTCCATATCCAACCTGTTGCTAAGGCCTGCCAATTTGCTTTCATAACATTTCTCATACATACCCTTTCTCTGTTGGCACTGCCACTGCTCTGGGGCAGGCTTTATTTTCCTCAATTCTGGACTATCCTACTTGTTGCTATCCCTCCCATAAGTTTCTCCCCACTCCAATCCAACCTCTGCTCAGCTTGCCAAAATGATTGTCCTAATATGCAGGCCTGATTATGTCACCTGCTACTTAATAAACTCCAGTGACTCTTAACTTCAGGATCAACTATACAATTTCTCCTACATTCAAAGTCCTTGAGTACCTGATCCTTTTCTTTCCAGTCTTCTTAACCCTCCCTTCTTTCCCATGTACTCTTTAATCCAGTAACAGTGACCTTCCTATTCCTTGAACAAGAAACCCCTCCACCTGGGAATTTTCACAGGCTGCTTATTGCCCAAGCATACAATTCTCCTCTTTCTCATTTTTGTGCCCTGGCTTCCTTCCTGTTTCCATCAAAGTCTCAGCTAGTTTCATCTTGTATAGGAAGCCTTTCTTGATCTACTTCTAGCACCTTCAATCTGTTGGATATCTCCAGTTCATCCTGTACCTGTTTTATTATACATAGTATTTGTTTGTTGCCTCCCCCAACAGACTGTGAGCTCCTTGAGGCCAAGGAAAGTCTTTTCTCTTTGTATTTTCTGCACCTAGCACTAGCCTATTTAATGTGAAAAGAAGATATAGAGGGATTCAACTCTTATTTTAGTGTGAAATCAAGAACCCATGGAAATGCTAATGAATTTTATACTGTGAAATTCCATGTCTCAAATAGTAAGAATTAAAATTCATATAAATTCATATAGTGCAGTGTAATGGTAAAGAATTTAGTAAGTACTTTTCTGTCAAGCACTGTGGCAGGCACTGGGAATTCACATAGTAAAAATAAAGAGCCTCTTCTCAGATCTCACATTCTAGTTGGAAGAGATAGCTCTTTAGAAGTTCATCCCCAGACACCAAAGGGTTTGGTGATTCTTAGACCACAGGTGACCAACCCCAAGGCTCAATGATGCTTGGGCTTTAGGCTTATAAATTACTCTCCCCACAGTAGCTATATGGTAAAGATAATTGGTCAACTACTGCTTAGCATAATACTTGATACACAGTAGGTTTTTACTGTAAATATTGATTGAATTGAATGACATAATTTAAGGACCTCCTTCTGTGTTCTTGTTCTTTTCACCTCCTTTACTCTTTGAATCCAATAAATATCATTCTTCTGTGTAATGTAAATGTTTACTTCTTAGAATAATGGAGCTGGTAGAAATATTTAGAGATTATCTAGTCCATATTCTTGGCAAGCATTCATCTTTATTATCTTAGGATGACTTAATCTTATTTTAAAGAGTCAGAGACAATTTCACATTCTTTCTTGACCATCTTTTTTACTGTTATTGATAGTAAAATTCTTCCTCTGATATAACCTAAATTCTTCATGCTTCAGTGTAAACTAAATTCCTTTTATTTTCCCCTGAGGAATGTAGTGTGTGGGGTCCACTTATGTCACTGGGAATTTGGAGGTACTTCAGTATGGTGCCTCACGTTTCTGTGTTTTAATCTCTGATACTTGGAGTTCTTAATGTTTACCTATCATTGTATTTTCAGCCTTTAGTAGTTTTTCTTTTGTCTTGTGGAAAGATTTTCTACAATCTTTTAGGGAGAAAAAAGCATTTGTTTTTCACATTCCTCTTAAATTCATTTAAAAAAAAAAACGGGATTGTAGAGCTGCAATTCACCTTAGAGATATCTGCCTTTTATATTAGAGGTGAAAAAGTTGAGGTGTAGCTAGATGACTTTTATGTGGTGTTTTAAGAATCACAAAGCTTTCCTCACAATCATTCTATGATGCTATCATTGTCATCATTTATAGTTGAAGAAACAGGTTGAGAGAGACCACGTGACTTTCCAGGCCACAAAAGTGAGAGGATGTGAATTCAGGACTTCCTGAGTCCACACTTACCATTCTTTCCACTATAGTGCCTAGCTGCAAGTGAGCTATATAGCAAGTGAGATATAGCCGTTTGAGTTTAAGTGGGTTAGTATTTTAGTTAAGGGTTTTTTGACATTGAGTGTAGTGAATTACTTTGTCATAGGTCTGTTTACATAGCTCATTGTTACTTTTTGAAAATAGCAAAAGAGGGGGCAGCTAGGTGGCTCAGTGGGTTGAGAGCCAGGCCTAGAGGCGAGACGTCCTAAATTCAAATCTGGCCTCAGATACTTTCTTACTGTGTGACCCTGGGCAAGTCACTTAATCTCAATTGCCTGGCCCTCACTGCTCTTCTACTTTGCAACCAATACAGAGCATTAACTCTAAGATAGAAGGTAAGGGTTAAAAAAAGAAAAGGTTATGATTTTAGTGATGCCTCCACTATCCATCTTTTCCCCAATTCCCTACAACTTCCCCCTATTGGCCCATCATTTTTTGAGTCATTGTTACATTGCCATATGCCTCCTCCTTGCCCTCTGAGTTATTGTTAACTTATTCGGCCAGTCATTTATAAAACACCAGGAGGAATATTGGTTTTAATAAAATGGGCCTTTCTTTTAGGGAGAGGCTTAGAAAGAACATACCTATTTCTTAAAGGCAGTCCAACTTAATCTCCTTTTGTTCTCTTCTTTCCCTAGCTAATTGGTCCCTTCCACTGCCTATCTTGGTTATATGTAGTGATAGATAAATTATACAACTTTTTCTTCCTCTAATGTGTTATAGTTTGGACAATAGGCTTTCTTTATCCACTTATTTTTTTCTTCTTTGTATAGTGAAAAAAAAAAACTTGAGTGGTTATGACCATTATTTAGGAGGCTCTGTAGTATTCTGAGGCCTTATTATTCTTATTCTTATTATTCTTATTCCAAGACCTTACTAAGTACAGGTAATCTCTCCAAGCTGACATCTTGTTGGAGGAGAGTCTTTAGTATGAAGTCTTGTTGTGGTCAGTTGATAAGAGCATTGTTAAACTCCCTGATACATGCCTGGCCTGTGCTAAGCCTTGGGAATATAAAGAAATGCAAAACCAGGGAACTTGCCCTTAAGAAATTCCCATCCTAATGGAGAGACAGCTATGTACATACCAGATAAATATAGGATAAATTGGAGGCAGTCTCAGAGGAAAGGCAGAACTGGGAGAAGCTTCTTATAGAAGATAGGTTTGAGCTAAAGTTTGAAGGAAGCCAGAAGGGAAAAGTGAGAAGAAAAAGCATTCCAGCTAGGGAATGGGCACTTGTCAGTACATAGTCAATAAACTTTCTTATTACTCTGTCAGGCACTATGCTTAGAGCTGTGGATACAAAGAAAGGCAAAAGACAGTCCCAGTCTTCAAGGAGTTAACACAAAAATAACTGTACAAACAAATTTTATATAGGAGAATAATGAAATGATTAACAGTAGGAAGGTACTAGAATTATGAGGAATGGCAAAAGGCTTTCTATAAAAAAGGTGTAATTTTAGCTGGAACTTGAAGGAAGCCAGGAGGCACAGATTCATAGGTGAGCATTCCAGATATACTCAACAGCCAGTGAAAATCCTTTAAGTGTCCTGATGGAACCACAGCAAGGCCAGGGTCACTGGAGTGAAGAGGTGGTGTTGTAGCATTAAGTAAGAAGGTTGAAACAGAGAAATGAGGGGGAAGTTATGATAGGGAATCTGGGCTTAGAGACAAAATGGAGGCATCAATTGTAAATGGCTTTTTCTGGAAGTTTAGCCAAGAAGGGAAGATAAAATATAGGGCAACTAGCAGGAATTGTGGGATTTAATGAGGGTTTTCCAACATAATGGTACAAGGATATCTGTATTAAGTTTTTTTCCTGGACTGGAAAAAAGCAATAAATGCATGCATTTTAAACTTCTGAATCTTCTCATCTCAGAATTTAAACACTTAAACCACTATGCATTCACATGGTTTGGCTATTAATTAGGACAGGTAACATAAGATCTAGGAGTAAAATATTATTGTTCATTATTTCTTAAAGCATCGAAATAACTCCTTAAAACTTTAAAAGTATAGGGTAATAATTAAAGACGAAAGGGGATAAGCAACTACAAGGGAACTTTTTCATGAACTAGTCATTAAATTTTTCAGGCTTCAGTTTCTTATCGTACTAGATCAGTGAGTTTAAATTCAGAATAGAAGACTACTAACCCATGCATAAGGATCCCTGTGCTGTTAAGTGCTACAAATATCATCTTCCTATTTCACACAGGAAAAAAAAAAGAGGGGCTGAGGTTGTAAACTTTGGCCATTGCCAGTCTAGTCTGTGTCAGATGTGGAAATTGAAATCAGGACTTCCTCTTTACAAGGCAGCAATCTAACTCTAAATAATGGATACAGTAGTAGGCAATCCTAAAATATATTTGGACTGAACAATTGCCTTTTCAAAATCTTCTCTTTGGTAAAATTTAATTAGCTTTGAAGTCAGCTCTTTGCATTTCTTGCATATTCTTGAACCTTGAAGAAGTATAAATATTCAATAATTGATGAATATGAAAATATAAGTAGTTATCAGTGATACTTTCTCTTCCTCTTTCCTCTTGTATCAGCACCCTGGAGAAACCAGTGCCTTGAGGTCCCCCTGTCCTAATTGGTAATTTTGTAATTGGGCCACCATTGTCTGAAGAACCTCCCTCTAACTTGGACTCATTCTCTAGACCTCTTTTCACTCCTTGCCCCTTGCCACCTTCTTTCCAGCTCTCTCATAAGCTTCTTGAGAGTAGGGATTGGCTTGTTTGATTGTTTACCCATCTATGTAAGTACAATACTAGGTACATAATTAAGTTCATTACCTATTATCTAGAAATTGGTGTAAGGAATCCTCAGAAAATAAAACGGTATTTAAAAATCACACTGTTGAGATATGAGAATAACATTTTACCCACTTCAATTAATTATGAAATATTAAGATAACATCCTTAGAACTAACTGATGAAATTTCAGGTTGTTTTTTCCCTAGTTTAATATGACTCCTTTAGTAATGCTAAAAATGCAATTTTTACTCAATGACCACATTTTAAAGTTTTTCTTTTATGGCCTTTAATTGCTAGGGCTAATGTAGATGATGTTATTATGACCCAAAATAAATTGTAAAGCTATTTTCAGTTCTGATGATGGAAGGGACTATACCTTCTCAAGTAGCAGTAGAGTATTTGAGGTTTTTCAAGTCCTCGGTTAAAATGAGTGATTAAACACTTTTTCTTTCTTATATGGCACATTATAAAAATGTTATAACTATTTGAATAATGAGTCCCTTTTTAAAAAAATTTTTTTTGCATTCTTTTTAGTTTCAAATTCTCTCTCTCTGGTCCTTCTCTCACCCATTGAGAATTCAAGCAATATGATATGAATTATACTGTGAAATAATATAGAACACATTTCTATATCAGCCATTTTGCAAAAAGATGGGAGCAAGAAAAATAAAGTTTAAAAATTTATACTCAAGTTTGCACCTAGAACTTATCAGTTCATTCTCTCATCATTAATCCTTCAGAATTGTCTTGGATCATTGTATTGATCAGAGTATCTTAAGTCTTTCACAGTTGATCATTATTACAGCACTGTTTTTATTGTGTACAATGATCTCCATGTTCTGTTTACTTCATTCTGCATCTGTTCACATAGATCTTCCCAGGTTTTCTGAAGCTATTCCGTGCATCATTTCTTATAGCACTTTTAAAAACACATACAAACTCTTACTTTCTGTTCTGGTGACAACTCTTAAGACAAAAGGGTAAGAGCTAGGCAAATGGGGTTAAGTGATTTGCCTAGGGTCAAAAGCTAGGAAGTACTTATCTGAGGACAGATTTGAACCAAGTTCTCTCAACTCCACGACCAGCACTGTATCCACAGAGTCACCTAGATGCCTCCACAATAGTGTTCCATCACAACCACAACTTGTTTAGCCATTCCCCAATTGATGGGTATCCTCTCAATTTTCAATTCTCTATCTTCACAAAAAGAGCTGCTATAAATATTTTTGTACATATTAGTCCTTCCAGAGTCTTTCCTTTGGGGGGGAAAATCTGTAATCTCTTCTGTTTTGTCTTTCTTAGTATATCAGATGTTTATTTGGAATTAGTGTGACACAAGATGGTAGCTAGTAAAAAAAAAAAATCCATAATGAACATGCCAGCTAACATCTCCAGTTCATTGCTGCTTTTTAGGAGTAGCATGCTAGGGATATTACAATAAATTTGTGGAGCTGGGAGGATCTTATTCAAATCCTAGCTTTGATGTTTGTACATGACCTTGGACACAAATTTTAACCTGTAGTCCTCAGTTTCAGTTTGTATAAAATGAAGATTGGGCTAAGTAACCCTACTTTCTACCTCTAAATCCAATGAAAGCCTTAAAAGGATATTTGAGTATCCTTTCAAAGATCCTAGTAGTGTCCTCTGAGGTTAATAGTTTAAAAAAAAAGAACCTGTAAGAGAGGAGTTCTGCTTTCATTTATCATCCTTTTTCAATCAAGTTCTGAAAATTCTCCCCATCAGCTTTCCCTAGGTTAATACCTTTCCCATCATTAAATTTTTTTTCCAATATATTAGTCACTATTAGTGTCAGTAGTATCTTTGCTTAGTATTTTCATTGCCTCCCAAATATTACAGAATTTGTGACTACTAAAGACATGTTGTTTGAGGTAATTGAGATGAAAATTATGTTTGGGCAGGAGTAAAAAAGAGGGAGGAGGGGGCAACTGGGTAGCTCAGTGGATTAAGAGCCAGGCCTAGAAACTGGAGGTCCTAGGTTCAAATGTGACCTCTGACACTTCTCAGCTGTGTGACCCTGGGGAAGTCACTTAACCCACATTACCCAGTCCTTACCACTCTTCTGCCTTGGAACCAATACACAGTATTGACTTCAAGATGGAAGGTAAATGTTTAAAAAAAAAAAGGAAATTATGACAACATTTTTAAGAACAGTGACTAAAATAGCTCCCCTAAATTACTGCTATAGTTGTGATTTCCCTTTGCCTCTTTTGTTAAATAACCTTGACTTTTTTTTTTAATATCAGAACATTATTAGAACTATTGAATACCCCAGTTGGGTAATGTTTTTGGTCACTTAATCATTTAAGAAATTTCAATCACATAATGTTGTTATATGTATGTGTGTGTGTGTTTCCATTATGATTCTTTGAAGATCTTAAAGCAAGCTTATTTTTTAATAAATGCCCTGCTCAGTCTTATGTAATAAAAAATATTTGATCTTTCCATTACTTTTGGAAACTGTAGTTTAAATTCAATTAAGTAATGAAGTTCAGTCTTCTGTGTTATATTTTTGGCAGTACAGTGATTGCTTTGAGTGATTTGGTGTATTAAAAAACTGAACTGAAAGTAGAGAAACTAGATAACTTGTGTATCTATCATCTGTGGTATAACATTGGAAGAGAAAATGTCTAGTCTGAATTCTCTCATCTTTAAAATAGAAATTTCCTGTAGCTGTGCTGTAAAAAATTAACTGTTAATATTCATAGTCCTTGGTATGCTAAAAGAGGTAGGACATAGTTTTTGGCTTTATTATTAGACTATATCTTCTGTCACAGGTCACTTCCAAAAAGTCTCAGTTAAAAGTACCTGGAGAAAATAAATCTGGGTTCAAGGACCCCAAGCACTTAATAGTTGCGTGATACTTAACAAGTAAATTAGCTTATGTGTGCATCCGTTTATTCATATTTAAAATTAGAGTTGGACTAGATGGCCTCTGAGGTACTTTTCAGCTCTAAAATTTTAATTCTATAAGACATCCTTGGGCTTTGACATTTTTTTAAAAATGTCATTTGAAATGACATGTGATAGGTTCATGTTAAAACTTTAATTGGTATAATAATGAAAATGGAAGCTACAGAAATATATGTTAAATATGCAGACTTTGGTGACCCTTTGACCACTTCAAGAAGTCTTAGTATAAAAAGGAGACAAAAAAATTGGTAATACAGTAGTGGAATAGATAGGAATACTTGAATCAAATTCTTTCTCGTACACAAACTAGTCGAAGGATCATGTTGCAAGTTGTTTAATTTCTGAGTGCCCCAGATTCAACTCTGAAACTTCAAAGAAAAGTTCCAAAGCAGCAATAGGGGAAGATGTTCCCACAGCAGAGAATTCCCTATCCTAATAAAATCGCAGATTGGACCAAATGAAAAAAGTCTTGACTGATGATAATTCATATTTTAATTTCTTGTGATTTAATGTACTCTATGGACTTTGGACATTTAATGCTGCTTCTCTTTTGGTTCCTTTTCTGTAGAACTAAGAACTTGTACTAGTTAACTAGCCTACAGAATGGTTACGAGGAAAGCATTGTAAGACTTAATGCGCTTTTAAATAGATAATGAATCTCTAATACATTGAGAAGAATTTCAATACTATATATAGGAAAGGCATCATGAAATATGGGAAGTGTTGATTTATAGCTTCTTTTTTGTATGTAGTGAAAATTGAGCTAATGTTTTAACAGGCTACAAAAATAGCACTTGATTCATTAAAGTTCTGGTATAACAGAGGCAAATTGGCCTAAGAGAGTTGTTCTGAAAATTTTTGGTCTCAGGACCCCCTTTTAACATTTAAAAATGAGTGAATTTTGTTTTATCTGTCTATCTACAGACGTGTATATGTCTATACATAATACACATGTATTTTATATGTACCGTATTAGAAATGAAAACCGATACATTTAAAAGATTATTTTAAATTTTTTTCTAAAATAAATCTATTACATTAATAATGTTAACATAAATCTTTTTATAAATAATAACTTTCCCAGAATAAACAAAATTTCTGATGAGAGGTACTGCTTTGCATTTATTTTTACAAATCTCTTTAATGTCTGTTTTAAAAGGAATTTCTACCTTCTAAGAAGATAGTTGGATTCACATTTTGCTCTTAGTCCATCGTGATGTTATTTTAGTTGAAATAGGAGAAGGAAATCTGGTCTTATAAAGATAATATAGTTGAAAAAAGGAGAGATATTTTAATAGCAAATAATGTCATTTTTTTTAGTTCTTAAAGCAAACCTACAACTTGGAGTGAAGTATTATTGTAAATGGAAGTTATAAAAAATTGGCAAGATAAATATTCTGGTTATATAGAAGTCAAAGCAATAAAAAGTTATCATCCCTCCCAATTGAAAAGCATGGCGTACCAGGTTATAAGGGCTCCACTAGACAAATGGCTTTACTATGACCCTACATCCCTTCTAAGAAATCTGACTAAAGTAGTGCAGATGTATATTTTCCTTGTATATGTAAAGTTTCTTAATCTGATAACCAATATAGACTGGGAGAATAATAGAATAGAAAATGTGGGGATCAGTCAGCCCAGCCAACTCCTTCACTTTGAAGATGAGAAAATTGGAAGTCCAGTGAAAGCAAACACTTACGAAGCACCTGCTCTATGATGGATGATGCAATACAAACAAATATGAAATTGCACCTGCTTCAAAGGAGCTTTTGTTCTGTTGGGGAGTCAACATGTCCACATAAAGGATATGAAGGCCATTTTGGAGAGGAGTTACTAGCAGCTTGGGAGGATTGTGAACATCCTCAGTGAGGTGCCATTTGAACCAAATTTTGAAGGAAACTTTGGTTTCCAGGGAAGCTATGATGTGGAGTTCCATCTCCTTGCTGAGTAATCTATTTTATAAAGATGTTTGTCAAATAGTGATTATTCCACAGGCATATATTTATTTCTTTGGATTTGGACAAGACTTAACTTCTCCAAAACGATCTAAGCAAATAATTGTCCTATATATGGAATCTGAAGAGGAGGAGTCTACTTTTATTTACATTGAACAGAGCCAAAACTGGTTAATGTTTCTTTTTAGTTCTGTCAAAGGGGCTAACAAAAATGCCCTGTGGATTCTTGAAAGCCAATAATACTAATTTTGGATCACATTTCCTTTTGGATGTCTGTCATTAGTTGCACTAGTTCTGAAGCTTAAGTTCTTTTATCTCCCAGAAAGAGCAAGCATTTTCACAAAGATTTGTCCTAAATTTTCCCATTGACTGCTAGTTTCAATACTTGGGACAATAGCCTTATTTTCAAAGCCAAATCTGAATCACTTTATGGCTAGAATAGCATCTTAAAGTCATCTCCATATTTTCCCTGTTCAGAAATTTTTCTTTCTCCATTCTATTTGGGCAGAGGCTTGGAGAAACTTTGTTGATTTATCCACCTATTTCTGGGTCACTGGGAACTCTGAGTTCCAGAAGTTCCTGGAAAACCAGTTGGACTAGGATGTGCCTTTTTACCATGTAGTGCTGATAAATCCTTTCCCAGGAAACATAATCCACTAACATGAAACAAAAATAGGTCATTTTGGGATATCAGAAGTTAACTTTATACATATATGTGATTTAACATTTAACTGCTTTTTAAATATGCCAGGAATTAATGATAGCTATTATTATTAGTTTGATACATTGAAAGATCCATTATTTCATTACTATGGATTCCTGCCATTTGTTCAATTAGCAGCATCTCCACATTTCATTAGTATTATGGCTGAAAATGTTATCTTATTGTTGCTAACTTAGATGACTCTTTCCATACTTATTTGGGGTAGCCCTCCAACTTGTGTCACTGGCCTCATCTTTTCAGTTTGGTAAAACTAGTGCTAAATACTACCATACCTTCCAGAATTTGTGTTCCTCTGTTAGCATTTGAGTAACCAGGGTCATTTCCATACTGCAAGGTAACATTGTATTTGGACTTTAAAACAGGTGTTCTTAATCTATTTTTTCTTTGGCAGAAGCTTATGAACTCCTTCACTGGAGGATGTGGTCTGTTTTAATAATTGAAGAAATCCTAAAATTTCAGTTACTTAAATACACAAAAAACCTTAAATATACACACAAAAAAAACCTATCAGTGGATACCAGATTAAGATCCCCTGCTTTGGGTTCCCCCTCCCCCCCTTTAACCCTTACTTTCTGTCTTAGAATCAATACTGTGTATTGATTTTAAGGCAGAAGAGTGGTAAGGGCTAGGCAATGGTGGTTAAGTGACTTGTCCAGGGTCACACAGCTAGGACGTGTCTGAGGCCAGATTTGAACCCAGGACCTCCCATCTCTGGGCCTGGTTCTCAATCCACTGAACCACCCAGCTGCCCCCAAGATCCCCTGCTTTAAAGGATTATTATATATTTGATTGAATATTGTGCCCTTGGGATATTGCTTCCAGTGATAACTGCTTTTATTTACAATGTTTCAGATTTTTTCTTAGAGCCTATTGCATATTCTTGGGAATATCTTTAGTGATGGCAAATTTTTATCCTTTGAAAGTGAATGTTATTTTTGTAAATAACCAAAAATTATTTATTCTTAAACAATATTGGGAGATTGGGTATGTAACCAAGCCATGTTCAGTTCAAAAGAAAGTTATTAGGATCAATGGAATGCTTAATGTTCTTGTGGTTCCAATGCTAAATCCAAAAGTAGAGTTCTATTGGCAAAGCATTGACAAAATTAGTAGAATGTTCAGTATCCCAAGGTGGTTAAATTATTAGTTTTTTGAAATAAGTAACATTTATTTGGAAATATATATTCTATTGTATTTATTTAAATGAAAGTAATCCTTGTATGTCTGTTGTGTTATCTCTATAACATGCTCTTAAAAAAACATTTTTAGAAATTTTTGTTTTATGAACTTAATCTTCAATCACAAATATTTAAATATACAAAGAACAAAAATAGATTGCATCTGAAACTTTGTTACCTTTAGATTGTTTCAGAAAGTGCAACTTATATTTAACAAAGTTGTAACAAAATTGTCATATTTGTTTGCATTGCCTTTTGGGCTTTTTCTTTTTTCTGTGTATTTATTGATGTTTCTTTTATTTCTGTCATATCACATTAACTTATTTGTTCAAGCCCTGGTAGAAGGCATGTTTCCTTCTAACAAATAAGTATAGTCAAGTGAAACGAGGCTTCATTTAGAAAATGGTACTTCAGCTTCATCTTAAAGGGAGAGAGGGACTCCACATTGTAAGGAGAAAGTTCATTCCAGACGTGAGGTAACCAGGACATGGGCAGAGGTGGAAGGCATATTGTCCTGGATGAAGCCTACTCACTCCTATGGGAGAGGGCATAATGTCCAGAAAGGGTAAAAAAAGGTAGTTGGGGGCTAGGTTGTGGGGTTTAAAGCTAAGTAGCTTTTTTTATCGTGGAGGCAAAAGGACGCCACTAGAATTAATCGAGTAGAGAGGAGTCATGTGGTTAAATTTATACTTTTAAGGATAATCATTTGTCAGCAGTTCATAATTTATAGCATTTTGTAGATGGACTAGAGTAATGAGAAATTTGAGTCAAGGAGACTATTTAGGAGACAATAATCTAGACTAAAAATAATGAAGACTAAGAATTAAGGTGGTGATTTGTGATTAGAGAAGGAGTCATATTCTAGAGATGTGGTAAGAGGAAAAAAGGGAAGACGTGTAACCCCATGCTACAATTTTGTTGTTGTTGTTTCAGTCATATCCTACTCTTTTGACCCCATTTGGGGTTTCTGGGCAAAGATAATGGAGTGGCTTACCATTTCCTTCTCCAGCTCATTTTACAAATGAGGAAACTAAGGCAAAGAGTTAGTGACTTGCCCAGGGTCACACAGCTAGCTAGTGTCTGCAGCTTGCATTTAAACTTGGGTCTTCCTGACTCCAGGCTCAGCCTTACCTGCCCTTGTGCAGTTTTTACTTTTATCCTTATAGAATTCTTTCAGAGACCACCTTCTCAGTACAGACAGTTTCCCACTTACTAATGTTTTTATGATCTCTCTTTGTATCCTTACTATTGTTTATGCCACATCTAATTCTAATGATAATATGTGCTGAAATCTCTTCGCTTTTTTTTCTTGTCCTTTGGATCACTTATGCAAGTTAGATTCTTCTGAAATTATGATTTGTAACCACATAGCATCATTAGAATAACTATTAGAGGCTATTATTGCTGCAGGGGACTGAGGAAGGCCTTAGAAAGCACTTCCCAATTTGCAAATACCACCTAGCTTGATCTTGACTACTTTCTTTGAGTAAGTCATTGACTTGGTCCAAAACCTGTGTTTGTGTTTACTTTGATGGACTAAGTGGAGTTTTTTTCTATAGGTCAAGGGTTCTTAGAAACCTGGGACTTTTTAGGAACTGGATTTAAATAGAATTGCTTTCCTTTAAAATCCTGTGTGTTTTATTTTATACACTTAAAGGCATTATTCTGAAAAGATGTCTTGGTTTCACTAGATTGCCAGAAGAGGTCTATGATACAAAAAAAGGTTTTGAATGCCTCATCTAGCTGCATCCTTTCACAATTTGTAAAAGATGAGGAACGTGGAAAACCCACATTCTTTCTTTCCCAGACCTGGTGATCCTAAAGCTTATGGAGTTTATTCATTCAATTATCAGCTGACACTGAAGTTAGAAGGCTTCAATGCCAGTTCTATCCATGAAGGCCTAACAGTTCTTACAGCTTTAGTTGTGGGAGGTGAGGGGTGATGTATAGCAGAAAATAGACATGCTCTATCAGCACTTGTCTCTGCTGAAATGTAGGAAAGAGCAGGTGTAACCTTCATTTCTACTTTAAGTTTAGTATGTAGTGCTTGCTCCTTGAAGGAAAGGCCAAGGAAGAAATTAAAGTCCCATTCTATATCAGACTTAAATTGGTATTGAGGAAATTTAGGTCATTCTCTCAAGAAAAAGTCCTGTGTTCCTGTGCTCTGATTCATTCATGAGAATTTTTCATTAGCTACCAAAACATCATGTCCATTAGAGTAGATTATCTCCTGTTGCTAGTACTGCTGCTTATTGTTGTCAGGGTACATGCTTGATTTTTTTTTCTTCTTTAGGTATTAGACTATCCTTCTTTATGTTCCCATAGGTTCATACTTTAAAGGATTATATATAGTGAACTTATCTCATTCCAATACTTAATCATATTTAGATTTTCATTACTTTATCTTTGTTTTGTGTTTGTGTTTGTATACCTTGTCTCAAATTGGAATATACTTTTCTGAGGGTGGATAATGTTTTATTGAGAAACTCACCAAAAACTGAACATTTGACAGGTAGATGACTCCTTTATAGTAATGACACCATTTCCTCCTACATTCTGAAAGAATTCTCTATTTGCCCACCTCAGTTTAGGAGGGATATGTAGTCTGGTGAATTTTTCAGTCTGATACTTCTTCTCTACCACCTTCTTTCCCCTCAAGGTAATCTCATTTATATTTGGTTCTCTTCCTTCTTTCCTCTGTGCCTTTTACTACTTAGAATTTAATTCTACTTCCTGAGTTCCTTCATTACCTTCCTTATTTCTAACCCATATCAAACTTTGTTTCCCAATACACTTACTCTCCTTCCCTCTTAGAACATCCTTATAATAAATGTTGTGTTTTTTTTTTAATAAGGGGGGGAGTATAATTGTTTAATGGGAAGATGCAGAATTTTATTGATGTTCTGTCATTGTTTTGTAATGCCTACCTTCAAAAGATACCTATTGACATAGATTTTCCAACATATTTAGCAGTGAGATAAGAGGTTGTGTGTAGCCAAACTCAATAAAAAATGGACTACTAAACTATAAGTAAGAATCTCATGTGGCTTGTATGTCAATTTAAAAAAACCGCATTAACATTATCTGTGTTCTGTTGTGTTTTTATTTAGTTAAATATTTCCAGTTGCATTTTAATCTGGTTCTGCCTGCACAGGCTCCTGTGTTCAACACCTCTGGTTTAGTAGAGAGGTAGCATTGGAGCTAGTTAGATATACCTCTGACATAAACTGGTTCTGGGACTCTGAGAAAGTTAATTAACCTTCTACTGTTTTAGGTCAACTCTCTAAGAAAGATAAGTTGCAGAGAAGGTTCCAGTCTGCTTTGACAGAGGAAAATTGTTCCCTAGGCTGACAAAATTACAGATCATCCTCTAATTGAAAAATTGTGATCTAAATTTTTAACTTTAATGTGAAGATAGTTTTGAAGGTAATTTTTTTAAAGCTACATTTTAGTTTTTGTCTCTGAGCATAATATAATGTCTTGATCAAGAAGGAAGGATATTGACATACTATCCTCTCTCCTCCACCTCTTTCCTCTAGCTTCACCATTCCTTCCCTCTGAGATTACCTGACACTTTGCATGTATCATAGTTTTTTGCATGATACCACTCACATTCCAATGGGAGCTCTTTGAAGAAGAGACCATTTAAAAAATTTTCTTTGTAGCCCTAGTTTATGCCTTGCAACATAGTAAGTTGATAATATAGTCTTGTTACCAGTGACTACCATCATTTCATAACTCCCTGGAACAGGAGTTTCTTCTTGATAGTTTTGGGGAACGAGTGCTTGATGCACTTTAGGTAGACTAGAACTCTAGAGACAGAGCAACAAGAATGGTTTGAGGGGATGACAGAGGTGTCTTAATCTAATAATAATAGTAATCGTTATAATAAAATCTAGTTGGGAGAATCTTGGAACTCATATGTAGAATCTGCTTGAACTTAAGCAATATTTTTCTTTTTTTTCTCCTAAATTTCTTAGAAACTCTAGGGATTACGTGAGGAAAATTCTATTTCTTATAATTATATTTTTGAACTGTAAGTAGCCCCTTCTTATTCTTAAAGTCTTTTCTGTCTTAGGAGGATGATATATTTACTAAACTATTCTGGACTCTTAGTACTATAATATAATATGCATTTAATAAATGCTAGTTGACCTGTGTGTGTCCTGGTCAGCTAGAATATCTTGAGCTTTTAGATTTTTTAGAACTTTTCAGTTAGCCTAACTAGTTGGTACAGAAAAGAAAAACTTCATAATCAATTTGCTGGGCTGTTTTTAAATGCTCCCTAGAGAATAGGTTCATAGATTTAATACTAAAGGAAATTTAGAGGTTAGTGATCTAGCTCCCCAATTTCACAGATGTGAGCAGAGGGAGGTCCAAAAAGAGGAGGTGCCTTCCTCAAGATTACGGTGGCATAGCTGGTATTCCAGCTAAGGCCATCACTCTCCCAGATTCAAGGCATATAATAAGGAATGTCTCGCCAATATTATATTTCAGTAATGTTATTAATCCATTTTTTCAAAAGCCACTCATTGTCAGTTTATTCCTTGGAATACTGGTTGATTGCTTAAAATGCAATCATCTTTTGGAACTAACTAGTCCTTGTATGTTTATTCTGTAAACATTGTAATCCCTATGCAATTTTTATATTACTTGGGAATTTGGTCACTATTGTTTATTTATGATTAATGAAAATTCCATTAGCTCTTGAACCCGTTTCTCTATATCAACATAATTTGAAGGCTTAAACTAGATAATTGGGTTGTTTTGGTCTAACTGAAAAAACTAATTAGTTAAGTTGGATCTTGCACTTATTGTTCTCAAAAAGAGACTGGACTTACTTGCTATTCCCAGTACCTGACATATTTTCTACCTCTGCATTTCATCGTGGAATACTTGGAAAACCTAGTTTCCTTTGAGCCTCAGCTCAAAGGCCATCTCTTTCAGGAGGATTTTCTTGACTCTTAGGACACTAGGACTGTGCCCTAATTATTCTGTATGAATTTTATGTAGGTTCTATGTCATCTGTGAATGTATATTCTCTCTATTGTCCCTCTGCCCCTACCTCTAGAGTAGGACTCTTACCTTTATATATTTGTGACCCCAGTGTCTGACATCTAGATGTTTTAACAAATGCCTGTCTATTGATTTGTATGAGACAATGGCATCGTTTGCCAATTTGGGGAGGGAAAGTGGCACCACCATCACTTACGTTCCTGACCTAAATCAGTAAGTTGTCAAATTCTGTTGTTTCTCTCTCCACAGCATCTTTTTCATCTATCCACTTGTCTTCACTAATAGCGCTACCACCCTAAGTTCAGCCCATCATCATATCTTACTTGTAGTATTGCAGTAACCTTTTAATTGGCCTTCTTTTCCCCATCCATCCTTAAGCTATCAAAATGATTTTTTAAAGTATAGGTCAGATCATGTTACCCCTTTCTCAAACCTCAATGGCTTCCTGTTCCCTCTAGGAACTTCTCTTTTTGACATTTAAAGCCCTTCATAATCTTGGGCCTGTCATATTCTTTCCAACTTAATTCATTTTGCCCCTTTCCAGACACTCTTCCATGCCAATATTCTCTTGTTCATACTCAATATTTTTTCTCTAGTCTTTTTTTGGGGGGGTGGAGGGGGGTACTTGCTTTCCTGTGTCTACAGTATTCCTCTTCACTTTCACCTGTTGGAATCTCTGGTTTTCTCAAAGATTTTAGCTCAACTGTCACCTTGTGTTTAAGGTATTTCCTTATCCCAAAAGGGTAAGAGTTTTTCCTTCTAAAGTTATCTTGTATCAGTTTTGTATTTTTAAA
Source organism: Monodelphis domestica (assembly GCF_027887165.1). Lineage (NCBI taxonomy): Eukaryota > Metazoa > Chordata > Mammalia > Didelphimorphia > Didelphidae > Monodelphis > Monodelphis domestica. The sequence goes on along the minus strand of NC_077231.1, from coordinate 228,667,863 downwards.
AATATATCTACATATGTATATATTTCCCCACATAGAATATAAACTCCTTAAGGGTTAGGCTGTTTCTCTTTTGTTCCTGTCCCATCCCCTCAACCCCAACATATTAAATAGTCACTTAATAAATGCTTGTTGATTAAGTAATGTTTAATTTTGTAGGATATTGAGGCACTTTATGATGGAGTCTCACTATATTTCAATTTCCAAATTCACGTAATTTGCCCAAAACATTTCCATCACAGTTACACAAAAGCTGAACTATTTTATTACATCTAAGTTCTTAAGTTCTAAAATAATAACCTTTTGAAAGAGAACTCAAGTTGTAACCACAAGAGGAAATTTCACTTTTATAAATGTGTTTTGAAAACATGAACGAAGTTCTAATTCTGTTCATCTTCAACACTTAATGTTGGAATTGTTACAGGAACCAAATGTGTTTAGCTAAATTTGGCTCTCAAGTATAAGCTGACTCATGAAGGAAATGGCACAAATTATAGCTAAAATCGCCAGTGGAAATATGGAATAGGACTTAATTTGCAAGAATTTAAATTTCAATTGCAAGATACTAATGAATTGTTAAGTTTTTTTTTACAATATATATGTTTTTATTTCAAAACAAAGACTCCTGGCATTTTCCTCTTTAGAGCTATCTTAAAAACCAGGCCTTATTGAGCTTTAAAAGGCTTGGTTTGTATTTTAAAAAGCAAGGTTCCATGTTGTACAATCAAAAATGAATAATGATGTATATGATATTAGACATGTTCCTCAGATTGTTATTTAGACTTAAAAGGTAGCTTACATTTCATAGAAGGTTATCACTGATAAACTTTTTAAAGTTTTGTTTGTTTTTAACCCTAGAACCAAAAGGTAAGAAGTATAATTGTGTGATTGTTGCTTGTTTGAAGTTATTTAATAAATAACAGAATCTTCTCATTGGCTTATCTTCATCTTTTTTATTAATAAGTTAACATTTGAACGACTGAAAAATAATAAAATATGACTCATAGCATTTTTAAAATAATGAACTATTTTCTTTTATAGGGAAATCTTCATTGACAATTCAGTTTGTGGAAGGCCAATTTGTTGACTCTTATGATCCAACCATAGAAAACAGTAAGTAGTATTTGTAAGTATTTATAAACAGAGCCTTTATTTTTGTACATAATTCTGAAAAGAACCATTGTTTTCTGAATCTTGGAATCGTAGAGGTAACTTACCTGAGTATGAACCCCCCTGATAACACTTCAAATAAAAGCATCAGCTTCCAGTGATACGTAACTAATTACCTACCAAAGGCACTCACTTCATTTCTCTATTATGGTTAATTAAAAGTTTCTGATTTAGTAAATGAAAATTTTTTATTTACTAGCATACCTAGCCTAATTTATGTTCAGTATAATCATCCTTAAAATATTTGAAGGAAGAAACCATGCCTTCCATCTCCAAAATATCTTTTCTAAGCTAAATCTCTCCAACTTCTTGGAACTAATCATGGCATCACTTGGTTTTGAATCTCATTACCATTCTGTCCAAGTTCTTTGCGGTAGACACTATATATGAGTGCAGTCTAAGGTCACATTTGCTATTTTTAGTGGTATGCCACATTGTTGATTTTCATTACACTTGTCTACTTAAATTTCCTACTTTTAATTCTTTTTAATTTTTGAAAAATTATTGATCCATCTTGTTTTGTCACAACAGACACTTCATGCAAATCTCTCACAAGGAAACAACTCCCTGGAAATTTTAATCTTGTTGGTTTTTATACAATTAAGGGCTACATCCCTTACCTTAATTAGTATGGTACTAGCCTTGATCATTATTTGAATGAAATTTTATTGTTTTTCCATCTTGTCTATTACTTACATTGTCATAGTCGTTTTGCTTCTGTTTTGTTAATTCTCTCCATCTACATCTTCCTGTATACCTCTGAAATCAACATTGTTCCTTAGGATCTAGGATTATTTCCTTAGGCTCATATTGTAAGTTGTTTAATCATTTCCCCATATTTAAACATTCTATATGTTTAGCTACTTGAGTTCACATCCTCCACTGCCCTACCACCGTCCCTGTTGACTTTCTTGGGAGTAGCACCCCAATAATTGGCTGATCAGTATAGCAATTTAGTAATTTTTCATGCATAATCTCAAGTTTTAGCAGAACAATGTTAAGCATTTCACATTTCTACCAGGAATGAATTAATTCAATAGTATATCAAGCACTGAGTATGTGTGAGATAGATACTCTGCTAGCTGCTGGGATACAAAGATAAAACTTGAGTTGTCATGAGGGCTCTTTGTCCTCAAGGAACTTATAGTGAAATGAAAGATAACAATATGCTCCCAACTAATAGGAAACATCTGGAGTTAGTTGAACAGAGGGAATACTTGGTCCATCTTAAGATTTAGGAATGCTACTTTAGCAGCTATTTAGATGATAGATTTAAGAGAGAGACTGGATTAAGGGAGAGCAATTGCAATATTACAGATGAGATGTGATGAAGTCTTAAACTAGGACAGTGTAACCATGATATGGCAAGAAGGGGATAGATGTGTCATGTTGCAGAGATACAAATGATGATTTTGGATCTCATTTTATATGGAGAGTGAGGGAAAAAGAGATTGAGGATGAGGCCAAAGTTGTGAAGCTTGATGATTAGAAGGATAGTGGTATCCTCCACAGAAATAGGGAGGGAAGAAGAGAGGCAGGCTTAGAGGATAAGATGAGGTTTCTTTGGGGGATATTGGGATTGAGATTCCTATGGAGTTGGTGGTGTGGGACAACAGTTCTGGAGAGAGAATATGTAAATTTGGGAGTCATCCGTATAATGATAATTGAATCCCTCTGAGGGATGATAAGATCACTGTGAGAAGAGCCCAGGATACACAATACACACCCATACCTGTTGTATATGATAGAACATACATGATGAGCCTGACTAAAGAAAGCAATAAAAATTGCTTAAGAATCAGGAAATATTATCCATGGAAGAAATCCAAGGAAGGGAAGAATATCTAGAAAAGTGGGAGTGAGTAATCAACAGTTTGGAAAAAGTAATAAAAACGATGACTGGAAAAAAGCCTTTAGATTTAATTTGGTGTACCTGTATTTCTTCTCCTAGCCCCATAATAGGTTTTTCTACAATATAGGAATTTTGTTTATTCCGTGCTAGTAACTGCAAAATTGTTTTAATTTGTATTTGTCATAGCAGTTGTGATTTTGAGCATTTAGAAATTGCCATGTTCTTTGTCATTTCTATTTCTTCTTTTGAAAATTGTTCTTATCCCCTAGGACTTTTTCATTTTCAAATGACCTGTTGTCAGAGCCCCATATACTGTATCCTCTATGTATGCTGTTGACTTTTTTAAGTTAAGATTTTCACACTTATTCTGGAATTTCATATCCTGTCAAAATCTTTGCTGTCTCTCATTCAGCTGTCCTTCCTAGCTTCATCCCATTTTCTTATTTGATAAGCATCCCATCTAGATCTTCATCCATGTTATTGATTAAAAAGTGGATGAAAACAGGGTCAGCCTTTTCTTCTTTGCAGATTGGGAGGACTATGGGGTAGAACTGATGCAGTGTCAGACTTGGTTAATATGTTGGTTAGTTATATGGAGCTGCTTCTCCCTCTTTTATCTTTTGCTATAAAATGGAGGAGGTGGGGATTATGTGTTGAAAGAGAAATGTGATCTAAAAAAACAAAAGATAATTATAACTTTTTTTTTTGAGGAATCTAGTGCTCACATCAATTTATAAGCAATCTAGGAGGACCAGAGACTCCAAAATGAATCCAAAGATTATCGTGGTACAGTGGAAAGAACACTGGATTTGGAATTAGAGACTTTCTATTTGAGGCCTGACTCTTCTACTTAAACTTATGTGATCTTAGGCCAGTCTTCTTCTCCTGGTTTCAGGTTTCTTATCTATATACCAAGGGAATTCTACTAGAGAATCACTAAGGTTCTTCCAATTCTAAATCTATAATCCTGTGATCATCTTTTACTGTAATAGGATTCTACCACTTGAATTTAATGTAGGAGTTCATTATGACCAAAGGCCTACATACAAGTGGCTTCAGGAGAAAGAATAGGGACATTCCCTTCTTCCTAGACCTAATTTCCTTTTTTTTAAACCCTTACTTTCTGTCTTAAAATAAGTACTAAACATTGAAAAGCAAAGGAGCAATAAGAACTAGACAATTAGGATTAAGTGGCTTGGTCAGGTTCACACAGCTAGGAAGTATCTGAGTTCATATTTGAACCCAGGGCCTACTGTCTCCAGGCATGGCTTCTGTTCCTTGAGTCACCTTGCTGTCCCCTAGATTCCTTTTGAGGCATTGAGGTGGGGTGGAAGAAATGATATAAAAATAGATTCATATACCACCTCTGATACTTCTTAACTTTTTGTGCACAAGTAAATAATTTAGGATCATACAGATCATAGACGTAGAGCTGGATTTGTTAGTCGTCTGTAAAATGGAATCAATACCTGTAGTACTTATCTTACAGGTTTTTTAGGATCAAATGAGATCATGTATGCAAAGTGTTTTGTGATCCTTAATACTAAATGTCAACTTCAGTTAAGGATAAGGGAGTAAGAGTAGGCCAAGGCTTGGACACAAAGGACTAAATGGGATTGCTTGGTTAATTGCCTTCTTCTAGCACCTCACCTTCTCTGTATTGGTCATACTTATCTTTTCTTAGAACATAGTAATATTCTATTATATTCATTTACCACAGTTTAACTATTTCCCAGTCGATGGACATCTACTTACGTCTTTGTTCCTGCTTCTTTTTTATTACAAATATATTGGTGTATATGGAGCTTTTTTTTTTTTCTGTCAGTGACTTCCTTAGAGTCTACCAGTGGAATGAATCTCTGGTTCAAATGGTATAGATATTTTAGCTACTTTATTTGCATAATCCCAAATTACTTTCCAAAATTGGTTATACTCATTCACAGCTCCATCGACAAAGCATTTGTTACTTGAAATGAAACCTTATTGTTGTTTTGATTTATGTTTGTCTTATTATTAGTGATTTGGAACATTTTTTTCATAAGGTTATTAATATTTTATAATTCTTTTAGGAGCAATGTATTTTACATCGTTTGACTAACTTATCTATTGGGGAATGGCTTTTGGTCTTGGATGTTGTTGTTAGTTGTCTATATAGCTCATATAACAAACTTATCCAAGAAATTTGGTCATCACTCCTCTTATTCTCTATTCATTTTTTTAATGTGCAAAAGCTTTTCAATTTCGTATCATCAGAAATTTTTCTTGAATTTGTTTTTGATAATGACTTCTTATATCCAGTTCATAAATCTATTTTGGATCTTTATATATGGTATGAGATGTTGATATAAACCTAATTCCTGCCAGACTGGCCTCAGATATTTTTCAACTGCTTTTATCAAATAATGAGCCTTACCTCTCTAGTAGAGGTCCTTGGATTTATTATACCCCATGCTACTAATATTTATTGCTTCTGGATCTCATGTACCTAATTTGTTCTGCTAATGAACTTTTCTATTTTCAAAATAGTACTAGATTGTTTTGTTGACAACTGCTTTGTTCAATAATTGGACATTTCATAATTCTAGGTTCTATTCCTTTCAATTTTCTTTTTCTTATTTTCTTTAAGATTCTTGACCTCTTCTTCCCTCCACATGAATTTTATTATTTTTGGCCAAGTGCACAAGTTTTTTTGCTACCAGCATCCTTGGCACAGGAGGTACACTTTAAATGTATTAACTACTGCACTCTGTCCCCTACAAGCTTGGGGAAGATTGAGCATTATCAACTAATAAGGTCTTACAGTGAAGGGAGTTCCATATCTTTTTAGGTAGATTTTTTTCCTAGCAATTTTTTTTTCTGCCTAATTCTTCTTAGTACAGAATGAGGAGCTGAGATAGCCACAGAACTCCTGATTAAAAAATATTTTCTAGTATTATTGCTTTTTTGAAATAAAATGAGTCATATTTTCATTATTTAAGTTTCATGGACATAGGAAGATATAGTAAACTGAAAAATACTCTTATTATAATACAGTGGTGATAAGATTAAGAATAAAAGATTTGTTCTAATAAGCAGCAATAGCCACCCTTTTCTATTGTGCAGATTCAAAAGTTTTGGGTTTTGCCTATATTAAGGATATTTGAATCCTTAAGTCTCTTTTAAAGGAATGGGATTAGGCCAACATTTTCCTCAAAGGGAAGGCCTTTGATATAGTAAATCCACCTTAAATTTAAAAACATAACTGATTTGTGTCCTCCTGAAATGCTAATCCATTTAAGAAATTCATCCTCCCCCCCAAAAAAAAAAACATTATGCCCAGAAAATTTTCTTTTCTCTTTCTAATAAAAACCCTTACCTACCATCTATAAATCAATACTATATATTCCTTGATTCCAAGGCATAACAGTGGTAAGAGCAAGGCAATGGAAGTTATGTGACTTGCCCAGGATCACACAGCTAGGAAGTGTGTGAGGCCAGATTTGAACCTAGGACCTCTTGTCTCTAGGCCTGACTCTCAATCCATCAAACCACCTAGCAGTCACCAATTCTATTTCTTTTATAAAATGTGTATCTTTTAGTTAAGTGGTACAGTGGATAGAGTGCTGAGCCTTGGAATCAGGAAGACTCATTCATGAGTTCAAATTCAGTCTCACTAGCTGAATAAAACTGGGCAAATCACTTAACCCTGTAAAAATCAACAGCGAAGGAAATGGCAGAACATTTCAGCTCTTTGCCATGAACAGCATCTTAATTGGGAGTCACAAAGAATCAGACATAAGTAAAATAACTGAATAACAACCTTACTGACTTCCAACAGAAGTATTCCCCAAAGATCCTCACTTTTAGTATGAAGATCATTGATTCTCACAACTCATAGAGGACAAGTTATTTAATTCTTTGGTCATTTTGTCAGCCTGTAATTTATAAACTTCACTGATAGAAAGAATTTCTACTCATGGAATTCCCTACCTTGATATAATCATAGATCTAGACCCCAAACAAAAATCCATTTTACAGATGAAGAGAAAGTGTTATCTTTCTGTAATTGGATAACATTAAGCACAGGGCTATCCATTTCTTTCTCTCTTAAACTCCCTAATAGCCTATGTTTTCTGCCACACATTTCTCTAATAAAAATTCATACTACTAATTGAAATTTTTGTTGTTAATGTATTATATATATAGCCTTCTTATCTTTATATACACTTTTTCATTGCACTTTAGATGATTCTTAACATCACTTCTGTTCTATTTAAATTAATAATTCCAGGTTCTTATTTTCCATAGAGTTTATTAATAATCACTTGAAATAGAAAAAAAGCAGATATATAGAGATTTAAGTCTAATCTAACCTTATTCTGGCCATGTGTTTCTCCACATGACTGTCTCCCTCAGCCATGGTCCTTCCAAGGGAATAGTGAGAATGGGCATGTCTCACCCCACACCTTTATTCTTTCTCTTGAACCTGGACCCACCATAACCTTTAGTTCCCGGTCATGTTCTTAGGGCTCTTCACCAGTGACCTGTTTGGAGCCTTCATGTGACATCCAGCCATGAAGCCAGGTGGGGACGAGCTGGGGGGGGGGAGGGGGGAGATTCTATCTATATACTTCTTAGGAAACAAGTAATTCTGTGTTTAAACACAGAATTCAGAGTTTAAAAGATGAGCCTTTCAGTGAGGAGCCTGGCTTTTTTTAGTTTCTCAAAGTCGATCCTAAGACATCATCATTCAAGAGATGATGGTACTCAAATGGTGAATCTAAAACTGAAACTTGAACTCAAGTATTCTGACTCTTAACTTTCATGCTTGTTCTAAGGTGAACCTGCCTGGCCGTTTATATTCAAGTATGCAGTATTATTTTTGGTGGAATAGGATGGTATAGGGTGCAAAGTAAAGTCCATACCTAAAGGAATTTAATTTCTGTTTGGGGAATTTATAAATGCAATGGCACATAGTTAGGGTATGATAGTTCTTATGGGAGGATTTCAGAGAGAAAAAATGTTTTTAGATTAGCTATTCATCAGGGATGGTATGATAGAAGAGATAGGTAGAATTTCAACTAGACAGGTGGAATTGAGAAGAGGAGGGGAATTACAGGAAAACTTAGGAGAGAAAAACAGAAAAGTATGGAGTATATTAAGATACTGCATATCATTTAGGTTTTTTTTGTAGGGTACCATTTAAGTGAATGAATGGTAGGAAATTAATGTTAAAAAGAAACAGATTGCAGTGTCTTGGGTACCAGGTTAAAGAGGTTTGAATAATAGCCAGTGGATAAATAAGCATTGAACATTTTTTGTTGTTTGTTGATCTTACATATTTTTATTTTGTTCTTGTTTTTAAGTACAGAAATGACAGACTATGTAGACAGGTTAATTTGGCTACACTGTATTAGGATAGTTGGAAAAGAGAAGAGGTCCATAAAGTGATGAAGTCATTGATGACACTTTTAAGGAAACAGAGTAATGGCAGCAAAAACCAAATTACAAAGACGTCAGGATAGACAGATTAGTAAGGAAGTATGAAGGAAGTCATGGAAGACAGTTCTCTCAGAGTTCCTATAGAGCTCAAGTGGACACCAGCATGGAGTAGTGAAGAAATCTGATCAGGAAGTCATGTTCTCATTGTTACTTTGCCATTAACTAGCCTTGTGATCTTGAGCAGGGCACTTGGATCTCTCTGCTTCACTTTACTCATCTATAAAATGAAGGGGTATTTTCTTGTTTTTAAAAGAAAAAATATATTAATACTGTACTCTTTTAAGATGCACAAATCTGCCAAAAACAATTTATTATTAATTTAACAAGTATATCTAGGTTAGAGGGAGAAATGTCTACACTGATACAATTTTTCTATGCCTTCAGACTATTGTAAATAGCCAAAGACAATTTGAGGTAACATTTATAAGAATATTGAATAAGAAAAAAGTCACAATATATTAAAATATAATTTAAGCTTAGTTATTTTATTCTATAGAACTATAGTCATTTTAAAGTATTCAGTTCCTTTATTGACTATACTCCCATCAAAGATTGGAAGGACTTGCTTCCCTGAGATCAATCTTAATCTTTTCTGACTGGAAAAGAGGGCAGTATCCCTAGGTAGGTCTTTTAGCTCCATTAGGTTGGGAGGAGGAAAGGCTTCAATCTTAACCAAAGAAGATCCTGGAACCTTAGCCCTTGTTTGTGACCTTGTACACATTTTCCTAAAGGGGAAAGTCTGGAAAGAACTTTAGACTAAAGAAACATTTATTTCTCAATATTTTCAGTTAAGCTTAAAAGGAAATTTTAAAGTATGCTTCCATAAGGAGTTGAACTAAAATAACCCTTTCCAGCTTGGAAACTGAATCTGAAATTCAGGGGTTTGTGTATATCCCTTATTTCATTTATTTATTTATTCATTTATTTTAAGACCCTTACCTTCTGTCTTGGAGCCAATACTGTGTATTGGCTCCAAGGCAGAAGAATAGTAAGGGCTAGGCAATGGGGGGTTAAGTGACTTGCCCAGGGTCACACAGCTGGGAAGTGTGTGTTATCTTTTTAAAAGATGTAATGTTTTGTGTGTGTGTTTTTTTTTAATAATTTAAATTTAGAATATTTTTCCATAGTTAACATGATTAATGATTTTTCCACCTCTCTTCCCTCTCCCCTCCTGGAGCTGACAAGCAATTCCACAGGGTTTTACATGTATCATTGTTCAAAATCTATTTCCATATTCATATTTGCAAGAGTGATCTTTTAAAGCCAAAACCTCAATCATATCCCCATTGAATCACATGATCCATCATGTGTTTTTCTTCTGTGTTTCTACTAAGATGTAACATTTTTGAAAGAGTTTGTTTATTAAGTAGAGAAAATCTTGAGCTTGTTTTGAAGGTAGAACTTGATAAGAGAGAGGTCATAGAAATATTTAAATAGAAAGAGTAGATGATTTCCTGTAGGAGGAAAGGTTAACTTTAGAAAGAATAGGCTTCCTTTGAGTTAGGAGAGACAGGGATGGGTAAAAAGAAATTTCAAGAAGTGCAAGGAGGGAACATAAACTTCTCACTTAATAACCTTGCTATCAGTATGTCCAGGAAGAATCCATCCTTGTTTGCCTTCTGAGTGCAAGGAGGAATTGGGACTTGAGGAAAAAGGAATGTGAAGAATGCCAGTAGGATGCCAGTGAAATGAATAGGTTGCCTAGCAGCCATGAAGATCCAGCTGTGGTTCAAATGAATTAGAAGTGAATTCCATCGAAACAGTTTTACTTTAATGATATACAAAAACTTGAATAGAACAAATAAATGATAGGACTTTTTCGGGTTTGGTGATTGGCAAAGCAAGGTGATAGGAAACTATATACTCTTGCTGTGCTAATTAAATATCATTGCAGTGTTTGGCCTTGGGGGTCTACTCTGGGTAAGAGCTATAGGAACTCAGAAAGGGAATGATGGAGTGGGAGAATAGGTAGGAGTTTGGAACTTTGAAGGTCACGAGGAAGGTCAAAAGTGGGTTTAAAAGGAATGAAGAAAGTGGGAGAGATGGAAAGTAAAGACAATGAGGTCAGAGAAGGCAGTCTTAGATCTTGGAGGTGGATCTATTCTACATAATGACATGGTCCAAGGAATTCACAATCTAATGAGACAATATTCAAACAAATGTTAGTAGACAGTATGGGGCAAGGAGCTGCAGTTGTTGGAGAGGGTTTAAAAGGGCAGTGGTAATAAAGGAAAAGACAGATTTCAACTGAAGTTAGTGGAACTAATGCTTATAGAAAAAGGGATTTGGATGAGCTCATTTGCAAAAGATCAAGGGGTTTTATCTATGACATTCATAGTTTGACTATTCAATTACTTGAAACAGTTTATCCATGTAGATCAGCAAGGCACCTAAATTTTAAGAACTGTTTTGAGTAGATTTGAACTGAGGGCTCAAAACTGGATACTTTTAAATTTTTCTTTGTAAGAATGAGATGTATTTCATAATATGGGAAATTCCATCTTCCTGCTTTATGGAAGTGAAATTCTATCCTTTTTATTTGCAAAGATGTCAAGAGCTTATTAATGTAATGGTCGTTTAAATATTTGACCTGAATTTTGTATATTACTTTAAAAGATCATTTCATTCCTTTTTTATAAACTATGGTCAAACAAAAAATTATGTATATTTGTTTGCCTTTTTCCCCAGAAATTGAATTAATAAACATTAAGCTCCTACTCTGTGCCAGACACTGTGCTAAGGGCTGCGGATACTAAAAGAGGCAAAAGATAGCCTCAGTCATCAAAGAATTCTTAATTTAATGAGAGACAAACATGCGAACAAATATATGTTGAAGGAGACAGTATGGAATGATTGATCGAAGGGATTCACTTGAGCAGGTAGAGGATTTAGGTATGGAGTAAAGCCACCTCATGTGACAGTAGTTGAAGGATAGATAGTGGGAGAACATAAATGAGGAAGAGGCAAGATGAAAGAATTCACTGTGAATATTTTTTTTACCTGTAAAATATGATGCAAGGTTCGTGGGGAAAAATGAGGGATTGGAAGAGGGAAGAAAAGATTTGGAAGAACCACTTGAATTTAAAGAAGTATATAATAGGAATACTTGGCAGTGAGAGCAACGTTGAGGTTATGTAACAAAAATTTGTAGTGGACTGGATTAGGACGATTACATGATCTCCGTCTTCATTCAGAAACACAAATCAAAGGTAGCAGATAGTGGGCTTGGCAAGGCACAACTGTTGATATGATAAGGAGACCAAGGACTTGAAGAAAAGGTAGTATAGACTAGAACTGGTTCACCAAGGTGTTGATTAGGACACTGCTAGCTTTTTGGATGTGGTTGGTTATTCGTTTAAAGTCAAGACAGCCTAACTCATGACTTTTTTTTTTTTAAGTTGTAGCTTATCTAATGTTATAGTTTCTCTTGTTCCTTAACAATCACAGCCCTATCTTTACCACTCTGGCAATTGATTGTTTCTGCCTTGTGGTATTTCTTAATTAATGATGACTTAGAATGACAGTTTTGTAAGCCCTTTGCAAATGTTACCTCATTTTATTTTCATAACCTTGAGTGAGAGGGGGTTGCTATTAATGTCTCCATTTTATACATGAGGACATTGAGTCAGATTAAGTAATTGCTCAGGGTCACAATCTATGAGATTAAATTATCCCTTGTGATCAGGGGCTTATGCCTTATAATGTGTACCTTATAGCACCTAACACAATACTAAGCATATGGTAAAGACCTCACAAATATTTGGTGTGGATTTTTCCCCCTGCTATTTAACATGCTTTTTGTTTGAGATATTCTTTTCCCAATTAAGCTACCACTCTTTTTAATCCTAATTTTCCCACAAAATGGCTCGACATATAACTGTGGAGCAATTTATTTTCCTTAATTATTTTATCTGTAAACTCTTAAGTAGAATGCTTAAAGTAAGTTTCTGGTTAATTGATTTTTTTTTTATTAAGGTTTCAATCAGGTTGTGATACTTAACAAAATATTGATGAAATTCCCCTTTCATAGATTAATTGAAGTTTTCTCTTGGGGACAATTTTGCATTACTTAAGGGTCCTCATTATGAAGATCAGTTTTAAATTTTACATGCATATATAGGTGTATGATATTAAGACTGAGGACTTCTGTTAGGTTCCAGTTACCTGAATTTTATAATATATTAACTAGACTCGTGGGTTTAAAAACTGCATATATTGTTAAAACTATTGGAATGCAGCAAATAAACAGGCTTTGAATTAAAGAACAACCTGGCATATAATTGACTTGGGAATAGGAGTTCAAAATTCTATATGTTCTAGTACCACATTATTGCTTCTGGAATAAAATAGAAACTCCAGCCTGACATTTAAAGCTCTCTGTATCTGGCTTTTCAGATTAACTTTGTTTTCCTCCCCTTAATAAACTCTCCATTCAGCCAGATTGGCATTCTATCTCTAATTACCAGGCCCTCACACATATGCTCCCCCCTATTTGAAGACTTCAGTATAGAGTAAAGCCATTTTCATTTTCTTTATACTATGTCTTTTGCTGTCTAGTTTGCCTGAAAACTCATTTTAGATATCAAGCCACCTACTTCTTCTGGAAGCCTCTTTTTTATCCTTTCCTTCTTCTCTCACTCCTATTAATGTCCTCTCTTCCATATTCATTTATCTGTCTATGTTAGCTCTTCTCCCTTCCTTCCCCCACAAATTCCTTGAGAGCAAACTTTGGCCATTTTGGCTTGTTCATTGTACCTAGCACAGTCTTGCCTGTGCTTTAACATTGAGCAAATGTTTGAATTGCACACTGCCATTTTTGAAGTAAAAGACACAGTAGTAATAATTCACTTCTGAAGAAGTAAAGGTTATGACAATCTCTGTTTAGTCATCCATTCCATAACTTTTATTGAATGCCTATAGGGTATGTTGAACATTGCCTAGAAGTGTCCATTTTATTTCTGATTTTCTTAATCTTTTGACAATATTATATACCTTTATATTATTAGCTATTTTTACTCATCATTTTAAAAATAATTTTTTTCAGTCATGGAAATTAATATTGAAATCTGGTTGTTCTTTGTATTCATATCTGTTAATTTCATTACTTGGTGATTATTGATTTCTTATCCAACTTTCCCCCTAGCATTCTAGGGTTTGTTACCTTTTCTTTGTGAAATCCACTGTGCTGTTTTAGCATTAGGAGGAATTCTGTGAAGCATGCAAATTGCTTAGGCATAATGGGATTTTGAGTGTAAAAATAAACCTTTATTAAGTATTTACTGTGTTCAGGCATTGCTCTTTTTCTAGGAAATTAATGAATCAAAAAGGGTCAGTCCTGAGTAGAGGAAATTAGTCCTCTTTCTCTTCAGCTCTCCCCTCATCAGCCTTATTTTCTTCCTTCTAGGCATTGGGTCTTTTAGTTTTGTTGTAGGTGGTAGGAAAGTAAAAAAAAGTTGTCATTTGCCAACCGACTGAAGCTACTTTGAATAGCTCACATCTCTCTTCTCAGTGTAATAGCCTCACTTTGCAGTGGCAGTTGTCACAGTACGTTTCCAAATAACTGTTTTTAGGATTTATTTGGAAGATTAGTTATCTAAAACTTTGAACTGATTTCACATTAACTTTTATTTGAAAATCAAAGTGAAACTATAATTGTAGTAGTACAAGGATTAAAATCTAACTCCAAATCTAGCACTTTCTCCATTGAACATTCTTAATGATGTTAGAACTTTAAGTACTTAATATTTAAGTAGGGATATTAACAGTTGGTATTTCTTTAATGTTCTTGGATTTTTTTTAATGTATAGGTACTTAAATTTTTTTTTCCTTGATAAAGAATTGTGACAGGGTGCCTAGTGTCTTTAACTTGAGTGCATATGATGACCATAACTCAGAATTTTTAATTCCTTTTGCAGTTTTATCATGCAGTGAAAATCTTTAATCCTTTTTTTGATATGGAATGTTCTTAGCACTTTAATATAGGACTTTGTGTTTGAGAACCAGACTTTATATAAATTAATACTTATTTTAGCCTTTCTGATTGAAAACCATTTTTTTCTCTTACGTGAAAAAACTCACAAATAACTCTAACACTTTTATGAGTTATGGATTGACTGATTATTTTCAAATCTCTAAAAAATTATGAGTTCATTGGTAATTTGATATGTAAGAATGTGTTCAGGGGGCAGCTGGGTAGCTCAGTGGATTGAGAGCCAGCCCTAAAGACTGGAGGTCCTAGGTTCAAATCTGGCTTCAGACACTTCCCAGTTATGTGACCCTGGGCAAGTCACTTAGCCCCCATTGCCTAGCCCTTACCACTCTTCTGCCTTGGAGCCAATACACAGTCTTGATTCCAAGATGGAAGGTAAGGGTTTAAAAAAAAAATGTGTTCATAGTGAATATAGCTAAATGATGAAAACTCAAAAGAAAGATGGGTTCTTTTCTGTATAGAGGTATTTTAGGTATTTTAGCTTAATTATTCATCACTGATCAAACTTTAAGTGTTTTAGGTGGATTTAAAAAAAACTGTAGATTAATATTTAATTCCTTTTGGTTTTTTTTGTAGCATTTACAAAATTGATCACAGTAAATGGACAAGATTATCATCTTCAGCTGGTAGACACAGCTGGGCAAGTAAGTAATCTCTAGTAGTTTAAAGCTCCACATATTTAATTTGTCCATATTGGCACTGGTTTTGATTGTTTAATGTCTAGAGTTTGGAAGTTGTTTAAGCTGACCACATATTAATGATATGGGGTAAATTTTATATTTCGTTTTAAAGCAATTACCTTTTCCAAACAAAGTGTGGATTTCTTTGTGCCTTTTAGAATCTTAACCTATTCCACACAGCACTGCCTTCCAATCTTGGTGAGTCTTAATACCAGCTAATCTTACTTAAATGCGCTTTGAGGGTGATCTAAACTAATTGTAGTAATCATACAGTTCATGTGATTTCTGCATAGTTACATGCACATAATAGTTCAAGTAATTGAATTTAATTGAACAGTAATTGAAATATAAGATTTTGATTTTCTGAATGTCACTAAAGAATTCTACTTGCTAATTGTTCACTAAAATTACTGTTTGTGTAATAATGGAAAAAGTTCAACTTGTTTCCATTGAAAAATTAATAAAGGAATAGTGATTTAAATTGTATGACAGTTGTACGAAGTCTGTTTGTGTAATAATGGAAAAAGTTCAACTTATTTGTTTCCATTGAAAAATTAATAAAGGAATAGTGATTTAAATTGTATGACAGTTGTACGAAGTCAGATTTGAGTTAACTTTCTTCTTTGGGACCAGTAAAATAAAGACAGAAACTCCCAAATATCATTTTCCCTCTAAAATTATTTTAAGAAGTCTTGGAATCTTCATTCTGCCTAAGTGTTGTTGATAATGTTTCTTTTAGGGGGGTGGTAAATAAATTTTAACTTGCCCTAATTAATATGACTAAGAATACAAAATGGACAGGGGGCAGCTATGCAGCTATGTAGTTCAGTGGGCTAAGAGCCAGGTCTGGAGATAGGAAGTCCTGGGTTCATATCTGACCTCAAACACTTCCTAGCCATGTAACCCTGGGCAAGCCACTTAATCCCCATTGCTTAGCCATTACCACTCTTCTGCTTTTAACCAATACTTATAATTGATTCTAAGACAGAAGAGAAGGGTTTTAATTTAAAAAAAAAAAGGAAAGAAAAGAAAAAAAGAATATGAAAAGTACAGAAGTAAAAGGTCTAAACTCCCCTCGTGGGGGGGGGGGGGGTGTAAAGTATAAACTTATAAATGTGCAGTTTCCACTTTTTAGTTCATTTGTAAGCACTTACATTTGAAGGCTCCTTTCTTTTCCATGTACTGATTTTAGATTCTTAGCCCTATGACCAATTACTCACAGGATATAGAATCAGTATCATTTAGATCCAGATTCTCATGTTATACACAAGGAAACTAGAGCCCAGGTAGGCTGTGACTTCTCTAAGGTCCCACAGGTGGTAATTGGTAGGGTCAGGATTTGGGGACCTATGGCTCAAGATTCATGCTCTTTTCATTGAGCCACTGAGAAAAATTTGTTTTTAGTACTGTATTTAAAAACATAATGTATTAGTGTCCTTTGCCCTCAGAGTTAGGCCTTAACAACACCAACATAGTACATGAGACAAATAAATGTGTGTGGATTCATATTTCCTCAATTTCTCCTCTGTCCTTCATTCTCTCAACCCTCCCAGAAAATTTGGGAATTATAACTAGTTTTATGTCTAGTAAGTAGAAATTTTGTAACTAGTTTTATACTACCAGTCAGTGGTAATTTTAAAAAGTTCCTATGTGTATCCTTCATAAGGAACTAATCTTTAAGTTACATGGTCTTTATAAGACTTGGGAAACCAATTCCTACTCTAGAAGTGGTACTCCCAGAAAGAATACTACTCAAGAATATTACATTGGGAGGGCAGCTGGGTGACTCAGTGTATTGAGAACCAGGCCTAGAGAGGGGAGGTCCTAGGTTCAAATCTAGCCTCAGACACTTCCCAGCTGTGTGACCCAGGGCAAGTCACTTAACCCCCATTGCCTAGCCCTTACCTTTCTTCTGCCTTGGAACCAACACACAGTATTGACTCCAAGATGGAAGGTAAGTGTTTTTAAAAAAAAAAAAAGGATATTACATTGGAAGGTTCCAAAAGAAATTTACTCTACTTTTGCTTTATGTTTGGTTAATATTTGTGAAATTCAAACAAATTAACTTTTTAGGTTTAACATTTACTCATGAAATGTTTAGTAAATGTCCACTTTGTGTACAACTTAGTACACACAGCTTCATTACATGAGTATAGATTTACTTACCCCTCATAGAAGCTTCTCATCTGTCACACCCCTTGTGTACATGGTATACTCTCCCACTCTGTTTCTTTCTACTTCTTGCTCTAGAACATTATCAAATCAGTACCACTATTGCTTTGGAAAAGAGCAGGATGGTGGTTCCACTCACCATTCCTATGATTCTCCCTTTCCTTTTCCCTATTCCCCCTGACACAAACTCCATTCTTTGGCCCCTGCTCCCTTATGTGATTTGTTGTCTTTTACTATTGGAATCCTTGAAAGCAGAGACTATTTGACTTCTGTATTTGTATCCCTTGCACCTAGCACAGTGTCTTACACAGTGAAGATACTTAATAAATGTTTCTTCCTTTATTCATATAACAAGATATCATACCTCTCCCAGGAAGAGCACATAGTCCTTAAATAGCAAAATAAATGTGAATTACAAAACAACAGAAATAACAACTAACAACTGCAAGACTAGAGTAAAAACCTATAAAAGGAATGATCAGAGCAGTATATTGATGAAGCAGTACCTACTCTCCAAAGTGTATAGTCTAGTAGGGGTTTAGACAACAAAGATAACTGGTACACAGTATGACATGATAGTTACATTGTAAAATCTGTGGAGAGTTAATTTGGCAGGCAGTAGATCAGGGGGAAAGATATCATTTGAGTTTGGGGTAAAAGCTTCTAGGAAGGTTCAAGGAATGATTTTTTAAAGAAGCTCAAAGTGGTGGAGAGAGCCATCTATATAAGGGAAGAGACATGGAAGCAAGATTGGGCTCAGAGCATCTTGATTGTGAGAGTAGGTGATGAGCAAAACTGTAGCACAGAAGTCAGTTTAAGTGCCAGGTTTTGTGGATAAATAAGTATGGTGCATCCAGTTAAAGAGGATCTTAAATACTAATGCCAGAATTTGTGATGCTGTTTGTTCTAGTGACAGTAAAAATATGAGCAAAGGTCATTGTATAAAAAGATCAATATGCTATGGGTTACTAGACATGTAGGATTAAGGGGATATTTGAGTGCTGGAAGAGGAAGGAAGAGTAAATCCTTTTAAAATCTTGAATTTCACACCACAGTGGAAAGTAGCTGTTTCCAATGGGAACCATACCATTGACCCAAAATAATAATAGGTGTAATATCCAGAGATTAAACAAAAGGGCTGAGGTTTTGCTAATACTCCAAATACACATCTTATTCTTACAAAGGGATCAGGTAAGCAGAGTAAGTTTGATTTGAATGTAAACTGGAGGTTTTCCTTATTTCATTTTTGTTTTAGACAGAAAGTAATGCATTATTGACTTAAAAGTCGCTGTAGCTGATTTTGTTTGTCGTTTAGTCATGTACAACTCTTTGTGACCCCATTTGAAGTTTTCTTGGCAAAGATATTGGAGTGGTTTGCCATTTCTTTCTCCATCTCATTTTATAGGTAAGAAACTGAGATGGTTACATGACTTGCCCAGGGTCACACAATTAAGAAGTATCTGGGGCCGGTTTTGAACTCATGAAGAAGATGAGTCTTCCTGACTCCAGGCCCAGTGCTTTATCCACTATACCACCACTTAGCTGCTAGCAGATTAATATGATGGAATTACCATGAACCTTAAGTCAATTCTTATTCCCTTCTTGCCTTTTGGTTTAAAATTAATGTGGAATGGAGGTATAATTTATGATGACAGCAGGTCATTGGCCATTTTCTCAAAGTAGTTTGGACATTAGGGGGAAGGAGAGGGAATTTCAAAACTTGGGGCTCTCTAGGTAGTCAACAGAAATAGCAAAAGTTTAGTTTCATGTACATTTATGTGTGTATACAAATGAATAGAAAAATATACCCTTGTAACTTATTCATATCCACTATGTCCTCCCCAACATAATGTTATCTAACTCATATGTTTATTGTATTGAAGAAATACATTTCTATAGCCATATACTAAGTAGACTACCTCATTTCATTGTATTTCCAATTAGTGACAGTTTTGGTTCATAGAGCATGAACAGTGTCTGTGAGGAAATGAATGTGTACAAAATTTAGAAGTGTAATAGTTAAATTAATGTCTAGTACTTCAAGTATTATTTTTACAAGTTTATCATCTCACAAAATAGAATCACGTGACTAAGTTTTCTGCCTGCTCAGAATGCTCGCTCCACCGAAGCTGCTGACAGGAAGGAAAAGAGAGTGCTAGACACTATAAGGGGTAGAAATGTGAGGAGTTTTTATAAAAGGTTGGACTGGGTTATTTAAGAATAGGGTTGCTAGGAATTTGATTAATTCCAAAGAGATTTCTTTTAACAATTTGTAAAATATAGAAAGAGTGAAAGTAAGGAAATCAGAGAGGATAAGGTAAGATATCTAGCCTAAGAACTAAATATTTTACTACAGCCCTGGCTCAACCCAGGCAGGACTTTAGTCCTTAGCCAGAGGAGCCTCGGCCTTGAGCCGAGGACATGGGGATGCAGGGAGCCTCTCTCAAGAGGATAGGTCTCTCCTGAGGCTAGTCTCTTCAGAAAATCCAGCAGTTAAGAGGCAGCTTTTCACTTGCCACATGTCAGTAGAAAGGAAGCAGTCTGAGATCTCAAGCCTGAAGAGCCTCCTCACAGGAAGTTCTTAGCATTTTTAAAGATCATTCCTTTTCGTCACTTCCTGTGACTCCCTTCCATTTGACATGTACCAATTACAGTTAAAGGTTTGCTTAGGACTGCCCAGGGGGTAGTCAGTCATTTCTGATTCGTCACCCACTATTGCGCACATGAGTCACAAACCTCCCCCACTCAAGTGTGAGTGAGATGTGTACACTTTTGGTGATTAAATCTAAAAATGGGCAGGGGAGAGTTAATGTAATCATCACAACACAGAACTCCACCCAGTTTATATTCTGTCTACCTCAGCAGGTAACACAACAGGAAATGAGTGGGGTTCTGGGAATCGTAGTTTTGGCTGGGGATTGCAATTTTTATGGTAACATTCTAATTTCACAAAAGACATTACTGAAGATATATCTTTGGAAGAAAGCTTTTAATATTTTAAGTATTTTTATCTTTCATATGTAGTAGGATTCACTGTTACTGGGGCTGTATACATTTCTCACTTTTGTTTTCTACTGTAATTTATTCATGAATCAGAAAGAGGACAGGAAAGACCTTTTTTGTTAACACTGATGGTATGGGTTTTGCTGTGGAGGGTAGTTGACCAGCTAGTCCTGGCTTCTTTCTGCTCTATCCTTGCTAGATAGAATAGAATCAGATCTCAACCTTTTCCAGGCCTTTCCTCTTTTCTTCCTACCTCCTTTATTTCTGGAGAGTTAATCAGTCATGCCTTGTTAAAACAGTTTGCATTTTAGTTTAGGGCAAAATATAATAGCCTTTTAGGGTTCTAGTCCACTCCAATTTTATGGAGTACAAGAAAAAAAAATAGTAGTACAATCTTAATAACGCTGAGCTCCCATTTAGGACAACTCTTAACATTGAAGCCAAGGTTTGGCTCACTGTTCAAATTTAAATTTTTTGTTTATCTCTAGGAAACCTAGATGTAGGATAGGTTTGGGTAAAGTAAAGCAGACTGTATTATAGCATATGTTTTTGAATATGCAGAGAGAAAGGAAGTTAGGAAAACAGAACTTTGGAATTGGTAGCTTCATCCCAATCATCTGCTCTTAGATGCTGGTATAAGGACCTGATAACCCTCTAGCTTTTTTCTCCACTACCATGGCTTGGCTCTCTTTTCAGCCCCTCCTTTTGCCTGGCTCCCTTTTGTATTAAGTCCTGAGCAGAATGGGCTAGTTGGAAGCAAAATAACTAAGGATATTATGACCCCACTGCTGCTGCTGTTTAGTTCTTGAATTCTCCATTCTGTGAATTTTAAAACTACTCCACAGATTTGATTTAGCTATCTACTGATTGTAACAATGAAGACACTCTTAACAGAATCAGGAATGTCTTGTAGTACTTTACATTACTCCACCCTTCTTAGACATACTTTAGGGGAAGATAAAGTTGTAATCTCCTAATTGAACAATGAAAGTACTTAGTTCTCACTTTATAGTGAAGCTAGAACTTTAAGCTAAGTCTATTTTTAGACCTTAATACTAAAAAGTGTTAAGTAACTATAAAGGTTAAATTAATCACAAAAAGGTCAAGTAACTAACAAAAGGTGAACTTAACAAGGAAGTGTGAAGTAGCTCAAAAGATATAAACTAATAAAAGAAGGTGAGAACTAAAAGTATGGGCAGTCCTGTAGAAAGCCTTTGATGTGATTGGTAGATGTGAAAATTTAGAGGTGGAGACACAAGGGTGAAAGGTCTATATATTTGGGATTTTTTCGTCTCTCAAAAACTCTTTCCCCGGAAAGTTGGATCTGGCTGATCACTTCCTGTGAGCATCCTGGGCGCCGGTTCGATCCTGGAACTCAGCCTGGAGGAGCTCACTCAGACAGTTTCCTTGAGACGGTCTCATGGTGAGTGATAAGACTGACTTCCTTTTCCCTTGGGCTCAGGGAGGCCCCTTTGGCCAAGGCCTTTAACTCCTGCCTGGCTCAGCCTGAGCCAGAGCAGTTTAAATTAACTCTTTTTCCTCTCCCTCTCTCTTTTCCTTAAATTCCTTCCCTCTATATTAATTAAATTACCATAAATTTCCAGACTGACTTGGGGAATTTTATTTGGCAACTATTTAAATCTAGATTTAAAGTCACAATTCTAAATTCATCTTTACAATTCCTTTCAGTGTATGTATTCCAGACTATGCCCCTTCAGAAAGTCCCAGATAGGACTCTATATTCTGTCTCAAAGATCAAGACAGTTTCTTTCTCTCAGAACCAAAAGGAAATGTTTGTCCCTCTGAACTGCAAAAATTCTCAAATTCCTATTAATTGTTTCTCTCTAAAAAACATATCCCTGGATATATCTTTTCTTGTGGCCTATAGACTACCTCTTAAGGGTCTGTGCCTTACCTTTCTGGCCTAATTTCTCATTTTATTTTTGTTCTTATTCTTTAACTCCCATTCTAGTTAAATTGGACTAATGCTATCTCCTGACCTTAACATAACCTCTTGCTTCTATTCATTTGCACAAGCAGTTTCCTATACCTGGAATATAGAGTTAATCCATCCCCAATTCAGATTCTTTTATCTTTTTTATCAAGCCTTTCTTAGTTAAGGTTTTATCTCTGGAAAACCATAGTAAGTTATTTTGCTATTTGTCCTCAAATTACCTTGTGTTTGCTTTTGGGTGTATATGTTGTACCTTACCAGTAAAATGCAAGCTTTTTGGCAATAGTAACTAGTTCTTCTTTTTTTTTTTATACTTTCTTTGAATTCCCATTGCCTAGCTGGTATCTAATAATTATGCGCTAAACTGGTCCCTTAAAATATAACTTTGTGTCTGTAATACAGGTGTTGCATTGATATGTAGACTAGTGTTCCTGAAAAGTTCTATAACTCAAATTTATGCATATTTCTTATAAAAATGGGAACTGAATTTATATGGAAATGGATTTAAAATATAAGATATCATAAAGTTATTTGCAGATTGAATTCTAAGAAATAAGTCATAAAAGGAAAAACACCAGAAATGATGGTGATTATATATGCAGTGGTGGTAAAGTGAGGTGTGATAAGGAGAATAATAGGTTTATCTCCCTTCAGCCTCTTTCTATTTTTGTATATTTACCAATGGTGAAATACTTAGATTTGGATTCTCTGTGTGTTTTTATATAACATCTTGCTAACATATTGACTGTATATAAACATTATGTATTAAACACTATATCACTGAGAATACAAATAAAGTAAAGCCCATTTCTGGCTTTATGAGCCTAAGTTGTAATGGGGAGGGGGGTAGGGGGGGGATGGATAGTGGGAAGAATGGTGAAGTAGAATCCAGGAAGGGATATTTTGGCCCCAATGTTGCAGGGATAGTGAGTGCAGCTATAGAGTATACACGCCCCTTCTAAGAGATGATTTCATCGTGATTCTAAAACTTGAGGGAATGTGCCAATAAGGCTGCTGCAAGTAAAGCTGTTGAGAAAAAAAATTCTAAAGTAGGGAATGAATTAAAGCATAGCTGAGGTCTATTTAAAATAGTGGGTGAGTGAAATAGTCACTATTCAGAACAGTGGGAACCCAGGGCAAATGTTGTAACTTGCTTGAGATCATACAGCTAGTTAATGGCAAAGCTGACTAGAAATGATATTCTTCTGACCTTTAATCTGATTTTCATTTTTTAATTATCAACTCTTTCCTCTCTCCTCTGTTGGACTAGACATTTTAAACCTCTAGGGTTTTGTTTCTAGTTCAGGTGTCAAGAAAAACTGGCAAGTCTGTGGACTTGTCTAGGGGGAGTGAGGAGTGAAAAATAAATATAGGAGTAAGATTTATGCAAATTCAGCTGCTTTGAATGTCTCTACCCTAAAGTATTAGTGTCATATTTTATACTTTGTGAGGTGGTCAGTGTAAAAAGGAACTCTTTATTCCTTTCCTCTAATTTAACAGAGGACGTGGAGATCCTTTTACCACAGAGTAGGGATAAACCAGGCCACAGTGACAGGAAGTGGGAACAGGGAGCCTCCCCTCCCCTCCTGGCCAGCATGAGTTGGTCGGCCTGTCAGTTGCTGACAGTTAGGAGGATCAGTTGCTGACAGGGCTGGCAGTTTCAGGGAAGTTGGCTGCTGGGCCTGAGTTAGTTGTGGGGGTGTTGGCTGTGGTGTGGGTTGCTGATTAGTTGGTAGTTGGGATACGTGTGTGTGTGTGTGTGTGTGTGTGTGTGTGTGTGTGTGTGTGTGTGTGTGTGTGTGTGTGTGTGTTGATTCTGCCTGGTAAGCTGAGCTGAAGGGTGATCAGCAGTTGTAGGTAGATATAGGCATTTTTTGGTAGTAAATTTAGTTAATTGTTAATTGTTAAAAGCTGCTAGAAGTTTTCTTTTCTCTGGCTTAAAGGGATAATATTAATTTGAAACTCTACTATATTCTCATTAAAACTTAATTATTAAAATTTTTTAAATTATTAAAAGCTGCTCTCTTATTTTGTTAAAACCCCGATTTTATATAACCTTAAAACCCTTATATATCAGTAAAACAAAAGACTTAAATACATAATTGGACTGGCCACCATTGAGCTGTCCACCATACATATTTGTAGGCATAATTGTAATAATGGAATCATAGTGAAAACATGTTTAGTCTCTTTCCACCTTTTTCTCCCTCCCTTTCTCCAAGCTTGCACTCACTTCTAAAAAATATATTTTCTACTCAAGTTAGTAAGCATTTATTAATACCTACTATGTGCAAAAGCACTGTGTTAAGAGCCAGGGCTACAAAGGAAGACAAAGACAGTCACTTGTCTAATGGGGGAAACAACATGTAAGCAACTATAGAGAAACAGGATCTATACAGAATAAACTAGAGGTACTAGTTTAAAGGGAAGGCACAACTAGCATTAATGGGGATTGGAAAAGCCTGTTGGGGAAAAAAAAGGGATTATATCTAGGACTTGAAGGAAGCCTAGGAAGCCAGGATGTTGAAATAAAGAGGGAGAACATTCTAGTCACAAGGAAGAGCTAAGTGAAAATTCACAGAAAAGGGCATATGAAAGAACAGCAAATAAACCAACGTTCCTGGAGTTTGGAGGGAATTAGTGATTGGAGATAGGCACAAAGTTTAAAAAGAATTGGAAGTCAGAGGAGGAAAGGTTATCAGAGACTTAAAGTCCAAACAAGATTTTGTATCATGAAAGTAATAGGGAACTTAGGAGATTATTGAGTATGTGAGTAACATGGTCAGACTTAATAAAAGGAGGATCAGTTTGACATCCAAATGGGGAATAGAGTGAATGGAGAATAAACTTGAAGCTGGGACACCAACCTCGTCTATCATAATAGACAAGGATATTGGCAGTGGCAGAAGAAAGAAGGGTGTTTAAAATAGATTCTGTGAAGATAGGATTGATAGGACCCAGCAAGCAATTGGCTGGGAATGGAAGAGTGCAGAGTTGAAGGTAACACCTCCATGTTGAACCTGTGTTATGAAGGATGGGTGGTGGTACCCTGAATTGTGAAGTTGAGTTTAAGGTGTCTATAAGACGTCTAGCCATACCTTCAAGGAAACTTGC
This sequence comes from Monodelphis domestica, assembly GCF_027887165.1. Lineage (NCBI taxonomy): Eukaryota > Metazoa > Chordata > Mammalia > Didelphimorphia > Didelphidae > Monodelphis > Monodelphis domestica. The sequence continues at coordinate 228,642,451 of NC_077231.1, read as the reverse complement.
AGCAGTCCAGTCAGTAAACAGTAAAATCCTACTATGTGCCAGGCATTGGGGATATGAAAAGCAACAAAAGACAGTTTCTACTCTTGAGGAGATTATATTCTAATGGGGGAAAGAATATGTGAACATATTAAATGATTTTAATGTAGTTTATTATATTGAGCTATAATTCTGTTTCATAGGGATAGCTACAATTAACTATGCAACTTGAAAAAAATATGCTATATTATAGCATTGGGACAAATTAATTAACTGCCATTTATATGAACAAATTGAGGGGAAATCAATCAAATCAATATTGACTTATTTTCATGAAAGATTATTTTATTTTAGACTGATTGCTAGAGATGTAGGAGGGAAGAAAGAGATGATCTTCAAAGGTTAACAACTGCAGGAGGTTAGGTGGCTCAGTGGATTGAGAGGCAGGCCCAGAAAGGGGAGGTCCTAGGTTCAAATTTGACTTCAGGCACTTCCTAGCTGTGTGACCCTGGATAAGTCACTTAACCCCCATTGCCTAGCCCTTACCACTCTTCTACCTTAGAACTAATACATAGTATTGATTCTAAGAAGGAAGATAAAGGTTAAAAAAAAAACTGTAAAAGATGCCATCTGCTTTCTAATCCTAGAAATTCTTTTAATTTTGTGTAGACTTTTTGATTTCAAATAATATTCTTTATATTTATCCATTTAAAATGGATAGTTTCAGAATATGCCTATTAGAGGTCTTGGGGGTTTTGTGTGTGAGTGTTTTGGGGGGGACACCTTTCCCAAAAATGAAAAATAAATCATGGAAAGCATGTGATCTGTGCCCTTATCCAAAGCATTGATAAAAAATGTTACATATGATAGGGGACCAGACACATTGAGCTGGGGGAAGGGGGGACAGTGTGTGGCATGTCTGAAGGCTTCCTGCAACATTGACATGGAACCATTAATGCATTAATGAATGCACTGTTCCCTATCTTAATTGGATATAACTCCCATTTGTTATCTTGTCCTTTAATTTTCATTATTTTTAAGAGCTAATGTATGGAGAATTTGAGCATTTATTCTTTTCCCAATAAGTTAAACTTTGGGGAGAAAAGCAATGGAAGAATAATCAGTTGTTTGGCCTTATATCTCAGATTGTTTTCTTTGATCTTAAGAAAGCCCAGATTAAAATAAACTTGATGTTACAAAGAAAATGAATCTTTTAACATTCATTTCTTGACATAGACTTCCTTCCTTATAGGTTTATAGAACCTATTCTTTTTTTTTTTTACTTCCTCTCAGAAACTTGGAGATAAGTTAACAATTAAATTGTTATTTTATTTTTTGAAATCTTTATTTAATTAGTCAATTTAGAACATTATTCCTTGGTTACAAGAATCATATTCTTTCCCTCACCTCCCCCACCCCTTCCCAGTCAATTAACTCGTCTTAAGCATTTACCAAAAACCAGTTTTGTAAGATAAGATACAGTAATATTTAGATGCTGAGTTAGACTACATTGGGGAAGTCACTTAACATCTGAGCCTCAGTTTTTCTCATATGTTAAATGAAAGGATTACTTCTGGTGACTGTCAGAATTATTTTGAGGCTTAGATGAACATTATGCAAAACACTTTGCAAACCTAAAGATGCTATATAAATGTCAGGTATTAATTTCTACCCAGCTTATGGGTACTTGCTTTTAAAATATGTCTTCCTTCCCTACTCTCCACATGTAGACATGCCCCAACCTACTCTAGATGCATTTGGCGAGTAGAAATAGAATAACATAATATAGTAGTCTTGCTTTAGAGTATAGTCAACTAAGTACATTCATTCTATGTGTTTATTTCAGTATAACAGTTAACAAATACCCTTTGGAGAAATGTTTGTGGTGATTGCTTTTTATGTTACATAATTTCCTTGAATATAATTGTGGGTTTTTTTCCCCCCCACAGGATGAGTACTCCATCTTTCCTCAGACGTACTCCATAGACATTAATGGTTACATTCTTGTGTACTCAGTTACATCAATCAAAAGGTAATAAGTACTCATTGCCATTATGTTCAGTTCTCCTTGCCAAATGTAGCTGCTATTAGTTTTTTAGAAAGAATTCATGTAAAGGTTATCCCCCCCCCAAAACCAAATAAACTATGGGAACTAGTAGTAAGGAATTTTTAGAATGATCAGATGGAATACTTTTTATTGTCCTTTGAGTCAGACAGTCTATGAAGTAAAAAATGATAAATATTTGTTGCTCATGTAATCAATTTGAACCATAGAATTCATAAAAAGGATTTCTGTTGATTTTTCAGATCATCTTCCTTTCTAGTTTAATGGACCAGAGTAAATAATTAAATACTGATTAGACAAGCTCTGTGCTGCTTTGCCAGTTTAAACAGTATAAATCTAAACATTAATTTTCTCTTTTTTGTACTATTGGTGCAAAAAGTCTTGCTTTGATTACTTTGAATCCAGGATTGATATATATTATTGAAACACATTATGAAACACATTGTTTTTAGTAAGTGCTTTTCAGCACTCAAAAAAAGAATACCTTCAACTCTCCAAAAAGTGTAGGGCATGTAAGTTGGATTTAGGGTTTAGTGGTCTGTAGATGAAGAATGGAATGGAATTAAGTTGGCTTTTGAAGGATCCAATCTACAACTTTAGTTTTTTTTTTAAAGTATGATCATCCAACAAGCCAAATAGACTTGGATTGATCTTACTGTAAAGACATATATTTCCATTTCATATTTCCATTTGTGAAACTATTGGAGGGAAACAGGGCAGAAAACAAAAACCACAAATGTTCTACTAGCTTAGCTGGGAAGCTTTGTTTACCTGGGTAACATTTACTTGGGTTTACAGGGTATTCTTGCTAGAAGAAATTGAGTTTTAACCATCATAATATCCTAAGGGCCTGGCAGCTCTGGACAAAGGAACTGTTTGACAGACTACCTCCTCCCTGGATTACTCAGAAAGTTCTTAAAACCCCTTTTGTTAGGTAGTGACTACATTTTAAGATAATAGGGTCTTAAGTGATTTAGGCTGTGTATCAGGATCCAAAGAACTATTCATCATCTGGCTATGGGGGAGGGGGGCATTGAAAAGAATTATTTTTAAATTTACTTTTAATTTATAAAACAAACTGTATAAGTTACCGCTTTAATCAGTACTAGCCTAGCATCATCTGAGAAGCAAATCCACAATTGACATTCCATCTTACAACATTGCCAGGTAGGCAATTGCCTTCTTTCCCCAAACCATGGAAAATTAATAATGTGTCCTTCAAGCCAACATGTCTGCTTTGCAAGGCAGTGTGGTGCTAAAATTTCTCCAGAGCTTCCTATTAACTTAAGTGAAGCTCAAATCCCTTAATCTAATACTTAAGGCCTTCTTCCATCCTACCTACCTTTATACGACCTGTTTTTCCATCCCAATAAGACGACTCGCTGTTGTCCCAAAAAATGATACTTTCCCACCTTTGTGTATTTCACTTAGAATACTCTTCTGTTCTTTTTCCCCTGCTCTGCCTATCTAATTTTCACCTTTCCTTTCAAAGCCCAATTCAGATGCCATTGCTTACATGCCTTCTCTGATTGTTCCTCTTCCAACTTCTATTCTTTTAATTACCATAGCCTTGTCTTTTTTTGTTTATTATTATTTTTTTTTTACCCTTTACATTAGTTCTCTGTCCCCATCTCTGGTTTCACTTTCATGGGTTTCATTTAGCAGTTTCCTGGAGGTCCATCTGGACAAGGTCCCTCCTTGTCAGTGCTGCTTTGACTTTTTTCTTTTTTCCACTTACTGTTTTAAAATATGTTAGGATGGGGGGAAGCAGGCATATTATAGGTGGAGAGGGAGGTTATAGAGCGAGGGGACAGGAATGGGAAGAGAAAACACATATATATGAGGTTAACAAATGTTCATCTTATAATATATTTCCTGTGGACATAGCCCTACTGGATTTGCTTTATATGCACATCATATCTTCTCTGCTTTTTTTTTCTTGTTATATAGAATTTATTTATTTACATTTTAAGTATAGATTACTTTAGACAACTGAAAGTAGTATTTTGCAGGGAAATTTGTCTTTTAAACAGATTTCACAAAGCCCATAAGTGAGAAGATAAAGGTTTAATTGGAATTTCTCTTAATCAAATGTGATGGTTTAGAGGGGTTTTTTTGGAGGGCACTGGTGTCAGGAGGAGAGGAGAAGAAAGAGGATGAGAATCCTGAAATAACTTGTAGGTGCTGAAAGGCAGGGTGGCATAATGAAAACGCTGGCCTGGGAATCAGAAAGTCTCAGAACCCTAGCCATCATCTAGTCTATTGACCTGGTTTTACAGGTAAGAAAACTTGTACGCAAAAAGTTGTGACTTGTTAAAAATCACACAGCTAGTAAGTGACAGAGCCAGGATTGTGAACATATTTTATCTGACTCCAATTCCTACTTCTGATTCTGCTGTTTACTGATTTTAAAAACAGGACTCTGGGCAAGTCATATAATTTCACTGGGCCTCAGTTTTTCTAATTCATAAAATGTGAGGATGTACTGAGTCATCTCTAGAGCTTTTCTAACTGGCAATCTGTGAATCTGGTTGCCAACATTTATGGGTAGTACCAGGTTTGATTGTAGCTATAAATTTTTAGAATGTTTGTTTAATTTGTCTGCCAAATACTGGTCCAAATTTACTTAATCTAATATGGATAGTAATAGAAAATTAGATTACTTTAGTGCTATTATTTAACATGTATTTGTTTGCAAAGGGCAAATGATTGTTTCAGTAGTTTTTTCATCACATATCTTGTATTTCTTTTTTGTATATTTTCCTTTTCCCCATTTATGTTCATAACTGAACAAATCATATCAGCACTCTCTCTTCTGAAAGGGTCATATTGTCAAGCCTACATTAAATAGAAATTTGGAATTGAGTTGGAAAGTATTCTATTTTTTGTTTCTGGAAAAACTGAGAAAAAACTAAGCTAGATTTAAAAATGTGGATATGCAATTTGCCCAAGGAAATTGGCTCCTAATAGTTAGCATAGCTCTACAAACTCACTTGCCTTGGATAGGCAGACTATCCCTGTTTCTCCATCGAGTATTTTTTAATGATTGTTTTTTCTTTCATCGATATAATTCAGAGGCTTTATGGGCATGGAGTCCAAAAAGCAGCAGGTAGCATTATTATTTTATCTGTGTAAACTGATGTCCTAGTTGTTTCCTTGGGAATGTTTTTAAGTTGACAACACCCTATGGTCTTTTTTCATGACTCAGAAACAATTGTTTGAAATTCTCAGGCTGAATCACAACTATTGTTCAATATTTTGAAAATGAGACAATAGTGCCAGAATGGCATAATTTAAATAGACAAGAATGCTAAAAACACCATTCAAATTGAATATCCTATTCTCTAGAAATCTCAAAGATTAAAATTATTTTAAAATTTTTTTTACTTTGTGATTAGCCTTTCATTGTTAGATAGGCTTGTCTTTAATCATCAAGTTAAGTGCCTATTATGTTTCAGGCACTGAGTTCAGTGCTAGATACAGAGATCTACCCCCTAGGACTTGACAGAGTTTGTATTATTGTATTGCAACAAAATAGTTACCTCTTCTGGAGTCACTTTCTTGACAATGACCAAGCTGTTAAGTCCAATATGACAACTCAGTTGACTTTGTTGAAAATAGTTTTCTAGAAAAATCACCAAGTGGAATAATTGCGTGTCAGCTACTGGGGGGGGGGGGGTAAAAGAACGTGAATCATGTAACCATGGAAAATATTCTAAATTAATTCATTAATTTGATATTTTCAATTATTAAGAAAAAAAGTCACTGAGCACAATGCCTGAAACATAGAAACCTAACTTGATGATTAAAGACACAGTGCCTAACACTTGTAGTCTAAGCATATTTGCCACTTTATGGAATCAATAATATTCCATTATATTTATATACCATAAATTTTCCAGTCAGTAACTTTCAGGTTTTTTTTTCTCTACCACAAAAGGTGCTGTTACTACATTTTTTTTTTATTTGCTTATTTATTTTAACAGACCTATGACTTAATAATATAGGAAGTTCCCTTTCCAGTGCATATTGGCACTTAGGATCTTAAGAGTTTCCTGGAGTCCTGAGAAATCAGGAAGAACTGTGCTCAAACCAGAGATTACTCAATAACCAGCATTTATTAGTCAATAAGGGCCTCCCACCTGCCAAGTACTGTGCTAAGTGGTGGGGATACAAAAAGAGACAAAAGACAAATGCTCAGGCTGAATGGGAAGACAACAAACACACTATATACAGGATAATTGGAAAGTAATTCACAGAAGGCACTAGAATTAATAGGGGTTCAGAAAAGCTTCCTATATAGTTGGGATTTTAGGGAAGTTACCGGGAAGAGTTGAGGATGGAGGACAACTAGACAAAATGTCCAGAGTTAAGAGATGGAGTATCTTCTTCATGGAATAGCCAGGAGGCCACTGAATGGGAAGAGACCATGTCAGGAAGTAAAGTGTAAGAAGACTTGGGAAAGGTAGGAGAGAGCAAAATTATGAAAGGCTTTGAACCCAAACAAAATTTTTCATTTATTGACTCCTTTATAGTCTTACCTTTTAATATGACAACCATACTAAAATGAATATGTGCTTTCATCTTTTTTATTTTGTAGTTTTGAAGTGATTAAAGTTATCCATGGCAAGTTATTGGATATGGTGGGGAAAGTCCAGTAAGTAGTAAATTTCATCCTGTCTCAACTTAAATCTTCACAGTAATATGTACTTTCAAGATAAAATTTACGGTTTCAATAGGTTTTGCCCTTTTTTCCTCTTAAATAGAATCCCTATTATGTTGGTTGGGAATAAGAAAGACCTACATATGGAGCGGTATGTAATTAACATTGCTTTCTGAATTGTAACTTAGATATTATTCTCTAAAACATTCATTATTTATGTTCTCAAGTCAAGGAATTGTACTGTTGTTTTTGTAATAATTTGTTTAAAATTCTAAATTTCAGGAACTATGCAGAGTAATAGGATCTAAATTAAAATAGAATACAATTTTAAACCTCTTTCCTTGATTATTCGTAAACACTTAAAATGTTCAGATTATGCATTATTGAAAACCATTTTTTCTGTGTTTTTTTTTTTTAATTTTGTCTTACATGGATAAAATATCAAACTGTATACATGTTGGTGTAACAGCATTTTACTGCAAAAAAAAGTTAGAAATTTTGCCTTTTACTGAATTTAAAATAAAATTTACCTTAGATGTAGTTTATTCCAAATGCTGGGAAATGTCATTGTATAAATGTTGTCTAAATAAATAAAATGTTATATGTTTTAAATGTAAAAATAGAAAACCCTTTAGCTTAATGTATTAGTTCTGATTCAACATAAGAGTTTATACCTCAGCTTCTTATAAAAAATTGTGCTGAATATCAAAGCTGATCTGCTTTGTAAAAAATGTTGCTCCATAACTCATTGGCAGATATTATATCTTAATTTAAAAAATTATATCTTAATAAAAAGTGATTATATCTTAATCACTTTTCTCTTTTTTCTACTCTTCACCTGTCTAGGGTGATCAGTTATGAAGAAGGGAAAGCTTTAGCAGAATCTTGGAATGCAGCTTTTTTGGAATCTTCTGCTAAAGAAAATCAGGTATGTATTTTGCTTTTTATATGATATTGACACTTTAATTTTTGTTGTAAAAGAAAAATTCATAATTGTCATAATCTTCCATTATTATTCTGTGGTATGAATTTGAGTTTTCTCACATTTTAATTTGATATTCCTTGAAGGATCAAAAAAAAAAAAGACTTTTCAAAATCATTATTTCAAAGACACCAAATAAGTAGAAACTCTTCTGTTAGAGATTTTATATTCTTCACTTTTCTAAGCTTACTTTTCACGATTCCCCTTTTTACATTCTTTGGTTCAGCTGAACTGTCCTTCTTGCTGTTCCTTACACCACATTCTCCTGTCTCTTTATCTTTGGACAACTTATTCCTCGTGCTTGGAATGCACTCAACTCTGGGTTTTCAAATTCCTAATTTCCATCATAATTCAGTGTAAGTGCCACTGCTTATGTTGAATTATTGGCCTTTCCCAATCTCCCCTCCTCCTAGCCTCCTAGCATAGCACTATTATACTTCCTTCCAGCTCCATTACTTGGTAATTATTTGATGTGTGCTTTTCTGTGTATATAATTATCTCTCTGAATAGAATGTAAGTTCCATCAAGGCTGAGATTTTTTTACTTTGATCCTTGTGTTCCCAGCACTTAATGTAAACAAAATGGGTGCTTAATAAATGCTTGTTGAATAATTATCTATTACATATTTTTAAAAAATAATTTAATACAAATTTGGGTGTAGAATGTCAGTTTCAAATAAGATTTATTTCTGAAGTACCTTTAGTTAAGGGGTAGACATAGTGATTTCTTCAACTTCCTCGTCTCAGAAAGATTTCCTGCATTTCAACTTATTTGAAAAATTTTATAAACCCTTGTGTACCTCCCCACCATCTGATTATGATTAATGAGTTACCAGACTACTTCAGAAGTAGTTAGGAGCTATAATCTGGCCACAATATGTTTAGTTTGGAGCAAGTAGAAGAAATGTCTTTTGTCCTGACTATGATAAACAATTAGATGTACAGGCTTTAATGTACCTAAGCTTTTCCCTGAAACGCTCTTCTACTTATTAACAAAATATCTTTGGTGATATTTATGTTATTTGACTGAGAGTCAGGGTAGCATACAGTCTTCAAAGAATTCAAATTTAGAATCACCTCACAGATAATGAAGAGCACATAGACTGATGGGCATAAGGAGACTACTACATTTTAAAGTTAAGGATATACAGGGTAAAGTTTTAAAAATGTATAAATGCAAAAAATTTGGGCCAGATTATAGGATAGCATGTGCTTCACTAGGATTCTCATAATATACATGTTGTCTATACCCCTATATAAAGTAAGCTCCTTGCCTTTAGAACCCTAATATCTAACAATGCCTGGATAGAGTAGGCAGTTTCTAAGTACTTGTAGAAAATTAGATTTGGAAGACCTAAGGTACCTATCTAACTGACTAATATGACAGAAAAGGAAAATGACAGATGTTGGAGGGGATGTTGGAAAATGACGGCACTAATGTACTGTTGGTGGAGTTGTGAACTGATCCAGTGATTCTGGAAGGCAATTTTAAATATACCTAAAAGGCTATAAAACTGTGCATCCCTTTAATCCACTACTAGTCCTGTATCCCAAAGTCACCCAAAAGAAATGGAAAGGACCTCTTTGTACAAAAAAAAGAAATTATAGCAACTCTTTTTGTGTGTGTGTGTGTGGTGACAAAGAATAGGAAATCGAGTAGATCCTCATCCTTAGGGAATGTCTAAACAATTTGTGGTACGTGATTGTAATGGAAAAATATTGTGCTATAAGAAATGGCAAACAAGATTTCAGAAAACCTGGAAAGACATGAACGGATGCATAGTGAGGTGAGCAGAACCAGGAGAACATTGTACACAGTAACAGCAGTATTGTATGATAACAAATGTGAATGACTTAGCTATTCTTAGCAATACAGTGATTCAAGACAATCCCAAAGATTCATGGGGGAAAACATTATTCATCGGGCACCTAAGTGTCAAAGTGAATAGAGCACTAGACTTGAAATCAAGAGGACCTGGGCCTCATGAATTTACTAGCTGTGTGATGCTGGGCAAGTCATTTACCTAGTCTTACCTACCCCTTCTATTTTAGAGTTGTTAATAAAACAGAAGGTAATTTAAAATTAAAAAAAAAGAAAGATGCTATCCACTTTCAGAGAAAGAATTAATGGAATCTGAATACAGACTGAAGCATACTGTATTTTACTTTCATTTTTTTTGTTCAATTTTTCTTCCACAAAATGACTAATACTGATGATCACACATGTAAAACTGGTGTCAGACTCCTTAGTCTCAGGTAGACTCTTAGAGAGGGAGAGAATTTGGAATTAAAAAATATTTTTTTAATGTTAAAAGTTATTTTACATGTAATTGAGGGGAAAACAAAATATTATAGGGGTAGGGAGACAATTATGATTTTAAAAAAAGGCTGAGAGGATATTCCCAACCCATCCCTGCTTGGAAGTGAAAGGTTCATAGGTTTATTGCATACATTTACAGACTTTTTTTTAACATTGATAGATTGTACTGACTTTTTCTTTTTTTCTTCTTTTTTTTGTCTTTTAAAAAATACTATTTTTATGTCATATGACTCTCCAGGAGGGTAAGAGTTAACTAGAGAAACTATAGGAAAAAAAAGAGTCATTGGTAATAAAGTTGTAGCCTTGAATTAAATACTATTCTAGTGGCCTGGAGTACTTTTAATCTTCCTTAACTCTCCAATTCGATACAAAGTAATATAATATGGGTGTTGGGTTGAAAGAGGAAAGAAAGAACAAGTACTGATTTTGTGCCAAGTGTGTGCTTGACAAATATGTCGCATGGAAAGAATGGAATAGTAAATGTAATTAATAAACTGTTATTCTGAGGACAGCTCTTTGGAATTTTTGGATTGTTTAAAGCTTGTACCAAAAAAAGTATACTTATTAATTCTTTTACTTAAGTGGATGAAGGTTTAGGTTCTGTTTATACCTGCCATTAAAATAACTATTTTAAATTTTCAAATATATATTAGATGTAGAACAGAATCCTTAGAAACTCAATGGACAACTCTCAGGCCTTTCATTATTGAATTGGCTTCCTAGAGGAAATATATTTTTATAAATTTGAAGATCAAGTGGCTTGAGTGGATCAGTGACATATTCCTTCTACATTTCAAGGTCTTATATTGAATTTTTTTACTTCTTTCAAAAGAGTGGTAAAATCATGGTGTTTTTTTTTTTTAGTATAAGCAATTAAAATTGGACTGTGATATCACAGAATATCTTTAGAAAAAAAATATTGAAGATGTTGAAGACAATGACATTTTTCAGAGGCAATATGATACAGTAGAAAAAGTATTAGAAGTAAAATGGCCTGAATTTAACTTTTTGCAGTACTAACCTGTGTGTCCTTGGGAGCAAATCATTTCACCACAATGGGCTTCAATTCCTCATCTGTAAAGTTAAGGGCCTGAGCAGGGGTTCTAAGGTCCCTTTCGGCTCTCAATTTCCTATAATCCTTAGTACAGCCCTGCATACCTAAAATGGAAAAAAGAAGGAAACAGATGTGATCTCTGAGTTCTTTTCAATATTGAACATGAACCCACATTCTTAAATGTGGACATTAAAATCAGTGATGTTTCCATTTGTAGTATTATGAAAAGGAAACACATTTCAACTTAATGGGAAAATAAGTAAAATTGGGGCAACTAGGAATCACAGTGGATAGAGCTCCAGGCCTGAAGCAAGGGGAACTAGATTTAAATCTGGCCTCAGGTACTTCCTAACTGTATGACCCTGGTCAAGTCTCTTAATTTCCATTGCCTAGTCTTTGCCCTCCTATGTTGAATTGTTACTAAGACCGAAGGTAAGATTTAAAAAACAACAACTAAGTAAATTAAGTCAGTAGAACTATCCTGAAAGAAAACCAAAGCTGTGGTAAATGATCATAGACTTGAAGCCACAAGGAGTCTTGGAGATCACCAACCTCCTCATTTTATGGATGAGGATACTGAGACTATCTCTCGAAACCTTTTTAACAGTAAGAAAAGATGAAGCAAACTAAACAGCTAAAGATTTTAGATGAAAAAATATATTTTGTTATTAATGCTTCCTTTCCAGTAATGGAAAGTTAGGTAGTTCTTTAAATGAATATTAACATAATTAAGATTTAAAGAAATCTTAGGTACTGAGTTTAATCTAACGTCCTTCATTATACATAAATTCAAAAGTACTAACTTAAATCCATTCATTTAAAATGGAATCATTTACAAAATTTTTACTCAAAAAACTGGAACTTCAAAACATCTGCTATTTTTGCTTGATTTTTGTTAATTTCTATACTTTCCCATATACCACCTTGCTCACTGCTTAGTAAGCCAGTGACTATTAAATTTAGCTATATCTGGAAGCAATACATATATATTTATCAGAATCCTACTTAAGATTAACAGTCATTGCTTTCCTCTTTTCCAGACTGCTGTTGATGTATTTAGGAGGATAATTTTGGAGGCAGAAAAAATTGATGGGGCAGCTTCACAAGGAAAGTCTTCATGCTCAGTAATGTAAATTCTACTGCAAAACCTGAGGACACTGGGAATATAGTCTACCTGAAGAAGCAAACTGCCCATTATCCTTTAAGATAAACTATGCTTCTTTTTTCTTCTGTTAACCTGAAAGATATCATTTGGGTCAGAGCTTTTTTTTCCTTCCCTCCAGATTATGTTCAACTCTGACTTCTGTCCATATGGCTTTACTTCCATTTTCAAATTTTAAACAATCATATTTTCAATTTATATATTGTATTTCTTAATATTATGACCAAGAATTTTACCGGCATTAATTTTTCAGTGTAGTTTGTTGGTTAAAATAATGTAATCATCAAAATGATACATATTGTTACACTACTCTTAACCAGGCTTGGATATCAGTGTTTCTTTCATTGTGTTAAATGTATACTTGTAAATAAAATAGCTGCAAACCTTACGTGTTTTGTTCGGTTTGATGTGATTTCTTGATGAATAGCTACCCTCCTCAATTCCCACTCCTGACCTTTATGAAATGTCTGGATTTTTTTCCAAGAACCTGTGGAAGAATGAAGGAAACTGAAAGAAGGAAAACCACATCCTGACCTAGTACTAGAAACTTAATGAATATTTGGTGGCAAACTATAGAAGAAAAAAGACTTCTGTTCCCAGCTGGATAATTTGAGAAAAATCTAGAAAAATGGGGATGAGTTACAGCCCTTAATAAAACTTAAGTGTTAATTTGTTTTAAAATAGTATTTGCCATATTTTCTCCTTTTCATTTAAAAATCCTGAAAGTTGATTTTAGGCATTCAATTAATGTCAGTGTTGCAGTTGTTACTTTCAACTGATACTGAACAGTTTTTTTTTATTCTAGTAATATTGAAAAATTTTAGCCTTTCATATGCTAAATGTTTTCTGCCAATACTTTAGGGTGACATTTTCATTCATTTGACATAGATTTATTTCTTTTGTTTCAGTAGTCCAGAATTGTTCATTTGGACATGAATTGAGGAACTGATGATACTTTCTTGGTGATAAGGAGGTTGACTTGTTATGTCATCTTCCTAACCACCTGAGAGGGCCAGGCTCTACGATTATCTGTGTACAGCGTTTAGTACTTTTTCTAGAGGTATCTAATCCAAAAACTTTTGCTATGAAGTTGGATTTTGAGAATATTATCCTTTCACTTAACCCAACATATGCCTGACTTGTGACAGTGTAGAAGCATCGTTACTCACTGAGAATATCTACATAAGAATTGTGATCTTATTAATTTGTATGGAGATTTCGGATCCTAATATTTTTGTCTCCAATTTATAATCTGAAATTGTTCTTTACAGGTTTAAAGTTAAGTACTTAAAAGACTTCTTGAAATCTCAAAACATTGGGCAAACCAATTTAAACATGTTGATGTTCTAAAGAATGTATGTCTCCCCAAACAGATTTAAACTTGACATTTTTAAAAGTCTTGAGTATTTTTCAACTTTTGACTTGCCTCTACTTTCTGAACCTTATTTCCTCATATGTTAGGTTTATATCATATTTTATATTTTCTAAAATCATCCTGTTCATTATTTCTTATAGCACAACAATATTCCATCACAATCATATCCCGTAATTTGTTTGGCCAATCCCCAATGATGGGTATCCCTATAATTTCTAATTCTTTGCCAACACAAAAAGAGCTGCTATACTTTTTTGTACAATAAGTCTTTTTAACTTTTTTTTAAATCTCTTTTTTTTGGGACACAGACCTACTAGTAGTATTGCTGGATCAAAACTTATGCAAAATTTCATAGACCTTTCAACATAGTTCCAAATTGCTCTCTAGAATGGATGGATCAGTTCACACCACCACAGTGCATTAGTATCCCAATTTTCCTACATCCTCTCCCAACACTTGTCATTTTCAAGGAGCTCATTCTAATAGTCTATAAATATGTACATACAGAATACAGGGTAGATAGAAAGTAATCTCAGAGGAAAGCAGAGGGATACAAGGGCTGAGGAAATGGGATTTGACCTGAATCTTAAAACCAGAGAAGCTAAAAAATGTAAGGGATGAGGCATAGTATTCTAAGGGGTGTATGTTGGTGGGAGGAGGAGGATTGGTTGGTCATTTTCAGTTATATCTGATTCTTTATTGGGGTTTTCTTGGCTGAGATATGAGTGGTTTGCCATTTCCTTCTGCAGCTCCTTTTATAGGTGAGGAATTTGGGCAAACAGGGTTAAGTGACTTCCCCAGAGCCATAGGTAGTAAACTGAGTCCAGATTTGAACTTGGCTTTTCTTGACTCCAAGCCCTAAGCCATCAAATCATCTAGCTGCTGTAGGTATGGGGTAATAGTCATGTACAAAGACAGCATTGGGAGATAGAATAATAGTGTGAATGGAGAGGGATTTAAGACAATAGTCTGAAAGGCACTGAAGAACTACTAAGATAAGTGGCTGATTAGAATGGTGGAGATTTATATAAAATAGGTGAAGATTGAAACAACTGAATGAATGGATTGATGGGAGGTATATGAGGTTAATAAATAATTCAGTAGCAGATTGGATATGTGGATTCAGTGAGTGAGTAAGGAATTGAGGATGGCACATGGGAATAGAATGACTTCTTTTCCCGGTCTCAGAAAGAGCAACGTGGGAGGCAGACTTCCATCTTGGGTCCTCTGATTCCCCCATCAGTGCTCCCTCTACCGCGCTACCGCTACCGTCTAGCTTTCCAAAGACATTCGTTTCCTGAGAACTCGCTCTGAATCCCGAAAAGATGACCGCTTTGGTGATCAGACCTTTCACCTAGTTCCTGCCCCTCTGCCCTGACGGGTCCCTTGTCTCACAGCAGGGAGGGTCTCCTGTGTCCCTGCTCCTTCCAGGTGCTTTGCTTTGGCCTTTTATTAGCCCCTGGCACCGCCCTCCCCATGCCATGACCGGGAGCCTGAACGGACTCAGAAGCTTGGCGAGCCTGGGTGCCGCACGGCTGTGACAGCTGCAGCGGCTAGAAAGGTTACGTTCTTTTGTTCTGGCGCCTAAAATGCTCATCCTAGACTCCAGCAGAAGCGCTTGCTAAGGCCTCTCTCGCTGCCTTCTGTAACTGGAGCCCTGACGATAACCAGGAGGAAACCGTGCCCCACCAGCATCCTAGTAACTGACATCCTTGGGATCTGTGGGGAGGGCTGCCGGGCGGCTCCAGGCCTGGAGAGGGGAGGTCCCGGGTTCCGGGGTGGCCTCACCCGACCCAGTGTGGAGTCTGAGACAACCAAGATGTGTCTCTGCATTCGGGCAGCTGTAGTTTAGGGGCATGAATCCCGCATGCTGCAAGGTCCTGCACTAATGTCTAAGCTCCTGGGGCCGTTTCCCGACCTCTTCGCCAGAGGGGACCCCTGGGCCCCTTCTGGCTCTCGATCCCCTCTTATTCTTCCTAGCCCAGCTCCAATTCTTCTCAGCTGTGTGACCACAAGCAAATCCCCCCACCGTCTGAACCTTCCATTCTCTGTAAAATGGAGCGAACCACGGAGCCTCACTCCCTGCTATGGACTTCAACACTGGAGCTGAGCACCAGAAAAAAACGAAGACTGCACAAGCCGGGACCGCGGAGGTGTAGATACATTAATATCCGGCATTTGCCTAGCGCCCCCTGGGGGCCAGGCACTAGCTGAGTGCTTTACAATGATTTCAAGCTCTCAGCCGCCCTGGGAAGGCGATGCTATTATAATCCACATTTTGCAGATGAGGAAATATCCAGCTGGACTGGAATTTATCATTTTGCTGACCTGCTTTTTCTTTTTTATCCTATTATACAGGAATGATTTTCTAAAAGTAGGAAGAAGGGGGCAGTTGGGTGCTCAGTGGATTGAGAGCCAGGCCTAGAGATGGGAGATCCTGGGTTCAAATCCGGCCTTGGACACTTCCCAGCTGTGTGACCCTGGGCAAGTCACTTGACCCCCATTGCCTTGCCCTTACCACTCTTCTGCCTTGGAACCAATTCACAGTATTGATTCTAAGACGGAAGGTAAGGCTTAAAAAAATAATAAATAAATAAATAAAAGGAGGAGGAGAATGATATATTAGGAAATGGAAGGTGACATAAAGACATCTGTAAGGATGTCTATAAAATAAACTTTAAATGGGCAAAACTTCAGTGGGGATATGATGAGGGTTTTGGTGTTAAGTTCACTCTATTACAAATATGAATAGCATGGAAATAGGTTTTGAACAGTGATACCCATAGGACCCAGTGGTACTGCTTGTCGGCTTTGGGAGGGGGGAGGGAAGGGGGCGTGGGAAAAACCACTAATCATGTAACCATGGAAAAATATTCTATATAAATAAAATTTTTAAAATACATAAATAAAAAATAGACCATTAAAAATTAAAATAAAAAATTAAATGTGAATTGATCCTAGGATTATAGATTAATTGGAAGAGACCAAATTTGGGTTGCAAAATGACAGGAAAATTAATTTTCAAAAATGTTTCTGTATGCATTCATGGGGAAAATACAATTAAAAAAAAAAAGAGAACCCTTGAGACCATCGAGTCCAGGGGTCTTGATGTTTTTTGACACAGGCCCCTTTGGCAGTCTGATGGAACCTATGGATGAACCCCTTCTCCAAATGATGTTTTTTAATGCATAAAATAAAACACATGGGCGTATCAAAAACCATTTTTACTGAGTCATCAACATATTAAAAGTTCCAAGTTCACATCCCTGAAATCTATCCACGGACCCACTGAGGGGTTCTGTGAACCTCTGATGTAGTCTGTGCCTCTTTGGTGCCAGTTTTTAGTCTGTTACATCTGAAACTCACCCTAAATGAATTGTCTCCTGGGAGAGTGCTGGGCTTGGCGGCAGCAGGGTTGAGGAGCTGTCTCTGACCTTTGCAGGTTTTGTGATATCGATTGAGTAACCTCAACTCTCTGAGTCTCCATTTTTTCATTGGTAAAATAGGGAGAAGAAGATTTGTAGCAGTTGCCTCCCACAGTTGTCAGGATCAAAGGGGATAATATTTGGAAAGTGCAACAATTATTATATGATCGCCTTGTCTTCTTTCAAGTAAAAGGCAAACAGGAGCTGGACCTGGAGTCTGGAAGATCTGAATTCAAGTCCAGCATCTTCCTGAACGATGCCAACCCCAGACAGGTGTCCGTTTAGGCCAGCTTGTTCACACTGGCTCGGTGACCTTTTCCTGCTTCCAGATCTCTTCGCTCACTCTGGGTTTCCAGACTCAGGAAAAAGGCATTCATCTGACAGCCTGAATTCTAGCATCCCGTGCTTCCGGAGTTCCCAAAGGAGAAACCAGCTAGGAAAAGCAACAACAGCACAGCAGAGGCCTTCCTGGAATCACTGGGCACCGAGATGTGGCAGCCAGTGAGACGTCGCTCCTGGCCGGGCTGCGTGTTTTTCTTACTTTGTGCTCTGCAATCAGGCTCTGGGAAAAGGCTGGCCAAGGCTAGGGGAGGCAGGGAGAGAGCCATGGACGGGCTTGGGCTGCCCCTAGTGCACGGTACCCTGCAGAGGCTTCATACAGGCTTACTAAATTGAACTGAATTGAAGAAGGGTCCTATAACTGGGGGCAGAAGCTTTCATTCCATAAGGAGGGAATCCATGGACTCCATTCCTTCCTCCCCCCTCCCCCAAATCAAATCAATAAACACTTATTAAGCATCTGAGCCCAATACTGAGTTTGTAATCTAATGGGGGAGGAGCAGCTAGGTGGCTCAGTGGATAGAGTACCAGGCCTGGAGATGGAAGATCCTGGGTTCAAATCTGACCTTAGACACTTCCTACCTGTGTGACCCTGGGCAAGGCTAACCCTGACTGTCTAGCCCTTCTCTTCTGTCTTAGCGTTGTAACAAACGTTGTAAACAATTCTATAAAAATAAGATATGCAAATCTGTATGTGTATGGAAACATAGGTGCGTGTGGGAGAAAGCTGGAAAAAAATCTCAGAGGGAAGGCACTATCATTGAAGGATTTGGGGAAATCTTACAGAAGATAGACGCCACTAGGTGACACAGTGGACAGAACTGTGGGTCCAAGTTGGAAAGATCTGTGTTAAAATAGTGCCTCAGATGCTTAACCACGTGATCCTGGAAAAGTCATTTAATCGCTGCCTCAGTTTCCCCATTTGTAAATTGGGGATAATAATAGCCTCTACCTCCCATTGTTATGAGGATCAAATGAGATGGCATACAATGTGCTTGCAAACCTTAAACCATCATTTAAATGCTAGCTATTTTTATTACTCAGTTCAACAAATGTTGACATCTTCCCCTATTCCTTTGACCTAGCAAAGAAACTGCATTGCAGTTTTGGCTATCTTTGAAGGTAGAAACAATGAGTTAAATAAAATGCCCTCCTGGAAAAATATGCCAGAGAATTGCCCCCAAAGGGATCAAAGTCTTCTCTCTCCTATTGTCACAAGCATTTGTTGCCAAATGTTTGTTAAACTGCCAGAGATTTTAGGGAAGATAGACTTTTCCAGTCAGCCTTAACGTCTTGGTTAAGCACTATGGCGTCTTTCAGAGGTCTTTGATCAAATACCATCATTTCTTCCCTGAATCTGCTTGTGTAACAGCATGGAGGTCTACTACAGCACCCCAAATCCCCAGAGCAACGTATTAAAAGTTTAGGTGCTCAGGAAGGTCTAAGATAAATCAAGCAGGGTCCCTGCCTTTAAGGAGCTGACAGCAAAATAAAGTCATGTCCTAGGGAACTACAAAAAGCAGGGTCTAGGCGGCAGCTGCGTAGCTCACTGGATTGAGAGCCAGGCCCAGAGATGGGAGGTCCTGGGTTCAAATGTGACCTCAGATACTTCTGAGCTGTGTGACCCTGGGCAAGTCACTTGACCCCCATTGCCTAGCCTCTCTTCTGCCTTAAAACCAATACGTATTATTGTAACAGTTAAAATTTAGGGGAGACTGAGGCAGGTAGAAATTAGTTTCTCTCTGCAAGGAGTATTATATTTTTTTAGAGGTTTATTGAAGATTAAGGATTAAAGAAAATACAGGACAAGAAATACGTGGTGCCTAGGCCACAGGGGCCTAGACAAGACCTCACCTACATTATGGAAAGAGCCGAGTCTGCTCCAAAACGGAAGTCCAAAAGAGAGAGAGAGAGACCTGCCTATGGGGAAGACCTTTAAATAAAATTTTGTTCTCGTCCCAGGTGAGAATTCAGTGAAATTAGAGGGCATTCTGGGAGCTAGCAAGGACTCCTGGGGAATGGGGTCCAGAGTTCAAATCTCAATTTTACATTCCCCCCTTTTGATCCTCTGGGAAGAAATCCTTCCCCAAAGGATCGTAAAAACATAATTTAAAGATTACAATAATTTGAGGATAAGAGAAAAAAACCCAATAATTGCAGGACGCATTGACAAAAAGCCGTTAGGGGGCAGTCCCCTTTGGCATAAAAGTATACATACAAATAAATGTTCAATCAACCACACCCAAAGTTCAATTTTGTGCAACTTGTGGTCTGGAGGTTTCTTCATGGTGGCTTCTCCAACGGTTCAGTTCTGGATTCAGAGAGGTAGCATCTTCTTTACCTAAAATTCTTCTCAAAAGGAGTTTAAACTTTGTAATTTAAAATAATATTTTTTACATTCCCCCCATAAGTCCCCCCCCCCCCGTTAAGAGGGTGATTGACAAATACAGAATCACTTAGGGAATGCATGGCTGAGGGGTGAGGTATATGAATCAATTGGCAAGAGATATTAAAAAGACATCAGAAAAATCCAAATAAAAAAAGAAAATACTGGATGAAAATATAGACTAGCAAAGTCTTATGTGTAAAAATTCTAAGTAAAAAGAAAAATAAATCTATAACAGGTCCTTGAATCAGGGCACAATCAAAATGATCTAAGCAATGATGCATTTACCCAGTCAGTAGCCAGGACTACAGAAAATTACCACACTATGAGAGGCAGAGAAGAAAGGGACCAGATCATAGAAGCCACGTAGGAGCCAAGATACTCATCTGTGAGTATCTTCAGAGTGAGTGTGGACACAAGGAAAGCCTATGTCTAACAATGTTAAACACAGTAACCTCGAGTCTTCACACTAGGTTCAAGACCTTTGTATTGTCCTAGAAGTGCATCAATCCATCCTGGATTGGCTTTTCTTTGGCTCTGTGAAATGGCTCTTGTGTGTATCTCTTGTCCTGGAATCAGACAGAATCATTAAGCAAAGTCCCATAATTTTTTAAAAATAATTAGTGGTATCATTTTTATAGTCACAAGCTTTTTAGGGCATGCATTAGCAAATGTATTTCAAACTTATACTGAAAAGTCAAAAAGTTAAAGAAAATCTTAATGCTGGTGACATGTGCTTCAAATATAAAAAGGAGAGAAAAAATAAAAAAAAACTAAAAAAGTATATTGCACATGCAAGAAAAATATAATAATAAAAGAGCTTTTAAAAATTCAAAAATGTAGCTTATAATCATTGACACTGTGTCAGCTAAGAAAATATAAAATGCAAGGCTTTCTCACCAAAAATGAGATCCATTTCCTCTTAATATCTGGCCATGATCACTGTGAGTAGAAGGCAAATGAATTGAACAAGGTTAACAATTTTTTCATTTTTAAAAATACAGTAGTACAAATATGTAGTTATCAAAATCCCCAAAATTCTCAATAGCCCAATTAATTATGATAGCAAACAAACACACTTTCATATTTCACATAAGTTGCTGTATGACATTTTTAAAACCTATGAATTGATGGACATTTGTCACAATTTTTACAAACATAGCAATCTTTTAACCTTGGTATTCAAACATTTTTTAAAACAAAGTAGAACTCATCTTGGGTTAAGAACATAATCAAGAAATCTATATATCATTCTGGTGCAAATAAAGTAGTGAGCTGAAGAGCATAAATAAAGGGGTGCTCCTTTTTTTGGAGGCTTATAGGGATACAAATGCCCAGAGATTAACTGCCCAACTTCCATTCACATATTTAGAAATGCGGGAAGGTTGGGGGTTATAAAATGTATTTCACTTCAGCTACTAGAATGGGCCTTACCTCGTGGTAGGGGCAGGCAAAATAACCAGAGATTGTTTTAAAAAATTACAAAAATCATATTTAAAAAACCCTTAAAATCATTTGAGATATTTAGCACACTAATTTTCCAAAGGTTGTTCTACAATTATAACCAGTCCTGAAGTCCATCTATGTGATAATTTACAAAGTCAAAATAGAAAGGCTGTTTTTTTTTTCATATGGGCTTAATTACAATAATATTTGTTCAATAGTTATAGGGGAAAAGCAACAGAATTTCAAAACTCAGTACATTCAAAATAAATTCGATCAACCTTCAGTGTAACAGAATATTGAATCCAGTAATATATGAACTTAAAATCACAAAGTTAAACCATAACAAAAAATGCAATAGAAATACAGAGAGTTTTTATAAACCATTGGAGTCCAAAATGTCTTAGAATATAGCCTCTAGTCTTAAAGTTCCTTAGGTGTGTTTATCCATTTAAATATCTATTGTCCAAAGGCAGAATGGTAAGGGCTAAGCAATGGAGTCTGAGCGATCTGCTCCCGGCCACACGGCCATGAAGTGTCTCAGGCCAGATTTCAACTAGAGACCTCCCGTCTCTGGTCCTGGCTCCCAGTTCACTGGGCCACCCATTTGCCCCTTCAAAGTTAAAGTTGAATCTTTTGGCTGAGTCGGCTCCCTGGCAGGCAGGTGAAGTCAATGAAATTACCAGAAGAGTCAAAAGGTATCCTTTTAAATATCCCATTGCTATTAAGTTTCTGTTTGAAAAATCTGTTTCTTCTTCTCTCCCTTTTTCTCTCCCCTGCTATGATCCCTCCTCCTGCCCCAGTCCACGTGGAGCCCAGGCCGCCTACGTGGAGCCAATACCCCCGTTTTGTTACCAGCTGATAGAAATGAGGCTGCTCCAAGGATCTGGGTTTGTTGGGCAGGCAGGTCACCAGCTGATTGCAATCGTGGTTGAATCAGGTGGGCCAGGTGAGCAAGAGAAAGACCCAAGGGGTGGGCAGGGCAGGTCCGGGAACTGGAGCACAGACAAACAAGGCTGAGAGCTTGGGCACCAGGTGAGAGGCCAGAAGCAGAAGCAGGAGCCGGAGAGGGCCGCAGGCAGGAGCTGATCAAGATGGTTTTCTAAAAAGCATCTTGCAGAAACGTGGCTTAAAAAAATGATTATCTAGGCTAAAAATTTTGAGAAGTTCTCATCCAATCTAGTGGTCGCCAACAACTGTAACAGTTAAAATTTAGGGGAGACTGAGGCAGGTAGAAATTAGTTTCTCTCTGCAAGGAGTATTATATTTTTTTAGAGGTTATTGAAGATTAAGGATTAAAGAAAATACAGGATAAGAAACACGTGGTGCCTAGGCCACAGAGGCCTAGACAAGACCTCACCTACATTATGGAAAGAGCTGAGTCTGCTCCAAAATGGAAGTCCAAAAGAGAGAGAGAGAGAGACCCTCCTACGGGGAAGACCCTTTAAATAAAATTTTGTTCTCGTCCCAGGTGAGAATTCAGTGAGATTAGAGGACATTCTGGGAGCTAGCAAGGACTCCTGGGGAATGGAGTCCAGAGTTCAAATCTCAATTTTACCATATTAAGTCTAAAATGGAAGGTACGGGTTTAAAAAAAAAAAAAAGCAGGGTCTGCCCATGACAGAATTATAAGCCCATTAAAGCATCCTCCCATGTTCCTTTACTGAGTCACACTCCTCCTCTCCTTCCTAGTGTTTTCTCTTCCCAAGGTGCCCTGTGCCCTCATACTCCCCCACTGTGAGATCACACATCTAGACTATTCCTGCAAAAAATAGCAGTGCTAATAATTTCTATTTTTATAGTCTTTAAGGCTTACAAAGCATTGCTACCAGAAAGGTCCAGATAATCTGCTGTCTTATCTTAATGAATTCCCTAGACAAAACCCCCTGTATGTGTTGTCTCCCCATTAGACTATAAGCTCTTTGAGGTTAAGGAGTGTTCCCCTTGTCTCCAGTGCTAGGTACCATATTTGGCACATAGCAGATGCTACACAAGTACCCATCCATTCAACAAAATACATGTAATTCTTCAGTAACAGGGCAAGCATCTTGAGGGCAGGAATCGTGTTCTGGTTTTGTATCCTCAGCACCTAGCAAATAATAAACACTTGCCACATTTGTTATTATTGACACATTTATTATTATTGTAAATCTGACCCTGGAAGATATCTCTAGCCTTTAGGTCCTCTCCTCCAGTTGTTAAGTTTCTCCATTTTGAGGAAGTTCCCAGGCCAGCCATATTCACTACTTCACATCTCTCCTTGCTCTACTTCTTGCTTCTCCTTCATTCCCCAGCAGCCCTCTCACCCTGGAAGATGCCTATACTCCTATGGCTCCCTCCTCCAATTAGTTCTTCATGGAACCTCCATTGTGAAAAAGTGCTCAAGCCAAGCCATTCTCCTTCCCTCCTCTTCTGGTTCCATTCCTTACTTTGAACTTATTCCACCATGTTTTCCCCATGGGTACCTTCTCCCTACCTTACCCTCCTTCCCTCTTAGATTTTGTTGCCTTAGGAACAGAAGCTCATTTAGCTCATTCGGGCATGGCACATACCATCTAATGCTTGTGGGCTTCATTTGTTGGATTAGGTGGGATTTAGTTCTTCCTCATCCGTAAAATAGGGAAGAATAACATTTGCTTCTCATAGCTTGTTGCAAGGAAATCTTAAGCCTTACGTTAATGTGAACTGACTTATTCCTATTAGTATTCCTAGTTGCTAGTTAGTTCCAGAACCTAGATCCTCCCATCTCTAGTCCCGGGTGCCCTTTCCACTGAAGTCTCCTATTAGAGTTTAGGATCATTTTATTTTAAGCTTTTTGGTAATTTCAGGAAATCAAAGCATCCTCAGATACTTCAGGCACACACTCCTAGCCTATGAAGACTTTTCAATTGGTTCACAGACTGTTGTCCTTTGGTGTGGTACTGCAGGCATCTCCTTACAGGATTCCCCAATCATTTTGAGCTCAAAAGATTATAACCCTGGACAGTTCCATTTGGGGATACTTATTCATCCAAGATCAAGATGGAACAAATACAAAGAAACAGCTCACAGTTGCCACAGACCACTTTTCCCTCACCTAGTTTAAGAGGCAACTCGGAGATCCTACTTCATTTAGACTCTTAAAGGAAAGAGATTTATGAAGGGGTGGATTTCTCTTTGCATGTCCCCCGAGTTCTGGTTCAGTAATCTCTGGATCTCGGCTCAGTAACCTTTAGATCATCAGGTTTTTTTGGCCCAATGCTCAATTAGAGAACTCTTCATCTCCTACTGCAAATCTTCAAGTCATCAGGTCCAGAAGGAGGATTGCCCAAAGCTTCTATGCGGTTGTTTGGATGGGAGCCAGGCAAGGAATATGTGGAATGTATAAGAACTGTCTCCTGTAGGCAGTTTGCCTAAATTATAATCACATGGCATCAGTACAGGTATAGAGATCCTGCTTTATTCTTTAAAACAAAAATGTTTTAAAATAAAAATAATAATAATTAAAAATAATGTAATTTAAATGATTTTATTTTATTTTTCCAGATTATATGTATATACAATTTTTAATAATCATTTTCTGACATTTTGCAAGCCATGTTCTTTCCCTCCATCCTCCCCAAGACAGCAGGTAATGTGCTATAGGTTGTACACATGTTATCATAAAATACATATTTCCATGTTTGTTATTGAAAAAGAAGATACATAATATAAACTAGAGAAAAACTTTATAGAGGAAACAAAGTAAAGAATGGTATGCTTCGATCACTTCCTTCTTTGGGAGTGGACAGCCTTTTTTGTCATGCGTCCCAGTCCTGCTTTATTCAAACCAATATAGTCTCATGTACCAATAACCATTTGAGAATGGTTGCCCACACCAGGAATTCCCTCTTCCTTCCCAATTCCCTGCCAAAACCTCCTTTCTCTTCTTTCCAAAGACTTTCCCTCATGCCAGATCTCTACTGCTTACTCGACTAGTGCCATTTTGGTTGGGTACAGGACTGTGGGTTGATTAGTACATAGCTCCAGCTAGTTGTATCCAGTGTTATTGCTTCCCCCAGTAACCCCAGCCCTCTATCTCACACAATGCTTAGAATCCCTTTTTGCTCCTTATCCAAGAGCCCAATCCCTAGTCCTTGTGATAAGGCATCCATATAGACGACCTTGTTTTCCTCTGAAATGAATATAATCTTTATATATATATATATATGTATATATATACATATATACATATATATATATATTAGAGGTTTATGAAAGATTATTAGAATCAAGAATTAAGGAAAATACAAAATAAGAAAGCACATGTCTAGGAGGGCTGAAAAGCCCATTCACAGCCACTTACTCTACATCTTGAGAGACACGTGTGCCTAGAAGCGGAAGCAGAGAGCGAAATGAATATAATCTTACAAGTCAGGAGCAGGTTTTCTGAGGGTGCCCTAAAGGTATTGTGCTGCAAATATATAAGCAGGCATTATTTCTGATTGCCTCAGAGAAGGCTGAGCCTCCTTTGACCCAGCAATACCTCTATTAGGGACTGATCCCAAAGAGATCAAAGAAAAAAAAAAAGGCCCTGTATGTACAAAAAGATTTATAGCAACTCTTTTAGTGGTGGGAAAGAATTGGAAATTGAAGGGATCCTCGTTGGTTGGGGAATGACTGAACAAGTTGTAATAAATGATTATGGCAGGATGCTACTGTGCTATAAGAAATGACGTTTCTATAAGCAAGATGGTTTCAGAAAAACCTGGGAAGACATATTTGAACTGACGCAGAGTGAAACAAGCAAAATCAGGAGGACGTTGTACAGGTAACAGCAATATTGTAAGGAGAATAAACTGTGAAACCAAGACAATTCTTTAAAAAATGCTGTCCACCTCCAGAGAGAGAATGGAGGAACTGAGTGCAAATTGAAGCATTATTTTTGTCACTTCATTTTTCTTACTTTTTTGGCAACAAGGCTAATATGGAAATATGTTTTCTATGATTTCACATGTTTAATCAGGTATCATATTGCTTGCCCTCTGAATGGGTCGGGGAGAGATTAGCAGGAGGGACAGAATTTGGATCTGAAAATTAAAAAAAAAATTAAGACTTAGAAACGCATTTCCACAAACTAAGACTAAAAATATAATTTCTTTTTCTTTTTGAAAAAAAAAAAGAATTCTGTGCCTCAATACTGCATGAGTAGAAGAGACACTTCAGTTTGTTGGATCTCAAGATTTAAGGAGAGAGTTAAGAGCAGCAGGTCAAGAAAGAGGAAAGACTGGAGGCATGTCAAGAGAGAGGGTGGTAGATAGAGAGGTTGCAATCCATACTCTTGGAAACAGGAGGAGAGGTTGCCAGTCATGCCAGTCTTAGATCTTGCCTGCCTCTTCCCCCAACTAAGCTGCTTACCATGCCAAAAATGTAGGATAGATCCCTGATATTTATCCATGCCACCTGTCAGCTATATGTTTATATAAGCTACTTATATAAACTAGACAGTAAACACATGTACACTCACACATAGTCCTTTATGTACCATGAGCCAACAATTATAAGTAATAATAGCTCATTTATATGGAATAGAATCTTTTCTCACAACAACCTGGTGAAGTAAGCAATGAAAGCATTAGAGCAGTAGCACCCCCATTTTACAGATGAGAAAACTGAAGTCAGAAGGCATAAATGGAAAAACAGCATGGTATTATGGGAAAATAATGGGATATGGACTAAAAAAAAACTCCCTTGGTCAGAAGCATAGTTTTTCTACTTAAATTGAACAAGTATTTAATAAAGTCTTACTGTGGGCAAGACACTTCGCTGGTTGTAAAGGGTTTAAAGACAGATGAAATAGTCTCTGCCATCAAGAAACTTGCACCCTACGCTACATGTACACAGAACAATAAGTGCAAAATCATTTTTAAAAGGAGAGCCCCAGGAATCTGTGAAGATCAGGCAGAACAGAGAAGGAAGCACAACTGAGCCGAACCTTGAAGAAAGTCAATCATTCAGAGGAGGGAAGGAAGGAGGGCATTCCTGGCAGGGGGGGAACAGCCTGGACAAAGGTACCAAAATAGAGAATGGAATATTGAATTTAGGGACAAGTTTGGCTGGAGTGAAGAGGAAAGGGGGCATGGAAAAGTAGGAGGGGCACAGATTGGAGAGGATTTGAGGTGTCAGGCTAAGGAGGGTACATTTTATTCTAGAGGTCATGGGGAGCCATTGAAGATGTTTGAGCACTGGAGTGACATGGTCAGGCCTGTGCTTTGTTGGGAATACTAATTTGGGAACTGGATGGAGGGATGAATGAAGAAGGGGATAACTGGAAGCAGGGATGTGGCTTGAGAAGCTATAACAATAGCCCAGGCAATATCAGAAGACTGGAAACAGGAGAAAGGCTATGTGAGTGGAAAAGTGCTTGGTTACTGTATTTGGAGTCAAAATATTTGTATTTGAATCTTGGCTTTTCTACTTACTGAATGATCTTGAATGAGGTCTTTAACCTTTCTGCACCTCAGTTTTCTCATTTGTTAAAAAAAAAGTCAAGAGGTCACTCTAGATAATCTTTATAGATTCTTCCAGCTCTAATGTTCTGAGCTTATGATCAGGCAAGCAAATTTGATAAGTATCTACTACATGCCAGATACTGTGCCAGGAACAACTATAAAAATCAGATCATTCCTGCCCTCAGAGAATCTATATTCTTTTAAGAAAATACAACACCTATCAAAGACTAGTTAGTAGGAATGAATAAGATAAGCACCATTAGCATGCCCAGCTCTTACCTGAAACCTTCTTTACACCATTCATCAATCTTCCTTTCTGGTAGCAAGACTTGCTGCGCCCTTTTCAGGACTGCCTATGCACCAACTCCGGCATCTACCTGTCAGCCAACTCTTACCTGTGGCTGTAGCACATGCAATAAGCCATCATGACAGACAGGCTAAACCATGTGGGGTTAACCCACAGGCCCCCATCTCACTGACGAGTGAGAGGAATGTCTACCCCAAGCATGAGAAGACATTCCTTGGTAGAATGGATGGATGAACACAATTGGTTACAGCAGCTAAAAAGGCAAGTGCTGTAGAGCACCTAGAGCTTGGTCAGACATCAAAGGTGCCAAGGTCCTCCACTGTAACAATTAAATTTAGTCTCTAGTAATAGAAATATTATAATTTATGAGTTTTTTTAAGGATTATTAGAAATAAAGGATACAAAATAATAAACCACATGCCTAGGGCTGATGAGCCCATTCAAAACCCCGCACTTAGCTTACCCGCTACATCATTGCAATGGAAGATGGCAAAGTAGGCGTTGCTGCCAGTTAAATACTCCTTGTGATCTCACCCAGGTGGAGACTCAGGTGAGATTATAGGGAATTCTGGGAAGTACTAAGGACTTCTGGGGATTGAAGTCTAGGGTTCAAATCTCTATTTGACATTCCCCACCCTGAGGACTGAGGAAGACTAGTCTCTCCACCAGGGCTTGTAAACATACCAACTTTGAAATTACAATAATTTGAGGATAAAAGGAAAAGAGAACAAAACCAATGATTGCTAGGCGCATTGACAAAAAGCCAGTTAGGGGGCAGTCCCCTTTGGCATAAGAGTATACATACAAATAAATGTTCAATCAACCACACCCAAAGTTCATTCTTGATCTTCTCCTGCAGCTTGTGGTCTGTGTAGGCATCTTCATGGTGTCTTCTCCAAACAGTTCAGTTTCTGGATTCAGAGAGGTAGCATGTTTCTTAATCTAAAATTATTCTCTCAAGGAATTTAATTTTAATTTGCAATTTAAAATAATAATAATTTTACATTCCCCCCTGAAGAGGGTGATTGAAAAAAACAGGATCAAATAGGGATACATGGCTGAGTTATGAGGTATATGAATCAATTGGCAAGAGAAATTTAAAAAACATCAGAAAAATCCAAATAAGAAAGATAATTTCTGTATGAAATATAGACTATCAAAGTCTTATGTGTAAAAATTCTAAATAAAGGAAAATTAAATCTATAACAGTCCTTGAATCAGGGCCCACTTAAAATGATATAAGCAATTAAACATTTATCTAGTCAGTAGCCAGGACTACAGAAAGTTGCCACATTATGAAAGACAGAGTAGGGACTAGATTATAAGAGCCAGGTAGGAGCCAAATTTTGGTACTATCTGTAAGTATTTTCATGAAGAGTGTGGATACAAGGAAGGCCTACATCTTAATGTATGTCAAGCATTGCAACCTCGAGTCCCACATTAGGTTCAAGTCCTTTGTATTGGCTTAGAAGTGCATCAATCCTACCTGGATTGGTTTCTTCTTTTTTGACCTGTGTGCCCTTTTGGCACAATTCAGGTTTAGCTTTGTGCTTCTTTGGCCCTATTCAATGGCTCTTTTGTATATCTTGTCCTGGAATCAGACAGAATCATTAAGCAAAGTCCTATAATTTTTTAAAACAATCAATGGCATCATTTTTATAGTCTCAAGCTTTGGGGGCATGCATTGATGTTATAGCAAATGTATTTAAAACTTATATTACTGCTAAATCAAAAAAGTTAAAGAAAATCTTAATACTGGTGACATGTGCTTCAAATATAAAAAGGAGAGAAAAAATAAAAAACTGAAATGGTATATTGCACATACAAGAAAAATATAATAATAAAAGTTTTAAAATTAAAAAATATAGCTTATAATCATTGGCACACTGTGTCAGCTAAGGAAATGTAGAATACAAGATTTCTCTCTAAAAATGAGATCCATTTCCTCTTCATACCTGGCCATGATCCACTGTGAGTGTGAGCAAATGAATTTCACAAGGAAACAGTTTTTTTTATAAAGAACAGTAGTACAAATATGTAGGTATCAATATCCCCCAAATTCTCAATAGCCCAATTAATTACAATAGCAAACAAACCCACTATCATATTTCACATAAGTTGCTGTATGGCATTTTTAAAAGCCTATGAACTGATGGATATTTGTCACAATTTTTACAAATGTAGCAAATCTTTCAATCTTAGCAAATATATTTTTAAACAAAGTAAAACTTATTTGGGTCTAGAACATCATCAAAAAATCTAGAGATCATTCTGCCACCACAAAGAGTGCCGCTATGAATATTCTAGTATAAGTCTTTTTCCTTATTATCTCTTTGGGGTAAAAACCCAGCAGTGCTATGGCTGGATTGTATTTCACTTCTGCTACTAAAATGGACCTTACCTCCAGTAAGAGGAAGGCAAGATGATCAGTGTTGTTGAAAAAAAATCTAAAAATCATGTCTAAAAGACCCCTTAAAATCAGTTTGAGATATTTAGCTCATTAAATTCTCCAAAGTTTGTTATACAATTGTAACCAGTTCTGATGAAGTCCATTTATCCTCTATGTGACAATTTACAAATTCAAAACAGAAAAAGGGCTGTTTTTATATGGGCTTATTCAATAATATTTGTTCAGTATAGTTATAGGGGAAAAGCAACAGAATATAACAGTAGTTAAAACCCAGTACATTAAAATGATTCAGTATAACAGAATAGTGTTGAATGCATTAATATATGAACTTAAAACTTAACAAAATTAAATCTTAAACAAAACAATCAGCAAAATGCAATAAAATACAGATATTTTTATAAAACATTGCAGTCTAAAAAGTCTTAAAAATATAACCTCCAGTCTCTTTAAAGCTCATTGATTTTTTTTTAATCCATTTAGATGCCTATTGTCAGAAGGCAGAAGATTGGTAAGGGGTAGGCAATGGGGTTCAAGTGACTTGCCCAGGGTCACATAGCTAGGAAGTGTCTGAGGCCAGATTTTAATCCAGGACCTCCTGTCTCTAGGCCTGGTTCTCAATCCACTGAGCCACTCCCCCATACTGAGGGTGGGTTTTAGGAATCTCAAATTGGGCCAAAGAGTTGTAGGGAGATGAAATTCTCTCCTGAATCTCAGGTGAGATAAGTAACAGAATCAGTGCAGTCAAAAGATACCCTTTGAAATAAGCTATGCTTGTAACTTCCTGTTTGGAAAAGTCTCTTCCTTCTTCTTGTTCCCCTCTGTGGTCCCTTGTGGAGGATAATTATAGCCTAAGGAAAGAACACCCCCGTTTTTACCAGCTGGTTTGTGATTCCTGAAGAAACTGGGGCAGCTACCAGCAGCAGCCTGGGTCCTGGGGCTGGCCTGGGGTGATGTGGCTTGGAGGCTGGAGATCAACTGGGGCTGGGCTGGGGTGGGTCAGGATTGGGAGAGTGATCTGGGTCAAGCAGGTCCAGAGCAGATGAATGCAGGCAGGAGAGGATAGCAGGCAAGCAGGCAACAGGAGCGAGCTGAGTCAAGAGGCTTTGCTGAAAAGCCTTGGAGAAATGTGGCTTAAAAAACATTATCTAGGCTATCTCATTAAAAAAAAAATTTTTGTGAAGTTTTCATCCAAATCTTGTGGTTGCCATAAACTGTAACAATTAAATTTAGTCTCTAGTAATAGAAATATTATAGTTTATGAGGTTTATTAAGGATTATTAGAAATCAAGGATACAAAATAATAAACCACGTGCCTAGGGCTGATGAGCCCATTCAAAACCCCGCACTTAGATTACCCACTACATCATTGCAATGGAAGAGGGCAAAGTAGGTGTTGCTGCCAGTTAAATACTCCTTGTGATCTCACCCAGGTGGAGACTCAGGTGAGATTATAGGGAATTCTGGGAAGTACCAAGGACTTCTGGGGATTGAAGTCTAGGATTCAAATCTCTATTTTACACCACTGCAGCCCAGGCCATCGCCAGGAGTCTTTCCACTGGACTTAATGACTCTGGAAGAGAGAGCAAGGCTGAGGACTTTGTAGACTCTGCCTCACTTAAATCCAATTTGTGAGCAAATCAAGCCATTACCTGGTGGTCATCAGACCTTTTCAAAATGAAGGACAAACAATATTTTGGTAGACAAGAAAAAAATCATTTAAAAACAAACACCAGTAAACTTTTCTTCCAGCTGTCTCTAAAGAGGATTAGTAAGGGGTCCACCCTGGGTAACTCTCCTGAAAAAGTCAACATCCAGTCCTTTGAGGGTGACTCAGGCACTCTGCTTCCATCAGCAAGTCTGGCTCCAGGTAATGGGCTCCTGGGGCAAATGAATGAGACTGTAGCTGTGCTCACATCTGCATTACTGCTGTCGCTAAGACCTGGGCTGGAAGATCAAGGGGATAAGAGTGGTGACGGTGACTCTCCAGAAGCTTAAGAGGCAGAGGGAGAGTGATGGGAATACTGACACTCATGGAGACACTTGGGTTCCATCTGGGTTGGCATGTGCTGTCAATTCAGTCCAAATCCAGCCAAGGCATCTGAATTAGCTCTGGGTGCAATGTCTGAGTTAGTCTCTAGGTGACACTCGACTCAAGCCCTTCCTTCGTCCTGCCTGGGACCATTCATTTTCAACAGGAGCCACCAGAGGCTACACACCTGACCAAGCTCAGGCTTCTTCCTTCTCCATTCCCATCCCTCCTCCTCCCAGAAGGCACCAGCTCTAAGGTAGGAAGCATTCCTCTCTTTTTTCCCTCTGGGTCCTAGTCTAGGAAATGAAATGAAATGCTACAATTATGCTGCTCGAATAATGTTACAAGTGTTACAGTTATTGTCTCTGCTCCCACTCCGCAGTGTTGTTCCTGCTCTCTGCTTTCTTCCCTCAAGACCCATGGATTTAAACACCCATAATAATAGAGGCTCACTACAGCTTTAATGGAAATCAGATGATGAAAGAAAACATATAAAGCCTTCACATCAATAGAGATGATAAAAATAAATACCTTTTTCCTTTTGCAAGCCATATCTAAATAACCAGATGACTAGATTCTTCTGCAACATGGGGAGATATCAGATGGAGCCCACCTCGATCTCATCTCTCCAAGGGAGACTACAATTTCCATCTTTGTGGAAAGCAGGAAGAAAGTGGTGGCTGAGCACTTGCTCTTTCCCTCCCACCCCTGCCTCCAAGATAGTTTGGGGCTAGAATTAGATTTATCAATCAACCATCAAATATCTGTGAGTCTAGGGGTACAATCGATTCTGAACAAAAGGCACTCTCTCCTATTGCTCCCAGGAGGAAGGTGACCATTTACTATGGCCAGCTAGTGTTCTCCCACCAAACCCTGGAAGAAGAAGAGCATCATGGATCTTGAAAAGGAGGAAACTTATTTAGCCAAGCAAAAGAGTCAACAGAAGTTAGACGAAAGAACACAATGGGATAGTGAGGAGAGCTTTAGCTGAAGACGAGATAAACCACCTGAGCTCAACCATGGAGAGAAGGAACTATCCCACCAAGGTGAGTCTATTCTTGGCAGTCTCTAGGTCTGCAAACACTGGAAATCAAGGGGCATTGGGGAGGCGGGGGGCTTCCCCACAATGTCATTGATTCTTCTGGTCTGGTAGTCATTCAGAAGTGTGTGCTTGCAAACTGAGCATGTCCCTACAAGTCCTACTTTGCAGTCTCTACCTTCAATCTGCCATCCTATCTCCCTGACTATACATACCCACTCTTCCCAGCATCACATTGAGCATTCAGAAGTCTTTCGGGCAATCCGGTGTCATGTGTCCTCGCACATATCCCACCAAGCCTGGGAAAGGAATTGCTATCATGTCACCTCCCTTCCCTTCTCCAATCTTCAGCATAGACAGATTAATTCTTCAAGCATGAACTATTGAGGAGCATAAATGAAGAGCTCCCCTTCCTCTCAAAGATAAAGGAATCTGGGGAGAGAGAAAGCTCCCCATGGCTCTCCAGGATGGCAAACATGATTAAAAAGAGTTCAAAGCCCTTTGCAGACTTCGAATGCCACATCCAGTGGCTTCTTCTCTCCATAAAGTCCCGGAGGATGCTGGCTTGTCTTCCAATCCCCAGAAGTTCCCATGTTGAAGAGAGGTCACCCAACAAAACCAGCATTCCTTTTGTCCTGTTCTCTCTGACACACAGTGTGGTTAGTGCAACTTCATGGGCAATTTCATGTTCTTTGGAAGGGGCTCAGCATCTGTTCCATCTGGCCTCCTCAATTATCCTGGGCCCTTGGGCATTTCACAGAGGCCCGGAAACCAGGGCTATATTTTTAACAAAAATCATCAAATATGCATACAAACAATAGGATACCATCTTGTCTCAAATCCTGACCTTTAACAGGGCAAAAACAAAGTTTTTAAACTGACAAAGAAAGAAGGTAAACGCTTTAGCTCTTGGCAGCTTGGTAGGCCAGCAGATTGAATGTCAGGCTTGCAGTCAGGATGACCAGCATTTGTTCATCTCTTGTCTCAGCTAATTACTAACTGGGATCCTGGGCAAATCACCCAACCTTTCTCAGCCTTAGCCTGTTTCCTCAGCTATAAAATGAGGGAGTCGGCCTCCATGGCCCCTAAGACCTAAGGTTCCAACTTTAAAGTGATGATCCTTCCAGACCTGTAGAAAGTTCCTCCCTTTATTCTAAGGTTTAGCTGGTTTTTTTTTTGGTTTTTTTTTTTAAGAATTGTAAGGAGGAAAAATGACTTGTTCCAAGTTCCACTGTTAATAAAGACAGACTTCAACACCAGAACTTCTGATGTCCCCCAACAGCTCTTTCTTTTGTACCACACAACCCTGGCTATTTTGCTGCTGTGGCTCAAATGATGATCTGGACTTGATTCCAGGGCAGGAAACTATCATAGAGAAGCTGGGATGATGTTCAGTATTGCCCCATTAGACTCTAAGCTCCTTGAGGGCAGGAATTGTCTTTCTCTCTGCTTCTATTTGTCTTCCCAGTATTCAGCACGGTGCTATCAGTGCCTTAGAGCTAGGCAGTCTCACCCCCAAGTTTGGTAGGGATAGAGGCAGGAGGAGGGAATTCAGAGAGATGTGCTCCTGAGATCCCATAGTGTTTTACACAGTCAGCACAGTAGTCATTCGTGTTGTCCTATGCCTGAGGTACCTGATGAGTTAAACGAGACATTTACGGGCGAACAAGAGCTCTATTTATAACACTGTGGCTCTGGGGAATGTGTTCCCACCACCAACCAATTAAAAAACAAATTTGGGGAATACGACCTGTTCCTGAGCTCAGGAACTGCCTGTATTTGAAAATCTAGAAGACATAAATCAGGGGTTGATGAAGCAAAGGAATTCACCAAAGAATTCGCTCAAACAGCAAGCTTGTCTGGGACATTTCAAATTGGATTGCATTTGTAGAAATTCCACTTGCGTACAATTGGTTCCAAGCAGAGCTGTGGTCTAAAGGCAGGTTGCCCTGTCCTTCTGTACTCGATGTGCTATAATAATTCCTTTACAGTCCTGACCTTCATGTCATCTTTTGAGTTACCAGGTCAAAAAACAAACAACCCCCCCCAAAAAACCCTCTCTAAATTAAACACCATCAAGTCCAGTTCCCCCATTTTATAGATAAGGAAACTCAGATATGAGTTATGTGACTTGCCCAGGCTAATACAGTTTAGTAAGTATCTGTAGTAGAATTTGAATTCAAGTCTTCCTGATTTCAAATCTTATACTCTCTAATATGCCCAGCTAGTGGCGTGTCTTCTCGTTACTGGTCTGCTGCTGTGTTTCTTCCCTATTACTTGAGCTGAAGTCAGGAAACCTGGGTTCAAATACAGCCTATGAGACTGACTAGCTGTTTGACCTTGGAAAAGTCACTTAACCTGTGTTTGCCTTGGCTTTATCATCTGTAAAATTAGGAACTTGGCCTTTAAAATCCATTTCAGCTCTAAATCTCTGGTCCTAAGAACTTTCTGCCAAGAGGCAAAAGGTATGTGCATGTATATATATGTGTGTGTGTATATTTCTTTTTTTTTTTTTAACTCTTACCTTCTGTCTTGGAATCAGTACTGTGTATTGGTACCAAGGCAGAAGAGTGGTAAGGGCTAAACAGTGGGGGTTAAGTGACTTGCCCAGGGTCACACAGCTAGGAAGTGTCTGAGGCCAAATTTGAAGCTACTCAGCTGCCCCCTGTGTGTGTATTTCTTAAGAAACAAATCATACCTAACAGAAATGCACAATTTCTTATACGGTCTTTTTTTTCTTGTATTTCTTTGTATATTGGAATATACTTCCTCAAATCATCATGGCATAGCTCGGGGCACACAATGAAGAGAGCACTTCACCAGGAGTCATCAGACCTGGCTCTTCAGTTTGCTTTGTGTCCTTGAGGACACTGATATCCTCTCTAGGTCTGAAATGAAAGGGCTGAATTAGATGATCTCTAAAGTTCCTTCTAATTCTGACATTCCAGATTCTATCACAAAGCCATAACTAGAGTGGAGCAATTGGGGCTTTTTTCAGGGGTGCCAGATTTGGAAGGACACTACCAACTCTTCCTTTCTTGCTTGGGTGAGCTCTGCCCTGGACTTTGTGACTTCTCCAAAAACAACTGTGGGGTCTCTTCTCCACACAAGGTGGTACCTGCCTTCCAAGAGAAGATGTCTTTTGTGCTTCTTGTCTCAGCTATGGCTTCGTTCTAGTCTATGCTGAATCCCAGCCACGGGAGTAGGCTACCCCTTTTATATCTTGCAGAAAGCCAGTTCTGACTCTATGCCTTTTCAAGATGTTTCCCCCTGTTCTCTGTCCTTTGCTTCCATCCTGCTGTCCCATATTTGGCATTCAGCCCAAGAGAGAATGTTAGGGGGTGCTGTTGAATTCGGTGGGTGGAGAGAGGAGAAGAGAGTCTGATTGCTTCTTCATTTCGCTACTGTCTTTTCCTGGCATAATCCTGCTTCCTCTTTCTCTGGGGTGGAAAACCTCATTCTATTTCCCCTGCCTGTGGCTGCTGGGAACATTGCCCTAAAAGAACCTGCCCTTTTCTTTTCTTTTCTTTTCTTTTCTTTTCTTTTCTTTTCTTTTCTTTTCTTTTCTTTTCTGAGGCAGACTCATCTCTGCAGCCCAGAAGGCTCTGTTTGAAAATGAAGTCAGAGGTGTGACCCAGATAATAGACCCAAGGGCTCCCTCAGGGCTTTTCCTGATGCTGGCTAGTTCTGTGCGCCATAGATATTTCTTAATAGAAGCTTAGATGCCTGACTCTCCCAGGCCTATTTCCCTGAGTGCTCTTTAGTGGAGAGCAATCTGTGTTTCTAAACTGATGGAGTTTCTTAAACGAGGACAGCTGAGACAACCTGCCTTTCAAACAGTCTCCAGTTGACTGACCCACCTCCAAAGCAGGGAAAGTAGCCCGGGCCAAGTGGGAAAGGTCAGAGTCCCGATAAGGGGCTGCAAAAGCAGCAGGCTTGGCGATCATGCTCCCTGACGGCTTTCCAGGATCTCAGAGTTCCCCATAGGCTTGACGGAATCAAATCAGAAACCGGTATCCGTCTAGGAAAGACGCCGGAAGATCCAGTCAGGCCACTTCACTCGCGACTTCTCTAGAATGCCCTGGAGCGAGAATGGGGCTGCCTGCCTTCAGGGACTGGCCAGTGGTCGGTCACCGGATACAAAGTTCAAAGCCCAGCTTCCAAGAGAGCTGAGCACCAGTAGGAGACCGTCTGGATGCTTAAATGAGAAGTCACCTTTGCCGGGACACTCTCCACCACCACCCCCCGCCCCGCCCCCCAAATCAATCAAATAAAAAGCAGCACCGTCCTAGCTGGGAGTATTCAATGCTGAACTGAAGTCCGGAGTTCTGGTTCTTGCTCTGATGCTGAAGGAATGATTTGGAGCGAGTCAGCGCTTCTCTGGGGCTCGGCTTCATCATCTTCAGGAGAACAGCTCCCTGCCCTACCTCGCAAGGCAGCGTGAGTGTGAGGATGAG
This sequence comes from Monodelphis domestica, assembly GCF_027887165.1. Lineage (NCBI taxonomy): Eukaryota > Metazoa > Chordata > Mammalia > Didelphimorphia > Didelphidae > Monodelphis > Monodelphis domestica. Next base: position 228,604,550 of record NC_077231.1, on the reverse strand, counting down.
ATGAAATAATGAATGGGAAAGCACGACCTCTTACTTCCAAGCTGTAGCCTAGTCCACCTTGAGACCGAAAGGTGTCAGCAACGTTTTTCAAGTGGGCATTTCTTCTTTCATTGGAAACCGATGAAGAATGATATGAACCCGCCCAGGAGAGCAAGTTAGAGGGTAACTACAGCAGTGTAAAATACCAACAACTTTGAGAGTCATGATAATAGGATCAACACAATAACTACCCCTGATTTCAGGGGACCAAAGATAAAATATGTTATCCATTACAGAGAGGTGATGGATTGGAAGTACAGAAGGACACATATTTATATACAGCCATTAAGGAATTTATTTTGCTTGACTATGCTTATTTGTTTCAAGAAATTTGTTTTTCTTTCCTTCTGCAATGGGGAATAGGAGTGAAAAAAGATAGCCGTTTTGTTTGTTTGAAATAGAGAGGCCTATGTATGGGGCAGGGCAGGGTACTGCCATATGAAATGTTGCAATGTTGTGTGTGTTTTCAGATGAGATCACCATATTCTTTTTTACTTAACTGTTTTGCTTTTTAAGTTTGAGACCTCTCACAAAGTGGGAGTAATCTTCAAATGTTTGTAATGTAAAAACAATACATCAATAAAACGTTTTTTAAATCACCTATTTTAAAAAATGTCATGTTTTATTTTCCCCTATTATGTGTAAAAACAATTTTAAACTTTTTTTTTTAAATTTTGAAGCCCAAATTCTCTATTTCCCTTCTCCTTCCTCCTCACTGAGATGGTAAGCAAGCTGATATAGATTTTACTTGTGAAATCTTGTAAAACATTTTCCCATATGAATCCTTTTGTTAAAGAAAACTTGAACAAAAAATAAAGAAGGAAAGTGAAATGTATTATACTTTGGTGTAGATTCAGACTCCATTGGTTCTTTTTCCAGAAGCGCTCACATTTTTCATTGAGTCCTTTGGGATTGTCTTAAATCATTGTATTGTTGAGAGTGTTGTTTATGGTTGTTCATCATACAATATTGCTATTACTGTGTGGAATGTTCTTCTAGTTCTTCTTACTTCATTCTGCATCAGTTCTTGTAAGTCGTTCCAGCTTTTTCCAAAGTCCTCTGCTCAAGTCATTTCTTATAGCACAATACTATTCCATTATAATCATATTCCACAATTTGTTCAGACATTCCCCAATTGATGGACATTTCCTCAACTTCTAATTCTTTGCCACCATAAAAAAAGAGCTGTTATAAATATTTTTGTACACATAGGTCTTTTTCCTGTTTTTTAACCTCTTTGGAATATAGACCTAGTAATGGTATTGCTGAGTCAAAGAGTATGTATGATTTTATAGCCCTTTGGGAATAGATTTCAAATTGCTCTCCAGAATGATTGAAATGTGTCACAACTCCTCCAACAATGCATTAGTGTCTCAGTTTTCCAGAATCCCCTCCAATTTTTGTCATTTTCTTTTTCTGTCATAATAGTCAATCTGGTAGGTGTGGGGTGTACCTCAAAGTTGTTTAATTTGCATTTCTCAAATCAATAGTAATCTGTAGCATTTTTTATGACCATAGATAGCTTTAATTATTTTGTCTGAGAACTTCCTGTTCATATCCTTTGATCATTTATCAATTGAGGAATGACATATTCTGATACATCTGATTCATTTTTCTATGTATTTGAGAAATTAGGCCTTTATTAGAGAGACTTGCAAAATTTTTCAACATTATGATTATTGTATATTACCCTCTATCTTATTTCTCCAATTATCCTATTCTCTCCCCTTTCATCCTTTCTATCCTTAAAAATATTTTGCTTCTGACCATTGCATCTCCTAATTTGTCCTCCCTTCTGCCATTCTCCCCTTTCCTTGTACCTCTCTCTTCCTACACAGGAAACTGTGAGGTAAGATAGATTTCTATACCCAACTGAGTGTGTATATTCATCTTTCCTACTATTGTCACTACTACTAATATTACTACTACCACTACTATTACTATTAGTGCTATCACCATTGCTGTTGCTATTACTATTACTATTGCTACTACTATTATTTTTTTAAAAATTAAATCCTTACCTTCCATCTTGAAATCATACCAAGTATTGGTTCCAGGGCATAAAAATGGTAAGGACTAGGCAGTTGAGGTTGAGTGACTTGCCCAGAGTCATTCAGTTAAGAAGTACCTGAGGCCACATTTGAACCCAGAACTTCCTGTCTCTAAGTCTGACTCTCAAACCACTGTAAAGATTAAAATTTAGGGGAGACTGAGGCAGGTAGAAATTAGTTTCTCTCTACAAGGAGTATTATATTTTTAGAGGTTTATTGAAGATTAAGGATTAAAGAAAAGACAGGATAAGAAGCACGTGCCTAGGCCAGAGTGGCCTAGACAAGATAATCTCACATCATGGAAGAGACGCCTCTGCTCCAAAACGGAAGTCCAAAAAGAGAGCACAAAAGCCTTTGCCATCAGCTTAAATCCTTCCTCGATCTCGGCCCACCTCAGAATTGCGTGAGATTACAAAGCATTTTGGGGAAGTGGAGCAAGGGCTTGTGGGGATTGAAGTCCAGAGTTCGAGTCTATTTTTTACACCACCCAGCTGCCCTTCACCACCACCACCACCACCACTACTACTACTTACTACCACCTCTACTCCTCTTTCTCCTTCTAATAGTAATAATAACAATAACATTTATAGAGCACTTTCCAAATATTACTTCATTTCAGCCTCATCAGAATCCTATGAGGTTGGTGCCATTATCGTCCCCATTTTACAGATGTGGAAACCAAGGTACCCTGTGACTCACATGAGATTACACACCTCAAAAGAATGGTTATATCTGAACTTAGACTCCCAGCCTCATGCTCTAGACATTTGATGTCCATAGTAAGGGAGCAAATTTAGAGGCACAGCTAAAGGTCATGATGTCCAAGAAAGACTCTCACCCTCACTTGGTGTGGTCATGGAATCCCTATAACTTCCACCTAGGTTGTGGATACCCATTCAACATCAGGACACACATGGGTTCTGCTGCCCACTTTATGAACTTTTGTTTCAAGGTGATAGACTCGGATACCAATGAGATGTAAGATATTCATGTTGCTAAATATTTTGAACATGCCTGGGGTTCAGATCCCCAGCTAGATTACCAGCCTCTTGAGGTCAAAGGCTATATCTTCTCTGTTCCTAACACTCCTGCCCCCTCATCCTCATATAATGCAGTGTACTTTGTATATTAGGGGATCAGTGACATCTTGGTAGCTGTGTGATGTTTGTAAAGTCATCTAATTGTTTTGTGCCTTGGTTTCCTCATGTGGAGAACAGCAGCAATAATACCTGTGGAAACAACCTCACAGGTTGGTTGTGAGACTCAAATGAAATCATGTAAATGTAAAGCATTTTGTCCACCTTTAGATGGTCTATTGCTGTTAGCATCATTGGTACTGAAGAACTGGTACCTTTCCAATAATAATCCTCTGTTTGGCTTGGAAAGGCTTTCCCAGCCCAACACCTTCCCACCTTACCCATCAGTCTTCTGTCACCTAACCCCGCTTCCATCCAGAGACACTGGTCTCCTTGGTGTGACTGGCCGAAGACATTATCTCCTGATTCCAAAAGCACATTTTCACTGACTGTACCCCATACCTAGAACTTGCTCTTCCTCTTCAACTCTGCCTTCTGATTTCCTTCAAATCTCAGCTCAAATCCTACCTTCTTCAAAAAGTCTTTCCTGCCCCCCCAGCCACTCCTCACCTCCCTATCTAGTACCTCACCTTACCAGATGACCTCTGATCTTCTTTGTATAGACCTCTTGTATATATCAAATGGTTTCTTTGTTTTCTCCAAGATTCCTTGAGCTCTTTGTATCCCCAGGAATGAGAATCATGTCCTTCATGCCTGCCTCTTGACTTGACTTGAATAGTAACAATTATGATAGATCCCCTTCCTTTCAGGGAGCTCCAATCTTTCCCAACCACATGACATCTTCAAAAGAGAGCACGGAAATAGATGAATGTGAACTATTGAATGGTTTTAAGTGAGTCGGAGAACTTCTGTTTCTTTGGTTGAACCCAATCATGAAGACCAGAGATTCCCTTAGTCAGTTTGTCATTATTGCTAAGATCAGATATTCTTTTGATGAGATCCAGCCTTGTCTGCCAATGTCTCATCCCTTTCCACTCATATTCAACAGTACTCGTATGGGGAGTTTGCCGAGGGCTGGCACAGGACCCACCTCTTCAATTGCCCCTCTGAAGATTAGAGGAAAACAGCAGAGTATAAAAAGGACATCCAAATTCCAGGCAATCTACCATTCTCTGGGAATAGCTGACTCTTCATGACCCCATTTCCTGGCAAAGATAAGGAGCATACTGTCATGTCCTACTTCAGCTCACTTTATAGATGAGGAAACTGAGGCTAGTAGGATTAAGTGACTTGACCAGGGTCACACAGCTAGTAAGTGTCTGAGGCCAGATTTGAACTGGGTGAAATGGATCTTCCTGATCCTGAACCCCATGTTCTGTCTACTATAACACTTGGCTATTTCCTTCTCCCTTAATACCCCACAATTAGTTCCTGGGAATAGATCCCTTAATGGTCTGTATGCTCTAGTTATTATTGGGATCCTGGCTCTGAACAGCCCTTTCCTATCCTGCCCAATTAGTGCAACCTGGCCATGGACTGACCAAGACCAATACCAGACATTGGGTAACTGCTTCTGGTCCACTCAATAACCATATGGTCAAGAAGAACCTTTTTGATTGGCAATAGATCTACAACAGAAGAGCATTCAAGAAGCAGGAAATAAACCCAAACCTGTACCCCTTGATCTAGGTTTTTGCTTGCCTGGCATGTTCAAGGGAAAAATACTGGAGGAAGTAATAGTGGGGAAGAGATGCCTCCAGCCTTTATCTCCCCAACAGAGGCACTATGATGTGGCCCATGAGTCCATGGACCAGCCATTCCTTCTGTTACTGTTGTGTCTGTTCCTCTTGCTTTTTAGTGAAGAGATTTGGAGCTGTCTTTGACCTTGTAAGCTTCAAAGCATTACAAGAACAAACCTCCAGAAAGTCCAGGAACAGAGTCCAGACTGGGTTTTGTGGACAGCCAGTCCGGCATTGAGACCCTAAAGACAGACTTTCAGGACCCAGGTATGCTCCATTCAGATGTTAACTTGGGACCAATGTTATGTAGGAACAGCAGGAAGCCTGAGTCCATTTTCCTCAAGGAGAGAAATAAGGGGGAAAGAGTGGCTCACATGTTACGGAGGAGAGAAAGAGTTCAACTCCATTCAACATAAAAATTATATATTCAATGAAAATACCCTTTGGTGAAAGCTAATCAATGTTAATGAAACTGGAAGTTTTACAACAGTGAGGGGACCACACTGGAATGGGGGTTTGTCATGACATCCAACCCCTTGGGAGTACCCTTGGAACCTTGAGAGGGAAGATTTAGTCAACTAAATGGTATTACAAAAGTCCTCTAAGAAAACTGGTTTTGAGAGACATCACTTTCAGCTGGAGGAATCAGGGAAAGCTTCAAGGAGGAAATGGCACTTAATCTGGGCCTTTAAGGAAGAGAAAGATTCAAACAAATATTAAAATATATTGAATAACAGAGAAGTGGAGAGATCATATTCCAACCTTGGGAGATGGCCTGCATGAATGCACGGAGGTGAGAGTTTGCAAGATGAGATAAAAAAAAAGGTGGTAATCTGGTTTGACTGAGATGCAGGCTGTATAGAGCAGTGATGGTGAAACTTTTAGAGGCTAAGTGCCCAAACTGCAACCCTCACACCAAATGGGAGCCCCCTGCCTTACCCCAGACAAGGAAGGGAGGAAATGCTCCCATTGGGCTGTTGGGCAGAGGGATGGGTAATGTGATAAATGTCCTCAGATGCATGTGGAGAGGGGAAGGGAAAAGCCCCCTCTGGCACACTCTGGCACACATGCCATAAGTTTGCCAGCACAGGTATATTTTGAAGTAAGGCTGGAGAAGTGGTTTGGGGTCAGTTGTAGAGTATCTTAAATGTCAGATTAAGAAGTTTGTCTTATAAGTGATTAGAAGCTACCAAAGTAAAATGAGGGGGATGCCCTTTCATTGGGGAAATGGCAAAACAAATTATAGTATCTGTTGGTGATGGAATACTATTGTGCTCAAAGGAAAAATGAACTGGAGGGATTCCATGTGAACTGGAAAGACCTCCAGGAATTGATGCAGAGCAAAAGGAGCAGAGCCAGGAGAACACTGTACACAAACACTGATACACTATGGTACAATCAAATGTAATGGACTTCTCCACTAGCAGCAATGCAATGATCCAGGACAATTTTGAGGGACTTATGAGAAAGAAAACTAAACTGAACTATGGGAGTAGAAACACAGAAGAAAAAAACAGCTCGATCACAAGGGTCAATGGGGATATGATTGGGGATGTAGACTCTAAACGATCACTCTAGTGCAAATATTAATAATATGAAAATAGGTCTTGATCAATGACACATGTAAAACCCAGTGGAATTGGTGGGGGGAAGGGTGAAGAGGGGAGGAGAAGAACATAAATCATGTAACCATGGGAAAATTCTCTTAATCAATTAAATAAGATTTTAAAAAGAAGCTACCAAATTTTTTTCTAATAGAAAAGTGTCAGGCAGGGGCAGCAAGGCTTGAATTTCTGCAATGCTTCCCATAATGCCTGGTTTCTTATTCAGTTGTGTGCTGTATTCTAGGGCTGACAGGAGTGTGTAGAAACCTGCCTGAACCAGCTCCCCTCGGAGTCAACAGTTACACTTTCACTGTGAACAATTATCCTTCAAAATTGACAAATGGAACAAATCAGGGCTTGATTTATTGTTCTGTCAATTGTCTAAACTTAAGAAAGTGATATAGGAAATGATTGTAGACGTGTGCCATGTTTTTCATTTACCATCACATTTCTGGTCATAGGACAAAGTACACAGGGCACAACTTCCAGGAAGAAATCTTCTCAGCATAGAGTTTCGCCTGGGAAATCTCTGCTTGCTTTGATGGGAGACACTGGTAATAGATGCAGGTCTTTCCTAGGCTGCCCTTCAATCCACTCCCACTCACTCCATCCCTCGACCAACTCTCTTATGAAGAGAAAAGGATGAGATTTGCTGGAAAGAAGGTGAGTCAAGTATCCAAGAGATTTGGGTTCTAGTCTTAGCCCTACCATTAACTACATGACTTTGGAAAAGTCACCACCCCTCTGAAGCTTAGTTTCCTCCTCTGTAAAATAGGACAAATACTTGCCTGTCCTACCTATCTCACAAAGATATTATGAAGGTTAGATGAGACCATGAGTGGAAAGATATTTTGAAATAGTATTAAAATGCTCTGTAAATAGAATCAGAAGGGTAGTGTTGGTGAAAACTTGGACATCATCTAATTTAGCCCCCCTCTTGAAGAAGAGGACAATAAGAGCCAGAAAAGAGAAGCAGCTTACCCAAGATTCTACAAGTAATTCTACAAGAAGAGCAGGACTTACAACCCAGGTCTCCTGTTCAGTGTGCTCCTTTTCTATCACACAGTCTCTCTATGCCTCAGTTTCTCCATCTGCTCTGTTGAGAGAACACTTCTCTTACTTATGTTATTGGAGTTTTGTGAGGCTAAAATGACAGAATAAATGTGAAATTGCTTTGGAAATGATTTTTTTTCAGTTGCTCTAATGAGTTAAAGGACCACCATCACAAGGAAGGGGATAAGAACTGAGAAAAGTGTATTGTGGGTGAGGGTCCTTCAGGTAATATCTTACACATTTAAATGTCATCCCTCGAGTGCACAAAATCTTTTTTTTTTTCTTCTCAAACACTTTTTTTTTGCCTTTCTTCAGTTCACTAGATCTAAAGGATTGGTAGAGGGGTTGAGGGTCTAGTTATTGATGATGACCACTAGGGGCCAGGCTTTGCATCTGTCAGATTACCAGCAAAGTGAGCTTGAACATGGAGAAAGTGTTGGAACCAGGTGCATCGAACAGGTAACTGCTTAAATTCCTAGGATTAGGATGGGCCACAGAAATCATCTTTCATCTTATAGATAAGGAAACTGAGGCATGGCCAAGTTAACTGACACCATATATAGGTAGTAAATTCCAAGGGGGAATTTGAATCCAGACCTTCTGGTTCCAGAGCCAATATTCTAGTGAGGCAAGCTTTGGAAGTCTCATGAGTATATCCCCATCACCCTTCATCACCCTTTTTTCACGTTCTCCCTGACTCCAAGACCACCTTGTCTCCTTTCTATCTTGGGGAGGTTTCATAAAGGTTGGATCTGAAAAGACCAGCAGAATCTGCATAGAAACCTGTGATTTTGTTGAATGTTTTTTTTTTTAATTGATTAATTTAGAGCATTTTTCTAGGATTACAAAAATCATGTTCTTTCCCTCCCTCCCCCAACCACCTCCCATATCTGACACACAATTCCACTGGGTTTTACATGTGTCTTTGGTCAAGAACTATTTCTACATTATTAATATTTGCACTAGGGTGATTGCTTAGAGTCTATATCCCCAATCATACCCTCCTTGATCCTTGTAATCAAGCAGTTGTTTTTCTTCTGTGTTTCTACTCCCACAGTTCTTCCTCTGGATGTGGATAGTGTTCTTTCTCATAAGTCCCTCAGAATTGTCCTGGATCTTTGCATTGCTGCTAGTAGAGAAGTTCATTACATTTGATTGTACCACAGTGTATCAGTCTCTGTGTACAATGTTCTCCTGGTTCTTCTCCTTTCACTCTGCGTCAATTCCTGGAGGTCCTTCCAGTTCACATGGAATTCCTCCAGTTCATTATTCCTTTGAGCACAATAGTATTCCATCCCCAACAGGTACCACAATTTGTTCAGCCACTCCCCAATCAAAGGGCATCCCCTCATTTTCCAATTTTTTTGCTATCACAAATAAGGCAGCTATGAATATTCTTGTACATGACTTTGTTGAATGTTTTGAGCACCCATTACCCAGGGCTCTCCCCAGGATACAGCAAATCCCAGGGTTTTGGTTTCCATGTCTCCAGCTATTGATGGTTGGGTGGTGATTTAGGGAAGCAGCTGGTGGAAGAGGAAAAGAAAGCTCCACCAGCTGGTGCTGAAAAAGACCCAAGATGATTAGCCCATAAATATCTCTCCTTCCCTCTGCTGTTATCAAGGCAATAAAGGTGAAACATTCCTTCTTTCAAAGCATGACTTTCCTTCCCTTTCAGAGAGTCTTTCCTTAACCTAATGTCATATGTTCTGGATGGAGCAGACAATATTATATACCCCAGGACACTCCCTCTCTCTCCTGATTCTGAGATTCTTCCCTTCTTCCTTCCCTCTCATTCAAAGAGAATGATCCCATTCAGTATTAAATCTCCTCCTGAGGACATTAAAAACTTACAAATTGCTCTTGTTCCCTTAGGTGTCACTGAGAAAAGCTTTATGGTAAATTAATTCACACTATGATGTTAGAGATGTAACATATGGTTCCTACAAGGAGTATTTGTATTTTTGAAAGACCAAGATATGCTTAGTACGAAAAGATAGCTAATGGTAGAATCTCTAGAGAGGAAGGAAGATAGGATGGTAAGGGTGCCATTTTTAAGCAATGGTGCTATCCTGGGACCAATATAGATAAACCTGGCTTTGGTCTGAGTTCTTGGCATTTCTGAGATTTCTTTGCTAAGTGGCTTGGGTATTTCACTTCTCCAATATCACCCACAATGCCAAGCCAGGAGACCAAAGTAGAAACTAAGAAAATAGCTTATATTTTGGTAACTGCCTGACTGAAATATTTGCTACAGTTGTGATTACATGCTTGGCCAGAAGGCAGTGCTCCCAGAACAGGGCTCTCCTTGAACTTTTCTGCCTCCTTCTCCCCACCCAAGATCCTAGGCCTGGGCAGCTCCACACAACCTAAAGAATGGCTGAATATAGAACCCCTGAGACCTTTTCCAGAAACTTCTGATAGACTAAATTGTTCAAGCATGTGGTCTCTTGTGATTCCCAAGGAAGAGACATTAGGGATCTTCTATTATGGCATTTTGGGAATGTTCTTTAAACAAAAACTCTGCACTAAAGCATTTGAAAATAATTTTAATGCCCACTGATGGAGCCAAAACATAAGGTTGATTTTTAAAAATTCTTATGAAGACATATCCTTACTGACCCATGGTCCATTGCTAAAAATGTGGGTTCATATGCTAATGAAGGCTTGAAGCTTCTTAACAATATCTATGGCTCTTGGGAATATCAGAATTTGTCCATTGATGTGGATGACCATTACTATTCTCTGTCATTCTTTCACTTGGGCTGTCCAGTCAATTTGGAATCCATCTGATTGTGCTATGATCTTGTCCACATCTTGACTTCCATTCCTCAAGATGTCCATCATCTTTATTGATGAAGATGAATGTGAGAGACAGGGCAAAATTGGTGAAAAGAAGAGTTCTAGTCTTCACCAGTCTCCCTTAATGACTCTTTGGGGCCAGTCTCCTTTCATGATTCTTCAGGGCAAGTTCTCTTTGGAGTTCTTTAAGCTTCAAGTTGTTCTGAGCACTTTTGGCTTCCAGCTTTCAGGCAGAAGATGGAAGAGGCCGATCTCTCTTCAGATTGCTGAAGGAAAGACACCAAAGGAGCTGGAATTCTCTATCACATCCCCATTCCAACCTTGCTAGTCTAGAAACTTTGGGGAGTTTCCCCTAGGGTGAGATCAGGGACACTCTTGGTTGAGCTTTTATCTCATTCCCAATAGGAAAGTTCCTTTACTCTTTACTGTTAGGTATATATTTTCCTATGTATACCCTTCTTTGATTTGTTTTGTTATGATTTGGATAAATTAATTTCTTTGTTATTTTCTATGAATGTCCATTGTGGAGTTGATATGAATTTTATTTTATTGAATTCAGCCCAATTTTCTAGTCTATTCAGATCTTTTTGAATCTTGACTCTACCATATCATATATTAGATATTCCTCCTATCTTTGAGTCATCTGCAAATTTTATAAGTATTTCATTCATGTGTTTATCCAAGTCATTGATAAAAATGTTAAACAATACCAAAGAAGTATAGATCTCTGGGACATGCCACTGGGGACTTCCTGTCATGTTGTCATTGAATCATTATTAGTATCCATCATAACTACCACTACTATTCTCTGTCATTCTTTCACTTGGGCTGTCCAGTCAATTTGGAATCCATCTGATTGTGCTATGATCTTGCCCACATCTTGTCTTCCATTCCACAAGAATAGATATTTTATCAAATACTTGGCTAAAATCAAGGTAAACTATATCTGAGATATTCTTTTGATCTATCAGTTGAATAAACTTATTAAAAATTGGGGGAGGGGAAATGAGGTTATTCTGGCATTGCATGTCCCTTTTTTTTAGTTTATTTTTTGAATGAATTAATTTAGAATATTTTTCCATGATTACATGAATCATGTTCTTTCCCTCCCCTCCTCCCACCCCCTCCCATAGCCAATGAGCAATTCCACTGGGTTTTACATGTGTCATTGATCAAGACCTATTTCCATATTATTGATAATTGCACTAGGGTGATCATTTAGAGTCTACATCCCCAATCATATCCCCATCAACTCATGTGATCAAGCAGCTGTTTTTCTTCTGTATTTCTATTCCCACAGTTCTTTCTCTGAATGTGGATAGTGTTCTTCCTCATATGTCCCTCAGAATTGTCCTGGATCATTACATTGCTACTAGTCTAGTAGGGAAGTCCATTACATTTAACTGTACCACAGTGTTATCAGTCTCTGTGTACAATGTTCTTCTGGTTCTGCTCCTTTCACTCTGCATCAATTTCTGGAGGTTGTTCCATTTTACATGGAATTCCTCCATTTCTTTATTCCTTTTAGCACAATAGTATTCCATCACCAATATATACCACAATTTGTTCAGCCATTCCCCAATTGATGGGCATCCCCTCATTTTCCAAGTTTTTTGCCACCACAAAGAGTATGGCTATAAATATTTTGGTACAAGTCTTTTTCCTCATTATCTCTTTGGGGTATACACCCAGTATGGCTGAATTAAAGAGCAGACATTCTTTTAAAGCCCTTTGGGCATAGTTCCAAATTGCTTTCCAGAATGGTTGGATCATTGCATATTCTTAATGAAACCATGCTGATTCTTAGTAAATCACTCTTTTTTCTCAATATCCAATGACCATTTCTAATGATTCACTAAAATTTCCCTGGGAAAACTATCAAGTTCAGTGGTCAGTAGTTTGCTGATCAATTCTCTTCCTTTTAGAAAATTAGAAAAACATTTGACTTTCTCCAGTCTTGTGCCTCTGTTCTCTACGATCTTCCAAATCTCACTGATAGTAGTTCATTAATCTCATCTTCCAGTTGTACCAGTACCCAAGAAGAAGGGTCATTTGGGCCAGGTGACTTCAATTTATCCAGGACAGCTGGGTACTCTCTTTACTACCTCTTTGTTTATCTCAGGTATCAACTTCCAGTTAGCAATTTTTTGTTTTGTCATTTCCAGTGCAAAGGTCATTCTCCTTGGCAAGAAAAATGGAAGCAAAATTGGAAGGGAGCAGCTCTGCCTTCTTTCTGTTGTCTGTTATTATCTTGTCTGTCCCAAGCAGTAGCACTATCCCTTCTTTGATCTTCCTCTTTTTTTCTCACTGTAGTTTAAAAAAAAATACCCAAAGATTTTCCTAAAATCTAGACTAGGCCTGGTTTTCCTTTATTTCTATCATAAACTTTTTGGAGAATGGTTTTTCACCTCAAAGCTCCCATCATTTCCTTTTCAGTACCAGTTCTTCCCTATTAATAAGAATCAAATCCAGAACTAGACTTCTCCTTTTTGGTTCTTCCAATTTTTTTAAAACCCTCACCTTCCGTCTGGGAATCAATAATGTGTATTGGTTCCAAGGCAGAAGACTGGTCAGGGCTAGGCAATGGGGGTTAAGTGACTTGCCCAGGGTCATACAGCTGGGAAGTATCTGAGGCCAGATTTGAACCTAAGACCTCCCACCTCTAGACCTGGCTCTCAATCTACTGAGCTACCCAGCGGCCCCTGGTTCCTCCAGTTTTTTAAAAATCCAGTCATCATTAAGGCAAGCCAAGAAGTAATTAACTGCTCTGTTTTTGGCAAAGAGAATTCATCTCTTTATTACTATATCATAGCCCTGTGCCAGGCTTCTGATCTTTTTCCTGATCTAATCTATTTTTTTTGCTTAGAAAGGACAAATGATGAAAAAATTGCTTTTATTACTTTCTTCATTAATCTTCACCCAAATGCTTCCAGTCTATACATCAAGGATTTCTTCATATGAATATACCATCTTAATATCTAGTACTAGACCACTGACTCCATATTCCTTTTACCTATCTTGCCTCTTTTGAATATGGTCCACTCATTCAGAGCCATATTGAGGTTGTTTCCTCATGCCTTGGTGATACCGATGAGTCAACTTTGCTTCCTTGCATTAGGAACTCTGCTTGTTGTCTAAATTTGGGGTGTTGGAGAATAAAATTTGAGGCCAGAAATTTTACCATCCATCCATTCTTTCTTTCTTGTATTTTCTCTTTCATATCTTCAAAGAAATTCACTACAACACAAAAGAAAATAGAAGTAACTTTCACCACCCACTTGAATGAAATAGAAGAAAAAAACCTATATCCCAGAATATGACATATTGAGTTAGCTTATCAGTATATGAAAACCTTAGACAGTTGCTACAAAGGGTCATTGGGACTGAGAAGCAAAAGGAGATTGGGTCTGATTTCCTTTGAAAAATTTCACGATGCTTCCAATGATCCCAATTTTTCATTTTCACAAACCCAACAATATTCTACTGGTCTGTATGTCATCAGAGAACACAATAGCCTAGAATAAAAATGTAGCATGTCTGCTCAAGACCCACTTGCATTGCCATGTCTACTCTAATGGAAGCCTTAAAGGCCAGGACTGTATCTTTCTAACTCTTTGTAGCTCAGAAGCTCCTGGCAGTGTGCTTCCTGCCTCGATTATCAGTCAGCTAGTCTTTTAGGGGAGGTATATACTAAGGGTATAGTAAAAACATTTGCTACAATTCCCAAGTGTATGGCACATTTTCCTACCACAAATAGAGTCCAAGGAAAAGCTGACTTTAACTTGGTACGTGTGGCAAAGGGTTCGTAGTGGCTAAATATTCTTTTCTTCCTTTCATGGGGAACTCATGAAATTCTCCTCAGTCATGGTGTAATCTATCTTTGGCCTTTCTTGTAGCATCTTAAGCCTGTCTTTCCTCATTGTATCTAGTTTATTCTTGGACCTTTATGCTAAAAATGCCACCAAACACTACTATTCTGGTCTTGCCAGCAAGCTTACAGAAAATCCAAATCTCTAACCTTTCAAAGTTCTTAAAGTCCTCCTCTGGTCAAATGAGGAGGAGGAGAATGGGGACAGAACTAGAGCTCTTCTCCCTCCAAATGATTCTGTCTCACAGGCTTAGATAGAAAGTTTCTTCCCTAAACTGTCAGATGTTTGAATCCCCAGGATCTAAACTGGTCATCTGTTTTATAGGTGGCCAGTGTTTCCTCACATACACTGCCTATGAAAGATCATTCCAGGTCATCCAGTGACTTTTAAGGGCATCTAAAGGACTTTTCACATTCATTTAAAAACCCACAATTGATTGATTGATTCAATTGAGAAGAGAACTCTACTGCTAAGTCAAGGCACTTACTTTGGGTGGGATGAGGTAAAAGGTTGATTGACTTAATCAAACTCCTCTGCCATTACAATTAAAAATTTTAAGCTCAAGGGACAATGAAAAGACACGTGTTGGAAGTGGTGTAAGTAATATGGTAAAAGTAAGCTCTAACAAGTTGCTAGTGATGATCTATGTGAAGATACAGCATATAATATTGCAAAAAAAGCCAAGGTACTAAGATCAGGGTTAGTAAATCCGAATTGGATCATTCCAGGCTCTTACTACTTTTTGGATATCTCTACCTAGATGTCCTGCCAGCACTTTAGACTCCACCTGACACTGATTGAATTCATCTTTACCCCCAAGCTTAACCTTCCCCCAGCTTCTCTCTTTTTGTTGATAGCTTGAAGTTATCCAAGATTAGGTCTAGAGAAAGGAGACTATTTCCCCCAAACTATCTCCATTTGTTTGTTCCTTATTTCCTTCAAGGTCCAACTTTTTTTTTTTAGGGTTTTCAAATTGATTTATTAAAATTACTTCCATATGTTAAACTATATTGTACTTTGGTTAAGTCCAGAAAAAGATAAAAACAACGATGAAATGTCTGGAAACCATACAACATAATTATTTGTGGTACCATCATCCTCTTAGCCAATCACATTCTTGGGTATTATCTTTGATTCTTCTGTCTCATCATCCACATTCAGTAAGTTGCCTGATCCTGCTGAGTCTCCCTCCTTTCCAGTTAGCTTCTCATTACCTCTTCCCAAGGTCATCATGATAATCTTCTCTTTTTTCAGTATTTTATTTTTCTCAATTACATGAAAAAGTGATATTTTACCCTTCATTTTTAAAAAGTTTTAGCCAAGTTCCCCCTCTTCTCCCTCCCAAGCAATCTAATATAGATTTTACATGTGTAATAATGTAAAACATCTTTTGTGAAAGACAACTCAAATAAACAAAAGAAAAGTGAAGTTCTGGTACCTACTATCTATATGGCTTTAGTCAAATGTTAACCAATCCAAGCCTCAGTTTCTACATATATAAAATGAGACAGTTGGACTAAATGATCACTAAAATCCCTTCCAACTCTAAATCTATGGCCCTGTGAACCTTCCTTTCTTTCCCCCTACACTTCTAGATAACAGTAACTTTTTCTTCCTCAGATTTCTCATAGAAATTTGTCTGGATCTCTACTTTACACTTATCTCACCATCCCTTGTATCATAGTTATTTCTGTATGTGTCTTCCCACCTTTCCCCTATTATAAACTGCTCGAGAGCAGGGTAGATATTAGTATCTCTATATCCCCACTGGTACACAATATCTTGCTTACTCTTATAAACAGTTTGTTCTTATAAAATGGTCACTAAAAAGATTTAAATTAGCATGAAGAGGGATGACAAAAAGAGAAAAGTCAATAAATAAAGCTGACACAACAAAGGAATTACAGAGATGGCAGGATTATTCATTCATTTATTTATTTAGTCCCATTGAGGCAAAGCTACTTCTCCAGGGGCCTGAAGTGGCAGAACTAGATTAATAACCAGATATTTTTACCCTGGTCCATTGCTTTTTCCACTACTACTCTTTCATGGATCTCATCCATAAGGATACTTATTCCCAGCAAAGGTTCAGAGCACAATTTGCCCACAACTTTTCATCTTGTTTGACTCTTGTTTTTGCCTTCTGAAAGAAATGGATTGTCTCACTTCTAATGCTGGTAAACTGTCAACAACCCATCTCTGGCTGTCTCAGACTGATAGATCAAAAATGGCGGCCTCAGACCTGGGTCTCTCCAGTAACGCAATCGGACTGCTGTATTTGTTTATCAAAAGGTTTAATAGGATAGAATAACCAAGGATTTGGTATGAGAAGGAGGGCCAAGGGAAATCCCTAGCTTTAATACCTCTCTACTCCATCCTCCAAGCTAAGGGACTCGTAGGAGTCTGCCTTCCATAACTTGCTACTCTCTGCATCCTCATCTCTCTGTCTGAAACCCACTCCCCAAACAGGCTTTGGAAAAGGCTTTACCATTCAGGTTTGCTGGAGGAAAAGGGCTGACTGGATGTCAGAGTCAACCAAGGCCCACAGCCTCAGGCTGCAGGGTTTCCTTGAACACACAGGTACAAGTATCTCTTTCTGGTTGGCTTTTCACACAAGTCACAAAAAGTATCTTCACTTATATAGAACAGGAACAAAATAGACAGGAACAGGGCCTCAACTGTCAGGTCCAAACCTCTCCTCTCAGGGAAGACAGTTCACTTGAATAGGAAGTTCACCTTCCAAATTCCAAAGCAAAAGAAACTCAGCTCCCTGCTCCAGGCTCGAAGTCCTATCTTTATTTTGTCCTGAGATTCCTTTTGGAACCCTTTCTCTTAACTTCCATCCTTGAGTTATCTAATTTTCAACCCCTCTCTTTTGCAACCTTACCTTCTTATTCCTCTCTTCTTATTCTTCCTATAAATTCTTCATATAGAGTCCACCCAATAAGATTGGGGACATTGTAGATTCTTTGATATTGCAAGGATATGCATGGACCACTGAGATATTAATTTGTCATCCTTCTGTTTCACTGTGTGAACACATGCCATATTTATCTTTGATGACACCTTGTTTAATGCTTCTCTTGCCCAGTGTTCCATGGCACACGCTACCCACCTCTCGATGAAGAGGGGATGTACTCAAAATAAAGAATGAGACATGTTTTGAGGCATAGCTAGTAGGGGCATTTGGTGGGGGAGGAGTGTTGACTACAAATATTTGTTCCAACAATTTTTTCACTGGCATGAAGAGGAAGGGAGAAAAGGGATGGTGAAAGGGTTGTTCCCACCACCACCACCACCAAAAAGTGTTGAGTCAACAAGAACTTTTTAAGTACTTACTATATTCCAAGCACTGTACTAAGCACGAGGAATGGAAACATTGACCTCAAGGAACTTATTCTGTAATAGGAGAAAATAATATGTAAAAGGAAGCTGAAAAGGGTGGGGTGGGACAGAGGAGGGACCCACCTGGGAGTTTCTGAGAGTCAGGAATAAAGCCTAGAGAAGAATAAAGGAGTGAATATAACTCCCTTAAAATGGAGGACCTAACCAATCAGAGGAAGGGGATTCAGGGGCAAAAGGATCTTTCAGATTGACAAGATCACAGGAAAGAAGGATCTTCTACCATCAGAAGGCTCCTGGGTAATGATAGAAGAAGTCTAGAAATCCAGGACAGAGTCCAAAAAGAAATGAAAGAGAAAAAGGAAAAAAGAAAATAAAGAAAAGAGAGTCATTGAAGCATTTATTTCATGCACAGGGAGGCCAGAAGGAAACATAGATAAGCAAGATCCTTTTGAAAATTGTGTTCACTTTGTTATATGTTTAAAAGACAAAACAAGCTACATATAATAGGAAGTTGTGTTTTCATATTTATCCCTCTGTTTAATGTACTGTTTTGTATATGGAAATGCTCATGTTAGTTGTTTGTTAAGTTCGGAGTTTCTAAAACAATGAAATGGAAAAAAAGAAATAAAGACAAGAAGTCCTGACTCCAAACACACATACCCCACCTTGCTGTGAATTTTCAAATTCTGAATGCTGAGCCCTTCTCCTTTTGTTGCTTATTCTTGGGTCAATCAACCTCTCTGGACTATGGCTTCTTTCAAGCATCTGTTCCTAGAGGAGACTTTGATAAAACCCTTCACTGAGTTGAATCCATTTCCCTATCCCCCAAATGGGGGAAATGTTGCCTCTTGCTCCTCTTCTTCCTCTTCCTCCTCCTCCTCCTTTTCTTCCCTCTAGAGGGCATCCACCCATTGCTCTCAGCCAGCTGTCTCAATTCTTCAAATCACCTTCCCTCTATTAACCAGGAACAGTTTCAGGGATCATTATTCCAAGAGATTATTAAATGAAAAAGTCTAGAAAACAACTCAAGAAAACAACACTTTCAAGAGAATGTTGAGTACCTAAATGGCCTATGTAGGGATGGGAGGAATCGGGGAGGGACTGGACCCTCCTGGAATCATTCTACCGTACCAGCTGCCTACGTAAGGCCACACCTGGGTCAGGAAGATGAGAACTTTGAATTGGGAAGGAGGAGAAAGAAAGGCAGTTTAAAAAATACTTGAGAGGAACCCAAGCCTGCCTTCTGTTTTAATAAGGAGAACTTTGATTCTGAATCCAAAAGAAAAGACTATTTATTCGTGCCAAGCCTCGGTCCTTGACTGGTCATTTTTGATGTTCACAAAAAACCAAACCAAAACAAACGACAAACAAAAAACACGTTCGATTCTGTTTTGAAATCTTCCTACTTGGCCAGCTCTTGTCCCCATAGCCAGACAAAATCTGCCAGGCTGCCTCTGCATAACCTGACAAAAATATGTTGTCTTTGGGAGGGGAGAACTCTTTCTATGATTGGCAACATTGCTTAGATTCAAGAGCTTCCCCTCCAAAAGAGGAATGATAATAATAGCTTCCTCCTCTAAAATCCTCTTCAGAAACCTCTTGGTGGCCTGGAGATCACCCTGGGTTCAAGGCACTGCTGACTCAGGCTGCTCTATTGGTCCAGGCTCAGGATCGGGACAAAATGGAACACTTAAAGTAGGATATATAAATGTAATGTGGGATGACCAGTGAGAGCCCAGTCTTTATGCTGACTGTTTTGTAGTATACTTTAAGCTACAGTCTTTTTTTCCCCCACTTTTTTTCATTATTTACTCTAAGATTCTTAACCTTTTGTTCCTCCAGAAGAATTTTGCTATTATTTTTAGTTCTTTAAAGTAAGTCTTTAGTAGTTTGATTGGCATGGCACTATTGAAATAAGTCAACTTGGGCAATATTGTCTTTTTAAAAAAATTATATTGACATGATCTGATCCTGAACAATTACTGTCTCTCCAAATAATTAAATTTATCTTCACTTCTGTGAAAAGTGTTTTGGAGTTGTATTTCTAGAATTCCTGCATGGCTCTTAGTAAGTAGACTCCCAGCTGTTTTATAGGTTTCTATAGTAATTTTGAATGGAATTTCTCTTTCTGCCTCTCCTTCTTTATTTTGGTAGTGATATCTGAATCATGGAACTCTAGAACCGGAAGGAACCTCAGGAGGCCATCAGTTTCAACTCTTTCATTTTACAGACGAGGAAATTGAGAACTAGGGAATTTAAGCAACTTGTGCAGGGTCACACAGGTAGTAAATGTTTTGAGGGTTTCTTTTATATCCTTCTGCTTTCCTGAAATTAGTTATTGTTTCAACTATTTTTAGCTTACCTTTTAGAGTTCTCTAAGTAAACTATCATTTCATTTGCAAAAATAATTTTATTTTTTCTTACCTATGTTTATTCCATCATTTTTTCTTGCCTTATTACTATGGGGGGTATTTCTAAAACTAAATCAAATAATAGTAGTGTGAGCATCTTTGCTTTCCCCTGATCTTACTGGAAAAACCTCTAACTCCATTACAGATGAGGCTACCTCTTGATTTTAGCTATAATTAGATATTATTTACCATATTAAAGAAAGGTCTACTCATTCTCAGCTTTTTAATATTGGGTTTTTTAAAACACTTAATGAGTGTTGTATTTTATTTTTAAAAATGTTTCTGCATCTCAAAAATGCTTTTGTTATTAATATAGTCCATTAAATTTATAGATTTCCTGATATTGAAAATTCTCTGAATTTCTCATATTAATCCAGTCTTGGCCATACTATATTATGTTTTAAATATGTTATTATAACATTTTTTTCCTAAAGTTATTTAGCTTTTAACTGTTTTTTAATAGTTTTCCGGTATTCCATTAGTTCAGTGAGGCTTTCTACTTCTAATTTATTTATTCTCTATCCAACTATTTCTTAAAAAAACAAACAAACCCTCACCTTTTATCTTACAATCAGTACTGTGTATTGGTTCCAAGGCAGAAGAGTGGTAAGAGCTAGGCAATGGGGGGTGGGATGGGGTGGTAAGTGGTTTGCCCAAGGTCACACAGCTAGGAAGTGTCTGAGGCTAGATTTGGACCCACGATCTTTTGTTTCTAGGCTTGGCTCTCAATCTACTGAGCCACCTAGCTACACCCTTTTCTCAACTATTTCTCAGTCCAGAGTTCTTATTTCAATTCTATTTTTAAAATCCGTTCCTTCCTTCCTTCCTTCCTTCCTTCCTTCCTTCCTTCCTTCCTTCCTTCCTTCCTCCTTCCTTCCTTCCTTCCTTCCTTCCTTCCTCCTTCCTTCCTTCCTTCCTTCCTTCCTTCCTTCCTTCCTCTCTCTTTTTCTTTCTTTCTTTTTTTCTTCCTTCCTTCCTTCCTTCCTTCCTTCCTTCCTTCCTTCCTTCCTTCCTCTCTCTTTTTCTTTCTTTCTTTTTTTCTTCCTTCCTTTTCCTTCTATCCTTCCATTAGGTGACTCTTCCTACCTTTCCCAGGCTGGAAGTGCCTCAGCAACTCAAGGGCTCAGTTTCACTATTGGTTTATATATAAGGTTTGAACTACTCCCTTCTGCCCCTTCTACTCCCTTGCCCTTTCTGATGTAGTCTAGTGGCCCCCTATTCATTCCAGACCTAGTGCAGACACCAGATCAGCTTCAGTCTGGTTGCAGCCCCCAACCTCCAGACTCAAGTGGCCCACTAGCCTTGGTATTCCCAATAGCAGGAATAACAAGCCTGTGCCATCTTTTAATCTTGATTCTTTTCTTCTAGCTATTCATCTAGTCCTTATGACCAAGTCATTTTTTTCCCTCTGGGGATTTGCTAATACTTATGGAGTCACTCTTTTTATTAAGGACTACCTCTTGGGTTTCTTTTAATCTGTAATAATTCTTCCTTGTTATTGGAGTTTTCCTTAATTTACAAATTTCTTCTCTGACATGACATTCCTTTCAGTATTCACAGGCTTTAAATCCATTTACCATGACTCATGGGGCTTTCATGGTGTGAACTGTCTCCCAGTTTCCACTGAATTCTGGCTATCTTTTTGTTCAATTCTTAACTGAGTATAAGAATTTACTTTGTTTTTTTTTCTTTTGCTAGATTATGTGTAGGACATCTGGGTTCCTCTACAACCTTCCCATTACCACCTAAACCATATATTTGAGATGAGTAGGAAGTGATTCAGAGTTAGTGGAGTTGAGGCATCAACAGGAAGTGGTCTGATCAGCCCCAGTCTTGTACAACTCCAACACCTCCTGAGGAGTGGAGGAAGAGAGCCAGGGAGAGAGGGACAGAGACAATGTAATATTTAACAGAAGCAACATTCAACAGCTTGGAAAGTGTACTCAATGAGGGTGCAGTGTTGATTCAGTAGACACAGTTCCATTTCTCTCACCCAGGAACTTTTCATGGGAGACAGAGAGAGACACAGACACAGACAGACAGACAGAGACAGAGATAGACACAGAGACAGAGACAGAGAGATTTTAGTTCATCCTAGAAGTATAGAGCATAGACTTGGAATCCAGCTTTTCTGTTTAGCATTCTGTTGCCATTATGGAACTCTGACTGTTGTTTTTGCTTATGGAAAGGGAGGTAGTGAACTCTACAGTGATCCCTAGAGAACAGAAGCCTGCCATTGCCATTCCACCCAGTTGTCCCTAACATAGATCTTCAGTTCAAATTTCTGATGCCCAAGAGACACCACATCCTCTCTGTCCCTCTGAGTTTTTGTCTGTGGAATTTCTCCTTTGCTGCTAGAGATCATCATTTCTGTTTTCCATTTCTTAATCCCCAGCAGTCAGCCAAGGCTATTACCTTGCATAGTCAGGGAGGGTAGAAGGGCAAGAAGTGCTGCTCATAAAGGCAAATGTTAGGACTGTACTTCTCCTCTTGATGTTAATTTTAACCAGGGGTCATATATTCATCAGCCACTTAATGAGAACCTACTATGTACAAGCAGTTTTCCATTCACTTAGTTTTTCCCTCTGTATTTTCCTCTTTTGAGGAATCATGGGTCTTATTAAGGAGACTGTAATGCTCAGGGGATTTCTGAAAACAGGGTGCTATGCCATTGGCAAGTCAGTCCATTGAGTTAATGCATCAGTTCATATTTATGGGACTGGCACTGATAATAGGAAATTGTAAGGGAAAAAGTGGATTAATTATAAAAAGTTTAGGCTAGATTATTCAAAATTAGAGTCACCAGAAATTTAATTAATTCCAAAGAGATTTGTTTACAATTTACTTACAAAATATAGACAGGGTAAAGTTAGAAAATCAGAGAGAGGATAAGGTAAGATATCTAGCCGAAGCACTAAGTATTTTGCTTTGACCTCTGGCTCAACCCAGGGAGGGGAGTTTAGTCCTTAACCAGAGAGGCCTGGGCCCTTGTAGCTGAGGGCCTAGGGATGCAGGGAACCTCTCTCAAGAGGATAGATCTCTCCTGAGGCTAGTCGCTTCAGAAAATCCAGGAAAGGAGTCAGCCTATTTCACTCACCACATGTCACTCCAAAGGGGAGAGATTCAAGGACAGTCTCACCACATATAGGGTCTCAGTTCCAGTCAGCAGATTCTTCACCAGCTTCCAATGCGAACTTAGAACTCCAGAAGAAGTCAGAAGTTCTCACTAAAGATCTCAGACAAAGATCTCAGGCGAATCTCTCATGAATTTCAGACCATTCTCCTGAAGATCTCTCTACAGGAAGTTGTAATTCCCTTTTAAAGACACTTTCTTTTGCATCACTTCCTGTGCCTTCCTCTAATTTTTACATCTACCAATTACTTTTGAAGCTTTAATTAGGTCTGCCCAGGAGGCAGTCAGTTTGATTCTGATTTGTCACCCACTATTGCACATGTGGTTCACAGACTTTCCCCTATTCAATGATTAAGTGGGATGTTTACACTTTTGGTGATTAAATCTAAAAATGGACAGGGGAGTTAATTTAATCTTCACAATCAGGGGAGAGTCAATTAATTTCATTTTCTCAATCAGGGGAGAGTTAAATTTAATCTTTACAAAATGAAATGGGTTCAAAACTGAATAGGAGAAAGGTGGCACACTGGATTGAATGTAGGAGGTGGGGCAGTGTTTTTAATGCTCCTAAGCTTCTCCCTAGCACTGAATAAAACAAGAACAACATCTGTTAAACAACAATATTCCTAGTGATGTTGGAGAGTTAGTTGCAAATCTTGGAATGCCAAAATCTTCAAAGACTCAAAGTTGTCAATAGCACAAATGCCAAATGAAGGGTAGGCATGACTGCAACATATTTCTAATTCTGGTCTATGTGTAAGAATAGGCAGAGTGCAAGGCAAAAAATTCTGATTGGAAAAGGAGATGGGCTGGTGAGACAATGAGAATGAGGGACAGCAAAGAGATAGCTGGTATGCTGGACTGGTACATATACAATGTTTAAAAAAACAATTTGAGAGACTTCTAGCATGCTAGGTAGGACATCTATGGAAGTCTTTGGAAGAGCATGAAAAGAAAGAGAAGGCACAAAAAGATTCCAATCTACACCTAGAAAGGAAATAGAGACATGGATGGATGACACCACATGTACTTTGAAGCCTTGAAGTATACTCTGAGCAAAGCACTGGGAAAGATACAAAGATAACTAAAACTCCATTCTCATTCTCACTGGTTTACAGACAATAATAACTAGATATCCATGTGATGGAGGGAATAGAAACCATTCTTTCTTTTATTTAACAGATATTCGTTAAGGCACCCACTATATTGGAGGAATTATGTTGGGGCCTGGGAATACAAAGATCTATGGCATAAACTTTGCTCTCAAGGCTTTTACAATTAAATATGAGAACAAGATCTGTAGAAATAACTGCTACCAAAAGGAGTGGAAAGGGGAAAAGAAGTTTGATATAATGGAAAGAACTGGATTTGAAATCAGAAGTCAGGTTTAAAACCTCCCTCTCTTATTTATAATCTGAGGGACCTCCAGCAAATCACTCAATGTCTTTTAGCTTTAGGTTCCTCTTCTGTAGAATGGAGGGATTGAAGTAATGATTTCTGAGGTCTCTTCTGGGCTTAGATCTAAGATTCTAAGCACCAAAGAGAGGCTAGACAATGTAACAGTCCTCTACACTAATACACATCATTGTTACTTCCTCTGGCAAGAACCCTTTCCCTTTCCTTTGCCCTGAAAGCAAGCTTCCCTCTGTTCAGCCTGGATGTAGGCTCTCAGAATTGACTCTTAGAGATGGTAGGGAAGGACCTTGGAAGTCATTTAATCCAACATCTTTATTTGAGAAATGATGGGTAGATTGGGAGGCAGGACCTGAAAAGGTCATACAGCTGTTCCTAGGGCAGAGACAGTATGAGAAGCCAGATCTTCTGACTTCTAGTTCAGTGGTTTCTCTGCTACTGCAAGGGCATTGCTGAAAGCCGGGTCAGTAGGGTAGCTCTGGGCCCTCAACAGTGAAAGACGTGCCCAGATGGCAGGAAAGCACTCATCGTCACTAATAGGTCGCGGTCCAGGCCAAGCAAATCTTTTGTCCTATTATCGATGTTCAATCAAACCCTGGCATCAGCAGGGCCCCAGCAGGGGCAGGCTGCCGACAAAGCACTAGCTCTAAAGCCCTGAGGGCTAGGTCATTGTCCGTAAGCTCCAAGCCCTGAGATGGCGCCTCCAGCCCCTCTATATATTGGGGCATCCAACTGCCCCCACGTCACAAGTCACGGTGGGTCCAGGGGCACATCTGGGACTCTATACATCTGTAGGTGGAACATGTCGCAGTATTCCGGGAAAGTGAGTACAGCCTGGGGAAAGCAGGCTCTGGGTGAGAGCCAAGGGTGGGAGGTCAGAAAAGCTAACCTAACTGGGTAGAGAGAGCATGGGGTTGAAGTCCATTGAGCAGAGAATAAGGATGAAGATTTGGTTACAAGCAGCTAATTGGTTCTTCTGTTGTCTGCTCTTGATGCAAATGGATGTGGGGGGAATGGAAGTGGGGGAAAAGTTGTGTGAAAATCAAATTCTTATAAATTATACTGTACTCTAAATGCTCTAGGGAAGTTTTCTTTTAAAAAAATGCTATAGTGAAGAATCCTTCCCTAAGGTGAACCACTCCCCCCCACTCAGTACATAATAGTTTCATAGACTCCTGGCAGACAGAGCACCTGATGTAGATCCCTCATATCAGTCTGTGACCTTACACAAGTCACTTCACATCCTTGAGCCTCACCTTCCTCATCTGTAAGATGAGGGGGATAGCCTAGATGACCCCGTGATATACAGTGATGTACAGCTTTGGTTCTAGGATACTATCTGTTTGGCTCATTCAGCTTGAACAGGTTTGCTTAAAAAGGGCTGCAGTGGAGAGAACAGATGGGTCTAGAATCAGGAGACCTGTAAGGCTTCCTGCTTGGGAAGTCATATCGTCCTCTGGGGGCTTCAGCATGTAAGTCACCATTTAATAAATGCTTGCCCACTTGACTTTTCTTGCACCTATCCCCAGGGCTTAGCACAGTGCCTGGTGCATAGCAGATTCTTAACAAATATTAGTTGATTGGCTTCATAATTTGTACTAGGAAGGGTTGAACTAGGACTAAGGTCCCTTTAACTTTTAGAAACATGGCCTGTGCTCATTTCTCTACCTTGTCTTTTTCTTCTTCTAACTTATACTTTTCTACTCCCCACCCCCCACCCCCATCCCACCCTTTCCTTTCCAAATCACTGATCACTATGCAGGCAACCTCAGGACACATACATTTTTAAAAGTATTTTTCTTATTTCCAATGAAATGTAGAAATCGTTTTTAACATTTGTTTTCTGACATTTTGCAATCCAAATTCTTTTTCTCTCCCTCCTTTCTTCCCTCCCCAGGCAGCAAGTAATCTGATATAGGTTATACAACACATTTTTTTTTTAATCAGTGCTGGAAAGGATCTCAGGGTTCATAGATTCAAAGATTTTAGAAAACTCAAAATTCATCTAGTCCAACTCTGGATCCCAATAGGAATTCGTCACCCCCACCCCCCCCACACACACACACAAACAATGTCCCCAAATATAGTTATATAGTCTTCTTGTAGAGGCCTCTAGTGAGAGGGAACTGCTTGCTTTCAAAAGCAGTCTACTCCACTTCTGGATAATTCTAATTGTCAGGAATTTTTTCTTTATATGAACTGATAGAGTAGTATATTCAGGCTTGAAAGGGTTTTCATCCCTTTAAAAAAAATTAAAATGGGGGCAGCTAGGTAGCTCAGTGGATTGAAAGCCAGGCCTAGAGGCAGGAGATTGAAGGCTCAAATCTGAACACAGATACTTCCTACCTGTGTGAGCCTGGGCAAGTCACTTAATCCCCATTACCTAGCTCTTACTACTCTTCTGTCTTGAAACCAATAGACAGTATTAATTCTAAGATGGAAGAGAAAGGTTTTAAATTAATAAATAAATACAAATTAAAACCCACAGAAGTATAGAATCCATGAAAATGACGGACCCGTTAAAGAAAAATAGTTTGGGGCTCACGAAAGAAGCCCCTTCTAAGTTGATACTTTTCATTACCATACAGTGGGGGAGCAGACCCATTTTAAATGTGTTCTTCCATGCATTAGCAATTATTTTCTTGTCAAATATCCATGTATTTTCATTAACTGCAAATTTACATTATGACTGACTCTATGACTTCAAGATAGACTACCATGCATCTATTGGAGAAGACAGGGCAGAATCTCAGAATGATAATAATCACCTCTCTTTCTACATAATGCTTTGCCATTTACAAAGCACATTCCTTACAACCCAGTAGAATGTAAATTCCTTGAGGGTAGGCACTATATCAGTTTTGACTCAATTCAACAAATATATATTAAGTGCCTACTATGGATAAGACACTGTGCTAGGGTTCGGCATATAAAGATTTTTAAAAATGAAGAAGAACAAGAACAAGAACAAGAAGAACAAGAACAAGAACAAGAACAAGAACAAGAACAAGAACAAGAACAAGAACAAGAACAAGAAAGAAGTCACTTCTCTCAAGGATCTTAACATTCTCTTGGGAGCATACATGTACAAAGATAAGTGAACATAAAGCAATACACAATAATTAGTACATAAGTATATGCTTAATAAGTCAAGTCACACCAATGGGTATTTATTAGGTACTTACTATGCACCAGGCACTGCACTCAGCACTGGAGATTGAAAAGAAAGGCAAAAACACCCCATGCCCTTAAAGAGTTCATATTCTTTTTTTTTTTTAAAACCCTTACCTTCCATCTTGGAATCAATAATGTGTATTGGTTCCAAGGCAGAAAAGTGGTAAGGTCTAGGCAATGGGGGTTAAGTGACTTGCCCAGGGTCACACAGCTGGGAAGTGTGTGAGGTCATATTTGAACCTAGGACCTCTCATCTCTAGGCCTGGCTCTCAATCTATTGAGCTAGTCAGCTGCCCCCAAGAGTTCATATTCTAATGAAGGAGAATATAGACAAACAATTATATGCATACTAGATATATTTTCAACTTTAAAATTGTTTTCAACTCCATGTAGAAACAATTTTCTAGAAATAATTATCTGACATTTAATGATTCATTTTAAAAAATTCATCTTGTTCATTTCTTAAGGCAAAATATATTCCATTACAACCAGTTATACCATAACTTATTCAGTTATGGAACTGATGAGGAATTCCCTCAGTTTCCAGTTCTCTGACACTACAAAAAGAGCAGCAAATTTTTTTTTGTATAAGTAGGTCCTTTTCCCTTATCTCTGATCTCTTTGGTATATAGACCCAGTAGATTTATTTTTTGCTGGGTCATATTTTGCTGAGTCAAAAGGTATATGCATAGTTTTATGGCCTTTTGAGCATGGTTCCATATTGTTCTCCAGAGCTCCATCAACAGTGTATTAGTGTCCCAGTTTTCCCACATCCCCTCCAACATTTCCCATCTTCCTTTTTGATCATATTAGCCAATCTGAAAGGTATGAGATGCATACCGGATATATAAAAAGAGGTAATCCCAGAAAGAAGACCCTAGTGGTGGTGGGAGAGGGATAAAAGGGAGAATTAGAGAGGGCTTCCTGTAGAAGGTGGGAATTTAGCTGAAATTTGAAGGAAACCAGGGAAATTAGGAGGCAGAGAATTTCAGGCATAGACAACAGCCAGTAGAAATTCAGTTGTGAAATGGAATGCCTTCTTTAAGGAAAACAAAGGAGGCCAGTGGCAATGGATGGAACTGTAGGGTAGAGCAAAGCTTACGCAGCCCAGGAGGCTAGAAAGGAGGTTGTTTCCAAAGAGTTTTTGAAATCAAAAAGAGGATTTTATTTCTAATCCTGGAAGTAGAAGGTGACAGAGTCATACTTGGACTTGGTGTAGATTGTTTTAGCAGTTGAATGGATGATAGACTAGAATTGGGAAGCAAGTCAGAAGAACCAACCAGTGGGTTATTGCAATAGACCAGGAGTGAGGTGATGAGGTGACAGTGTCAGAGGAGAGAGGAGCATCTATACAAGAGATTTTGTTAAGACAGAGAGAAAAGTGCTTGTCAATCAATCTTCCTAAAGCACAGATCTGATCATCTTCTTTCCCTATTCAATAAACTCCAGTGGCTCCCTATAACTTCCAAGATCAAATATAGCATCCTTCGTTTGGCATTCAAAGCCCTTTTAGGAGCATTGGTCCTTTCTGACTTCTCCAGTCTTCTTACATTTTACTCACCTCTTTCCACTATGCTCCATGTACTCAAATCCACTGACACTAACACTATCTTCCAATTCTGTGCATAAACCACTGGCCTTAGAGCTCTTCTCATACCCATTCCTACCTCTAGACTGAGAAAGGAAGGGGACTTGTCTGAAGACCCTCAATAAGTAGCACAGTTGCACCTCAAACCTGACTCCAGCCCTGTTTAACAATGGTATCCTGGCATGGCCAATAAGGATGGTATGGCCACACATACTATAGATACACACAGACATCCCTCCCATCTCCTCTCCCATAATTATCCTTATTTCTTTTCCCACCATAGTTATCATCATTCCTTCTTCCCAGGTCCTTTTGTTCATGATTGGAAAAAAAGCTTTTTTTGTTGTTGTTAATACCCCTACCCTTCCATCTTAGAATCAATGCTGTGTATCAGATCTAAAGCAGAAGAGTGGTAAGGTCTAGGGGGGTTAGATGACTTATGAAAGTGGTTAAGTGACTTATCCAGGGACACACAGTTAGGAAGTATCTGAGTCACTTTTTGAACCCAGGATCTCCTATCTCCAGGCTTGACTCTCAGTCCACTGAGACACCCCACTACTCCCAAGTAGCAAGATTCTTGGTGCATTACAACATACAGGCTTCCATTCCCAGGATATACCTATGTAGACTGTGTTTAGAACCCAGTAATTTCAAGATATGTCTTGGAAATGTGGCAGCTTGGTGACATAGTGGATAAAGTGCCAAGCCTGGAGTTAGGAAGATCTGAGTTCAAATATAGCCTCTAACACTAGCTGTGTAACCCTGGGCAAGTCACTAACCCTGTTTGCCTCAGTTTTCTTATCTGCAAAATGAACCAGAGAAGGAAATGGCAAACAATTTCTAGTATCTTTGCCAAGAAAATCCCAAATGGGGTTATGAGGAGTCAGAATGAAGTAACTGAACAACTTGGAAATGTGCCTTTGAGAGGTTTTTAAGTTAGGGGACAGAAGGCAGTGCTTAGAAAAGTGCCTGGCACAGAGTAGTCACTTAATACATGATTGATTATTAATCATGGGGGTGGGGACTTTTTATAAACTATCCCAAAGTCAAAAGAACATTTTTTTCCAAAAAGTTTTATGCCTTTTGGATTTTTAAAAAGAAACATGTATGTGTACGTGTATGTATATGTGTGAGTACATGCACATGTACACATATGTATATATGCACGGCCATCTAGGTGGCTCAGAAAATAGATTGCTAAGCCTGGAGTCAGGAAAATCTAAGTTCAAATTTGACCTTATATACTTATTAGCTGTGTGATCCCAATGACCTGAACTCTGTGGATCTCAGTTTCCTCAGCTGTAAAATGGGAATATTATTAGCACCTACCACCCAGGATTATTGTGAGGATATAATGAAATAATACTCATAAAACACAAAGCACAAGCCATGCTTGGCACATAGTAGGTGCTTATTAAATGTTCCCTTCTCCTCATTTTCTTTATCAATCTCTAGATATATAGAAGATACTGTGCTCCATCCTCCTAGTTGTTAGTGCCTTCCTCAATTACTTTGTATGTAATTTGTATACATTCATCTGTGAGCTGCCTGTTTATTTTTAAGGGAATGTAAATTCCTTGAAGGCAAGGAAGTTTTGTAGCACTGTTGCCTGGCACATAGTAGTCATTCACAGATTCTTATTGAATTGCATATGCCCCAATTTCTTACACTATTCCTCAACTGATGGCCATCCATTTGGCTTCTTTTTTTTTCTTGTACCACAAGAAATACTGCTATAAATATTTTGTTAGGTATGAGACTTCTGTCTTTGACTTTCTTGGGACATAAAGTAGTTTATCTGTGCCAAATATATGAACAGTTGAGTGGCTTTTCTCATATAATTTTAAATTGTTGGCATCAGAATACAGCAGAAAACTCATTCAGAGGATCAATGAGGATCTGGTTTCAAGTGCAAACTTTATTATTTACTATGTGATCTCTTGCAAGACGCTTCCTCTCTCTTGACCTCAGTTTCTTTATCTGTAAAATAATGGAGTTGGACTAGTCGATCTCTGAGGTCCCTTCTAGTTCTAAATCTATGCTTCTATGTTTTTTTAAACAATTGCAATAATACAATTATCTGAGACAATTCTGGAGACAAAGGACGCTATCCACCTCTAAAGAAAGAACTGTTGGAATCAGACACAGATCAAAGAATACTATCTCCCACATTCGGTTATTTATGATTCTATTTGGGGGATTTGATTTTATATAACTATTCTCTTACAACAACAATCAAGATGGAAGTATGCTTTGCATGATAATGCATGTATAAACCAGATCAAATTGTTTACCATCTCCAAGAAGGGGGAGGGAGAGAGATCATTTGGATCTTATAAATTTAGAAAATGTATGTTGAAAATTGTTATTACATGTAATCAGGAAAATAAAACATCTTTGAATAAAAAATAATAAATAAATGATTGTGATAATTCATAGTTCCACCAACAATGTATTCATTTGCCTGGCTTCCTGAAATTCCTCCAACATTGACTATTTCTATCTTTTATCATTCCTTCCTCCCCCCACCCCCCAATTTTCTAGGTATAAAGTAAAATCTTAAAGTTATTTTAATTTGTACTTCTATTATCATTAATTATTTGTATCAATCTTGCATTTATTTCTTGATATTTTATAGTCTTCTTTAAGAACATTTTGTTCATATTCTTTCATAAGTGATCTATGTGGAGAAAATTCTTTGCTTCCTCTCCCTAATCTGGCCCATTTCCCATCAAATCCTCAGATTATTTTCTATGAGGGCAAGTACTTCACTGGTCGGAAGCTGGAGGTCTGTGGGGACTGTGACAACTTCCAGGACCGAGGCTTCATGAACAGGGTCAATTCTATCCGAGTTGAGAGTGGTGCCTGGATTTGCTTTGACCACCCAGACTTCCGAGGACAGCAGTTCATCTTGGAACGTGGCGAATATCCTGACTTCTATCGTTGGAACGGCCACAACGACCACATGGGTTCCTGTCGACCAGTGGGAATGGTGAGTGCCCATCCTGGCTTTTGGACTAGGGCTCCCTAAACCAAAGGGTGTCAGAGCAGTACTCCCAGCGTGATTTCCTAGTCCTGTGGTGGAAAATGATAGCTAGCCTTGGTAGGGTCTCCTCATCACTGAAGTGAACCACCAGAGTGCATGCTGTCCAGCTGTGAGTCGTATATATCCTTGGAGTGGAAGCAAGAGGATTTGCCCAGATGAGTAACCTTGAACTTGCATTGCCTGACAAATATCTGGGGGTCGGGGACCATGCAAGCCCCTCCGTGGGTTGGATCCTATCTTGACGTGACATTGCTGCAAAGCCAGCTGAACTTTGGCAATTCAAATGGTTAAAAATGATTTCCCAGCATCTCAGCAAGGCCATGGCTGTTGGAGAAAGGAATTAAAATTGTTGGCACCAAAGTCTGCATAATGCTATTTATATGAAAAATATACTAGGTATTTTGTGAATGCTGTTTTCATAAAAAAATATCCTTGAGGCCAACTTGCATCACAGATTCATGTGCAGCCGAAGTCCAGAGCTTCCCAAAGGAATTTACTCACACTAACGCTGAAGGACCCGGAGGGCCAGGATGTTGGAACAATGTTCTCTCTTTTTCCTCTGGAAATGCACATTATTTTTACAAGGCTATGTATTTCCTGCTCCAAGTGAATGGTGATGCAAATCCCAGGAGTGGCTTCAGCAAAAATAGATGTTTCTTTATTGTCTATTTTATATTTCTGGCTTTGGGTTTGAAGAAAAGCTTTCTATTCCTTTTTAAAAATTTAAGCAATCCGAGCCCATTAGAGTGGGTAGCATGTAGCCTTCCTGGCAAGGTGGGAAGGGACATATGCTGGTTACAGCGATGATAATAATTCACATTTGACTTCATCCTGGTCTTTGCAAAACCCTTTCTTCACAAAAGCCCAGTGCGATCATGGTGACGATGCTGGGGATGAACTGGTGTGTCAAGGAAGTTCATTCCCGTCCGCTCCTGAGTAGTTTGACCTGCCCATCAAACATTCCTGACATAACACAGTTGTGCCAGGAGGAAGAGACTTGCACGTGGTCAGGTTCCTTAGAGGAATGATTGTCTACCCTTTTTAATAAACTTTGTAAAATGTATCTCTGGGTAGAAATATTATTCCAATTCTTACACTGGACAGAGAACATTTTTATATTCAAAGGAAAACAGGAAAAGATGATAGAAGTTAAACTCTTACATAGTACATTTCATTGTGACTTTGCCATTTAGACAGTAAGGATCTGAGTTGGGATTCAGACCTTGGTTTCTTGGACTCTACTGTACACTCTGCTACCCCTTGTATAATTGGGGTGGGGGTATGTGCATATGAGTACACATAATATAAACAGGTCTCTTCACTGGGAGTGGAGACCTGAGTTCTAGTCCTCTTTCAGGTACTGATTCAGTGTATGATAATGATGATGATGATGATGATGTTAGCTAACATTTATAAAGCACTTACTATGTGCCAGGCACTGTGCTAAGCAATTTATAATTATTATCTCCTTTGTTCCTCACAACAACCGTAGGAAGTAGGTGCTATCATTATTCATCCCCATTTTACAGAGAAGGAAGCTGAGATAAACAGAGGCTAAGTATGTAATCTTGGGTAAGTCACAGACTCTCTCTTGCCTTCAGTTTCTCTTCTCTGGAAGCACCAATGGGTACTATAAGGAATAAAGGAGATATTACATATGAAAACATTTTTTTTTAAAATATATTTTATTTGGTCATTTCCAAGCATTATTCGTTAAAGACATAGATCATTTTCTTTTCCTCCCCCCCACCCCCCATAGCCGACGCGTAAGTCCACTGGGCATTAGAATGAAAACATTTTGAAAGAGCAAAAAGACAGAACAAGGTAGTGATCATATCAGCGTAATGACTTCTTTTTTTATTTTTCATTTTTCATTTAATTCATTAATTTATAATTTTTTTCCCATGGTTACATGATTCATATTCTTTTCTTCCCTTCTTTTTTCCCACCTCCCAGAGCTGAAGAGTGATTCCACTGGGTTGTACATGTATCATTGTTCAAAATCTATTTCCATATTATGAATATTTGCAATAGAGTGATTATTTAGAGTCTACATCCCCAATCATATCCCCATCCAATCCTGCGCAATGACTTCTTAGTGGAAAGAGACTTCGATGGATGGACAACAGGTTCATATTCCCATCCCAGCTGTGTCACAGACAAGGTCTCTGTGTGACCCTGGACAAGTCGTCTCTCCTCTCTAGTCCTTATTTTCCCCATCTATTAAATGAAGAGGTTGAGTGAGACCTTCTCTAGGTCCCTTATAGCTCTAACCTTCCACACACTTATTGCTTAGGTTCTTGGTTAGGGAGGGAGACACAAAAATCAAACAAACGGACAAATGAAAACTCAGCTATTTCTTTCTTGTCCTCTTTTCTCCCACAAATCCTTCTGATCTCGGAGCAGCATGGGGAACACTATCGCCTGGAAATCTTTGAAGGCTGCAACTTCACAGGCCAGTGCCTGGAGTTTACGGAGGATTGCCCCTTCCTCCAGAGCCAGGGCTGGGCCAAGAACTGCGTCAATGCCATCAAGGTGTACGGAGATGGAGCGTGAGTAAACTAGAGGCTGAAAGGGAGATGGGAAGCCTGGTTATTGCTTTAGCAACAACTGCTGTGTTTGGGGGCAGATGCCGATCTTGATGGTAAGGGTTCCTCAGCTGAATAACGGGGCTGTTCTGCCCACAGAAGGAGTAGATATAGCTCGAAGGGTACTCCTGGCATGATTTTCCCTTGTTTGGATCGCTTGGGCCACTCTGCACAAAAATAGCCACCCAGACAGCCTTCCTGGTACAGTGCTTAAAATTCCACTATTAGAAAGTCCTGGGGCAGCTAGGTGGCTCAGTGGAGAGAGAGACACGCTCAGACAAGGGGTTTAAATTTGGCCTGAGACGTTTCTTAGCAATATGATCCTGGGCAAGTCATTTCACTCCAATTGCCTAGCCTTTACCGTCCTTCTGCCTTGGAAGTGGTATAGTATCAACTCTAAGACATAAGGTAAGGACTTAAAAACAAACAAACAAATAAAGTAATTCCTTCGGTTGAGACTTACCCTGTTAAAATGCACATCCTCTGGAGAGAAGAACACATTAAGCTAATAACAGTCTTCCATACCTCCCTAGGAGATGGTCTTTCCAAAGGGGTAGCTAATAGGGCGAGTCTTGATGAGGAGGAGAAAAGATGAGTCTAGAGCACAGGAGACTGTATAAAAAGGGCAATGTTGCAGAAGGATTTTGAACTGGAGAGGGGTCCAATGCCAGGCTAACACAGCAGGTCACTCACTGAAAGGGAAAATGGGAGGGCACTAGAGTACACTCCTACTTTATCCTTGGCCTCAAGGCTGACTGGAGAAGGCAGAAGATTCTTTGCAATTCTTTGGGGGTCTGAAATTTAAAGTGATGCCCCTGTTTCTGGAGGCTTCAGGACTTAGCAGGAATGGCTCTCACAGTTATGCATGAAGAATATTATCTTTGCAGAGCAGAAGTTCTTAAATGGAGGTCCATAGACCACGAGGAGTCCAGAGATGAATTTGGGAGGGAGAGTTCTATGAACTTGGAAGGGAAAAAATAACCTCTTAATTTTCACTAACCTCTCACGGAAATTTAGCATTCCTGTCAACTGTGAGTGTGGGTGACCGGCATTACTCTGCGAAGGCTTCACCAGGCAGCTCAAGGGTTTCATGAGATTAAAAAGAAAGCCAAGAACTCCTGTTTTAGGAGGAAGACCATATTCTGGATGCCGTATGCATCAGGTTGGGCGCGGAGGGGCACTGAGGGAGGCATCTCACCTCCTGGAAGCTCTCAATTCTTCCTTGTCCCAACTGACCAGGGTGGAACACATCAGAGGAATGTGGGCCCAGACATCTCTGTACGGTGGCTCAGTAGGGTGCCAATTTCTCTTGGGCCTCCTATATGGCAAAAGCTAATGGCAAGGGAGCCCTCTCCATACCCAGAGTTACAAAAAGAGAAAGTCCTGGTTATGGGGGTGGAGGGAGGAAGGGCCAGATACTATTGAGTGTGCTGAGTGCTCCATTGTTCCCTGGGGGATAAATAGATTATCTGACATGGCCTGGATGGACACATAGACAGATTAGGTAGATGAATGGACAGGCAAGAAAGATAGATAGACAGACAGACACAGAGACAGACAGACAGACAGACAGACAGAGTTATTAGAAATAGATGACAGAGTTTTTACTAAGTGCTTGCTCTGTGCCTAGCACTGTGCCAAATAATAAATACAAATACAAGCATTCAGGATCATCCCTCTCCTCAAGGAGCTGACTTTGTAACAGGGAAATACAACATGTAAATGGGAGGTAGAAAATGAGGAAAGTAATGAACACAGCACACAGAGAAGGCCAAGAGGTAGTAGAGCTCCCTGGTCCCTGGCAATTTAAAGAATAAGATAAACTAAGAATTTGGATAGGGAGAGGAGAAAGAGGGAAGAAAGAGAGCATTCTAGGCTTAATTCTAGACTGGGCACTGGCCTCAGTCAACATCTTGGAGACTTTGAGGGAACTAGGGTATTTTCTTCTGTACTTTAGCCTGAGCTCCAGCACCATTCCCAAATATGTAGCCACCCTGCTTAGAAAATATATACTCAACCAACCTGTGTGCCACAATGCCTAAAATTCCACCATTAGAAAACTATTCCTTTGGTTTAGATATTTCCTATAAAAATGCACATGCCCTTAAAATCAAAACATAAACTGATATCAATCATCAACCCCTTAGTGTAATTTGGCCTTTCTAATCCCATAAACGGAGCAACTGCAACTTGTAATACCTATGGAAGACCTGAGTCAGTTGCAGTCACATATTAAATAAGAAATGATGACATTCAGCAGGGACAAATGCAAAGTGTTACACTTGGGCTTAAAAAGCCAACAACTCTGAAAGTACAGGCTGTGGTTGCTACAAGGAGCTAGATAGCAGTTTCAAAGGAAAAATTGGGAATTTTAGGGACAATTCAGTGAGTCAGCAGCGTGATGTAACTACTCAAAAGCTAACATGATGTGAATGGAATGAAAGTATTCAGAACAAGGGATGGAATCATCCCTCTGCACTCAGCATGGGTCAGAGCACAAAGGGAGTATCTTGTCCAGGTCTTTATAGAAGAGGAATGGCCGAGGGAATCAGGGACATTTGGTTGGGTGAACAGAAGTTTTAGGAGGCTGGGACATGATAATTGCTTTGAGGAGGGATTAGACTTGTTCTGTGTAGCTCCAGAAGGTAGTACGAAGACCAATGGATGGCTGACGTAGAGAGGCAGATCTAGAGATAATATAAAGATGAACTTGCTATCAGTTAGGAGCCACTTGAAAATGGAACAAATCATATTGTTAGATAATGAGTTCCCCATCCCTGGAAATATTCAAGTAGAAGCCA
Organism: Monodelphis domestica; assembly: GCF_027887165.1. Lineage (NCBI taxonomy): Eukaryota > Metazoa > Chordata > Mammalia > Didelphimorphia > Didelphidae > Monodelphis > Monodelphis domestica. The sequence goes on along the minus strand of NC_077231.1, from coordinate 228,566,857 downwards.
GACATTCCTCTGTTAGGATGGAATGTGATCGCTGGACTAAGTGAGCTCTTAGATCCCTTCCATAAATAGATCTAATGATTCTAAGTCCCAAAATTACCATTTAATCAAGACAAGGCAAGGACGCCTCCACCCTATGCCCCCTCTCCCCTTTCGCATCCTTGCATCAAAGTTTGGAACAGTGTGCCCAGCAGGATACTCCCTCTTGCTGCACCCAAGTCAATTTAGATATCCCCAGGGTTTGACCCCATAAGAAGAGGCAGTTGGGAGGGAATCTGTTTTCTTAACATAAGATTTAGGGTCTAACCTTGTGCCAGCATCTTACCCCACCCTTACCAAAGAAACTGGACCCATTGTTCAAGTTAGCAGACTTGAGGGGCTCGAACGGCAGCAACAAGGAGGGGGGAGGGAGGATAGGGGCAAAGAAAAAGATTCTCCATTTGCTCGACTAGCCTTTGCACTTGGCCTTGGGTCAAACTGACTTCTTGCTGTGTGCCTTGTGCCGTGTCCCTGAATTCAGAGGGACTTGGAGGAATGCACCGTTCTGCCCCTCTCTTTGCCTTCCTTCCTCCCCCCCCCCCCACTCTAGCTCTGGCTTTGCTTTCCTCCATGTCCCTCAGCCTCGGTTTCTGGATCTCTGGATTCCTTTCTTTTTCTCTTTGGGTCCTTGTCTTTCTGAAGCTCTGCCTCTCTCCTCTCTTTCTTCTGCCTAGATTCAGCAGAATCTAGCTCTTCAGGTCTGGAATTGTTTCATGCTAGGGATAGTAATCAGCTGAGGGGTGTCTTTTAAAGGCCATCTCTACCACCTGGCCCCATACAGAAAGCAACCTGAGATTCCCCCATTGACTGGCCCGAGGAGCCACCAAGAAGTGGTTTAGAAATTCATGAATAGAAACGTATTCCAATAAAGAAAGCTCTCAAAAGCTGGCAGGGAAGGAGAGAGGGTCAATCTGGACAGAGATGTCTCCCGGGGCAAGTTCTGGGGGGAGGGGAGTTGCAGGGGGCTCTTGGATGCCAGGGATTTTTTCCCCTCTGGATCAACAGCAATGAATTCCTGGAATGACATCCCAGAAGGCTGGACTCCTGGGAGAGCGCAATAGGGGAAGTGCTTTGCTCTGGCAAACACTCTCCTAACCATTCTTTCCCGAAACGATCCCCGGGGATCGAGCCCTGGAAGAGTCTGTGCTGGTGGGTAACGGGGGGGGGGGGGGGGGGGGGGGGGGGAGGGAGGAGAGGAGAGATACCAAAATCAGAACTAGAAAATGGTCAGAACAGGACATGCCCAGAAGAGCTTCGCCTTCTCTGATGAAGCTGGTCCAATAGCTACTGGTTGGTGACCTGAGAGGGAAGTGAAGGAGCGGGCTAGGAGTGGGGGCTGCCCACCCTCTTCCCCGACACTGCCCCGCTTTAGGGGGGCTGAGTTTCCTTCCCCCCAAACCTTCTTTATCTTTTTCCAGTACCCCCTCTCCATCTGCCTTACTGCCTTCTCTTCTCTCACCCTTCCCCCAACGTCCCTCTCAAAATCGTAGCATTGTTCGTAGCTTTAGGGAGGGGGTGGGGATGGAATTTGGTGCCTTCAGGTTCCAGCCCTATTCTCATTGCACTTCATTTGGGTTCTATGGAAACCTGGAGTACCATGCTGTGTCTCTGGGCCCAGCTTCGGACATTCCCACACACTTAAGCCCCATTGGTTCATGGTGGAGGGGGAAGGGGATAAAACTGAGTCCTTTGGGGGTCACCCAAAGCCTGTGGTCGTGGGTGGACTTAGGACTTATGGAAATGAGATGATTGCTCTGGCTTTGGGCCTGGGAATGCAGCCAACTCAGCTTGAGCTTTCCCCACACTGGAGCCCTCTGGCTATTCCTTACTCTATTCCCTCTCTCTGTCTCTCTCTCTGTCTCTCTCTCTCTGTCTCTCCTCTTCCTCCCTCCCTCTCTCCTTCCACTACCTTCCCTCCTTCCTTCCTTTCTTCTCCCCCTCCCTCTCTCTCTGCCTGTCCCCTTCCTCCCTCTCTCTCTAACTTTCTTTCCTCCCCTTCCTCCTTTCCCTTCTTTCTTCTCCCTACTCTACTCTTCTTTCTTCCCCTTTTTCTTCCCTCCTCATATCTCTTCTCCTTACAGATGTCTAAGTTGAGGAAGACAATAATACCCAAGAGTGAAGGTAAGATGATGAGGGAAAATCTTCCATTATAGTTTTCTGTAGGACTGGCAGTTTCTTCAGGGCCAATATTCTTGTCTTCTTGTCTCTGGTGGTTTGGAGGATAAATTCTGTGAGACTGGAGGACTATTGTACAGAAGGAGTCAATATCAGGAAAGTTAAGGCAACCTAGATTAGGTTACCATTTTTCAATGATCATTCCAAATTCATCTCTCTAACCCTGGGTAGCCTAGCATAGAAAGGAAAGGAACCTGGGCTAAGAATGAGAAGACTGGGATTTTAGTCCAGGGTTAGACCATTTATTAGCTGTATGACCTTGGGCAAGTCATTTTCTGTTTCCTTAAGTGAAAATTAGAAGGTTGGGCTAGATAATCTCTAAGGTTATTTCCGACTCTAAGAGTCCATTTCCCATGGAGAATAAAAGATGGTACCTACTGTTTCACCAAGCTCCTAAGATATTTGGGAAGGGCCAGTGGGTGTGTGTAAGAGAGTGAGACATAGGAAGGTTGCAAAAACTTGAGAATTATACAGTGTGGTGACTGGGAAGAACTTTAGAAATCATCTATTCCTAATTTATCCGTTATAGGCACATTTTACAGGAAAGAACGCTGAAGTACAGAGAAAGTAAGTGGCATGTCCCAGGAAGTGGATGTTAGGGACAGAATTGGCTCTAGAGAAATTCGTGAAGTAAGCAAGATCAGTGTTCATTGCACCAACCCATCCTCTTCTGGTACCACACCAAGATCCCTAATACCATCATTGTCACTCTGGTGGCTGCTCGGGGCTTCCCTCACTCAGTTGCCCTGGTCTAGTGACCCATACAGTGCATTTTGCACCAGACCTTCTCTTTTCTCTCCTCCATCAAAGCTTATTGTGCCCCCTCAACTCAAGGCACTCATGTCTACACTGGGCTATAATGCCTTAGTCACAGAAAATGATTCTTTGCTCTTGTTAGCTAATGCTCCTCCAGAAAACCAAGGAAAGGTGGTGAGAATTTGGAACAGCTCAGTAGAATAATATCAGAATCACCCCACAGGTTTGATCCCACCCCCCAATGTGTAGGGTTGGATCTAAGTAAGTCTGTATGGAGAGAACATGATAAAAGTGAGAAGAATGTGAGCCTGGGGCCCTGTCAGGCATCCAGTTAAATGTTAAAAGTCACTACCAAGAACCTATTGGCTTGGAGCAGGTAGGTGGTTCGGTGGATAGAGTGCCAGACCTGGAGATGGGAGGTCCTAGGCTCAAATCTGATCTCAGACATTTTCTAGATGTGTGACCTTGGGCAAATTGCTTAGCCCTAATTGCCTGGTCCTTCCTCCTGCTCTTCTGCTTTGAAACTAATACTAAGTATCAATTCTAAGACAGAAAATAAGGTTTGTTGTTGTTGTTGTTGTTTTTGTTTTTAAAAGAACCCATTGGCCTCCCCAATATTCTAGCTATATCCATGTGGGGAACTACTTAGCCTCCCAGAAGCCTAATTCTCTTAAGACTTGCCTACTAAGGTGGAGGACTTCTCACACCTAACAAAATCCTGGATTTTTCATAGATTATTACTCCACACCTACTATGCCATTTCTAGTTCTTAGATGTTTTGCTAGAGACTAGAGAAGCGATGGCAAACCTTTTAGAGACTAAGGGCCCAAACTGCAACCCTCATGCTGCATGTGAGCTCCACTCCTTACCCCAGACAGAGGAAAGAGGAAGCATTCCCAACGGGCTGCTGGGCAGAGGGGCAGGCAATGGGAGAAATGTCCTCAAGCACATATGGAGAGAGGGAGAGGAGCAGCTCCCTTTGGCATGCTCCAGCAGGCGTGCCATAGGTTTGCCAATACAAGACTAGAAGAGAAGGCATAGTACCTGTCTTTGCAATTTTATAACTAATTGGAGAAAAGATTTCTACACTGACAAAATAATTTAAAAATGAAAAGTGGATAATTAGATGCCTAAATATGAGGTATAGGTCTAACTGGCATCGAAATTCAGGAAGGAAGCAAATTAAAGGAAGGCTAGAGAAATCAAAGATGAGTAAATGAAAATCCCCTGAGTAGGGAGTAACAGACTCTTTTTTGAGTCTTGAATGGCTTGGGGGACAAGAGGGACAGTGTGCCCAAATTGGCAACCTTTTGGTTTGCTCAGTAGTGATCCCAGAAGGAATAAGAACTGAGGCATCCTGATACAGTGAAAAGAACAATGGATTTGGAATCAGAGGTACTCAGGTTCAAATCTCACCTCTGTCATTTATCACCAGTGACTTTGAGCAAGTAATTTAACTTCCCTAGGTTCCAGGTACTTCATTTGTCAAATAAGAGGGTGGACTTAATGACCCCAATATCTTTTTCAGCTTGAAATCTAGGATCTTAATATGGCATCTTTCCCAATCCTGGCCTGGGTCCTCTTAGTCTATGACTTTTCAGTTGGTACTGCACAGAGTCACAAAAGGGGAACCAAGTAGGACAAAAGAATGTAGAGGAATGATTCTCAGGCTAAACAACCCTATTGCCTGTACCCTTCTGTGCCCTGATCCTTCTACCCCAGTGTACTCTACTAGAGCTTTTTCCCCATTAAGGGTGACACTCTGCCTTGAGGCTGTTTCTCAACCTTCCCTCTTTCTCAAAATTTTCAGCTTCTATAACCCATACCTGTTTCCTTTGTCCTAGGTGGGTGCTCTATGAGGAACCAAATTACCGGGGTCACATGTATGTGGTGGAGAGGGGAGATTACCGGAGCTTCAACGACTGGCAGGCCCACAGTGCCAATGTTCAATCCCTTCGAAAAGTTGTCAACTTCTTCTAACTTGGCCCAAAGCTTCTGCTACCATCTTGGATGGATGGATCTCCAAGGGAACACTGAAGAAGTATTCTGGCCTCCCCAAGCCAATACTCTCAGGCAACAATGGGGAATAAAGGCTAAAGAGTTGACTGGGGTTTCTGAGTTTTTTTCTCTTCTGGGAAATGGAATCCTTCTGTGGGGTAGGGAAGGTATAACCTTGCTCATAGATAGGCTCTATTGTCTCATCTTTGACAACTGCAGACTCCTTTCTTCTCATCTTCCCACCAGTTCTCCTCCCTTGGGAGTGGTCAGTTTGAGGCATCTTCTATAAAAATCCAGTCTCTTCTATAATATTTAGTTCTGGCCTGTGTCCTTTGTGCTGCTGAGAATCACCCTTGGAGAAGAAAAGGCTTAATCCTTAGTTCCCAGTCCTGCTAGGAGATGCAGAATCAGCAATCAATGAATAAGTATTTATTTAGTGCCTACTGAGTGCTGGGCAATGGGGATATAAAGACAATGAAAGAACCACTCTTTACTCTCAAGAGACATTCTAATGGGGAGACAAGAACACATATAAATATAAAAAGAATAAACAGAGAAATAAAAAAGCCATTAAGTCCAAGATATATGCAAGCTTAAGAAGGAAGGCACTAGAAATCAAAGGGATCTACTCCACAGAGAAGGTAGCCCTGAAGGAAAGAGGATTTCCCTTAAAGATCATCTAACTCTAGACAGAAGTAGAACATACAAAGATTATTGAATTTAGAATCAAAAGACCTGAGTTCAAATCCCTGCTCTTACTAGTTACTATTTTGCAGGCAAGTCATTAAATCTTTCTGGGACTCAGTATTCACATCTATAAAATAAAGGGGTTAAACCAGGTAAAGAATTCTTAATTTGGGGTGTGTCAGGGGCCCCTTTGGCAGTTTCATGCTATATAATTTACATTATATTTTTAAATACATGTATAACACTGATTACTCCAGTATGTCACATTTAACCCCTCTTCTCAGGTTCTCTGATATCTATAAAGGGAATTTAGGGGTGTCTACACCGTTGGCTCAAGCCCCAACCAATTGTGTTCTTCCCATTCAGGGGACCCTTGCACTGCCGTTCCATCTGACCACTTAATAGTTAGATTCACTTTTGTAAAGGAATATTTCCTTCAAGAATATAGCAAGAACAAACACAAGCCATCTCTCCCTCCCTCGCCCCAACACCTGGGGCAGGTCTCTGGGAAAGAGATGGAGAGTATGTTCACAGTGTAGCTCCGTCCCTACCAAGTGCCAAGTCCTGTTCTGGTTTGCCCCTGCAGTGGATGAACTATGTCTTCACCCTCTGGATGCTGCCAGAAAGAGAGGGACAGAGACATCGTCCCAGCCTGGTAGTTTTAAAGACACAATCTGTTCAGGCTGTCCAGCCAATGGAAAGAGGCTCTTCCTACTGACATGGGAGGAGGATGCAGAATGTCTATTCCCAGAAGCAGGTCTCTGGCTTTTTCCCCATGGAGGCCTCCATTGTAAGTGATTTGAGCAAGCCCATTACACATGACTAAAATGCATGGGATTAAAAAGGAAACAACCTATTAAAAGACAGATATATTGGGGCAGCCAAGTGGCTCTGTGGATAGAGCCAGACCTGAAGGTGGAAGGTCCTGGTTTCTAATTTGACCTCAGATACTTCCTAGCTGTGTGACCCAGGGTAAGTCCCTTAACCCCAATTGCCTAGCCTTTATTTTTCCTTTGCCTTGGAACTGATATTTAATATCAATTCTAAGGCAGAAGGTACATGTTTATTTTTTTACAACATATTAAAGAAATAGTTATCACAATTTAAAAAAAAAACAAGTTCACCAACCTTCAGGGTAAGAACCCCTAGACTAGATGATCTCTAAGGTTCCTTCTGTCCTAGATCCATGAATCACCTCATTTTACAGAGGAGGACACTGAGGTCTAGAGAATCAACTGGCCCAACATCACAAAACTGGTTAGTGTCCGGGCCAGGGCAAGAGTAGATGTCCCGACTCCCTGTATACTGCAGAGTTTTCCCAATAGATCATAGAATTTTCCCTATACCTCTGGGTGATTATTGAGCTGAGAACCGGGAATCTTCACTGCAAGTGTGTCCTGGGGATGAGATGAGGAGGGGCTGTGGTGATGAAGCTGAGACGGAGGAAAGGGGACTGGGCGGCGCTTTAAAAAAATGTAAGCTAAGATTTAAAGCAGGAGAAGCTTCCAGGATGTGTCAAAGCCCTGAGTCAGCAGGGCCAGATGTGCCTCTCCAGCTCAGCCAAAGGCCTGACTAAGGGTTTTCTGTAGGCTGGGTTTTTATCAGCTTGGTTTATCTTCATTTCAGTGTTTATGAAGGAGGCCCCTCCGAAAGGCTGGAAGAAAGCCCCAGCTCATTGTTCAGAGTAAAGCTTTAGGGGGGGAATGAATCAAGTATGAAAGATCAAGCAAATGCTGGGCAGAGAGAAAGAATGACAGAGAGTTGGGGGTGCGAGTTTACTGGCAATGAAGGGCGATGTGAGGGGCATCAAGGTGGTGGGAGGACAGAGGAAGATGCTGGCAGGGAACAATGCAGAGAACGTTAGCATGGCCCCTGCACAAGGATGACACAGACGTTCATGAAGAATTCCATGTTGCCCCCCAAAAAAAGAGCTGGAGGACTGGAAAAGGTCTCCTAGAGGAAGTACAATCTGACTTGAGTCTTGAAGGAAATTAAAGACACTAAGAGGTGGAGATGAGGGGCCAGAACAATCCAAGAATAGGGGACCATCGGGTACAAATACAAAGAGAACAGGGGAGTCAAGTATCAGAGGAATCTGTATCAAAGAACATGTGCAGTTTGGACACTCGGTCTCTAAAAGGTTCACCATCACTGGACTAGCCGATCTCTAAGGTTTCTTCCAGTTCTAACATTCCATGATTCCAAGATCCCTCTTTCTGCTTGGGTGGGGAAGAAGAGAGATTCTGTATCAGAGGAATCAGTATCAAAGAACATGTGGAAGGGAGTAAAATATAAGAAGACCAAAAAGGTAGGAAGAGGCCAAGGTGTAAAGTTTTAAATGACAAAAAGAGGACTTCCTATGTGATTCTGAAGATGAATGGAAGAAAGTCACTGGAGCTCACAGAGCTGAAGGAGGGTGGCATAATCTGGTCAGAGCTACACTATAGAAATATAACCTGGGCAGCTGAATGGAGAATAGATTGGACCTGAGGGAGACTAGAGATAGAAAGACCAGTTAGAAGACCAGATTAGGTTGGATGAGAGGGAATGAACTAAACATTGGTACTCTTTGAATGAAAAGAATTAGATTCCAGTGTCTTGGGATCTCTCTACAGTCCACTGCCTACCAGCCAATCTGTTACCTCAACCAACTATTGTTTTATTATTGTTGTTGTTGTTTTTGGTCCAGACTTGTGATTTCTTTAGTGTGGGGAGTTGTTCCATCAATGTAGCTACAGTCTTAAAGAGCTGCCTCAGTCTCTGAGAAGGAGAAATGATTTGCCTGGGGTATATTTCAGAACCTGGACTTGATCAAACCTAGGTCTTTTGGATACCAGATGGGCTCTTCTATCTGCTAAGCCATAAAGATGCTTGTTTTTATTGTTTTCTTTCATGTACTATATATGGGATAAAACAACCATATAGTAGGCAATGGAGTCCTGACCTTGAATTCAGGTTCCATCTCTGATATATACTGGCCAGGTGACCCTGAAAATAATTTAACCTCTAGGCAATTCTCTAAGACTCTAAGTTACTAAAAACAAATATTACTCCTCATTGGTAGGGGTAGTTTTCTTGCTAGGAGGTCTTTATTTATACCAATGAAATATCATTTCTCATCCAAAAAACACTGTCCTTGGTATGGACATCTGGTCAGCAAATAACAGACATAAACCTTGTTTGGGGCATCCCTGTCCAATGTGTGGAAGAGCCCCTGAAAAGACATTTCATTCCTTGAGGCTAAAGAAGACTTCAAGAGGCCAAAGTTGTGCCCTGGTGCCTTTTTTTTTTTAAAACCCTTACCTGCCATCTTGGAATCAATACTGTGTATTGGTTCCAAGGCAAAAGAGTGGTAAGGGCTATGCATTGGGGGTTAAGTGACTTGCCCAGGGTCATACAGCTGGGAAGTGTCTGAGGCCAGATTTGAACCTAGGACCTCCCATCTCTAGGCCTGGCTCTCAATCCACTGAGCTACCCAGCTTCCCCCTCCCCCCAGTGCCCATTTTTTAAAAAAAGTATATTTTAATGGGGATGGGACCTTTCTGTCCTAATAAGATTTAAAGTGAAGATACTCCTAGGAAAAGTAACACACAGACAGTAAGTGGTTAAGTTGTTATTCCTTGCCTCAGGCTATCCAGGAAGACCATTGCGTCAATGCTAAGATGAGGGTATCCAATATCCTTCAGAATGAGATTTCATAGGGCCAACATAAACTGACCAGAACTGTATGGACAAAGATAGATTGAGCTCTTTTGGTCACTGCAATAGTGAAGGAATTGCTGAATAGCTAAAGATACATTGTGTTCCTCCAGAAGAAAAGGGTTTAGTAATTAAGGGAGGATTATTTCATGGGATGAGAAGTCAGTTAAGTAGAAAAGAGGTTTAACATTAGTTATAGAGGAAGAATCTTGAGTTTTTGCAGAAAAGATGAACTTACAGATTAGCAATGGGTTATTTCTTACCCTCTTAAACAGAAGACTCACAGGCTAGTGTTCCATGTTCTTCATCGTTTCTTTATGAGGTGGTTGGACCAGCTCTGTGTTGGCAAACCTATGGCATATGTGCAAGAGCTTACCAGAGGGAGCTGCTCCCCTCCCCCTCTCCACGCTTGCCAGAGGACATTTCCCCCAACACATTTCCCCCTCTGCCCAGCAGTTCAATGGGAACTCTTCCTCCTTCCCCTGTCTGGGAGTGAGTGAGGGTTGGAGTTTAGGCACTCAGTCTCTAAAAGGTTCACCATCACTGAACTAGCTAATCTCTAAGGTCTCTTCCAGTTCTAACAATCCATGATTCCATGGTCCCTCTTTCTCCTTGGGTGGGGAAGAAGAGAAATTCTGTATGCACTAGAGCTGAGCCCTTCTCCTATTAAATAAGAATCTACAGCCTTTGAACATTGGTAGAACCTTCCAGAGCCTACATGCTTTTGCTTGCCCAGCTGGTGACTCAGGCAAGGTTACCTCCACAACCCAATGAGCATAAGAGGATGACTTGATTGAAGCTTGGCCTAGTTTTTAATAGGATGAGACAAGCAGGTCAGATTTTATTTGGAAAATAGCAAGTGTTTTCAAAGACTCTCAACTGATCCTTGTCATAAAATCATCTTTAAAAATGTATTATTGACTTTTTCCTGCTGTATTGAGGCATTTCTGTAAATATTTACTTTCTTCTCCTCTTTTGATTGATTGAACTCCCTTATTAAAAGAAAAAACTGCTCAAAAACACCTGATCCAGCAACTCCATCCAAATGAGGTTTCTTTATTAAAGAAGCAGACTTTTCTCCATCTGTTGCTACATCTTGTCTGCAAGAGTGAAGATGAAAATGGGACACCCTTGATTCTTAGGCTCCCCCCCAAATCCTAACAGGTTTCCCCAAATGTGCAGGGTCATAATCATTTCAGGTAAGTTTATTTTCTGACCCAAGCTTTAAAAAAAACCAACTCAACAACTCCTATCACCTGATGAACCACCAGTGTCTGACCCTCTTCATAGCATTAACTCAGTTCATAAATAGTGATGATCTCTAGAACTTTATTCACTCAAGTTATAATATCAGAACTGTAACTAGCCCAGGGTAGTTGGGGCTTTCCTTCAGGATGCTTAAGGGGTGTAAACTCAAAATTTCTCAGACATTATGAATGTTAGGGGTTTCCCCCATTGGGGAATCTTCTACTTAAAAAAATTCCCTAGCAGATAGTGAGAATTCTACTTGAATGTGAGGGCTCCTTGCCTTGGGAATATCCCTACTCCACCCTACTTAGGACTGCTTTAGGACAGAGAGCTCCTTGAGAACAATGAAAGTGCTTTGATCCATGCTTATGGAAGGGACAGGAAGTTCTTTGAGTCATGACTGTTTTAGAATTGATACAATGGGATACTAAGTACCTATAAAGGTGGGGCAACTTGTAAACTACTTAAACCTAAAAGGGTGATAACTTATTCAGAGGTTTTTTCTTAATGAAATTTGTCGACATAGCAGCATTTTTTCCTGACTTACTAAAGAGATTAAAACTACTCAGCTGTGAATTCAAAATGGGCGGTCCTTTAGAAACATCTCCAGTGATTGGTAGATGTAAGGACTTAGGGGAGGTGACAGAGGAGATTTTGCCCTTAAAAATAAGAGCTCAGAGAAGAGCAAGAGATCTCGATTTCTGACTCTCATTCTGAAGGAGAGCTCCTTGAGGAGCTTCTCTGAGAGGCTCCGTCCCTCAGGGGTAGGAGCTCTGGAGGCTCTTGAGAGAGGCCCTTTGAAACAATCTCTGGCTGGAAGACTTTTTGAGGAAGGATGCTGGCCTGGTATTACTAGAATCCTTGTTTAGTCAGACCTTGTGGTGAGTGTTAAAAAACTGACTGATTTCTAGACTCAGGTCTAGGCCATATTGGCTTGAGGCCCTTCATACTTATTCCTTTCTTACTCTCTCTCTCTTTCTTTGATTACTCATTGTATTGTTAATTAAAATCTCTATAAAACCAATTGACTTGGGTATTTGAATAATTGGGAATATTTCCCTGGCGACCACCTTATATTAGATTTTAAAACCCAAGACACTGTAGTGAAACATATTTCTGCGGTCAAATTTACTCACCCTCTCTTATATCTATCACAATTTATATCTTCCACTATTTTAATCACTACAGTTTAAGAACTCAACCATTTTAAATCTCACAGGGGGAAATTATTTCACATGTCTGTGCCTTGTCTTCAGTTCTCCATTAGCCTTCATGCAGGATGATTGTTCATGGTGGGAGGATTCTTCTAAGCCTCTAACCAAAGAGTGCCATCTTGGTCTTGGTCCTGGTCCTTCTCTCTCAGGACCTTTTTCTCTACTACAAAGAGGCCCCAGTCTTTGTACACTTGGGAACAGTCTATCCCCAATCTTAGCATGACTCTAACCCTAGATGGACTCTCCTCCATGCCACCATGCTCATGATATGCTTTCCTCCCACCCCCACAGCTAAATTCATCCCAGGATACAATCATTCCTAGTTATAGCTCTCTGTAGTGGAGATGTTTTAAATTTCTAAAGCATTTTCAGCTTTCCAATCAGTTAACTGAAATCACTTTCACATCTATTGAAAACCTTAGCCTAGGAGGCAAGAGATCCATTGGATTCTAGTTCCAGGATGCCCATAAAGTAGTGGTATGACCCGAGTTAAGTCACTTTGTCTTTTAGGAACCCAGTTTCCTCTTATATACTTGGATGGGTTAGTCCTAAAATTCTTTCCAACTTTTAATAGTATGAGATTCTATGATCTTAGTTGACCCTAAGCATAGCCCTCTGCAGTAGATATGGCAAATGTCACTTTGTCTATATTATAAATGAGGAAACTGAGTCACAGAAAAATAAAGTGACTTGTCAAGATCCCCCAGAATGTGGTTATCAGAGATGGGCCTGGAACCTAGGCCTCTTGAGTCCAGGACTTTTCTAAGCCTGTGATCTCATGGTTTCGTCCAAACTTTTCATCAGTGCTTAGGTGCCAAGGAATTGAGATGACTTATTAAACATTAATATTTCATGAATATATATTAGGTTCCTCCCTGACCTCCTTCTCTCCCCTGTCCCCAGCTCCTGTAATCTGTCTGCAAATCAGCATTTGTCTGGAAGGAAGAAAAATAAGATTCCCGGCAGAGCGTGGAAAGTGTTTTGCAGACTGGGTTATAATTTATCTGTAGTCAGTCCAGGGGGTCGGTGTACTGGGGCCAGGGCAGTGAACGCCTTCGGACATGAGTGGCCATACCCACAGATGTTTCAAATAGCTCTGCTGAGGGCTCTGTGGTTTGGGAAATTGGGAATTTTGCAAACTTCGTTTCATTGGCATTCTCAGTACATCTATCTCCCCATCCTTAGAGGCCCCCCTCCCCATTACACACACACACACACACACACACACCACTGTCACTCCTTCCTCTGTCTTCTCCCTCCAACTGCCTTGAAAAAGGCTTTTTTGAGGGTTGGGGTTCAGGAGCAAACTGACCACGGGAAAAGCATTCCCTTTGTTATCTCTTTCAATTATTCCTCCCTTCTGACAATAAATACCATGATCAGAAACAGAGAAGGCCAGAGCAAAGTGTACAATCCAAGGGACCATAAGGAGGAGTTCACACTAATTTCCCTTCTTAGGATGCCAACTACCTTTCCCATTCAGTCAACAATCATTTATTAAACATTTTCTGTGTTGTGTATGAGACATTGGTGAACATACACACATATGCATACTTATGTGTGTATAAGTATATGTGTGTGGAGAAAGGGAGAGAGGGGAGAGAGAGGGAAGGAAAGGGAGAGAGAGACAAAGAAAGAGAGAGAGAGAGAAGAAAAGGGAGAGAGAGGAAGAGAGAGAGAGAGGGAGGGAGGGGAAGGGAGGAGGGGGAGAAAAAGAGAGGTAGAGAGAAAGGAGGAGAGAGAGAGAAGAAAAGGGAGAGAGAGGAAAAAAGAAGGAGGGAAAGAGAGGAAGGGAGAAGGAGGGGGAGAAAAAGAGAGGGAAAGAGAAAGGAGGAGGAGACGGTGGAGGAGGAGGAGAGAGAGAGAGGAGACAGAAAGAAAGAGAGAGAAGAAAAGGGATAGAGAGGGAAGGAGAGAAGGGAAGGGAGAAGGAGGGGGAGAAAAAGAGAGGTAGAGAGAAAGGAGGAGGAGGAAAGAGAGAGAGAGAGAGAGAGAGAGAGAGAGAGAGAGAGAGAGAGAGAGAGAGAGAAAGAGAGAGAGAGAGAGAAGAATAGCCCATACTAAATGGCTTGAGAAAATTTCAAAAGAAGCTTTCACTTTCACTGAGTGGGGGGAAGGAGACTTTAGGAAGGCTTCTTGAAAGAAGTGGTGCCTGAGCATCTCCAGAAAGGTAAGGACGTATAGTACTAGAAAAAATGATAACAAAACTCATCTGGAAGAACAAAAGGTCAAGAATATCAAGGGAACTAATGGAAAAAATGTGAAGAAAGGTGACCTGGCAATACCAAATCCTAAACTGTACTCTAAAGCAGTGATCATCCAAACAATCTGCTACTGGCTAAGAGACAGAAGATCAATGGAAGAGACTAGGGGTAAATGGCCTTAGCAATCTGGTGTTTGATAAACCCCGAAATTCCAGCTTTGGGGACAAGAACTCACTATTTGGCAAAAACTGTTGGGAAAATTGGGAAAGAGTATGGGAGAGATTAGGTTTAGATCAACATCTCATACCCTACACCAAGATAAGGTCAAAATGAGTATATGGTTTAAATATAAAGAGTGATATCTAAATACATTAGGGCAACATAGAATGACAGATCTATGGAAAAGGGAAGCATTTATGATCAAGCAAGAGATAGAAAATATTCCAAGATATACAATAAATAATTTGGATTATTTTAAAGTTTTTGTACAAACAAAACCAATGCAACCAACGTTAAAAGGGAAGCAACAAAGTACACACAAAAAAATACTTATAACAAATTTCTCTTTCCCCTGCACCACAGATGCCTCTTTTTCTTTTTTAATCAATAAACAAAAGTCATAAAATAATTAGATTGGCTGGTCTCAAACCCTGTAAGGAATGGTGCTGAGTTCATGTACAATCCCTATTCTTGTAGCACTGTGTTGGAGTTGGCTGTAAAGCCCATGCTTAAAGGAGTGACTGCACCATTTTGGGGGGCATCTGGAAAGTTTCTAGAATGAGTGAAAACAGATGTTGCCAGGTCAAACTCCATGATCCTCTCTCCTAATGGCAAAGAAAAACATCTCCAACCAAGTTGTCTTAGTCAGATATGGCCAGAAGCCTTTGATGGGGGAAGGGGTGTGCATTTGTGTGACTGCACAACACTTACTGAGATGCTGGGGAGGGAAGAGAGTTCTGTGACTTTCTAAGCACTAATGGCCATCAATTTGTTTTCACCGTCTCTGGTCAGGGTCAGGTATAGAATCAGTGGTCCAATCTCTCTAGTCCTTTGTCTAGAGGATGGGTTTTAGAATGTTCCATGAGGCAATATTGAGAGGGCTAGCACCTACCTAGCTACCTAGCTGTCCTAACACATTACTTTTATGACTTTGGACACTTTTCTCTGGGTCTGAATTTCCTATTTGCAGAAAGAGGTTAAACAAGATGATATCCAAGAGCCTTTCTGGGTAGCTAGGTGGTGCACAGGGTAGAATGTCAGGTCTGGAGTCAAGAAGACCTGAGTTCAAATCTAGCCTCAGGCACTTACTAGCCGTGTGACCCTGGACAAGTCACTTAACCCTATTTGCCTCAGTTTCCTCATCTGTCAAATGAACTGGAGAAGGAAATGGCAAGCTATTCAGTATCATCATCATGACCAAATGGGGTCATGAAGAATTGGACACAACTAAACAACAAGAAGACCCTTTCCAGTGCCTAATTTTATGAGCCTATGAAAATACACGTACTCCTGGGAGAGGGAGGGCAGGGACTCATGGTCACCCTGAGAGTTATGAATTAATTTTTTAATAGAGCAGTAAGAGTGCCTGGAGTAAGCAGCATGAAATGGGGCACAGGACAAGTAGAATAAAAGATGCCCTTCGTTGCTATTGGGGAGGCCACTTCCCAAGGGGTAGCGGAATATTGGGCAGCTTCCCATTTTAACTAATTAATCTTGTTAACTAGGCACTGAGCCAGCTAGGTGATAACCTGGATAAAACACTCGGGAAAATCTGAGTTCAAATCCAACCTCAGACACTAGCTGCATGACCCTGCATAAGTCACTGTACCTCTGTTTCCTCAATTTCCACATCTATAAAATGGGGATGATAATAGCACCTACCTCTCAGGGTTGTTGTGAGGATCGAAGGAGCTAAAAATTGTCATGTGCTTAGCACGATGCCAGAAACATTGTAAGTGCTATAAAATAAGGGTAGCTATTATTTTTGTTATCTAGGCACTGAGTTCAGTTCATTTGATGCTGCAGAAACTCAAGTGTAGGTTACACAATGGGACAAAGCTCTCGTCACCCAGGGCTAGTTATGGCTCAGCTTTCCCCAGAGGGGAGCAAAGCCTTTCTCTAAGCAAGTTTTTTTGGGGGGGAAAAGGCAAGTTCACTGACCCATGATGTCCCCAAGGCCAAGAGTCAAGTTAGAGTCTGGAAGGGGAGGAAAAGGGGCAGAAAGAGGAGGCAGGGGCTGTTGGGATCCAAATCTGCTTAACTTCACAGTTTTGCAGAAGCCTAGCCCTCCACATGAACTCCAGTGGAGGAATCCTCCTTTGATGTGTGGTGGGGCATTGTTTCCCCTTTGGGTTTGGAACTTCCCAGTCCTGGGGCAGGAACAGAAGCATCCCAGCTAGAAGCAGTGGCACTGAATACATCTTCAAGGAAGAGTGGTTTGGGGGCTATTTTGGGAGGCAGGGGGATAGGATGTCACTGGCTGTGGAGGAGGTGCCAGGTCAGGATAATGGGAGCAAAGTTTTAGACCCATTTTGAAAGTTGCTTAAGAAACTGGACTCCTTTTGCCCAATTAATTCCTCGACATTTCTCTGGGGCTGCCGGGAAAAGCCTGTGGGGAGGTGAAGAGGAAATTCCAGGTGATGGGATGATCTCCAGCTGGATTCCATCCTCTGCTGACATGGCCACAGTGAGACACCAACTCCAAGAGAGATCAGGACCATTTGGGACCGATGGATGCCAATCAGGGGCTGCCAGCCCTTTGGCCATTCCCCATCCCTCAACCCTAGACCGGGTTGTAAGTGTGTCATGACTTTTGACCTCTAAGCTGAGCTCCCAAGCCAGAACCCCTTGGCGTCTCTGTGGCTTGGAAGGGAAATAGTTTCCAAGGGGAAGAGGAGGCCAGCGTTCCAAGACGGTTGCCAAGAGTGGCCAGTTCAAAGGGGATTTTCTTGGCATGAGGCTGTGGTTTCCGGCTTCTGAACCCAGCTTGCTGTTGATCCTGAGTGTGATTAGAGAGGACGGTGCCCACTGGGACCCCAAGCGAGAAGCTGATGATACAGAGGAGAAGAGGAAGAGGAGAATGCATCAAGAGCTTTTCATCTTCCCGTCCTCATGGCTTGTGGTGAGTATTCCATCCCCCAGTTAACCCCCTAGGAAGATGTCTGTTCCTTCCTCCCTCTTCTGGATGGCTACAGTACTTAGAGCTGGACTGTATAAGCTGAATTTTATTATATGCTTCACCTCTCTATTATGATAGGGATGATAGAAAGAATTAAAAATGCTAAAATTCACCCTCCAGAGGCAGTGTGGCATGGTGGGTGGAGAACTGCTTTTTGACCCAGTATGGTTGGAATTCCAGTTCCACCTGTGACACAGTGACTATGTGACTTGTGGCCTGTCATGTAACTTCTCAATGTTCTAGAGAATCTATTATAGAGTCTAAGTTGCAGAGAGGATGCTGACCTGCATTGGTAAAATTGGTGAATTTGCTCACTGGGGAGTTCCCAATGCCAGTGAAATCATAGGTCCACTCCTGTTCCTATTCTTACCCTTAAAAATAATATGGAGCCAGGGCAGCTGGGTGGCTTGGTGGATTGAGAGGCAGACTGAGAGACAAGGTAATCCTGGGTTCAAATCTAGCCTCAGATTCTTCCTAGCTGCATGACCCTGGTCAAATCACTTAATCCCTATTGTGTAGCTCTTACTGCTCTTCTGCCTTGGAACCAATATACAGTATTGATTCTAAGATGGAAGGTAAGAGATTAAATATTAATAATAATAGGGGGCAGCTGGGTTGCTCAGTGGAGTAAGAGCCAGGTCCAGAGAAAGAAGGTCCTGGGTTCAAATCTGGCCTCAGACACTACCTGACTATGTGATCCTAGGCAAGTCACTTAACCTCCATTGCCTAGCCTTTACTGTTCTTCTGCCTTGGAACCAATTTATTTTAAGATGGAAGGTAAGGGTATAAAAAAAAATAATAGCATAGAGTCTTCATGGAACCTTAGAAATGTTAGTTGGAAAGGACCTTAAAGACCATCTAGTCCCTAATTTTGCAAACAAGGATACTGAGGCTCAGAGAACAGAAGTTCTGTTCAAAGTCACACAGCCAATGAGCAGCAGAGGCAGGACTAGAATATGGGTGTCCTGACCCCCATGCCTGGTATGTTTCCAACTACACCATCACCTTTCTTAGGAAGGCATTGTAAATCTTGAAATTTCTCAGACTTGTGAATGTTAAAAATTTCCACATTGAGGAATCCTCCATTGGAACAAATTCCCTACTGGGAAACATTCCCCATTTTGATGTGAGAACTCGCCAGGATCAGAAATGGGAGGACCTCTACTCCACCCGTACTTAAGACTGCTTTAGGGGAGAAAACTCCTTGCTAAGCAATGAAAGTACTTGGACCCATGCTTATAATAAGGCAAGGAGTTCTTTGAGCCATGCCTGTTTTTTAGAATTGATACAATGAGATGCTAGGTACCTAAAAGGGTCAGGCAAGTTTTCTCTTAATGAGATTAGTTGACTCAGCTGTGTTTTCACTGGTTCAGACTTACTGAGGAGATTAGTCGACTTAGCAGGAATTCAGATGGGCAGTCCTTTGGAAACCATCTACAGTGATTGGTAGATGTAAGGACTTAGGGGAGGTGACATAGGAGAAAAACCCCTATATAAGAAAAA
Source organism: Monodelphis domestica (assembly GCF_027887165.1). Lineage (NCBI taxonomy): Eukaryota > Metazoa > Chordata > Mammalia > Didelphimorphia > Didelphidae > Monodelphis > Monodelphis domestica. The sequence goes on along the minus strand of NC_077231.1, from coordinate 228,548,159 downwards.
GCAGAATCTCTTGAGAAAAAAATCCTTTTGGAGGATCTTGGATGAGGATCGCTTGGGAAGAATCTCTTGAGAGAGGCTCTGGAGAAGGGAAGCTCTTGGAGGACAATCTCTAAGGAGGTCTTGCTGGAGCTCCTCTGAGGGGACTCTGTCCCTCTGGAGGCTCTGGAGAGAGGCCCTTTGGAACAGTCTCTGGCAGGAAGGCTCTTTAAGGAGGACTCTGGCTGGAACTCTCTCTGGTGAAATCAGCTGAGATGGAGCTGGCCTGGTGTCACTAGAATCCTTGCTTAGACATACCTTGTGGTGAGTATTAAAAGTCTGACTGACTGATCTCTCTCTCTTAAGACTCAGGTCTAGGCCATGTTGGCTTAAGGCCCTTCATACTTATTTCCTTTTTCTCTCTTTCTCTCTTTTCTTTAATTCCACATTTGTATTAATTAAAATCTCTATAAAACCCAGTTGACTTGGGTATTTGAATAATTGGGAATATTTCCCTGGCGACCACCTTATATTTGATTTAAAAACCAAGACACTGTAGTGAAACATATTTTCTGCAGTCAAATTTACTCACCCTCTCTTATATCTATCACAATTTATATTTTCCACCATTTTAACTCACTACAGTTTACAACATCACTCTTTTAACTGTTACAGTTTAAGGCCTTCAACCATTTTAAATCTAACAGCATCATATAATTGTTTTGGTTACCATTAAAAATATGTTTCACATAACATAGCATGTAACTTAACAATAATATAATACAGATGAGTTGTTTTGAATGTATACTGTTATAATAAATATGCTTATCCAAGAGAAACAAATCTTCACATTAGTAATTTCCCCCAATCCTTTTCCCCCGCCCTCTCCCAGAAAGCAGGTAATAAGACATGAGTTGTACATATATTATCATGTAGCACATATTTCCCTAGAATTTTTAAACTTTGGGGGTTTTACTTTGGGCTCTTTAATAACTTAAGCTGTAGAAATGATTAAAAATGGATTGGAATAATTGATAGAAGAGCAAAGATTTTGTTTTTTTTTTTTCTTAGCCAATACATATGACAGGAGCAGGGGAAGTTGGTCAAGGCAATCCTTACTCAGTTTGGGAGTTCAAGCATCACCATGTTCTTGGTGCTCTCCTTTAGCAACGCAGAGAACTCTTGACAGTGAGCTGCTTGGGACTCAGAAGAACAAATTCTTGTTGGAAAACTGTCCCCGGTCCATGGTCTCCAAAACCAAACAGAGATTTCTTTGGTTTCCTTTTGTGGCCTTCACAAAACAGTCAAGAATTCAGCACATCAATCTAGATTCTGGGAGAAAGAAAACTCTCTTCAGAGCCTGAAATAGCTACGGTGGGTCAGAAACACACAAGAGCTCTCTATATGCCAGCTCCCAGTGTCTGAGGTCTGGAGACTAGATTTCCTTGTTTCTGAGAGTTAATTTTGCCAGCCTAAGTGATGGCAGCAGTCAAGGCACTGACAGAGTTCCTGTAGAAGCACACAGCTTACATATCTTCATACTCAACTTTGGAGGAGAGATCCTAAAAATGGACTTTCCTTGTTAAAGAGATGGTAGCAGCAGGGGCAGCCAGGTAGCACAGTGGATAGAACACCAGGACTGGAGTTGGGAGGACCTGGGTTCAAATTTGACCTCAGATACTTTTTCACTGTGTGATTCAGGGCAAGTCACTTAGCCCCAGTTGCCTAGACTTTGTCTTCCTTCCATCTTAAAACTGATACTAAGGGTTTGAGAGAAAGGAAGGTTTGAAGAGACAGAGACAGAAACAGAGAGACAGAGACAGAGACAAAGAGAGACAGAGAAAGAGGGAGAGGGAGAAGAGAGAGAGAGAGAGAGAGAGAGAGAGAGAGAGAGAGAGAGAGAGAGAGAGAGAGAGAGAGAGAGAGAGAGAGAGAAGCACAGCCTAGGCACTGAGAGATCTTGGAAGCATGTTATATCAGAAATGGACAAGTGAATGCATGCTTAGTCTGAGATGGAGTTTCCATTTAGGGGTTTACCTTATAGAGAATCCAAGGTCTGAGAATTTGGAAAGTGGATCTTGCAGAGAGAGCAGAGGCTTTCTTCATGCAGCCTGCCTCTTGGAGAAAGAAGAATGTTATCAACATAGTTCCTGAGCAGTAACCCATTTGAAGAGCAAAGCCAATGCATTCTTCCAATGTACAGTTTTGAGAGGAAGAGGATTATTTGTTCAGCAGCCTCTAAAGCATTGTTTACTTCTGAGAGAGAGTCTAAACCAGTGGATGGCAATAGGAGTCTGGGGGGGACTGGTTTGGATGCTGTGGGAAAAGGAAACTCAGAGGGATGTGACAGGGTTGCCCTGAAAGCAATCCCAACTTTCATTCTATTCTGGGGGGAGCTGGCGATGCCCTTTCATTACCCTGTTTTTGTATTCTTTTATGAATGCTGCTAGTCCTTTCCATTTTTTCTGTGGGAAAAATAAAGACAGCCCATAGCTAATTTACATTTGCCCCTTTGGGTTCCTGTAAAAGAACTAGAGACCCTTATACACATATTTGAGGAAACTTAGATATGAGCTATTCCATGAGTAAATTAAGAAATTTTCTTGGAATAACTCCAGGTAGGGACAAGCCAAGAAGAGAAAAATGACCCTCTTGGGGTTAGCCTTCAGGATTGAACTTGTTTTGTGTGAACCCAAAGGTTTCATGGGGGAATCCTAAGGCATGTTGGGGTCTCATCTAAGATGTGAGGCATTGACTTCCAATTAACTCCAATCCCTTTTTACCTAATCCCTTTTTTAAAAACTTAGCTTCTGGAAACAACAAATTGGGAAAAAATCTTCATAGAAACCTCTGACAAAGGTTTAATTACTCAAATTTATAAAGAGCTAAATCAATTGTACAAAAAATCAAGCCATTCTCCAATTGATAAATGGGCAAGAGACATGAACAGGCAGTTCTCAGATAAAGAAATCAAAACTATTAATAAGCACATGAAAACGTGTTCTAAATCTCTTATAATCAGAGAGATACAAATCAACGCAACTCTGAGGTATCACCTCACACCTAGCAGATTGGCTAACATGACAGCTATGGAAAGTAACGAATGCTGGAGGGGATGTGACAAAGTCGGGACATTAATGCATTGCTGGTGGAGTTGTGAATTGATCCAACCATTCTGGAGGGCAATTTGGAACTATGCCCAAAGGGCGACAAAAGAATATCTACCCTTTGATCCAGCCATAGCTCTGCTGGGTTTGTACCCCAAAGAGATAATGGACAAAAAGACTTGTACAAAAATATTCATAGCTGCGCTCTTTGTGATGGCCAAAAATTGGAAAACGAGGGGATGCCCATCAATTGGGGAATGGCTGAACAAATTGTGGTATCTGTTGGTGATGGAATACTATTGTGCTAAAAGGAATAATAAAGTGGAGGAGTTCCATGGAGACTGGAACAACCTCCAGGAAGTGATGCAGAGCGACAGGAGCAGAACCAGGAGAACATTGTACACAGAGACTAATACACTGTGGTGTAATCGAACGTAATGGACTTCTCCATTAGTGGCAATGCAATGTCCCTGAACAATCTGCAGGGATCTAGGAGAAAAAACACTATTCATAACCAGAGGACAAACTGTGTGAGTAGAAACACTGAGGAAAAGCAATTGCCTGACTACAGCGGTTGAGGGGACATGACAGAGGAGAGACTCTAAACGAAACTCTAATGCAAATATTAACAACATGGAAATGGGTTCGAATCAAGAACACATGTGACACCCAGTGGAATCATGCATCGGCTATGGGGCGTGGGAGCGAGAAAAAGAAAATGATCTTTGTCTTTAATGAATAATGCTTGGAAATGACAAATAAAATATTATTTAAAAAAAATAAAATAAAATAAAAAAACTTACCTTCTGTCTTGGAATCAATATTATATATTAGTTTCAAGGCAGAAGAGAAGTAAGGGCTAAGCAATAGGAGTTAAGTGGCTTACCAAGGTCACACAAATAGGAAGTATCGGAGGCCAGGTTTGAACCCAGGACCTCCTGTCTCTAGGTCTAGCTCTATATCCAGTAAGCAACTTAATTGTCCCTCTTTTTCTTTTATAAAAAATTTGGTATTGTCAGTTGTTCGTTTTGCTTTTTTCTTCTTTTCATTTTTTTTTGAGTTGGGACAGACCCTTATACACAAGGAGTTTACCTGTTATCAGAACCAAAAGAAACCTCAGTGATCACTTACTCCCTTTCATTTTATAGATCAGGAAACTAAGGTCCTAAGTGGGAATAGCTTGCCCAAAGTCAGACATCCTAAAATGGAAATAAGTATGTTAACCTAGCTACATTTTGTCTTAAGCCTCCATGTTGTGATTAATTAGTTGTTATGTGAGGGTTTTTTTTGGTAATAATATTTGTGAATAGCCTGGAAATGATATGTGTATTCTAAAAATCTGACAAATAACCACTAATAACATGTATGTTTCTTTTTTTAACTCTTACTTGCCATCTTAGAATCAATACTATGTATTCATTCAAAGACACAAGAGAAGTAAGAGCTAGGCATTGGAGGTTAAGTGACTTGCCCAGGGTCACACTGCTAGGAAGTGTCTGAGATCAGATTTGAACCCAGGACCTCCCCTCTCTTGGCCTGACTCTCAATCCACTACCTTGCTGCCTCCAACATATATATTTCCCAAATCTGGTAAATAATTCCTTGGCCAGAAACAAAAACCCACCAGAAATCCCAGCCATCACTCAGAGATTAGAGCATCTCATGTTCTTTCAAAAGCAATGTGATCACGGGAATGCCACCTCAGAGAGTGATCCACAGCCCTAGCTGGACAGTGGTATCAGACTGGCATACCAGGACCTTTAGGAAGCTAGTTGGCTGTTTCTTCCTGGAGGGCTTGATGTTTATATTATTCAATAGATAATTATGATTGTTGATGAATAAAGAATGGCTGCATGCACTGATGAGTGTGCACCTAATTTAGTGTTTCTTTACACTCACTGATATATGCAATGACAAATCAGTTTGGCATCCATGCAACATTTCACACCCTGTAAATGGTGAAACCAGGACTCAAATCTAAATCTAAATCTCTGCCTTTAAGTTCAGAGTTCTTCTCTCGACAATGTAAGTTAAGAAGCAAGGTGGTAAGGGTAAGAACATGGGAGCAAAAGTAAGAAAAACTGGGTACCTGGGTCCCCATGTCTTTTTTCTGTAAAATGAAGGCATTAGACTAGAATCCTGAGCTTCAAGGCTTAACTCATAGATCCCTGGTTGGCTTGGAAAAGGGTTCTACCCAATTTAACAAACATTGTTAAGTGCCTATGAGCAGAGGATGCTTAATCCTTTCTCTTTCTCCATCCTTCCCTGTTCTTCCCACAGTGAAGACTGTTCACTTTTCTAGAGTTCAATGAAGGAAGGGCATACAATACTAGCATACATTGTTATAAGGCTTTGGGCTGTGTCTAACAGCACCTTGAAAACCCTCCTCAAATTCAGAGAAACATGAGCAGACTTATATGAACGGATACAGAGTGAAGAAAGCAGATCCATGGGAAGTGTTCCACACAATCACTATAACAATGTAACCGAAAAGGTAAATAAAATTAAATTGAATATTATGGAACATAACCAAGATTTGATCTAGAGAATAGTTGAGCAAAATGAAACTCTCTTCCTTGATAACATAGGCATGAGATTATGGGCATGGAATATTAGACACATTGTCAAATGCAGATGATTTGTCGATTTTTACTGAACTGCCTTTTTGAAAATTTAAAAACACCTTCCTTTTTAATCATTGTTATAAGGGAGTGCTCAATATAAAATATTCAGAAATGAATGATGTAAAATTTCCCTGCTGTTGTCTGAAATGGAACCATTAGAGTATTATTTGTAGATTCAATCCAGGATGCATGAATCTATAATTGAATGCCTATTGGGTTCAGATAGCTCGAGATATGAATCCCCAAACAAAAACAATTCCTTCCCTCGAGGACCTTGTTTCCCAGGAAGAGGATGCAATATACACACAAATAACTTACAAGACAAGCAAGTTCAAAGTCTTGAAGTTTCAGGATTTGAGCAATCTCAGATGATTCAGGAGTGTCTGTACTTGAAGCAGTTTCAAGCCTCTCTCTGTCTCTGACTCTGTCTCTGGTTCTCTGCTCTCTGTGTCTGTGTCTCTCTGTCTCTGTCTGTCTGTCTGTCTGTCTGTGTGTCTCTGACTCTGTCTCTGTCTCTGTCTCTATCTCTGTGTGTCTCTCTCTCTTTCTTTCCCTCTCTCTCTCTCTGTCTCTGTCTGTCTCTGTCTCTCTGTCTCTGTGTCTCTCTCTGTCTCTGTGTCTCTGTGTCTCTCTCTGTGTCTCTGTGTCTCTCTCTCTGTCTCTCTCTGTCTCTGTCTCTCTCTGTCTCTCTCTGTCTCTCTCTGTCTCTCTGTCTCTCTGTCTCTGTCTCTCTCTGTCTCTCTCTGTCTCTCTGTCTCTGTCTTTGTCTCTGTCTCTGTCTCTCTCTCTCTCTCTCTCTCTCCTGAGTTCCAAAGCTTTCTTGAGATAGCTCCAGGTGACACAGAAGGTCCAAAAGGAAGATGGGGATTAGAAGAAAGAAAAAAAAGAAAGAGGGTAAAAGAACCATTTTAATCTCTGAAATTTGGTGAAATATACTGAAGGAAGCTGTCTGTAGGCAAGGAAGAAAAGTAGTTTACCCTCATTCAGACCAAGTAAAAGTGGAGCATGGGAGGTGGCACAGAGAGGTTCTACTGTCACTGGTATTATTTATACTTTGGTCTGAATTTAAGTTGAGGTCTTCTCTTTCTCAGGTACAAATGAATTTTAATCCCTTTTTCTGGTTGTAGAATAAAAGATTTTGTTCCCTATTCAGGCATCAAGGGTCAGGAGAAGAGAAAGCCTAGGAGAGAGAGTAGAGAAACCTTGCAGACCCTGAGACAAAAGCACAAAAGTGACCAATCACTGCCATGGGTCATCCTGCCCCTCTACCTAAGGGACTTATACTTGAAACCCTCCTTGGCTGAGTTGGCATGAGAGAGTCCTCCAAGTCAGCTTTCTGGGGGTGCTCACACCCTGTTCTCTACATAGAACACTGTCTGGAATGTTTGCCAGCTATTGTGGGAATTCATTTCTATTTCTTTTGTTCTCTGAAAGCCCATCCCTTCCCATCTTGTAACATTTCCCAGATCTAGACAAACCACAAGTTGACCTATTCCTGGGATGAGAGGCTGTGGGCAGGGCCAGGTCCCTGAAGGAATAAGACAATGGAAGTACCATGTGGAAGTCAGCAAACTAAGGGCAATGAAGCCTCTTAAATCAGGAAAGAGAGTTTGAGGGAGAGAGAGAATATACAGAAGGAGGTCAGCATCAATTTATATGGTACATTAAGGTTTATAAAACACAAAGGCAACAACTCTAATAGTGCAAATATTATTATTCCCATTCCTCAGATGATGATAATAGAGACTCAGCCAACTTTCTCATTATTACACAGTTAGTTATAACATTACAATAACTTGAACTCAGGCCTCCAGTTTAAACACCAGACTCTTTCCCCCACACCAGCACACTCCATTATGAGTAGTAGCAAATGCTGCAGAGAGATCAGAAAGGAAAAAGACTTGAAATGACCATTTAATTTGGCTATTAGGATTGCACATGAGTTTCACTGGAATGGAAACTGGCAAGAAAACTAAGGAGAAAATAAGTCGTAAGACAGTATACATCCTTAGTGGCTTTCAGGTGAGAGAAAAGCCTTATGGGTATTCCAAAGGAGAGGAGATGGATAGATGTTCCAACTGAGGAATGTTCTCAAATAGTAAGAGGTTGTGTCCTTAAACTCCAGGTTAACTTTTAATTTCTAGAAAATTTCTTGAAGGTACTATTAAAGGGCTTGTTTGTAAACATTTTGGGAGTGAGGAGAGGGGCAGCTAGGTGACTCTGTGGATAGAGAGCCATGCCTGAAGATGGGAGGTCCTGGATTCAGATTTGACCTCAGATACTTCCTAGGCAATGTGACTCTGGGCAAGTCACTTAACACCCCCCTCAACTCTACAATTGCCTAACTCTGATTAATATTCTGCTTTGGGAATACTTGGTATCCATTCTAAGACAGAAGGTAAGAGTTTTGTAAAAAAAAGAATGAGGAAAGATTTAATTAATAGAATCATGCCGGACTAAGGCATTTCCCACCTTTTTTTTTTTTAACCCTTATCATCTGTCTTAGAATCAATACTATGTATTGGTTCCAAGGCAGATGAGTGGTAAGGGATAGGCAATGGGGGTTAAGTGACTTTGCCCACGGTCACACATCTGGGAAGTGTTTGAGACCAAATTTGAACCCAGGACCTCCAGTCTCTAGACTCTCAAACCACTGAGCTACCTAACTGCTCACTAATGTCATTTCCTTTTGCTGACAGTGTTACTAAATTGAGAGGTCAGAGAAAACTTCTTTGCATGTATCAGTTGTAGATACAGATACATAGATTCATAGACAGAACTATGAATATATATCCATATATACCTCAAAGAGGTAGTGTACCTTGATTTAAGCATGACATTTGGCAAGGTATCTCATACTTTTTTGAGTCCTTTTTTCAGTCATGTGTGACTCTTCATGGCCCCATTTGGGGTTTTCTTGGAAGAGATACTGGAGTGGTTTTGCTATTTCATTCTCTAGCTCATTTTACAGATGAAGAAACTGAGACCAACATGGTTAAGCAACTTGTCCAGGCTCACACAGCTAGTATCTGAGGCCACATTTGCTCTGATGCCTTCCTGACTCCATTTCTAAGTAAAAAATACAATTGAACCCAGGTAGTGTTAATATGTGGTTTTCCAAGTCAATATGCTGTCTGTAGGGCTCCTTAAGGAATGGTTTAGTGACCCCATTTCTATTTGAGTTTGACACCCCTGCACCCTACCACGCTGCCTCTATCTACTGCATCACTTAGCTGCCTACGTGTCTGTATCTCTTCTGTCCGTCCTGTTCTCTCTACTCACACTCTAACTTTGAAAGCAGTGAGAACTATGATCAAACCAACGGCAATTCCATTCATAATTCCTGAGCACTGATGAGGAAACATACTATTCATTAAAGAGAAATGATGTCTTTAGGTGCCGAGGTTTATATGTATGTGTATATATACACATATGTGTGTGTGCATACAGGTGTGTGTAAAATTACGATTGGATTGTAATCATTTTTATGTGAAGCCTTTCTTGAACTTTGGGGTTTGAGGGTCAGCTAGCTTCCAAATAATTTACTCCCAAGCCTCAAGACATCTCTTTGAGCTGACTTTTATTACAGATGGGGTGGAGACCCACTCCTTATTTATCTGTAAACAGATATCTCCTGTCTCCTAGGTAATGAAGTCAGCAGGCTACAGACACCATTTGGGGCTTCCAGGACCCAGCGACCTGTAAAGGAGGAAGGGGATATGTTGACTTCCTCTAAGACCCATCTCTTCCTCTGGCAAAGTAATGAAGGAGAAGCTGTGGGTCTCTAAGTCCACTTCCTTCATGGCTATTTGCCAATCAGGATGTCTTGGAAGGGGAGGGAACTGGATGATGAGGTCATAAGGGATATATAAGATGGGCATCAGAGTTCAGTCTTTTTCTTTTACTCTCTCTCTCTTTGGTTGTGCTTGCTTTTCTGCCTCAGTTGATCTTGTTGCCCATTTGATTTATGGTAGGAGTTCACTGGCTACTTTAGATTTTCTTGGGTGATCAGTTAATAAATAATTCTAAAATTAAGAAATATTGCCTCCCAAGAATTTCAGTAGTTATATACACACACACAATTTATATAGTCACTGAGGATGGCTATATATATATATATTGCCTTATTATACATATTTGTTAAACTCGTTTTATAGATGAGTAAATTGAGGGAAGAAAAGGAGGAAAAGAATGAGAAAGGAAGGGAAGGAAAAAATAAAATATTTATTAAATATCTATTATGTGCCAAGCACTGTGTTAAACATGTAATAAATATTATCTCTGAGGTAGAAGTAGGCTTAGAACCCTCTCTAAGACCCTTTCTTTGACACCATAAGCAGACCACTTTTAGAAGTGGAAGGGATTCTAAACATCCTCTAGTTTCTAGTCCAATCTTATTTTACAAGTGGGGAAACTAACATAAAGAGAGAAGTGATTTGCTTCTGGTCATGAAGCTAACATAGACATGAACACAGGACTAAGAAAACTTTCTGACTCCCCCTTTTTTTTCTATCATGCCATTGTTTTTTATCCTTCCTTTCCCCTCAAGTCCTTGTCAATTGATACAAACATTTGCTCCTCTGAAGTATCCTTAAATTCCTGTTCTAGTGTTAATTCAATTCAGTTCAACATTTATTAATCACTAGAACTAAAATATAGTATAAAGATGAAACAAAAGAAACTTCTATCTGTCTTGGAGTTTACAATTTAGTGAAGTTAGGGTAGGAATAAGACAAATATGCAGCTGACTATATAAGTGAAAAGAAGGCCAAACAGTGTTTGGTATGAGAATGTGCGTTTATATATTTATATAATACATATTTAATATATATAACATACATATATGTATATACATATACATATATATACATATATATATATATAGAGAGAGAGAGAGAGAGAGAGAGAGAGAGAGAGAGAGACACTTATATCTGGAGGAATCAGGAAAGAATTTATGGAGACTGTGGCACCTGACCTATCCTTGAAGGAAGGGAGAAGGATTCACCAGGGATACCATTTAAGGCATAATAGGGGGAGGTTAGGGGGGGAAGGGAGAGACATAGTATGGGAAAGGATAGAATGAAATCAGGGAAAGTGAATGAAATCCAGGAAGGTGAATGAAATCTGGGAGGACTTCAAAAGGCTGCAAATATAGACTGGGGCAAGATTATGGATTTTAGACCAAGGAGTTTGCATTTTAACAATAAACTACAGAGGACCTTGAAAACCCCATTTTAAAAAATTAGGTTAGTAATACACAATCAGATTTGTGCATTTGGAAGTTTTCTTTAGCAAATGTGTGAAGGATGGATTGGAAAGAGGAAAAGCTAAAAGCAAAGAGAGACTATCAGATTAGAGGGCCTTGGTCTAGACAAGAAGTAAATAAGGTCCTCTATTAGAGTGATGGCAGTATGGATGGCAAAAATGGAAAGGGGGATTATATATTATTATATAAAAGATATGGTGGAGGGTTAATCTTATCTCATCAACAATATTGTAAACTCCCACAAGATCGAGATCATGCCCTTTGTTTGCCCATTGCACTTAGCAAGGGATAGGCACATTTTTTTTTAACCTTTACCTTCTGTCTTAGAATCAATACTGTTCATTGGTACCAAGGCAGAAGAAAGGTAAGGACTGGCCATTGGGGCTAAATGACTTGCCCAGGGTCACACAGCTGGGAAGTACCTGAGATCACATTTGAACCCAGGTCCTCTTGTCTCTAGGTCTGGATCTCTGTCCATTAGCCACCTAGATGCCCCACAGGTGCCTTTTAATAAAGACTTGTTGAGTAATTCCTCTTCCCTTTTAAGTTCCTTATGTGCCAGGTAAACTTCAGTAACCAATAGGACCTTGACGTAAGAGGTCTGGGCATCTTCTTTAGGGGAGAGAGGTTAGCTTAGTCATTTGATGGAATCATCAAAGGCTCTTCTCTACTTTATAGACTTTGGAGAAAGACTAAAAAGGATTTGGGGAAATCTTGCTACCTTTAGGACCTAGAGGGATCCTAAAGCGAATGGGTCAATTCCTCCCCACCTATCCCCTCCCCCTTCCTTCATCCTCCCCTGCCTGCGGGATTGATGGACTGAGGCTCTGAGCTCCCGTACCGCTCCTCTAATGAGAAACTGGGGAAAGAAGCTCTGGGAGAGGGTTCAAGTGCCCGGATTTGGGGATTCCTGCAGAGACCTCAGCGGGCAGATCAAATTGAGCTTAAAGACTTGGGGGATGGGGGTAGTAAAGGGAGAGGGGAAAGAGGGGAGGAGGAGGAGCAGCCGCGGGGGGTGGGGTGTGGGGTGGGGGAAGGTCTAACAAAGGACCTGGGTGCCAGGAGCTCCTTCTTGATTGCTGCTTTCTAGACAAGCCTGTATGCCGACCAGTCTTAGGCACTGCTCTGCTGGTCCTGTGGCTAAAGTAAGCGCCCCAAATCCTCCCTGGAAAGGAGAAACTTAACAGTCAATCTGGGCTAGGGGTGGGAAGGCCAGTGGAGATCATCAGGTCCTGGGGTTCCCAACGTGTGGTTTAGGAACCCCGGGAGGGGGGGGGTCCGAGAGCCTTTCAAAGGGTCAGCGAAGTCAAAGTTTTTCATAACAATACTAAAACGTTTTCTTTTAGAATGCAGCAAACATAAAACTATATAACCCATAAAAACTATGGGGGGTGGGGAGGGCGCCTCAACATTTTTAGAGTAGACCCTAAAGTTGTCTTAGAGACGAGATTCAGAAATATGCTTGCAGTGACATCCCCAAGGTCACAGCGACGAGTGGTTCCCTCCCTCCATCGCAATCTCCCCCCCCGCCCCCCGCAAGTGGAGAGTTCAAATTGTATGAATCCCCAAACTGTCTCGGGGCACCTCACCATTCGGGACTTAAGTCTCATTTTAGGGAAGGTAAAGAGGGGATCAGTTTCTCTCTGGAAGCAAGTCTAAGTCTAAGGACAAGCTTTTTCTCTGCTGTTCCCCACCTTCCCAGTAAGAGCCCCGGGTCTGGTTAGGGTAAACGTAGGTGTACAGATATATGTGCGAACATGGGTGTCTGTTGCTCGATCTCAGGCTGACCGGCCCCCTCCACCGGCTCCCCTGGGGAGGAGGGGGTGTGGTTAGGTTTGAGTCAGTTTAGAAGCCTAAGGAGGGGTGGCTTTCTCCCCCTCCCCCGGGACGGGAGAACTGACCACCCCCTTCCGCCTTCCTCTCCCCTCCCCTCCGGGCCTTTGGGGAAGGTGAGGGGGTTGGGGCTCTGCGTGGAGTCCGGGCTGGAGTGGCCTGGAGAGGGTCGGGGCGGTTGGGGAAAGTTTCCACGTGGAGCCTTCCTTAGGCGAGGGGCGGGGAGAGAAGGCTAGAGCGTAGAAAGGAGCGGTGGCGGAGGGGGTGATTGGGGGTAGGGGCAAAGGTGAGTTAAGGCCAGCGCCGGGCGAAGAGGAAGGCGTGGGGGGGCGGGGAGGAATTAGGTCCCCAGTGGAGGCTGAGAACAGCGAGAGGGAGGAAGCTGGAAGTAGGGGTTAGGGGTGGAGAAGCAGTCCCGAAAGTGGGAGGGGACAGGTTGAGGGGTGGTCTCCTAGGAGGAGCCAGTCTGCACTTTATTGTTCTAAGTCATCCACTAAGAGGGACTGAGTTGAGCGTGGAGTAGGGGTTTAGGGGCGTGTAAGAGAAAAGCCCCCCATCCGTCGTGGGCTCTAGGCAGGTCTGTGAGTTGCTGCACCTTGGGATGTGGCTGGAGGCTTTCTCTTTGGTTTTGGTTGTAGGTGTACCTTGGGGCGGACTCTGGGGCTGGAAGACTTGGGGGGAGATGGGAAGTTGGATCAATCACCCCTCACAGTATTTTTTAGGGTCCTGGGGTGGAAACCCTCTAGGTGAAGGGTGAGACCACAAGGGTTTTGGTATTGTTAAAAGGGGGGACAGACTGTGGGTTCAGCTAAAATGGGGGAGGCGGGGCATCCCCAACGAGGTATAAGTCTTGTAGAGGGAATTCCTCCTGGGTAAGAAGGAGGGAGAAATCTCAGGAGCTGGGGTGGGAGGAGGGGATTTGGTTAATCTCCAGACAATGAATTCCAGTCCTAAACCTGGGCACTGGTGAGAGGGGCAGAGGAGGAGGAGGAGGAGGAGGAGGAGGAGGAGGAGGAGGAGGAGTTGAAATCTCACTTCTGTGGCTAGTTTTGATGGATGTATTCAATTATTTGGGTTGACTTTTTCTCTTGAGTTGTCTTTTGAGGGGATGAGAAGTGAGGGACTAGATGATGGGTATGTTCTTGTTAGGAACAGGGGGTGCTTCTTCAAGGTTAGGAATGCATTGTTCGTGCCCTCTTGTACCCATGAATACCTTTTGCAGGCTTTATACTGGGAGTGTAATTCCAAGGTGATGTCCGAAGGCAGTTGCTGGAGGAACCTGCTTTCCTTTGGCTGGGGAGCCCCTCCTTAGAGGGAGTTCCCTCGTGGGACTCCTTCCTTAGTGTGGCAGAATGGGGGGCAATGGCTCGGCCCTGAGGGTCTGCACAGATCACAGAGGAGGTATCAACTGGCTCAGTCTGAGCCCCGACGGCCGGCGGCTGCTGACAGGCAGCGAGGATGGTACTGCTCGCCTGTGGAGCACCGATGACAGCCAGTGTCATGGACACTTACAAGGTAGAGAGCACATTTCACCCTGTCTTCTTGCTCCTCCCCTGTCTAGGACCCTTCTGGCCTCCTAGAAAGTGCCACATGGCCACTTAACCTATCTTTCCCGTCCTCCTCTGGCCTCTTCCCTCCAGCCTCCAGGGCACCTTAGATTATGTCTTTTTGAGGACTGGGATAATAATGGGTTCTTCCAGCTTTTGAATCCTACAAGGAGTTTTAAAAATGGGGCCACAACTATATGAACACACACAGTAGTGGATGCAGCCATTTTGGACAGGAAGCCAAGATTCCATTTCTTCTGGGAGGTAAGGAAGGGTTCATGGAATGGATATGCTTGACCAAAGAAGGAGGCTAGGTAATTGGGAGGGAGGCCCATGTAGAACATTTGCCAGCAAACTGGAGTTTGATCATCACTGGACTAGGAGTCAGGAAACCCAAATTCTAGTCCTGGCCCTACTACTAACTAGCTATGTGACTCTGGGCAAGTCATTTCCAGCCTTGTTATCCCTGGTTTTTGTGATTTTAAGCCAAGCAAGTAAGATCAGGGTGTGCCCTTATTTGTTTTGTGGCTTTTCTATTTTGTGACTTTAAAAAACAAAACAAAACATTTTCCATGTGGGGAGCTCCAGGTTAGGAACTCTTTCTACCAATTCATATTTATTGAACCTGTTATTCAACTTACTATCTCCCTTCTGCCCCCTTTTGGAAACTTTCAGCTCCAAAGGTTATCTAGGAAATTTGGAGTTTTTTGGTTCTGTGCTATCTTACCATCTCAAATCCTACCCTCCTCCCCCACCAAATTTACAGATATTATGAAGAAGAATCATTAGATCATATATTTAGAGCTTGAAGAGACCCCAGGGGCCATTTAAGCCAACCCTGCCCTTTTACATATGAGAAAACTGAAGCCCCTGGATGATAAATGACTTGCCAAAGGATAATGTACTCTTTTTTATTGCATCCTGACATCTCTTTGTTTTGTTAAAGAGAAAAGATATTTTAATCAATGCACAGCCAAGGAGAAATTAACTTTGACTTATCTGATACTTGCTAATATTCATACTGAGATCGAGACTTTGCTACAGATGAAAAAAAAAAACAAAAAACAGCTGCTTGTCTGTGGCCAAAAGAGAACTGTGATTTACTGTAAGCTGTAGATACCAGAAGGTCCTGATTTGAGCAGAGCCCAGTCTCTTTCCTTAAAGTCGAAATGTTTTCCAGATTCAGCACCAGTTTTAAGACCCTGTTGTGATTCTGCACCCACTTTTGTATCTATATTCTCATAAAAGCAAATGGTAACATTTTATAGGTGATGTCCTTTGAGCTCAGCCCAATCTGGTATTTCCATACCACAAAGGGCCCCTTTGGAGACTCCAATGCACTGCTCCTCAAACTGAGCCCATTTTATCTCCCTCTTTTGCCCACAGCCATCCTTTGTCCTCTCTTTATCACCCTCTGCTTCCTGTTCACAACTGCTGCTACTTCTACTTGGTTCCCTCAGTTTTATTCTACTTAAACCTGATTCTCAGGAAGGCATCACTGCTCCTGAGCCCTTTAAAGCCCTAGATTTTAGTGATGATTCCTACAGAAAAGTTTCATGTTTAAGAGTGGAAAATGGCTACTCTTTCCTGCTCAAATTTTTCCTCTTAGTGGTTGGGGTTTCAAGGGGATCTTGTTCAGTTGTTTTTCAGTCATGTCTGACTTGATGATCCCATTTGGGGGTTTTTTGGCAGAGATACTGGAGTGGTTTACCATTTCTTTATCCAGCTCATTTTATAGGTGAGGAAACTGAGGCAAACAGGATTAAATGACTTACTAGCATCACAACTAGTAAGTGTCTGAGGCTGTATATGAACCCAGGAAGATAAGTTTTCTGACTCCAGGCCTGGCACTGTGTTCATTGAGCCTTCTAGCTTCCTCATTTCTAACATAAAGGGATGTTAAATGTTCAATGGGGGATAAATACTAAATTTTCATTAACTTGGGAGGGTGGGTGTGAATCAATGCATTCTTGCTGAGAATAAAAATTAATCTTTTTTCTTAAAAGAACATACCTCCTTGAAATAAGGACAAGGTGCTCTGCTACTTTTGCAGCTATTCACTATGGAGAGTCAGTAGTCAGAAAGAAGTTGCCTTCAGGTGTCACCATTGGTGGACAACCACCAATGATGGATACATCAGATCCCTACAGAATGGGGATTGGGGCTGCCCCATCAGCCTTCAGGGCACATAGTGAGCACTCATTAAATACCGATTAATTATCTGTGATTCTCAATATAGGATCAATAACATCTGATACCTTTTCTTTGGGTATTTAAATTAGTGAAATCCTTACCATTCTAGAATACAGAGGCTCCTTTTACACACTACGTATAGCGAAAAATAAAAAGTGTTGGAACCAGCTATGAGTCATTCAGATAACAGCCCCTGAAAATGTGATTCTCCAATGTTAGCAGCAGCTTCTAGTGGGAGAGGAGGGGACTCTCGGAGAATGGAGAAGGCAATAAAGAGGTGAGAGGATTGAGTGGGAAATTCTTGGCTTTATGGGTCTAGAATTCAAGAATGGGGACAGACTAGGAAGAGTTTCTATTGACCTTGGAACTCTTTGGGAGAACATGGTTATAAAAACAAAGTATACAGGTGGATTTTACCTTATTACAATCCTGTTACTGAGGTGTTACAGCACAGAAATCAGATATATATTTTTTGCAAGTTAAATATTCCAAATGTATCCAGGGAATTCTCAATGGAAAGAAGTTCATATTTGAGAATTCTTTTGCAAATTAAGCAATTAATCAAGAAGCCTTCAAGTACCTACTATGTGCCTAATACTATATTAAGCATGGGAGCTTTTTTTAAAAAGACAAAATAAAAGTATCTTCTCTCATTCTCTTGGGGGAAAATGTTAGCCATAAGTATAAAAATCAGAACCTCTGCTCTCCCAACCTTTGTTTTCAACCCATGTATGGGGACCAGGTTCAAACTTTGGGGAACTTTGGTTCTAATGAGAAGGGTTAGGAACCTTTTCTCACATTTTTTGGCTCTTTATACCCCCTCTCCAGTCCCCCACAAGAAATTACTTGAAGTTTATGTTTGGCTCATACCCTGCGTTTCTCAAAAGAGGGCAGTAGAAAGGTCGTCTTTGTACAATGTGAATGAGATATGGGACAGTAATGTATGTCCTCTGTTAAAAAAGAAATATTAAATACAAAGATTCATAAGCACACATTGACAGACTCAGAATAGGATACAGTAATATAGAACTACTGTTATAATTTCCCAGGAGGTTGATATTTAAAACAAGACACATTGTAGTCTGCAGCCCCCCTTAATAAGCATTTTACACTTCACCTTGACCCTGTACTATCCAAATAATTCCTTCCAGATCTATGTCTTTTGGCAAGGCAGGTGAGGAGTTAATCTCCTCTCTCTCTTGGCAGTTATCCTCCCTGATGGTTATAAACTCCCAGTTATAAAAAGGATATATATACAGCTGTGCCTCACCTTATTAGAGTTATGCTTCTGAGAAGCTTTATAAAAATCAGATTTGTTTTAGAAATTGGCTGTATTTCAAATGAAAAAGCATAAGCAAAGCACTTGCAAACCTTATGAAGTATTAGATCCGTGTTAGCTATTATGTGCTCAGAAGATTTACTGTGAAAAGGACTGAATACTTCTGTAAATTGAGCCATCAATCAAGAAACATTAAATACTTACTATGTGCCAAGTACTGGTGATACAAAGACACAGATGAAACTGTCCCATTGGGGGGATATTATCTCCTTGGATACATTCTTCTAAAGGAGATGATAGGTACTTATAGATAACTTCAAAATAATAAAACCTTAGGAAGCAGTCTAACTGACTGCCAGTCAGTTCTGACCAAAGAACCCAGGATCTCTCATAACATTACTCACAAAATCCATCTTGGGATCACTATTCATTCACCTAGGATCAAAGAAATACAAAGCAGAAGAGGCAGCCAGAGGTCTGGGCTAAAGGTTACTGGACTGAACCCCAATTCTGACTTCACACAGCCTGTGGCTCATAAGTTGTTTGGGTTGGAGAGGGGGCATTCTCCCATCCCCCTTAATCTTTAGGAAGAGTTTTGAATATCTTGACATGAATCTGCCCTGGGAAAGAGAGTCAGAAGGTGGGTTACTCCCCTTTAAAATCCCTTGAGTCAGCAGCTCTTCTTTCTCAAGAGGCCAATAAGGATTTTGTGTTTTCATTCCAAAGTACCCAAGTCCTTCAACCATGACCAGTCTCACCAGAAGTGTCCTGGGCACAGGTGATCCAAGGTGTATACTCCAGTCCACCCCCTGCTACATAAATAAATGCAAAGTATACACAATATGCATGCCAAGTAATTTCAGAGGTGGAGCACTAACAACTGGGGAGATCAGGAAAAGATTTCTAAAGCAGATGGGCTCTTGGGTTCTGCTTTGAAGGAAAAAGGAAGGTAGAATTCTAAAGGAATAGAAGGGATCAGAGGAGTTATTTTACCAAAGAAAAAAAGGGGGAAGGAGTACACCCAAGAAGATGAAAGCATCTTCTAAGTTCCATATGTATTTCTCATCTCTATAATAACTAATAGTCCATCTGTATGCATTGAGGTTGATGAAAAGGGATGATGAGAAGGGAGCCTGCAAGTCTTTCTCAGATAAAACAAATGATTTGTTTTAATATTTCAGAGTGAACAATTATCACTCGATTGATCCAGTTTGTTGGTTTGAGGGTGGCATGTTGAATTGTCACAGAGTGGGGCACACTCATGTGGAGTCAGCAATAAGGAGTAAGCAGAAAGGGATATTTGCCAAAAGGCTCTCTTCCTTCCCCATCCCAAAAGAGTTCATCCTTCAGTTAATGTCATTCTCTAACTTAAAATGTGGGAGAATTTTACTCTATTAAAATTCATATGTATCAACCTAATGTAGTGATTTAGTCAGTGCAGACTATATATAAAAAGGAAGGTGAGTGATTTGTGTGAATGAGATTCCTATAACTCATTACCTCATTGATTTGAGGGCTCTCTCCACTGACAGGGTTGCAATGACCCTAGACATACCATTTGAGTCTATTTCAAAAAGCCAGGAGGGCTGAGCAACAGATTGCAGTGTGGTGGAATAGAAAGAGAACTGGATTTAGAAGATGTATGTTCAAATCCTGTCTTTGTTACTTAGTATATGTGTGACCTTGAGTAATTCACTTTATTGTTTTAGACTCAGTTTTCTTATCTGTAAATAAGGTAATTTAGACTAGGTGATCATCGAATGTTCCTCCCAAATCTAAATCTATTATCCTGTGTGCCTGTCAATTGAGCAGTCTAATTTTTCTTTTTTTAAAACTGGTTCTTCTCCTCTCACCCTTGCTGAAATTATAGGGACTATTCACAGACCTGATTTCCCTCTGCTCTACATAGAAACTTTGACTTGCTCCATTTCCAACCTGGGACCAGTTTGCCCCAACTTGAACAACTTAGTGCACAATTCTCCCCACCCCCCATTTCTGGAGCTCACCATATTGGTGCCACATGTAGTGTAGACACCTAATCAGAATGAATTGCAGTTCAGAACTCCTGAGCT
Source organism: Monodelphis domestica (assembly GCF_027887165.1). Classification (NCBI taxonomy): domain Eukaryota; kingdom Metazoa; phylum Chordata; class Mammalia; order Didelphimorphia; family Didelphidae; genus Monodelphis; species Monodelphis domestica. Next base: position 228,528,262 of record NC_077231.1, on the reverse strand, counting down.
CGAGAGATTCACTGGCCTCCACCTCCTCAGTAACTGGGATGACAGGTGTGTGCCTTTGTGCCCAGCTGAGCTACATTTAGAGAGCCTTCTCGAAAATTAGAGTTCTTGACCTTTTCTGGGTCATGGGCTCCTTTGGTAATCTGGTGAAGCCTCCCTTCTCAAAATAGTGCTTTTAAGAACATAAAGCTAAATTCTTGGATTACAAAGGAAACCAACTGAAATAGTTTTGAGGCTAGATTCCACTCAGAGTTCAGAGATTCCAGTTGCCAGGACATTCTTTCTTTGGTGCCCAGCTCGGGTACCTTTCTGTGGCCAACACTACAGTATTCCAATGGTAATCCAGGTCCCTGGTGTCTGGGAGCTGATGCTGAGGCATTCCACCATCTGAAGAAGAGTTGTTAGAACCTGAGGAGAGACAACTTGGACATTGGGAGGAGAAAGAGGATGATTCTGGGGGTGAGGAAGATGGCAAAGAAGAAGAAGAGACAATAACAACGGAGCAAGAAAGCATTTAGGCTCAGAGTGTTTCTCCCACCAGTTCATTTTTCAATGCCTTATCAACATTTATCAAGCCCTGTTTGTGCAGCACTGAAGAATGCAGCATATGTGATAACTTTTGTTGTAGAATTTCCTAGTCAATCAATTCATACACAAATGAAAGGATTTAACACTCAAAATGAAAATTTAACAAGAGCCAAATAATATTGAAGCCCAATAGAAGGCAGGCAAGGTGAAAAAATAGAGTGGAAGAGTGGATAATGGCACAGTCGATTTCAACAGTGAAGGCTATTTGCTGATGTTGTCATGGCAATGTCCAATGTTGGTCTAGATGACCACTTGGGCTATTTCCAGCTCTCCTGGGATTCAGTGAGTTAAGTTCTAAAATAGGTATAATATGACAGATGAACTGTGATAGTCTGCTTTCAGGAATACCCATGCTCTTCTTCCTGAAATTTTTCAATCATCAACAGATTGCTATTGAACACATACTACATGTGGTCGTACGGGGAACAAAAAGTACAAACATGGTGGGTGACCTCAAGAAACTTCCACTCCTTTGAACTGACTGTCCCCCAAGCCTGAAAGACAGCCCCACTTTACCTCCATCTCATCAGATCCTTTGTTACCATCAAAACTCTACTCAAGTTCTAATTGGCTCAAACATGAAGGATTTCCTGATCTTTCCTCCCATAAATTTACATTGTAGGTATTTTGTACGTTTCCATGTATTTTGTCTCTTCTGATAGACTGGAAGCTCTTTGAGGACAGGGATTGTTCCATCTTAGCCTTTGTATCCCCAAGGCTTAGCAATTCACTGTTGGTCACACACAGTAGGTACCTAATAAATGCTTGCTGATTGAGGCCAATGGGCTCTGACCAAAAAAAGAGCTTCAACCTTTTTTGGACAATTGGTAACATCATTGGGCTAAATAATAATGATGATAATGTTTACAGAGTGCCTGGTAGGTGCTGGACACTGTGTTAAGCATTTTACAAATAATATCTCATTTGATCTGCAAAACAACCCTAGGAGGGAGATACTATTATTGTTCTCATTGTACAGTTGGGGAAAGTGAGGCAAATAGAAATTAAGTGATTTGCTCAAATTCATGTTCTTTTAAAATAAAGTAGTTACTTTATATTTGATAAATACATCTCACAGATATGGCTTCAGCAGATCCTACAACCTCAAAGACCCACAGAATATAGAATCTCCTCCATCCCTCCCCAGTCTGATGACTGATTTTTCTGCCCCCTATTAGGGGAAAAAAAAAAAAGGCAGCTAGGTGACACCAGAGAATAGAGAGTGCTGGATCTGGAGCCAGAAAGACTCATCTCCCTGGGTTCAAATCTGACTTCAAATACTTAATAGCTTTTTGACCCTGGACAAGACCCTTAACCCTGTTTGCCTCAGTTTCCTCACCTATAAAATGACCTAGAAAAGGAAATGGCAAGCCATTCTAGTATCTTTATCAAGAAAACCTCAAATGGGGTCATGACGGAACAACAACAAATAGAAAAAAAGTTGCTTTTGGCAAAACATTTTCTTAAAACAGTCTAAAGCAAACAAAATCTCAAAAAATCTCCCTTGTGATACTGAAGCAATACTTTCACTTAAAAGTAGTTTAAATTTAAGGAATCAATTATCACATCATATCAATTTGACTTCCTCCACCAACTTATTTACCAAGCAGCTGAGAAAAAGGATTAATTTGTACTTAATCAGTCCTACCTTTAAGCCAATTGCTGAGCCATGATGTCATCAGACACTATCTTTTATATGCATTCTCCAAACCTTCAAAACCATTTTTTAGTTTTTTTTTTTTGGTTTGGCATTTATGGATTTATAGGCCTCTAAAGACATAAGACCTGCCTTCCTGGCCTCTGTCTTGGTCTAATAAAAAGAATACTGGGCTTGGAAGATCTGACTCTGAGTCCTTGCTCCACAATTTGCTCTGAGTGCCCTTGGACAATCATCTCAATCCCCCTTCTCCCAGCCTCAGTTTCTTTTTTGTGTAAAATGAGATTGGATTAGCCTCTTCCAGCTTGAAATGTTATAGTCCCCCCCCCATATCTAGGGGGCACACCATTTCCTATTGGGTAGTCACTTGCTTTCTCCCGTCTCTTGTTGAATATCCCCATTCTTAGGATGTGATCATCATTACGTTAGGACTGCAGCAGATTAGCACTCAGGGCTTGGATCCTGATGGATGCTACTATTCCAGATGTTATTCTGTTAAGCCCTGGCACAGCCACAGGTCCTGCTGAAAAGCTTCCCCAGTGTGTTTCCTAGTTCTTCCTAATCACTGTGGGCTTTGCTTATTGTTGATGAACCCCTCAAAACCATGAGTCATTGCTGGTTCTGTTTTCAGATGTGGGGTGGGTGGCTTTGTCAAAGAAAATAAGCCACAGGGTTCAGCTCCAGATGGTCAGACGATGGCTAAAAAGAAGTGGGTCTGGGGGTGGGGAGGAAGGCAGCTCTTTTCTTTACAGCCTGCAGAGTTTGCTGACCTGGGAGGAAGGGAGAGAGGAAGGAGAGAGTGAGGAGGGGAGGGGAGCCCCCAATTAAAGTGAATTCAAGCAGAGCTGAGTAGATTCCAAGAAAGGTAAAATGGGATCTTGGAAAATCAAGGACAGCCAGCCTATGAGAGGAGGACGTGGGGGGGGGGGGGGGTCTTTCTCCTCCAGTAATCAGGACACATTCTGTAGTTCACATTTAGAACGACTACCTTAAACCTTTTACTTTGGAGATCAGGAAACTCAAAGAGGCAGTGAGACTTGCCCAAGACCTATAGGTTGTAACAGAGGTAGGGTTTGAACTCAGACCTCTGGTTCCAAATCAGCAATGACCAATGCACCATGGGGAGGTAGCCTTTATATGCTCTGCGATCCAACTCCCTCATTCTATTGTTGAAGAAGTTGAGATCCAGACAGGGGACATGCCCAGGGTCACTTAGGCTGTAAGCGGCAGAGCTGGGACTTGATTCCCCTGCACCCCACCATGTCCTTCACCCCAGATTGCAAATTTGTTCCTTCCAGGTCTTTCTCAATCAGTGTTTCCTGTGAAGCAGTTAATGAGAAGCACCATTACGGTGTTAAAAAGTTGTTGCTGCTGCCTTCTCTGTGGGTATTCTGGGACCGTTTGATCACAGAGCTGGGGTGGGGGGTGGGGGTGCAGGGAGAGGAGCATGGGGACAGATCCGGTCTCAGGAAGGGTTTATTGACAGTCTTGAAGTATTTTGCAAATGCGCTGAGGCCGGTAGGAAAAAACACACACACACACACAAAATCTGAACTGCATTTTGCCAAACACATTTTGCCCTTAGCTTTTAAATCCTGTGTGTATTTTAAGGGAAACTTAATCTTTAGGGTTTCCTCACATGTTTACTTAGTCCCTGCAAACACTGTTTTCTTAGAGGCCTGGTATCTGCTGTCCAAGAAGATTTGAGCATTTCTTTATAAAAAATGTATTTTTAAGTTTTCTTCTCCCTGAACCCAGGAAGTTGAGAGCTTCCAAGGACAACTGAGCTCAAACCCAGGGAAAACGTGTCAGGTAGCTTAAAACTGGACCCTGGAGGTTCTAAGACTCTGCCTGGGTGATGTCAGGCATCCAGATGAATAGGGGGAAATTCAGTAAAATAATAGAAATGTTTCATCGACATACTGTTAAACAGCTGTATGTGTAGACATACTCTGATCCCCAGAAGTTATTGAATCTGGTGGAAAAACACCCTGAAGGAGAATCAGGAGATTCTGCCTCTGTTACAAATTGTCTTGGACTACCAAGTGACTTTGGTCAAGTCACATCACTTATTTAGGCTTCAATGTCCTCCTTTATAAAGTCAACTGAATAAGATGGTCCTTTCTAACTATTAAGTTGATCCAGTGACCCATGAACCCACCTTTACCTGGTAAGGCAATATTCAGCAATCTCTCGTCAAGAGTGCTACCAGTGGGTGTTGACAAATGTCTGGGTGCTTTTGACTTAGGGGATGAGAGAAAAAAATGGGGAGAAAGCAGGGAGACACAGAGAGAGAGAAAGGGAGGGAGGGAGAGAGAGAGAGGGAGAGAGAGAGGGAGAGGGAGGAAGGGAGGGAGAAAGAGAGAATAGCAGGGGGAAGAGAGATTGCCAGTGTGAAGGCTCAGGGAGAGAGAGGAAAAGACATCTGCCCCAAAGGGGGGAATAGAGGGCCACCACTAGTTTTTTGGGGAACAGGAGTTCCTCTGAGGGATCAATCATAAGCCCCTGGGTTAAGGGAGCAACAACTGTATTGTTTTCTCAATCACTTATATAATGTCGCTCCCTTTACCAGCCCTTTTCTGATGGTTGCTTTTCCACTTTTCTTTTTAAAAATAAATAATGGTCCACATCTCTCACCCCTCTCACCCTATTCTCCCTTTTCTCTACAGGCCATGAAAGCTATATCACTTTCTGCCAGTTGGAAAATGAAGCCGCCTTCACCTGTAGTGCGGATCACACCATCAGAAAGTGGGATGTGGTCACTGGGCAATGTTTGGCTGTTTACCGAGGACATACATCAATTGTAAACAGGTTCGTACAACCAGTACTCTCAGCCATTGAACAACTAAGAACTGGTGTCCCAAAAGGCACCTTCAGTTGTTCACTCCTTTTTTCAGTCATGTCTGACTCTCATGGCCCCATTTGGGGTTTTCTTGGCAGAGATGCTGGAGTGGTTTTGCTATTTCCTTCTCTAGCTCATTTTATAGATAAGAAACTGAGGCAAATAAGATTAAATGGCATGTACAGTGTCACGATTACTAGCTAGTAAGTGTCTGAGGCCAGATTTGAACTTGGGAAGTTGTCTTCCTGAGATTCCAGACCTGATGCTCAATCCACTAAAGGACACCTACCATGTGGCACTGTGGGGAATACCAACTCAATTCGAATAAACATGGTATGTGCAAGGCACTGTGTATTGGACAGCAGACAAACAAAACCCAAATAGTCTCTGCTCTTAGTAAGTGTATCTTCTTTTATACAAAGAAGGGGAAGACAAGCTACTTTTAAAGAAAGTAAAGCCTCATGGAAAGAGGCTTTAGAATTGGAGGATCTGAGTCTGAAGCTCAGCTTTGCTACTTATTACTTGTTTGAGTTTGGAATTCTTCTTTTAGGACCTCAGTTACCTCATCTGTAAAATGAGAGGATAGATAACATGATTTCTAAAGGATTTTTTTCCAGCTGCAAATTCCATGAGCCCACCACCCTTCCATTTAGTTGGAGAGATATCATAATCATAAAGTTTGCTGTGATATAGTGCTGGAGCAGGAGTCAAGAGATCCAAGTTTAAATAACAGTTCTAGTACTTGTGTCACCAGGGCAAAGTCATAGCTACTCCTTTGAACCTCAGTTTCCCCATCTAGAAAATGAGGATAATAATACATGTACTACTCGCCTCCTATAATAGTTGTGAAGGGCTTTATAACCCTTAAAGCACTATTGGATACGAGGCATTATTTTTAGGATTGGATTAACGATGAAGGACATAACAATGAGGAAGACATCACCAGGCTGAGCATCAGTCAAATACCTGGGGCAGACAGACTGCCCATGCTGGGGCAGGTCAGAGAAGAGGAAGGTGCACAGAGGGATGGAGTGGGCAGAATGCCACTCCCTGCCAGTCTGTCTTGTTGAGTGGCTCATGTAGCTGTCTGAATGAAAGCAGATGCCCTCCTTCTGTCCCATGTGCTCCTTGATGTCTGCCTTAGCCATTCGAGCAGCAAGAGTCTGCCTCTAGCTGATGGAAGAGGAACCCAAAGCCCAGCCCTCCCACTGGTGGGAACAGAATTCCAGAGGAAATGGCTTAATGGATAACTGATGCTTAGCTGGGGGTGGGGGAGAGGAGCAGGAGTTGTCTGTTCTAAAGATGGAACTAAGAATTAAAAAAAAAAGGGAGGAAAAAAACCCTTTTTCTAGTTAATTGTTGAAAATATCCCCCAGCCCAAGATGTTCGAAGTTTTCTTTTCCCAGCGGAGTGGGGCCAACTGTTTTTCAGGGTAGTCCACAAGGGCTTTGCCCTTCAAAGTACCAAGTCAACAGGTGTTTACTGCTTGTCAAGTAGCTGCCTGGTTCTGTGCTGGGTGCTGTGAGGAAGTTATGAAAATGGTAAGGTTGGATTTTTGCTTTCCAAAGCTTAGAGCATAGAATATAAAATCAGGGCACTTGGATCCAGGTCCCATCTCAGACACCTACTAGCTATGCAATCTTTTTTCTTTTTTTTCCAAACCCTTAACTTCAGTCTTCTTATCAATTCTTAAGACAGAAGAATGGGGAAAAGGCTAGGCAATCAGAGTTAAGTGACTTGCCCAGGGTCACACAGCTAGCAAGAATCTATGACTAGACTTTCATCCAGATATTCCTGATTCCAGACCCTGACTCTCTATCCACTGTGCTACCTAATTGTCCCAGCTATGTGATCTTAAGCAAGTCACTTAACCTCCCTTGGCCTTAGTTTCCTCATTTGTGAAATGAAGGGGTTGGACTAGATGGTCTCTAAGGTCCCTTCCAGCACCAGAGCTAAGATCCTACTATCCTAAAAGCTTCAATCATCTGTAAATCCCTTAAATTCTTAGAGCCAGAGTATTCTTATCTGTGAAATGGGGACAACATCTCTTGTACCATCTTCTTCACAGGGTTGCTGTAAGGAGAATGCTTTATATAAGCTCCATATAAGCATGAGATATTCTTGCAAAACATTTATGATTCAATGACAAAATGAAAGGTAGCTGCTAAGAGAAGGCTGGGAGAATCATTTGACTTCCTCAGTAGAACTTCCAGTGGCCATTGAAGGTGGAAAATTTTGTTTTTTAAAGTTAGGAATGAATGTAGGCTTTTGGTAGGACAGTGAACAGAGCAGCCCAACTGAAAAAGAGAGTTTAGATAGGGAAAATGGATAGCTCACGGAAAGTAACGATGCCATGTACCCAGTGTACCTCGGAGGCCATTGAAGCCACCCCATTTGTTGCAAAATCACAACTCTGAAAAGTGACTATTTAGCTTTCACTTGAAGACTCCCTCCCTCCTGCAAGAGGGAAGTCACTGCCCTTTCTCCTTTTGAACACCTCTCATTGTTAAGGCACAGAATTAAGACTAGTTCCCTCACTATAATCTAAGAAAAAAAAATGTGAAACATATAGTAAGGAGCACAGCTGGGTGGCTCCAAGCCTGGAGACAAGAGGTCCTGGGTTCAAATCTGACCTCAGATACTTTCTACCTGTGGGAACCTGGGCAAGTCACTTGTCACTTAACCCTCATAGCCTAGTCCTTACTGCTCTTCTGCCTTAGAACCAACACAGTGTTGATTCTAAGATGGAAGATGAGGGCTTTAAAAAATAGTGAAGAGGATGAATGTGCTTTCAAGAGACAGATGAGCCGCAGTAGAGGATGGGATTTGGGGTTGTTCTTACCAATCATGGTCCCAGATCCTTAGCTCCTCTCCCAGCTGGCAGCCAGGTGCAGCATCCTGTTGCTTGGACCAATAAGTCAGACACTGAGAGACCCTCATGGCCAGTGGCCTGAGGATTCAGCATTTGTGACTCAGGTAGAATTTCTGTCTGCAAAGTAAGAACCTTATTTCTACTCAATGCAGTTTTGGAAGACCATGCCTAAATTGGGGCAGGATGGGAAGTCAGAGGACTAGGCTTTAAATCTCAGCTCTTCTATCTCACCTCTTTAAACCAGTTTCTTCACCTTTAAAAATGGGGAGGTTTAACATGAATCTTGTAACCATGGAAAAATATTCTAAATTAACTAATTAAATAAAATTTTAAACATAAATAAATAAAATGAATTGAATTGGAAAAAAATGAGGGGGTTAGACTAAATGAAATCCAAGATCCTTTCCTGCTTGAATTCTTCCCATGATCCTATTAGAGGCACTCCTTTGAATGTAGACAACTGAATGAGGCAAAGAGAGAGCTCTGAATCCAAAGTTTAGGTACAGAAACCAGACCTGGGAACTCTCAGTTGAGGAAACTCCTTTACTAGCTTACAAGTGCTGCCAAGAACATTGAAAGGTTAAGTGACTTGCCTAGGGTGACACAATCAGGTTGTGTTAGGTAGAACTTGTACCCAGGACTAGAGCTATGTAAGTGGCTCCAGCTCTGACATTCTGTAGTTCTTTGGAGATGTGTTAAGATCAGGAATCAGAAAAGAGACTTGCTTTGAGGCTGACTCTCTAAATCATAAACTGAGGTTGAGAACTCATTCAACTAGCTTTCTGCCTAAGCAAATACGGTAGTATTACCTGTTTGCAAATGAGACAACTTCCAGTCTTTTCACACCTTTCATACCTGTTTGCCAATCCTCTTCAGAGACAATCTGTCCCTGATGCCAGGCATTTTCACTAGTTGTCCCTTATGCCTGGAACATTCTCCCTCTATCTCCTAGTTTTCCTGGCTTTCTTCAAGTCAGAGCTATACTTCCCATCCTCCCCAACACTAGCAACTTCCTTCTATTAATTATTTCTAATTTGTCCTGCTGTTATCGTGTTCCTCCATAGTTGTTGGTGCATTTTCTCCCCAACTAGACTGAGCTCCTTGAGAGCAGAGACTGTCTTTTGCCTTTCTTCTCCCCCCTGCCAATTACCTAACACAGTGTCTGGCACGTAGTAAATTCTGAAAAAACTTGTTTTGCCTGACAGAGAGATTAAATAACTTCCTCTCAGATACACAGAGCTAGATGGCCATGAGAAACTAGCAGGACCCAGGGCTCCTAGTCCAGGACTTCTCTTCTGTAGATATTATGACATTGCCTCTTGAGGAATTAACAATAAGTAAATGAACAAATAAATAGACTTCCTTTGTGGAAGAGACACAAGAAAGTGTCAGATATGTGGAAATTAGAAAAACTCGTTTGGACAGAATTTAAGAAAGTCACATTCTCAGCTGACCAACATTAAAAATGCTGGTTTTCATTTAATATGTCACAGTGTGCCAACTGTTGGCCCTCTGAAAAGCCAAGCAGATAATTAGTCTTAGAAGTCATCAGTTGTCATTTTTAAATTCTTGGAAATGGAATTTTCTTCTTTTTTTAAATCAAGTTATTATGGACTAATACTTCTGGGCTGACATTTGAACAATTGTATAACCAGATCTCAAATGGCCAGGATAAAGTTGTGGAATTAATAAAATATGTGTACTTTAGAGCTATTCTAAGAACTCTTGAGGCTCATGGTATTGGGAGATTACGGTCCTATGAAACTACAGGGAAGTCGGATATTTATGGGGAAATAGCTAGCATATTGTTATTCAGTTGTGCCTGACTCTTTGTGACCCTGTTGGATTTTTCTTGGCAATTATACTGGAATGGTTTGCAGTTTCCTTCTCCAGCTCATTTTGCAAATGAAGAAACTGAAGTTAGGAGTGGTTAAGTGACTTGCCCAGGGTCATACAGCTAGGTATGACTGAGACCAGGTTTAAGTTCAGGTCTTCTTGATTTCAGGTTCAGGGCTTTATCCTTTGTGCTTCCCTATCCTTTGTTATCCTTCAGACAGCTAGACAGGAGCGTGAGCTATTTGTAACCTGCCAGAAAGAATTTAAAGCTATCAGGAAGTAAGCAAAGGGTAAGTGTACAAAGGAAGGAGTGGGAACAGTTAGGCAGTAGGTAGAGCACCAGACTTGGAATCAAGAAGATTCATCTTCTTGAGTTCAAATCCAGTCTCAGACACTTACTAGTGTGACCCTGGGCAAATTGCCTAACCCTGTTTGCCTATTTTTTTTTTTAATAAAAGAAGGAATAAGCCAGTTTAAGCTGGCTATGGCATTGAAAGGGAGGCAGAGGTCTTGGTGAGTTATGTGTGTATTAGATTGAGTATATGAGGGTATCCCAGCATGATGGGGTTCCAGAAGAGGTTTCTTCCCCTCCCCACTGCCATTATGGCCAACATGGCCATTATGTTTGGGGTTGGGAGAATGGTTCCCACATAGGAGATGCCAGTATGAAATGATGAGAGAACTGTGATATCAGATTCTGTCTGCCACAGAATATCTGAATCAGAAGTATCTGAGGTTGCCTCTGGGCACACTCAGAAGGACTGTGTCGAATGGCGATGGGAGTTTTGGGCAACTGACTCCTTGATCAGTCTTGATTCTCGATGGGTCTGATTTTCCCCCCAATCCTCACTTCCAGAGAGCCTAGCTTCCCCATTTGTCGCCTCTCAGAACACCAGAGTGGAATCACTGGGTATTCAAACACCCTTAATATAGGCAGTTTCATTTGACAACTGACACACAGTACAACCTCTTTAATTCCAATGACTTTTGGAGAAGGTCAACTGAGTGAGAGGTCTGAATTAGAGAGTATTTTTAAAAGAAATGACATTTTGTTATTTACATGAGAACCTCACATCTAGAACTGGAAAGGATTTCAGAGATCAGTCAGTCAACAAACATTTATTAAACATGTATTCTGGGCTAGACGCTAGGAATCAGTCATTTCCAACTGTTTGTGACCCCATTTGGGGTTTTCTTGTCAGACGTACTGGAGTGATTTGCCATTTCTCTAGCTCATTTTATGGATGAGGAAACTGAGGCAAACTGGGTTAAGGGACTTGTCCAGAGTCGCACAGTTATTGATTACCCACTCAAATGGGACATGAGAAGAACCAAAAATACTCATCAGGTGCTTGAAAGTTTTAGTCTATTGAAGGGTAAGGACAAGTCATGGCATGATGGGGAAAGACTCCTGCTCAAGACTAACCCCAGATGTCAAGATAATGCCTTAATACATTTAGTTGTGATAAAACAAAATATAACTAACAGTGCTAAGGTTTGCTTAGTGACAGAACAAAGTTTGTTGAGCATCAAAGGATCTATTCTTAGGGTTTGTTCAGCAGCAAAGAGGACAATCAGTTTTGTTTGGTGATTGAAAGTCTATTCATAAAAGAGCCATGTTGGCCGGGATGTGGTTCCTGCAGGTGTTTTCCATTACTCAGAGCTGACATGGCTGGTCTGAGTTGACCCCTGGTTCTGGTCTGTGGTTTTAACAGTAACAAATTGATAGCAACAGAGCTCACCCTGAATGTACACTCGCAATGGACTGTTGTCGTGCCAAGCTCACAGGACACCTTAATTGGATGAGATATAGTACTCAGCAGCTAGGTCTGGGCCTGGGGAACATGATCACTCAGGAAATTGAGAAGCATTAGTGAGGGCTTAATTTGGGGGTTTTGACACAGTTAATAAGTATCTGATTCCAGATTTGAACTCAGGAATTTGAGTCTTCCTGACTCCAGACCTAGCAGTCTGTCCACTGTGCCACTTTGCTGTAGGAATACAAATACAAGCAGAAAGATAGTTCCTGCAATCAAGGAGTTTTCTAATGGGGAAAATTACATCTAAAAGGAAGCTGGCAGGGTGGAAGGTAGACAGAGGTACCCAACAGAGGAATATCATAGAGGAAGTCCAGAGCAGCCAGAGAAGAATGAGACTTCACTGGCCTGGGCATTCTCTTTAAATGGAGATTCTGGGAGTAGCCATCCAACGAGAGACAGACAGACAGAAAGACGGAGAGAGAGAGGGAGAGAGAGGGAGAGGGAGAGGGAGAAGGAGAGAGAGGGGGGAATGAGAGGGAGAGAGAGAGAAGAGAGGGAAGGAGGGAGAGAGAAAGAGAGAGAAGAGGGAGGGAGGGAGGGAGGGAGAGAGAGAAGAGAGGGAGAGAGAGGGAAGGAGAGATAGGGAGGGAGGGAGAGACAGAGAGAGAGAGAGAAAGAGGGAGGGAGAGAGGGAGAGAGAGAGAGAGACATAGAGACAGAGAGACAGAGACAGAGACAGAGAGACACAGAGAGAGACAGAGACACAGAGAGAGGGGAAGGGAGAGATGGAGAGATAATAGGGGTAGAGGATATGCCCAATGTGTGAATCCCAAGAATGGAATAGAGTTTCAAGATGAAGGACTAGGGCATGATAGAAGAGGTCTGGAGTGCAGCCTCAATTCCTACATAGCCCTGATCCCACTAATGCCATGTCAGAATGTGGCATCTCTGCCAGGTGAATCCTCATTTCAGCTTTTGCTGGCATGGGTCACTCCCAAAGAGAGTCAATAAGCATCTGTTCTGTGCTAGGCACTATGCAAAGTGCTAAGCTGGGGATGCACTTAAAGTTCACAGCATACAGGACAAAACTGAAAGGGTGGGAGGAGGTACCCAGTCTGGGTGATTGGGAAGAAGTCAAAAGAAATACAAAAATGAACATAGTCCAATAAGTCTATTGGATGCAACTGGCTGGGAAATGAGATGTCTGAGGAAATGTCCACCCTGCCTCCCCTCCTTACATGGAAGTTGAGTTCATGGTTCCATCTTCCTATCATTGGGGCAGAGGGTGCTGATTGGATCTTTCAGGATAATATTTCCCAATAATGAGTTTATTGGGGCCGTGGTCATCTAGTCCACAGGTGTCAAACTTGGAGGCTTGGAGGCCAAACGTGGCCCCCAGCATTCCCAAGTGTAGCTCAAACCAGATTAAATTGTAATTAGGAAATAATTGACAGAAGAATACCATATAGATATTACATTTTAAAACTAAGTTAGTATGAAGTCTTCAGGGATGCTTATGTACTTTTTTTTAAACCCTTGCCTTCTGTCTTTAGAATTGGTACTAAATATGGACTCCCAGGAGTTAAGTGACTTGCCCAACTAAAAAATATCTTAGGTCAAATTTGAACCCAGGAGCTCCCATCTCCAAGCCTGGCTGTCTATCCACTGAGCCATCTAGCAGCCTCCCTTATGTACTGTTTAGGGATCTCCTTATCTCTTTGGGTGCGACACCACTGATCTAATTATCTAGTCAAAGTCCCTTATTTTATAAGCAAAGAAACTGAGGTCCAAATAGGCATTGTCAGTAATGGTGACTGGCCTATGTTATTGACTGGATAAGAATGATTGTAATCAGTACCTGGTTTGTACATAAAATTGTAAGATAATGTGTGATAGAGGGCAGTTAGATCTCTGGAGAGGGTCAAGCATCATCTCACAAACTGATTCCTGCTTTTGGTTAGATTAAAATGCATTTTCCATAATCAGTCAATCAACCAACATTTATCACGCACCCTCTATGCGCCAGGCTTAAGACTGGGGATAGAGAAAGATAAAAGACAATGAGTTTGCCATCTAATAATGGCTAACTAGTGCAAGGGCTAATTTTAGCTCACAGGCACAGATTACAAATTAGTGGGGCTCAATAAATGGGATTTTAATGACTTGAAATTGACCTCTGTGGAAGTCTAGAAGACCTGAGCTCTGATAAAGCCTCATGCACTTATTTGCCACCTTGACCAAGTCACTTACCTTTAGCTTGCTTCAATTTCCTCAGCTGTAAAATGGATATAATAATAGTATCTACCCTTCAGGGTTGTAGTGAGGATTTAATGAGGTAATCATTGTAAAGCACTTTGCAAACCTTAGAGCACTAAATAAATGCTAGTTATTATGATTATTCTTATATTACATATTATAGTTACCTGTTCTTGCACCTTAGCCCCCTAGTAGCCTGTAAGCTCTGTGAGCACAGGGATCATGTTTATTTCAACTTTGTACCTTCCACAGAACCAAGCAGGATATTCTGCACATGGCCACTTAATGATTAATTAAATCAGAATAAGTAAGTGAAATTTATAGGGAGGCAGCTCAGAGGATTGAGAGACAGGCCTAGAGATGGGAGGTCCTAGGTTCAAATCTGGCTTCAGACACTTCTCAGGTGTGTGACCCTGGGTGAGTCCCTTAACCCTTACTGCTCTTCTGCCTTGGTAGAAGGTGAAGGTTTAAAAATAATTTAATACTTAAAATAAAATTTATAATATAAAATGATAAATAAATTAATCTAAAATTAATTAAATTTAAAAACATTTTGTCAAAATGTATTGAATTAATTGACAGGAGGCTGAAACACTTCATAGATTATATATACCACTACAACTCTTATTGTTAACTGATCTGTGCCTCAGTTCCTTATCTGTAAAGAGGAGGTAATAATCCTTGTATTCATATCATGACTTGCCATGAGGATAGTGTATGTAAAACATTTGGAAACCCTAAAACACTCTGTAAATATTACTTATCTTGATCATGATCATTATTCTTATTCTCACTCCTCTAACCTGCTTGAGGGCTTGGCTTTTCCTTCTCTGTTTCCAGCCTTGGGAAAGAATTCACTGAGTCCATCGTCCCCTGCCCTTCTAGTAAGTTGTCTTGATAATCATCCTCTCCAGAATACCTTGAACATAATAGGAAGCATGTCATTGGACACGAGAATTCCCAGTAATCCAGAGTGATCCAACAGCAGGCAAGGGAGAGGTCACCAGTGCCTCGGCTGTGTTCGATCCAACAGGGGTGTTTTTTCTATACCTACTATTTTGTCAACCCTCTAAGAAAGGCATAGAGACATAGAAATGAAAGTAGAAAAATCTCTTGCCCTCAACAACGTGGCAGTCTAATGGTGGAATAATATATTTACACATTCAAGAATGATTCAAAGCAGATGATAGAATCTGGTGCAGTGGAAAAAAAAATCCCACTGGATTTGGCATGTAAGGATTAAGATTTGGAACCTGGCTCTCCATCTACTACTCGTTTGACTTTGGATAAGTTAGTTGACCCCTTTAATCCTTACTTTCCCCATCTGTAAAATGAGAGGGTTGGATTAGACAACCTCAGAGCTTCCTTCCAGCTCTCAATCTATGGTCCTAAGAGCAAAAGAGCCATCTCAATGAAGTGTTTGAAAATTTCAAGGAGGGAGAGATCACTTGATGCTTTCTTACTTCCAAATCACTTACTCTTGGCCCAGCTGAGCTCATTCTATAATGAGCCCAAGTTTCTCCTGCATTGTGTCTTCATCAGGATGTCTGGCTTCCAAATAATCCATTTGGTTAAACAAAAAACTGTTGTGGCTCCAGGGGTGTAGAGGAAGGAAATTGTTTTCAATTACTCACTAACACTTAATCGTTGATAATTATAAAATTTATTTAACCTAAAGTCTTACGAGGTCTAACCTTCAGCATATGCAGTGCCATTGGGGGAGGTAGGAATGGGAGAGGAGAAAGGTCTCAGTTTGCCAGACTCAGTGAGAGGCTTGAGACTCGTTATTGCCTGGTTGGGGGAGATTCACTTTGAGCCAGTCTTTGACTCCAGATTTGTCACCAATAGGATCCTAGTTGCCAAAGACTACCTCTTCAGTGGCTCCTATGACCGAACAGCCCGCTGTTGGAGTGTGGACAAGGAACGGCAAATCCAGGAGTTTCGGGGTCACCGGAATTGTGTCCTGACCTTAGCTCACTACTCGTCCAAGGACATCCCAGATGCATCCTCAGAGCAGGGGGAGAAGGCCAGTGGAGACTTCCTGGTGACGGGCAGTACAGATGGCACAGCCAAAGTTTGGTGGGTGTCCAGTGGGTGTTGCTACCAGACCTTGAGGGGCCACACAGGGGCTGTCTTGTGCCTTGCTCTGGATGAACTCAACCAGGAGCTGTTCACAGGCAGCACCGACTCCACCATCCGCACTTGGAACCTTGTGACTGGAGAGCCACTGAAAGTGTTTAAAGAGCATCAGGGATCAGTGATCTGCCTGGAGGTAAGAATCAGGTAACTTGCTAATGGAACTTGTAGAAAGGTTCTGAGATAATCTTATCCCCTACTGGAGGCCACTTTAGACAGCACTTGTGCTCCATTGGGACAAAATGTGCTTTTTAGTACAAAGTGCCGTAAAAGTGGAGAAAAAAAAAACACACAGTCCCTTCTAGAAACTCTGCTTGGATCTGGGTTCTGATTTCTCTGTGTAACCTGGGTGAGCCATTTCTCAGAATCATAGACTCCTAGACTGGAAGACACATCAGAGGTCCACTCCTCAAATACAGGCATACCTCAAAGATACATTGTGGGTTTGGCTCCAGACCACCACAATAAAGCAAATATTGCAAAAAAAAAAACAAGTCACTAGATTCTGGGGTGTCTCAGTGCATATCAAAGTTATGTTTACATTTTATATTGTAGTCTATGAAGTGTGAGATAATATTTTGTCTAAAAAACCTAATATACTTATAGATATCTCATTTTTAAAAATACTTTATTTCTAAAAAATTCCATCATCTGAACCTTAGTAAATCATCATCTTTTTGCTGGTGAAGGGTCTTGCTTTGATGTTGGTGGCTGCAGATTAGTGGGGGTGGGGGTTGCTGAAGGTGGGGGGGGGTGACTGGAAATGTCCAAAAATAAGACCACAATGATGTTTGCTGCATTGATGGACTCTTCCTTTCACTTGAACACTCAGAAGCTATTGTAGGATTATTGGCCTAAATTTGTTGTTTCTCAGGGAGAGGGAGAGAGGTGGGGAATGGCCGGTTAGTGGTATTGTCAGAGCACACACAGCATTTATCATTTAAGTTCAACGTCTTACATTGTCATTTGTGAAGGATCTCACTCAAAGAATTGACAACTCGGGCACTCTTCATAGTGAAGGGACAAGCTTTATTAAGGGAGGGAGCATGACAACGGAATGGCCCAGGGGTTTTCAACAATGCTTTCTATCTTGCTTGGTTGTCCAGGAAAGGGCCAATTGTTTGGGTGGCTGCAGCTCCGCCATAACCGAAGGACCAATTTTACCCATGATTCATCTTGTTCTCCCTGCCATGGAGTGGAAACTCTAATGCAAATAGGATGCTAGCAATATGCTAAATTCCCTGGGCTGACTCTAAGTCATTTCTTGGCTAGTTCTGCCCAGGCTCCAAGGAGGGAAGGACAATCCCTGGCTCACTGTGCCTGTGCCAATTGGCCTTTGTTGTAGAACTTCCCTCTCCAGAGTTGCCCACATCCTCATGGGAACCCATGCTCATGGCAACCCACATCAATATGGGCATGATTTAATGGCACCCCAAAACAATGGCAATGGTAACATCAAAGATCACTGTTCACAGATCACCGTAACAGATATAATAAAAATGAAAAAGTTTGAGATATTGTAAGAATGACCAAAATTTGACACAGAGACTCAATATGAGCACATGCTGTTGGGAAAAAGGACAGGAAGGAGGAGAAGGTGAGGATGGTCATGAGGGAGCCCCCGCTTCAAGGCTACCTATCCATGAAAGCTATGGTATATGGTTGTCATGGAATACTATTGCACCATAAAAAAAATGGACAGGATAAATTCAGAAAAACCAACAAAGACTTATACGAACTGAGGCAAAGTGAAGTGAGCAGAGCTGCTATATACACTGACAGAAATGTTAGACAATTATCAACTTTGAAGGCTTAAACTACTGTTAACAAAGCAAGTTCCCAAGACAACCACACAAGGAAAATGCTCTCCATAGCCAAAAAATGAACTGTTGGTTCTGAGGCAGATCAAAGCCTGCCATTTTCCACTTTATTTCCTTCATAAGTTTTTTATTGTATGTGCGATATGTGCCTTCTGTCATGTCATGATCAATGTGGACATATGTATTACATGAAAGCACTGATATTACCTATATCATTTACTACCTGGGGAGAAAGGGAGTGAGAAAATCTGAATCCTAAAATATCAAAAAAACAATTGTCAAAAATTGTTCTGTGTGACCCTGGGCAAGTCACTTAACCCCCATTGCCTAACCCTTACCACTCTTCTGCCTTGGAGCCAATATACAATATTGACTCCAAGACGGAAGGTAAGGGTTTAAAAAAAATTGTTTTGGCATATAACTGGAAACAGTTATTTTTTTAGAGTACATAAAGGGACAGCCTTGGAGACCATCTATTTTTGCTAGAGGAGTCCCTCTTTGTGGAGGGGCTATCTTTCAAGTATATCTCAAAGCCATTCTTTGAAGCTAGATGCTGCCCTTCTAGTGAAGGGGGTAAAGATGGGGCTGGGTTATTTTCTGGGCAGAAAACAGGAGAAAGTCAAGGCCAGGGCAGAGAGAAAGGCAGTGTCAGCAGAGATGGTAGAAGAAGAAGACAGACCCAAAAAAAAGACTGACACACACATGAATCAGAGGTGAAACATGGGATGACCCAAAACAGGAAGGACAGAGGCTATGATTATGGGGTTTGTTTTGGTTTTCATTCCTTTCGAAACTGAAAAAACAAGCAAGTAACTCAAAGGGCACATCTCAAGGAGAGATGCAAAGAGTAAAAATGGTTTGAAGAGACCCTGAATAATAGGATTGGGAAGTGGAGATAACCAGCATCTCTTGGGGGAATAGACTTTGGAGTAATCATGGTGTAGAGGGAGGGGTAGGGGGCGACAAGGAGCTACAGATTCCAATTAGATCAGATGACAGGAGAGAAATTATAGTTGGGGTAGAGGAGATTGAG
This sequence comes from Monodelphis domestica, assembly GCF_027887165.1. NCBI lineage: Eukaryota > Metazoa > Chordata > Mammalia > Didelphimorphia > Didelphidae > Monodelphis > Monodelphis domestica. The sequence continues at coordinate 228,509,465 of NC_077231.1, read as the reverse complement.
CTATTCTGGGTATGGCCTGAAGGATACACAGTAGAATAACAAATTGATGCAGAAGGAAACTTGGAATCATAACAAATTTGAGTGAATTCCATTTAATAAATATATATTATACGCTTGCCTTGTACAGGGCATGAATAAGAATTTCAGAGGAGATTGAACATATGAATGGATCATGCCCCTCACTAATGGAGGGAATATCCCACATAAAATGATGGATTTATAGGGGCAGCTAGGTGACTGAGTGGATAGAACCAGATCTAGAGACAGGGGGTCCTGGGTTCAACTGGGGACCTCAGCCACTTCCTAGCTGTGTGACCCCTGGGCACGTCATTTAAATACAATTGCCCAGCCCTTACTGTTCTTTTGCCTTGGAATAAATACTGATTCTAAGACAGAAAGTAAGAATCTTAAAAAATATTAATAATTTATAATAGTATAACATATTATTTTTATAGCTAGCATTCATATAGTGCTTTAAGGTTTACAAAGTACTTTACAGATATTATCTCCTGTGTATCCTTACAACAACCCTAGGAGGTAGATGCTGTATTATACTCATTTTACAAATGAGGAAACTGAAGCATAGAGGTTAAATGACTTGCTCAGGGTCTTGTACATAGCTAGTAAGTATCTGTAGGTGGATTCAAACTCGGAGCTTATTGCCTCCCAAGCCCAATAGTTACTTTTCCACCTAGTTGCTCACATCATGACATCACAAATCCTTTCAAGTACTGAAGTATGCTGAGCAGAGAGCTAAGTGCTCAGGTAGGTACAAAATTTAGATTATTCATCATCCACATACTTATGGAGTTTCTGATTTCCCAAGTGTTTGAGTAGGACATAACAGCCCCCTAACAGTACTCTCTACAGTGTCTGGAAAAGAATACAACTAATAGGAAGAGACCATAACACAGATTCCCATTTACCCTGAATATTTGAGAAGTAGAGAGTATCTCGTTAATCTAATATTGTGATTTAAGAGATGGCTGCTCTTTCACTCAGCTAACAAGCATTTATTAAATGCTTCCTAGATACTAGGCACTTGTGCTAAAGCAAGGCAAAAAACAAGGTTCTTGCATCCATATCATACTTGGATGACCGATTTTTTCAAAGAGTCAGGATACATTCCAGGACACAACACTAAAACTCTTCTAAATGGAAGCAGGCTTTTGCTGACTCAGAAGACATCACCAGCTCTTTTGCTGTCCAAAGGACCATCATAAGGAATAGCACTGCTAGTGTGCTACTGAGCTAGATCCTGCAGGAGAAAGAAGAGAAATCAATGGCTTACCTAGGGACCCCCCATCCTAGGTACAAGGGCATCTAATGGAGGAGGCAAGGTTAATACCTATGAATGAATTATGGAAGGATATGAAGCCATGTGGATTTGATACTAAATTGCCATGTGGTACTAACCATGTACTTCATAAGTTTGGAGAGATGAGACATCCTGAAACAGGCTGATGAATATGTGAAAGTTTCTGGGCGATGATGCTGGAGCAGTATGTCTAGAGATAGGGAGCCAGGCGACAAACTAGGAAGCCTTGTTCAGTTGAGCTCAACAGATGTTTGGATTTCATGGAAATCAGATATTTTGTTTCTTATCTTCTCTTTAGTAACAAAGTTAAATCCCTAATTTTACCTCCAGTCCAGTCTTGGAGTTAAAATTCTATTCTTAACCTCCCATACCTGACCTTGAAGAGAGATTATGGAAAAGTTGGGTACCATTGTGAGGATGCCATTTCTTCCCATCTATTTAACTCACTCTGAAAGTCCTTGATAAATATTGGCTCTTATGGAAAAAGGAATATGGTATGAAAGATAAAGAAGATGGAAGTGATTTCAGTTGCAACTGTTAGGCTTGCTGCCTGATTTCTTTTCAAGTTCCTGATCTGAGAAGCTGGCAACCAAACTGCTGAGGGGGAGTAATTACTCAGAAGTGTGACTTCCTTCTCTTCTTATTTCATTCATGTAGCATCTGTGCTGGCTTCAGATTATGAGGACTTCTAGGGGACTTGAAGCTCTAACTATTCTGAAAATTTTTTATTTTATTTTTTCCAATTATATATGAAAGCAGTTTTAACATTCATTTAAAAAATTTTAGTTTCAAATTCTCTCCTTCCCTCCTTCCTCTCTCCCCTCATTGAAAAGGCAAGCAATTTGATTCAAGTTATACATATGCGATCATGCAAAACATTTCCATATTAGTCATGTTGTGAAAAAATACAGAATCAAAAATAAATAAGTAAATAATGTCAAAAATAGTATGCTTTGATCTGCATTCAGACTTCCCTAGTTCTTTCTCTGGAGGTGGATAGCATTTTTCATCATAAATCCTGAAGAATTGTCTTTTATCATTATATTGCTGAGAATAGCTATCATTCACAGTTGATCATACAATATTCTGGTTCTGCTCACTTCACTTTGTATCAGTTCATGTAAATCTTTCCATGTTTTTTGTCTTGTTTTAATCCCTTACCTTCTGTCTTAGAATCAATACTCTGTATTGGTTTTAACGCAGAAGAGCAGTATGGGTAGTCAATGGGGGTTAGATGACTTGCCCAGGGTCACACAGCTAGGAAGTGTCCAATGCCAGATTTGAACCCAGGACCTCCTGTCTCCAGGCCTGGATCTGTCCATTGAGTCACCCAGCTGCCCCTTCTCATGTTTTTCTGAAAGTAACCTGATCATAATTTCCTATAGCACAATAATATTCCATCACAATCATATACTACAACTTGTTCTGCCATTCCCCAATTGATGGACATCGCTTCAGTTTACAGTTCTTCACCACCACCAAAAAAAAAAAAAAGCTGCTATAAATGTTTTTGTATATATAGGTCCTTTTCCTTTTTTTTTTTATCACTTTGTGGTACAGACAGTACTGGTATTATTGGGTCAAAGGATATGTACAGTATTTTAGCCCTTTGGGAATTGTTCCAAATTGCCCTCCAGAATGATTGAATCAGTTTGCAACTCCACCAACAGTGCATTAGTGTCCCAGTATTCCCACATCCCCTCCAGTATTTATCATTTTCCTTTACTATAGCCAATCTGATAGATGTAAGATAGTTCCTCAGAGTTGTTTTAATTTACATTTCTCTAGTGAATGGTGATTTAGTTCTAACTATTCTTTTTTTTTTTTTAAGCTCTTTCTGTCTTAGTAAGAAATATAAGACAGAAGGGGAAGTGTAGCATACCAGGCATCTTAGCATCTTGGAAGTATGGTTGATGTATTGATATTGTATCCTGTATATTCATTTACCAGACACATGGTCAGATCACTTAATGTTCATTGTCTGGAAAGGGACAATTCAAAGGACTAGTGCAAAGGACAAGCAAATTCTTGGGCTGGGCGTTGACAGCCACAGTGCCCTGGCTCAGACTACATTCATTTACAAAGCGCCAGCTGGATTAATCTCCTCCTCCTTGATTCCGTCCTTGTCAATTCTACCAATGTAAAAACCTATATCATGTCACGTATTCATTAATCACCTCCCACTTGACATTCCTAAGGTCCCCAATAACGGCTGGGGAATATGTGTGAGCCTCCTCTTCTCTTACACCTCTTACTCTCACAGTGTTTGCTCTCCCTCTTGCCTCTTACAATCTTGATCTTGCTGTAGTCTATTATGTTCCTCACGTCTGACTGACTTAGGCAGCACAGCTGCCCAGCACATCTCCCATTAATCTCTTGACCACCTGGTCCATGGGGAATGTCCCGGAGTCCTCTGCTCCATGCAGGTTCTCTTGGTCCTCATACTTATAATTTCTCCACTCTGTTACCTTTCACTAGAGAGGTATCTACGGAGGAGCTCGCAAATCCCCAGGTGTTTTAACTTGTGGTCTCTGAGTCTTTATTCCTGACTATATTCCTATAGTCTCTTGCCCTGACTGCCTTATCTATCTCACATCCATATACCTCTAGCCTCCCTTCTTCTTCTCAGGTCACCACCCACAGATAAATTATATAGGAACTGCAGGTCCCTAGGGTTAAATGACTTATCTAAGGTCACACAACTAGGAAGTATCTCCTGACTCTCTATCCACTGAACCACCCAGTTGCCCCCTAGCTATTCTAAGAAGAAAATGACTCCACTACTTTCTTAGAGGAGGTAGATGTGGTACTACTAATTATTACTACTAATAATTACAGACTAGCACTCATATAATCCTTTCAGTTTTGCAAAACATTTTACATTTGTTCTCTCATTTGATCTTCACAATGGGGACAGTTGGATGGCTCAGTGGATTGAGATCCAGGCCCAGAGACAGGAGGTCCTGGGTTCAAATGTGGCCTCAGACACTTCCCAGCTAGGTGACCCTGGGCAAGTCACTTAACCCCCATTGCCTAGCTCTTACCACTCTTCTGCCTTAGAACCAATACCTAGTATTAATTCTAAGATGGAAGGTAAGGGTTTATAAAAAAAAATGGGGCAGCTGGGTGGCTCAGTGGATGATACTAATACCCACATTTTACATTTAAGGAAACTGAGGCAGAGATATATTGAGTTACTTGCCCAAGGCCATACAGTAAGGCTAGTAAGATTAGTAATAAGGCCAGTAATCTGAGGCAGAATTTGGACTCAGATCTTCACAACTTCCAACTCCAACAGTCCTGATAGAGTTATCTGCTGGGTTACCCAGTGGTTACTACTAGAAGTGAAGTCATTTATCTGAAGCAACCTACAGTGTCATTAGGATAATATTCCAACACAAAGCCCTTGAATCCCTAATCTTTGGCTTAGACTCAAGAAACCCATGAGCTAATGGAATTTGAAGTGCTATAGAAATGTTAGCTGTTGTCATTATTCACATTTATCATTTCTCACCATGCAGGAATAATCTTCCATTAGATTCATTTGCCACAGTTAGTTTTATTATTCCCTTAATGGATGAGCATGCACTTTGACTCCAGTTCTTTATTACTACAGAAAGTGACGTTAGAAATATTTTAGTGTATTTATATAGGGTTTTTCTTTTTATCATTGACCACCTTAGTATAAATGTGCCCAGCAGTAAGATTTCTGGGTCAAAGGATAAGGCCATTTTCAGACACAATTTTTTTTTAATTGTTCTTTTTGTTCTTAACTTAAACACACAAAGAGGAAGTATTTCTATACACACTGAAGTACACTGATAGAGTTGTCTGCTGGGTTAGGATTCTATATGAAAACATGAATCTCCACTTTTTGTCACTTGCTTTTTAATATATATAAAATAAATTTTTTAAAAATAAATTGTACATAATACTTTCAGAACTGTTGCTTCTCTTTGCTTCTTTTGGGGCTTCCTTCTGCTCTCTACTATGTGCTTTAAAAATGCTTTTTTTGACATAATTTTTAAAACCCTCATCTTCTGTCTTAGAATCAATACTAAGTATCAGTTCCAAGAAAGAAGAGTGGTAAAAGCTAGGGGTGATTGGGGTTAAGTGACTTGTGCAGGGTCACCTAGCTGGGAAGTTTCTGAGGCCATATTTGAACCCAGATCTTCCCAACTCCAGGCTTGGCCCACTATTCATTGAGCCACCAACCTGCCCTGGTCATCATTTGTTAATCCCCCTTCCCTTTCAAATCTTCCCCCACATTAACTGAGAAACATAAAATGTTCATAGTTAAGCAAAATGAATCTAATTGTTACCATGCCCCAAACTGTATTTCTTTACACCTTGTTTCCATTTTCTCTTTGTCAGGAAGTAACATGCTTCATCAGAGGTGTCCTCTGGAGATTTGGTTGCTTATTGCTTTGAACAGAGCACTACTTAAGTCCTTTAAGGTTGTTTTCCTGTAAAGTTGTTCTCCTTTTCTAAATTATTCTGGTTTTGTTCACTTTACTATGTGTCAACTCATAACACCTACAATTCTTTGAAATAACCTCCTTCAAAGTCAGTTATGTCAATAATATTAATACTGGTGAATAGTATTAATACAATGATTATTAACTTATGGTTAACAGTAATAGAATTTACATCATGCTTACATGCCAGGTACTGTGCAAGGTTCTCTATGAATATTATCTCATTGAGCCTCACAGCAACCCAACAAGATAGATGCTATTATATCCATTTTACATATTAAGAAATTGAGGCTAAATGACTTATTCAAGATCACACAGCTGCTAAGTATGTGAGGACAAATTTTAACTCGGGTCTTTTGATTCCAGGCTAGCACGCTATACATTGGGTCACCTCTCATTCCTATGCCACAATTTGTTTAGCCATTTCTAAAAGGCAATAATAAAACAAGCCTCTTTGTTTTTTAATTCTTTAATGTCTTTTTAATCCCTCCCCTTAATCATTTTTGTTCATGTTTTTGCTTGTGGCTATCCTCTCCATGGTATGTCCTCCCTCTTCCACCCTCTACATTTTTCTTTGTTGAGTGATGTATTTTTACACTAATCTGTGTGTGTGTTTTTATGTATTCAGTCATTCTTCATTCACTTCCAGTAAATGAAGTTCTTCTGAAGCCCCTTTCTTTCATGCTTGTATGTTCTTATAAGAAGAATTCCAGTTTTGGAGATAGAGCCAAGATGGCAGAATAGAGGCACTAAAATCTAAATCTCTCCTCCAACTCCAAATCCAACCTCCCCTCCAACCAACCTTAAAATAAAGCTTAAAAACAAATACTAGCATGACAGAACCAACAAATGGACGGGTTGCGGCAAAATTCCTGCAGAAGACAACTTAGAAGGTAGGGAGAAAATGTCTGTTTCACCTTCACAAGAAGGGAGCAATTCTGCAGCTGCTTTAATGAGCCTAGCACAGGCCAGCAACACAGCCCTTCTTGCACATACCTCCCCACCCATTGCTCAAAGTTCTTAACCCAGACCAGCAGCAAGGTCTTGAGACCTGGCCTAAACCAATGCCAGAGCACCCCCATATCTGCCCCTAGAAGTTCCAAGCCCAGGTGCAATTTCCTATTGAGGTCCAAGCCCCAGCACAAAGCAGCACAAAGTGTGCCTGGCCCTAGTGAGGCCCCAGAAGTGCACCTGGCCATGCAAGCCAACAGTAGACCCTGAGGGAAACTGAATACATAGTTGGAGAGGGCTTTCAGACCTCTCAGTACCACCCTGGAAGAATTGAAACTTACAGGCACCCAGAACTAGATCTTAGGTAGCAGCAAGAAAATACTAAAAGTTTAAGAGCATGCCCTCTCTTCCCTGGGAACAGAGCTCACCTTTAAAATAAAAAATTAAGAGATAGGCTTGGAAAAATGAACAAATATTAAAAAAAAAACCCACAACCTAACTATAGAAAATGATTATGGAGACAAGGCAGAACAAGACACAAACTCAGAAGGGGATGATGAGATCAAAGCAGCTATATGCAAAACTTCAGAGAAAAATGGGAATTGGTCTCAGGCTCTGGATCAAAAGGGATTTCAAAAGTCAAATAAGAAAAGCAGAAGAAAAAAGGGGGTGGGGTGGGGCAGAAATGAAAATGATGTAAGAAGAAAATAACATCTTAAAAAAGCAGAATTGACCAATTAGTAAAAGTGTCACAAAAATCTACTGAAGAAAAGAATTTCTAAAAAAGTAGAATTGGCCAAATGGAAAAGGAGGCTCAAAAGCTCACTGAAGAAAATTATTTCTAAAAAAAAAAAAGAAAGTCCAGTTTTGACAGCAAGATTCACCCCTTCCTCTCACTAATGTGGTCTTTTTTTTATTCTCTTTTTCCCCCTCTTAAAACTCTCAGAAGAGAGCTAATCCCTACTGCCTACTTCTATTTTTCTTATCAAACTTTCTCAATTCCTTTTGAAAACATTATGGTTCTGAAAGGACATTTGTTTATTCTCTTGTTGTTATAATGTTAGCATTATATCATTTTATAACTCATCCAATTGCTCAAATAAATTTGCCTTTTAAAATTTATATGGACTCTTGTGTTAATATTTCACAGTTCCTATTCAGCTATATCTTTGCATCAAAAAACTCTTAGAAGTCCTTTATTCTTTGAAGATCCACATTTTCCCCTAGGATTAAATTCAGTCTTGTGGGGTAAATTATTCTTGTTTTCAGCCTATATTTTTGGCATCTTGTATTCCAAAGTCCTCTTCATTTTTTGGCAAAAACTGCCATGTCTTGTGTAATCCTGACTATAGTTCCTTAGTATTTAAATTTCTTCTTTCTAGATGCTTGAAGCATTTTTTATTTGATGTGAAAGCTCTAGATTTTGACTTTTCCTTTTGATATTCCTTGGGGAGAGGGAGGGAAGAGAGAGAAGAGAAGGGGATAAATAGGGAGGAAGGAAAGAAAATGAAAGAAAGGAAGGAAGAAAGAAACAAAGAAACAAAGGAAGAAAGAAAGAGAAAGAAAGAAAGGGAAGAAGGGAAGACGTTGAGAGGAAGAGGGAATATTCTTGATATGGGAAGCAGAGGTGAGGGATAGAGTATGGCTGTGGGGAAAAACTGGAATCAGACTGTTTTAAGCAAAATAAACTGCACGAACCTAGGATTAACTAGTGGGAAAAAGTAATGTAATAGAGGGAAACACAAAATAAATAACTATAAACTTAAATGTTAATGGGGGAAGAATGAAATAGAAAACATAATCCAACCACTTTATTTTTTTAAAGAATGATTTTCTTCCATGGCCTTTTGATCATACTTTTCTGTTTGGTCAATTCTACTTTTCATGGAAGTCTTTTTCTCCATTAGGTTTCTTTACCTCTTTTTCCAGTAGGTCAATGCTGTTTTTTAAGAAACTTTTCTTAATTGTATTTTTATGCCTCTTCATCCAGTTGACCAATTTTGCTTTTCAGACTTATTTTCTTCTTTCATTACTTTCTTTTCCCCATTTTTCTTCCATCCCTCTTATTTGATATTTTAATTCCTTTTTGGGCTCTTCCAGTGCCTAAGACCAATTCCCTTTTTTCTTTGAAGTTTTGCATGTGGCTGCTTTGATCTCACTGTTCCCTACCAAATCTGTGCCTTGCTTTTTGTCTCTATAGAAATTTTCTATGGTTAGGTGTTTCTTTTGCTGTTCACTTATTTTCCAAGCCTTTTTTTTTTTGGACTGGGAGTTCTGATTCAGCCTCCTCTGCTGATGGCTTGCAGGACTAAGAGCACTGTGAGCAATTTTGCCTGAGGCTAGGGGCTTTACAGAAGTCTTGAAAGGGCCAAGTGCTATGGATTTCCAGGGACCTCCCTGTGGACCAGTGCCTGAATGTGGGACTTCAAGGGTTGGGTGCTGTTGGCTTAGGCAAGGTCCTGAGTCTTGAAGTTGGCTAGTGCTAAGGTTTGGAACCTGCGTGCAATTTTACTTCCAATTTCCCCTTATTTCATGAAAATAGGCTCTCTATGCACATTTTTCAAGTTCTTTTCCACAGGAGAGCCACCTCACTCCATCTCCTCCTTGGTTCTGTGACTCCAATCATTTTGAAGCCCTATTTTAATGTTGATTTGAGAGGATTCTCAAAGCAGTTCCAGCTTTTGCTGCTACTAAGCCACCATCTTGGCTCCACCCCCTCAATCCAACCACTTTATAGAAACACAATTTAACATAAATATACACCCAGTTAAAATGAGGGCTGGAAGAATATTTATCATCTTTAGGAAAATCCAAAATGCTTATCAGCTACATTAGAGAAGGCAAGAAACTGATTTTTTCATTATGGTTAATTAGCAATTGCTGCTGCTTTCCTTCCCAACAAATCAGTTGCACTACCTTCCTACATCTTCACTTTGCTCCTCCATGAACCTGAGTCTTCTTTAACCAAACTGAACAATTCTCTGCCCCTAAAAAACACTCTTAAGTTCTCTAACTTCTGCATTTTTGCTTAAGCTGTTCCTCCCAGCCCTACTTTCTACTCAAATAATATTCCTCCTTCAAGATAAGATGTTATCTTCTCCATGAAGCTTTTCTTGACCATACCACCTGGAAACAATCTCTTGGTGTTCTAAACACTCTTGGTATGTGTAGCACTCTTAGATATGAGTCTGTGGACTAACTTAGGATCTGTTCTGGTCTGGGCTCAGGATCCATGCTAACAAACCTTCAACCCAACATAAAGGAGGGTAGCAATCAGAAACTAAAAGGAACTCTGCGCTCTTGGGGACACAAAAGATAAAAGGTTTTGTGTGTCTTGAATCCAGGCTGCTGACTCTGAAGGAAATACAAAGACTCATGATACAGGAGAGTGGGAGCATAGGATTCTTCAGGAGCAGATAGGGTGCCACGGGAAAAGAAATCTAAACAGGAGCCTCTCACAGAGGGAGTGATTATTAAATAACTTTCCAACAGTGGGGGCTTTTGTGCTGGTCTTTATCAGATGTGGGGAGTTGACCTGCGTGATCCCAAATGTCTGACTCACATAGGTGATCCCTTCCAAGCTTCCATGGAAGTGCTTCTCTTCCATGGTGACATTGAGATTAAAGGGCAACAGGAATAACATCTTCATAGGCTCATAAATTAAGATCTCAAAGAGATTGCAAAGATCATTTAATTTAAGCCTTTCATTTTACAACTAGGCAAAATGAAGCCTAGAGTAGTAATGCCACCTTGCCCAAGGCCATATTCTATAGGTACTAAGTGGCAACATCATGATTCAAACCTTAGACTCCAAATCTGAGATTGTTTCTACTATACCATACTGCCTCGGGATGTTCTTTGGGGGCAACTATTTGGCTCAGTGGTTAGACTACTAGGTCTGGACTCTGGAAAATCTGAGTTCAAGTTTGACATTAGAAATTTGCTACATATAGTCCCTGGACAAGTCACTTAACCTCTGTTTGCCTCAGTTTCTTCATATGTAAAATGGAAATAATAATAGCACCTACCTCCCAAAGTGGTTATGAGGATCAAATGAGATAATAATAAAGTACTGAACACAGTGCCTGGCACATAATAGGCTATTTAAAAAAAAAAAACTTTAATCAATATCAATTCTAAAGCAGAAGAGCAGTAAGGGCTAGGCAATTGGAGTTAAGTGCTTTACTCATGGTCACTAGTGTTCCATCCACTGTCCTCCTTCCACAACTCATCATTATCTCTTGCCCTTGTTTTAGTGTTTAATAATGTACCAAGAAGAAAATCTGATTTTGCTCCATTTAGAAAAAGATATTGGTGAGGCAGCGAAGAGGCTCAGTGGATAGAACTAGGTGTGGAGTTGGGAGGACCTGGGTTCAAATGTGACCTCAGATACTTCCTACCAGTGTGACTCTGTGCAAGTCACTTAACCCCAATTACCTAGCCCTTCCTGCTCTTCTGCTTTGGAACCAATACTCAGTATCATTCTGAGACAGAAGGTAATGGTCTTTAATTAAAGAAAAAAGAAAAATATATATCAAATGCCTAATATTTCCTAAGAAGCACAGAGGAGGTGGGTCCAGGTCAGTCTGGTGCTGTTATTATTATTATCATCCTCCTCATCAGTGTGTGCCCTGGCAAACATTTACACTGAAATATAAACTAGAAACTCTTTGCTTTGTGAAAAGACTCCAGGCCCCTTAGGGCATTTGAAATAAATTTAATTAACACAAATTTGATTGGCACATCATTTTTTTTTAGAAAAGTTTCAATGGCAAAAAGCAAGGTCTATTTGGAATGAAGCAAAGCACATATAAAAAGCCTAGGCTGGCCATGTGTTCACTCGGGGCTGTTTTCTTTTAGCTTCTCCCATGGCACCCACTCATCCAGCTTGGAGACAAAAGAGAGTGCCTGCAGACTCGGGGGCTGAAGGAGAAACAGCTGTTTGTCTGCGGTTTTCCATTCACATCTACTGGGGGTGTTTGTTGGAATCCAAGATTGCATATTTAGATAAAGGGACCACTATATTGGGGTTGTTTTTTCCTGGAGAAGTTATATTAACACCATGTTAAGGTCATGACAGTCCAGTTGGAACTGGACAATTCTTTTTTGTCTCTTGTGCCACCCCCCAACACTTTGCGTGTACAAAGCTGCTTCATACATCGAATTCCCTGAGAGAGAAAAATGGAATGTTTTGGTGGAAGGCAAGAATGAAAAGCAACCGTGCAGATAGCCACCCGGCCAGGGCCCCCCACTGAAACGGTCACCATTCCTCCTCAGCTAGCAGCAGCTCCCTCTGGTATTCGGGGTTGGGATAAGGGAAGAGCTCAAGACCACAGATAATCCACAAAGCCTAGACAATTTAGGTAATTGAATGTGCAAATTGTATGGAATGGGTCCATTCCTATTCTCCAGACCCCAAATTAGAGGAGCTTTGCTGTGCAACTTGTGAAAGCCTTCAGAACTGCTCAAGACTTCAGGGAAAGCTAGTGAGCATCAGGCTTGTCATCATTGAAGCCTTTCTGAAAAAACCTAATCTTTTTTTTTTATTATGTTCTATAGAAACTAAAACCAACTAAACAGTTGGGCTCTGCTACATAAACATTTCATGGGTTTTCAAATTGTCAGATTTCCATTTCCCCACCCCAGACTCATGTTTATTCTGATCATTAATGTGAATGATTATTAACACTCATTTATATCGTAAACATTTTTAAACTTCTTTTTGAAGCTTAGGAAAACCCAGCTTAATAAACATTATTAAACCATTTCCCATATGCACAAATTCTAGGATAAAAAGTTAGAAATATAGATGAACATTAAATTTGTATACATGTGTAGAGTCATTTGCAACAAAAGAAATTCATTATTCTATTAGTTTTAACACAGAAAATGTATTTACCATGATTTCTGGTAGCACTTATTTCCCCTAAAACTGCTACCTCCTTTGAATGTCTCAGGGAAATCTCCAGAGGTTCATTTGGTCAGCTCCATTTATTAGAAAGTTTGTCCTTTTACGTGAAGCCAACCTTTGCCTTTACAACTTTGACATATGGTTCCTGGTTCTTCCCACAATGCTGATCTCTCTTCTACCTGGTGGCCCTTTAAGTTCTTAAACTGTACAGAGGTAGATTGACATTGAAATCCCAACAAAGAAATTGGTAGAGGGGACCAGGGCAGTCCTGAGAGCTGTGGGATAAAAGATGAATGTGCTATTCTCCTTCTTGGCTTCATTGGCACTGGGCTCTGTTGAACACTATGGAGGAGATACGGTATTGCTTCCCAAGGGTAGCCTAAATCACCTTTGGCTGCGGAGTCATATTTATGTTTCAGATAGCACGTCCAGAAACTCAGATGTCCAACTGAGGATTATTATGCAGAGACTTCAGCAGAGCTGGCTTTTTCCCCATATCTGGGAGTCTGGGTTTGAGAGGCTAATCCCAAAGAGTGAGTGGGCATGATGAGACTCTCCTGCCTAATCTCCAACATGGGCTCTCTAAATACCATAAACTTTATCCCTGAGTCACTATAAAGTGAAAGTAAAACCCACCGCATAATTCTCAAACATTCTGCTGAGATTTATGGAAGCGTATGAGTTATGCAGGTGAATTATTCATTATTAACTGCATGGGGTAAAAGTGCTGACCAAATAAACAAACCTGGAGTCAGAAGGTGGGAATAAAAACAAAACAAAACAGCTTATTCCCTTCATGAAAGGGGGCACTTCAGTGATGGGCTAAGAAGTGCCAACTGACTAGGCAGCAAACAGGCAATATATACACAAGGCTCCTCAATCTAAAACACCTGTGACTGGGTTGTAGATTCTTTCAACCCAGTTCAGGCAAGGTGAGGGGAGCACCTGAGCTGTTCATTGCCCTCTCTGCCTTCCATCAGTCTCCCTCCTAAGTTTGTCCTGGAGTCCTCAGTCAACAAAAGGAAACAAACTAGCCTTTGTGAACTGAAAGCTCATCCTGAAAATAGCACACTCAATTCTATCTCGTTCATTAATGAATTATTAATTATGAATGTAAAGATGAATTAGAGCTGGCCAGATCTTGGATAGCTAATGAAGGCAGAGAATGGGAGAGCTGGCAATAACATCCTTCCGGTGCTTTTAGAGGAAGGACACTCTTCTAGATTTGCAAAGTTTCTTCTGTTTGTTTTGGGGTTTCTTTGCCAGCATCTTTCTTGCTACGCCAAGTTAACAGTATCTTTGTGAGGGTCTCAGGATGTCGTTGACAGCAATCAATTTGAGACGTGGTTGTTACTGCAGATGTAAGATAAAAACCTCTCCTGATATTAGTCCTTATTAATAGTGACCCGACTCTTCAGATATTCTCAAAGATTTAACAGCACTCATTGGTCAAGCTTGAGCTGCTACACAGTCTTTTTGAAGATTTGACAACAGCATATATCCCTAATTTTTCCATGCTGATGCTTGGTCCTGGAACCAACTAGGTCTTGGTTCCTATTTAAAACTCTCAAAAGTCTTAGTTGTCTGCACCTATTGTCTGAAAAGATGCCTCTGGTGAATTGGTTCACTTAATTAGGCAAGGATATGGCATAGAACAGCACTGGTGAATGTTTTCAAAACTGGGTGCCCAAAATGCAACTTCAATCTGCCTATGAGCCCTCCACATTACCCCACACAGTGGAAGGATCAAGTGCTCTCCTTGGACAGACAGACAGAGGGGCAAGATTATGCAAAAAATGTCCTTGAATGCTATGGAGAGGGGGAATGGAGCAGCCCCCTCTGTGCCACCCTGGCACCCATGCCACAGCTTTGCCAACACAGGTATAGGACATTAGCAGTTATCTTAGAAGGTCAGTTCGGTCAGCTTAAATACTAATGATATCCTGAGAACAACCTGGTAGAAGCTAGTTGTCTTAGAGAAGGGGGACAATAGTCCTGGATTTCCATAACAGCCTCCCTTCTACAGGTTTGAAATTTATAAATGTGTAGCATCTCAAAACACTGAGTAGGTCACTGCAGTCAAAATAAGACACTAAGAAGGCCATGACTAGCTCTCTACATGTCAAAAACTAATGTCTGGATAAGCCTGTCCTCTGACTAATCAGAAAAGAAAGGGTTAGGGCTATGTGACTTGCCCATTTATTGGGGTGCTCAGGGAGGGGTAGTATCTCTGGTATGGAGGGCTTGTCGTGCCCTCCTAGGGCAGCTCTCCAGCCTCTGACCCCCACCTGACACCCAGCTCTCACTTGTGGCTCCCAGTAGCTGCTAGCATGCGGCAGCAGCCACACCCCAGGCAATGGCTTCGACAGGCCGGCCAAACCTTGTGAGGGTAGCCATCAGGTCATCGTGGACCCCTGGTGAACCAGGGCTTTGCTCACCCAGCATGTGAAGACTGCTTCAGCTGAACAGATGGAAGAAACCAACAAGAAGGTTCAACGGCTGAGAGGGCGACGCAGCAAAGCACTGTGGAGTGCTCAGGGCGTGTTAGAGCACAAAAGACAACACGGCCATCCAATGTAGCTGAGGAAGTCTCCGGGTGTAACGACTTTTCGTGCCACTGGACCCAGGCTTCCAACGCTGAGAGGGTGGGACTGTCTCTGTGCATCGACTTTTCCTCTTAAATCTCCTTCACGCACAAGTATCTTTGTGCACACTCATCTATCCTAACCCCGTCCACCTTCTTCAAGACCTGCAGCGATGGGGGAGTGACGACGCAACAGGTGTAGGTGACCACTGGCAGTTGTAGTCACGATCCTGCACGTAGGCAGCCCATGGACCAGTGGTCACTCGGCCCTGTGGGCAGCAGGGACGTTCGGCAGCATCCTGGGTGACTGAGCAGTCCTCTCTAGGACAGCACTGCTCACCCTAATCAAGGGAGGGGACTAGAAAAGGTGTCCCAAACATTGCCTGCCCTACAAACACCCAGTCAGCACACCGTGGCTGGCGGGTCATCCCCTTTAAGCAGTCAAAATCAAAGAAAAAATACAAAGAAACTCCTACTAGGAACATGGAACATCAGGACATTACTTGATAGAGAGAATACCCCAAAACCTGAGAGAAGAACAGCTCTAATCGGTAAAGAACTGGCTCAATATAACATCGACATCGCAGCCTTAAGCAAAACACGCTTACCAGAAGAGGGATCACTCAGCGAACCCACCACTGGATACACCTTCTTCTGGAAAGGTAGAGCCTCAAATGAAAACAGAATCCATGATGTTGGCCTGGCTATCAAGACCAGTTTGCTCAAACAGCTGCCAGACTTGCCTGTGGGCATCAGCAAGAGGCTCATGAAGATTCATTTGCCTCTCAGCAAAGACCAGTATGCCACAATCATCAGCGCATATGCCCCAACACTGACCAGCACAGAGGAGACCATCGAGCAGTTCTACTCTGACCTGAGTGCCATCCTGCACTCAGTGCCCACAAATGACAAGCTGATACTACTGGGAGACTTCAACGCCCGCGTTGGCCAGGACCAT
The DNA here is from genome assembly GCF_027887165.1 of Monodelphis domestica. Classification (NCBI taxonomy): domain Eukaryota; kingdom Metazoa; phylum Chordata; class Mammalia; order Didelphimorphia; family Didelphidae; genus Monodelphis; species Monodelphis domestica. The sequence goes on along the minus strand of NC_077231.1, from coordinate 228,493,265 downwards.
GAAAGATGGAAAGGAGTGCTCGGCAAACACGGCGTGGGCAAAATGAACAACAACGGCCTACTGCTACTCAGCAAATGCTCAGAGTTTGAACTCACCATCACGAACACTGTGTTCAGAATGGCGAACAATGTGGATGCACCCAAGATCAAAACAGTGGCATCTCATTGACTACATCATTGTACGCCGGCGAGACATCCAGGATGTAAAGATCATCAGAGCCATGAGAGGAGCTGAATGCTGGACAGACCACTGATTGGTTAGAGCGACTCTTCAAATGCGCATTGCGCCTCGCCATCCAAAACACGACCAGACAGTTTGCACATTTTACAACATGAGTCGTCTTAGAGATCCATCTTATTTGCAAACATTCCAGTCCTGCCTGGACAACAAGCTGTCTGCCAAGGGACCACTCACTGGAAGCTCAACCGAGAAATGGAACCAGTTCAGAAATGCAATGAAGGAAACATCAAAGGCAGTCCTAGGCCCAAAACAATGCAACCACCAGGACTGGTTCGACGAGAACAACACTGCTATCGAAGACCTATTGCGCAAGAAGAACAAAGCCTTTATGGAATGGCAAAATAACCCAAACTCTGCTCCTAAAAAGGACAGATTCAAGTCTCTCCAAGCCACGGCGCAGCATGAGATCAGGAAGATGCAAGACCGATGGTGGGGAAAAAAGGCAGAAGAAATCCAGCGGTTTGCTGATATGAAAAACTACAATTTTTCAGTGCCCTCAAGACTATCTATGGGCCATTAAAACCCAGCACCACTCCCTTGTTATCCTATGACGGTGACACTCTCATAAAAGATAAAAAAGGCATCAACAACAGGTGGAAAGAACACTTCAGTCAGCTTCTCAACCGACCCTCTTCAGTCGACCAAAGCACCCTTGACCAGATCCCCAAAAACCGCTCCATTGAACAACTTGACGTCCCTCCTTCAATAGAGGAAGTCCAAAAAGCCATTAAACAAATGAGTGCAGGCAAGGCACCCGGTAAAGACGGGATCCCAACTGAGGTGTACAAGGCCTTAAATGGAAAGGTGCTCCAGGCATTCCACATAGTGCTGACCAGCATATGGGAAGAGGAAGACATGCCCCCAGAACTCAGAGATGCCTCCATCGTAGCCCTATACAAGAACAAAGGCTCACGAGCAGCCTGTGACAACTACAGAGGCATCTCACTACTCTCCACTGCCAGAAAGATCCTCGCCCGTGTTATACTCAACAGACTCCTGTCATCGGTTTCAGAGCAGAACCTGCCTGAATCACAATTTGACTTCCGACCAGATCGCAGCACCATCGACATGGTCTTCACAGTGAGGCAAATGCAGGAAAAATGCCTTGAGCAGAACCTGAGTCTCTACATTGTCTTCATAGACCTGACAAAGGCGTTCGACATAGTGAACAGGGACGCATTGTGGATGATCCTCAGCAAGCTCAGTTGCCCAGCAAAATTTGTCAAACTGATCCAGCTCTTTCATGTCGACATGACAGGGGAAGTCCTATCTGGTGGAGAGACTTCCAATCGCTTCAACATCTCCAATGGCGTGAAACAAGGCTGTGTCCTCGCTCCAGTGCTATTCAACCTATACTTCACCCAAGTATTACGACATGCTGTGATGGATCTAGACCTGGGCGTCTACATCAAATACCGACTGGATGGCTCACTATTTGACCTTCTCCGCCTGACTGCAAAAACAAAGACAACAGAGAGACTCATCCTGGAAGCTCTCTTTGCAGATGACTGTGCTCTCATGGCCCACCAAGAAAATCATCTTCAAATCATTGTGGACAGGTTCTCCACTGCAACAAAACTGTTTGGCCTGACTATCAGCCTCAGCAAAACAGAGGTGCTGTTCCAACCTGCACCAGGGAGGCCAACGAATCAGCCGTGCATTACAATCGACGGCACACAGCTTTCTAACATCAACACTTTCAAGTACCTGGGCAGCACCATCGCCAACGACGGGTCCCTAGACCACGAGATTAATGCCAGGATCCAAAAGGCTAGCCAGGCACTCGGGCGGCTGCGCTGCAAAGTCCTCCAACACAGCAGTGTAAGCACTGCGACGAAGCTCAAAGTGTACAACGCAGTGGTCCTCAGCTTGGTCCTGTATGGTTGTGAGACATGGACACTGTACCGGAAGCCCATGAAACAGCTGGAGCAATTCCACCAACGCTCCCTCCAGTCAATCATGAGGATCCAATGGCAGGACCGAATCACCAACCAGGAAGTCCTCAACAGAGCCAACTCCACCAGCATCGAAGTCATGGTCCTCTAAGCCCAGCTACGATGGTCTGGACACGTCATCCGCATGGACCCACAGCGAATACCAAGACAGGTATTCTATGGTGAACTGTCAGCTGGACTCAGGAAACAAGGTCGACCAAAGAAAAGGTTCAAGGATCAGCTAAAGTCCAACTTGAAGTGGGCTGGCATGACACCAAAGCAACTAGAACTCGCTGCCTCTGACAGAAGCAGCTGGCGAACCCACATTCACCATGCCGCCTCCACCTTTGAAGATGAGCGACGTCGACGTCTTGCCGCTGCGCGTGAACGCCGACACCAGGCCACAACCGCACCTCCCATTACAACTGGAGTCCCAGGCCCCACGTGCCACAAACTCTGCGCCTCAGCCTTTGGACTCCAAAGCCACATGAGGGTACACCGTAGATGAAACTGCACAAAGACAATAGTCATACTTGATCACCGAGAGACTACCACTATATACTATACTATGGATTTAAAGTTGGAAGGTATCTTAGGGATTATTTTGTATAATCCATTCCTTTTTATAGATAAACAGATGTCCAGAAAGATTAATTAGTAAGAAATGGAGGCAGGATTCAAAAACCTTTGACTCCAAATCCAATATCTTTTCCATTTTGCAATGTTGCCTTTTTATAGTATTTCGAGAGGGAATGTCTATGGATTGTGAAACTATGGGCAGGAAACTTGGAAGACTGAAGGACTCACTTGATATGTGAGTTACTGCTGAAAATGGAAGGTAGAGAGAGGCTTTACAACAGAAATGAGTTTGTTGGAAAATTATTGTCTAGCTAAGATGTTATTGTAAGAAATTGAGATTTTGTTTTCTGGGCCATAGTTTAAGATACAAGAGTGGTTTTTGGCCAGGACTAGGCTCTTGGCCAGGAATGGAGTGCATCTAATGAAGATCAGGAAAAAAAGGATTTGCCTGGAGACTTATTGATCAGATTCAAAGGACTTTAAAGAAATGGAGGATGAAAAATTGCTCAGATTCCCCTGCCAAACCATAAAGTAAAGGGAACAAGAATATGACAATGGAAGAAAAATAGCAGTTGAGGCTTCTAGTAAGATATAATGATAATTATAAATGAGAAAGAGGAGACAGAAGCAGTAATCATGGCCTTGGAGATATCTGTAAATTAAGATACACAAAACCAGAAATTTTAACATCAAGAGGAAAATGTGAATTTTCAGATATCCCAGAGAGTCATCAGGTTGTGATGGATTACTATAATGTCGCTGGAAAGGTAGGCCCTCTTTAAAAGGATTAAGGTGGATAGAAAGGGATTTAATGAAGTAGAAATGTATATTTAAAAAAAATAATAGTCTTATGCCTTCTGATTTTTTTAAAAAACAGGGGCATTTATTTTGTTGTTGGTGTTTGTTAAGTTGGATTCTTTGTGACCCTATTTGGGGTTTTCTTGGCAAAGATACTAGACTAGTTTATCACTTACTTATCCATCTCATTTGATAGATGAAGAAACTGAGACAAACAGTTAAGTGACTTGCCAAGCAAGAGTCACACAACTAATAAGTTGTGGTCCAATTTGATTTGGAAAATCTGATTTGAAAAACTGAAGTCCAATTTGAACTTAAGTCTTCCTGACTCTAAGCCTGGTGCTCTATCCACTTTACCACTTATGCAATGCACAGGGAGCTAGCTGGCTTAGGGAACTAGAAAGACCAAGGTTCAAATCCTGCTTCTGACACATCCTGCCTATGTAATCCTGGACAAGTCATTTAACTTCTTATTACTGCAGGAAACACTCTTACTCTAAGATGCAGAGAAATTGGTAGAGGAAGCTTCCTCTTCTGGGAGTTCTCTAAGCTCTAGCCTAGTACCTATCCTTCTTCTATTGCCTCCTCATGGTTTAGCAATGATCTTGGCTTCCCAAAAGCTGTGCCATCACAGTGAAAGCTCTCCTGGTACTTCCAAGCTGGAAAAGGTTTGAGATGTATGATAGATTTTATACTGACTGCCTAGAGACCCACTGAATTAAGTTCAGAGAGGTTTATTACCAGGTTGTCTCTGAAGATTAAGTCCTGATAACTCCAACCAGCAATGAGCTCTTCACTTCCTGACCACCTATCATCCTTATTATTGTATTCATTATACATAAAATAACAATCCATCAAAAGTGGAATCTTATGTTCCATTACATTACACTATACTACATTATATTAATTATATCCAGCAAATAGTTCTACTTAGATGTTTCATTATGGCGTAGAAGTGATCCCAAGTTCTTTTTTTTTAATTATTTTTATTAACTAATTTGTTTGTTGGTTATATTAAAATTCCCAAGTATCTCCCTTCCTCCCTTCACTCCCCATACTAAGAAAGGCATCATTTGACAAAAATATATGTATGCAAGGGCAGCTAGATGGATTGAGCACCAGACCTAGAAATGGGAGGTCTGGGGTTCAAATTTTGCCTCAGACACCTCCTAACTGTATGACCCTGGGCAAGTCACTTACCCTCCCCTCCAAGCCTAGCCCTTACCACATTTCTGCTTTGGAACCAATACACAATATTGATTCTAATGTGGAAGATAAGGGTTTAAATAAATATACACATACACATAGCTATGGATTTCATGCTTCTGTTTATCAGTTCTTCCTCTGGAAGTGTTTCTTCACAAGTTATTCTTCAAACATCATTTCTGTCACTCCAGGTTCCAATCATTTAGCTTTTCAAAATTTCATGTAAGTCTTTCCATGAAAAAAAAAAATTGACGTGCTCATCAGTTCTCATGGTGCAGTAGGACTCCAGATCCTGAATTCTTGAAGGTCATCCCAATGGAGTGTAAGATCTAATAAGTACTCCCAGCCTGGGAAGACTTTGTTCAAGTTTGATAATGGATTATCATATAGATACCACCATGGCTAAGTTTGGAGGGGGTTTTCATTGGGTTAACTCAGGCTGATAAATTCTTAGCCCCAGAGACGCCTAAAGATCATTTACTAAGTTGTTTAAGGGCTTGTGATCAGTATCAATCGAAGTCTTAAAACAATATGGTACTGGGTGGGTATGGACAAACCTAGAGGAAAGAAGGAGCATGATATGAGTAAGGATAAAAAGAGGGAAAAACATAAATGATATCATGGCAGGAGCCTGTTATAAACATCATCTAGGTCAGGAGTAAGACATGGGTAGGGAATGCTTGGCATATTGCCCACCCCTCACTCCTGAGGTGCAGAAGCAAATATGGCATTGTCAGGAAAATTCAGTGATCTAGACATCTGCTAGAGAATTTTTTAATTTGTTTGTTTTTGAGGAAAAAAATCTGATAAACATTAAAAAAATTTTTAATCCTTACCTTCTATTTTAGTATAAGATAGAAAGATGGCAAGGGCTAAGTGTTAACTGATTTGTCCAGAGTTACACAGCTAGGAAGGATCTAAAGTCAAATTTGAACTCAAGCCTTTTTGACTCTAGGCCTGGCATTCTGTGCATTGTGCTACCTAGCTACCCCTTCTGATAAGTCTTTGAATTGCCCTGCTGGGAGACAGAGTCAAGATGGCGGCATAGAGGCAGCAAAAGTTCAGACCTCTGAAAACCCTTCCTCACCAATTAAAAACAAAATGCTCCTAGAGGACTGAAAATCAAATCTAACAACAGGACAGAGCTAAAGAACCCTCCTACTGGACTCAACTTACAAGGTATGCCCCCCAAAAGCCTGAATTTGAGAACACTCGGATTTAAGGGGAAGGAAGAAGGAAAGTTCCAGGACCCCTTCCCCACCTACATTACTGAGCCTCCAGCAGTGGCTGGAATCTCTGGGCAGGCAAGGGCTCTAGTCTGGAGGGAATACCTTGTGGGCAAAGCTGTGCCAAGCTCAGGGCTTTGAACACAGGTGACAGGGAGGCATCTGGAGAATGAAGCTCAGAGAAGGCAGCCCAGTCACAGCTGAGACACTCCATATTGCCCACCCCTCACTCCTGAGGTTTGGGCCTCAGGGCACATCCAGCTCTGCAAGATCAACTCCACCCTGGGCTTAATCTTATCAAGCCTTCAGAAGGCAGGGAAGCTCAAACTCCAACACCTGCTCTGAGACTGCTCTGAGAGCCTTGCTGACTAAGCTCCAAGGGTGAAGGCTGACAGAAAAGCCCAAACCCACAGATCCAGCACATAATGAGAGGATTGAGAGTACAGGCAACTACATGGGGGAGAGAAGGGGGAAATGTGAGCAAACAACAGAAAAAGAAAAAAAGAAATTACAATCAACAGCTTCTATCCAGGCAATGAATAGAGAAAATGCAACAGAGGAGGATCAAGGAACAACAAGCAAAATCACAAAAACTCCAGCGAATTGGACACAGACTTTGGAAGAACTCAAAACACAATTAAGAGAGGCTGAAGACAACTGGAGAAAGAACTTAAGAAGCAAGATAAGTCATCTGGAAACAGAGGCACTTGAACTAAAAGAAGAAATTAGTGTCTTGAAAGGCAAAATTAATCAGCTTAAAAATGAGGCAATGGAGGTGAAAGATGACCTCCAAAGAAAATCAGACCAGAAGGAGAAGGATGACCAAAAAGTCGGGGATGAAATTCACTCTTTAAATAACAGAACACAACAATTAGAAGCAAGCAACTTCACAAGGCAGCAGGAAACTATAAAACAAAATCAAAAGAATGAAAAAATTGAGGAAAATATGAAACACCTCATTCACAAAACAGAAGATTTAGAAAATAGGTCCAGGAGAGCTATTGGTCTACTGGAAGATCATCCTACAGGAAATTATCCAAGAAAACTGCCCCAATATTCTAGAACAAGAAAGAAAAGTGGAGATTGAAAGAATCTACAAATTGCCTCCTGTACTTAATCCCCAACTGACAACACCCAGGAATGTCATAGCCAAATTCAATAACTACCAGACCAAGGAAAAAATATTACAAGCTGCTAAGAAGAAGTCATTCAGATACCATGGAACTACAGTGAGGATAACACAGAATCTGGCTGCATCTACACTGGACTGAAAGGCATGGAATATTATATTCCAGAAAGCAAAGTAACTAGGTATACAATCAAGAATCAACTACCCAGAAAAACTGACTATATTCTTATAGGGGAAAGTATGGTCATTTAATAAAATAGAAGAATTCCAAGCATTTGTAAAGAAAAGACCAGACCTGAACAGAAAATTTGATGCCTAAACACAGAATTCAAGAGATTCATCAAAAGGTAATTAAGAAAGGGGGGGGACAAACAAAAGAAAACAAAAAACTTTTTTTAAGGGATCCAATAAGTAAAAATGATATGTATCCTTACAAGAAAAGAGGATATTGGTAACTCTTAAAAATTGTTATTATCACCTGGCTACCTAGAAGAATTATACTTAGAGGGAATAGTGACAAACTGTATAGGATGAAATTCCAAGACATAAATATGTATATAGATATATGTATTCATAAATATATATGTATAATATGTATAAATATATATATATATACACACAACTAGAGTTTTAAAAAAGAGAATAATACCAAGAGAAATGGGAAAAGAAACAAAATGGGGTAAATTTATGTCACGAAGAAGTACATGGCATGGGGGGGAGAACACTTGGAAGGGTAACGAGGTTGGAGATAGGAAATATTCAATTCTTATGTGAATTGCCCTGCTGATCCCTTTATCTTTCAAAATGTAGAGTCTATTTTTTATCTGATTCTAACCAACTAGACTTGATTGAACTGGACATTTCAGGAACATTGAGGGAAGTAATGATAACTTCTTAGCATTCATAGTAGAGAGGACAGATTTCAGTCAGAGAAAATATAAGCAAAATTTCATGATCCAGCGCCAACCACTAAAAGGGAAGTCATCTAAATAGGGATCAATGACTCTCGTGCACAATATTTCAATGATATTCTCCTAAACAATTCCATTAAGAAGGTAAAAGAGAAGAGGCCTAAATGATGTGGCTACATAGGGAGCTCATTGCCATCATCATATTTTTTTAAAAACTAAATAACAAGAGACAAAATCAAGGACAGTTAATTGGGAATGAATACAAAAGTACTGTTGGAATATTATGAAGACTAAATCCAAGAATGAGCTGAGGCTTGGGATAAGTGCCAAGGACAAATGAAAATGGCATTTTTGCTGATGTTGGCAGTAAATAGGACAATGATAATGGAAAACCAAATATAGAGTTTTTCTACTTCTCTTTTCTGCACTAAGACAAATAATCTTCACATTGGGAAAGATGGAGCAAAATTGGCAGGTTGGGAAAGTGAATGATCCTTACGTACAGCTTTGGAATCTAGGGAAGGCAGATTTTAACACCCTAATTTTAGAGAGGAAACTGAAGTCCAGAGAAGTTGCAGTTTGCTCAAGGCCACACAGATAGTTATTAGCAGGAGCAATGTGAAAACCTCTCTCTCTTGAATTAGTCTCCTTTATATTGTACCCAAGAGAAGTAGAAATAGCAAAAGATCACCTAGCTGCCCAGAGCTGAGGTTGACTCAAACAAATTTCATCATACTGAAAAATATGATTGCTAAATTATTGATAGTGATCTTTGAGAAACTATGAAAAACTAGAAGAGTATTCTGAGCCTGGTGATTGCCATGGGTTTGAGCCTGGTTGGACAATTTGATCCAGAGAGTATTGGTTACCATATTGGTATTTGCCAGTAGTGGAGTACCTAGTAGAGTTCCAGCAGGGTATGGACTTGTTCTGCTCAAAACTTGAATATTGACTTGAATGAAGTCAGTAATGACATGCTTATTAAATTTGTGGATGACTCAAAGCTAGAAGGGATTGATTGGCTGGTGATATTCTGAAGGATGGAATCAGGAATCAAAAAGACATTCACAGATTAGAATATTGGGCTGAATCTAAGGAGATGAAATTTAAAGGCTAAGAATATAAAGTATTGTGCTTGGGTTTAAAAAGAAACTACAAAAGTAGAGGATAAAGGAGTATCAGCTAAGGGACAATTCATTTTATTATTATTATTTTTTTAATTTTAGGAACAATTCTCAAGAAAAAGGACCTGTATGTTTTAATAGTTTACAAGCTTCATATGAGTCTGCAAAGTAACATGGCAGCCAAAAAGCTAATTTGTTTTCAGCTTTTATTAATGGAATTGTAGTAAAGTAGCTTCACTCTGCCCAGATGAGATCCCCTCTGGATCATTGTGCTTGGATCTAGGTATCATATTTGGGGAGAAGACAAAGCATGATCAGGGATAGTAATAATCAGGATGTTGAGTTGACTAAAAACCACACTGTTAGAGACATAATTGAAAGAATTTTGGTATAATAGGAATAGCACTGAATTTGAAACCAGAAGTCATGGGTTTGAATTCTGGATTTCTTATTTGATACTTGTATAACTGGATAAGTCACTTAGATTCTGAGTGTCTCTGTTTTCTCATCTATAGAAGGAGGAGTTTGGAGTAGCTAATTTTGAAGGGCCTTTTCAGCACTAAAATCCTATAATCTTTCTGGTCTTAATTGAATATGTTTAGCACAAGGGAGTGGAGACTTAGGGGAAATATGATAGCTGTCTACAAATATTTGAAGGGTTGTTATGTGGAAGAAGGATTAGACTTGTTTTCCTTGGCTTCAGAGGGCAGAAATAGAACCCAGGGGGTGATGTTACAAAGAAGCAGGTTTCAACTCTGTGGAAGGAACAACTTCCTGAGATTCAAAGCTCTCTAAGAGTCTAGTGTGCTGCAACATCAGATAGGAAATGTGTCTGCGTTGGAGGTAGGAATTGACCTAGATGGCCTCTGAGGTCCCTTTTTATGCATAGTTCTGGGACACAAGTAAGGCAGAAACTATTGTTCTCATTTTATAGAAGAGGAAACAGAGGCTTGGAGAAGTTATGGTTTGTCTAAGGTCACATAGATAGTTATTAGCCAACTCTAGTATTAGTCTCCTGGAACCCATTAAGTCCATTTTGCACTGGACCACCCTGCTTACTGATAGTCATCAAGCTCCTGCTACCCATACCCCAAAAGAAGCCCCTTTGAAGAATTATACTTGAGGACGCAGCGTTTAATTTTTCGGAAGTGTTGGAGATAACCTCTAGTCTCCATGATCCTTCACTTCCTGGGTCAACTAATTCTCATTTTTCATTTCACGAGGGATGGTTTCTACAGAATATAAAGTGAGGTGGTACCTGCTGTGTATTCAAGGAAGTGTTTGGGAAGATTAGTGGACTTGGAGAGGGTGAAGAGGATACCACAAGATGATTTGTGGATTTGTATCTAATGGAAATGCATTGCCTTTCCATCCTCCTTAGTCATGGAGTTCTGGCAGGCTTCTTATGCTGTGTGAAGGAGAGGGACTGGTATTCTATTCCATACTTCCTTTCCTCATCTCTCAGGCTCCCTTGGGCCACTGTCAACTAAATAGGAGATCAGCCAAAATGAACAAAGATGAACCCAAGTTAGCCAAGGAAAATATTTCACTGAGCCTCTCTTACTGAGCTCCAGATCCTGGTGGATCAGAATTTGTCATTGTTACTTCCCCATTATTTTCAAACAAGAAAATTGAGATAGGGTAATTTGGAAGTGCTGTAGAGGGCACCAGAGGGTTTTCCCGTTATATTCAACAAACATTTCTTGAGTATTTGTTCTATTCAGAGCCCTGTTTTAGAGGTCAAGGCTTGTGCTCTTGATTAGAGTCTAATGGGGAAACAAGACATATTTACAAGAACAAAAGGTAGCAAGTATTAGTTGGCAAATAAACAAGAGACAATAATGCTACGGGTTAGAGGAAGAAGAGACCTCTGAGTGATAGGATGCAGAGGAGGGACAATTAGAACTGGGCCCTGAGAGATGAAGAGGCCTTAGGCAAGTAGAGAATAGGGAGCATATTCTAGGGAGAGTGAATAGTACATTGAAAGAATCAGTAACAATGATGTATTTGGTGAATAGTGAGCAGACTGATCTAGCCAGAGTTGAAGGTTCATGTAGGATGGTAGGAGACAAAGCTGGAATGATGGGTTGGGTCAAAGTTGTTGAAGGCGTTGGAAGACAAGCTCAGGAATTTGGTATTTAAATGGTAGGAAATGAGGAGCCATCAGTTTCAGCATATATGGAATAAATATGTTTCTGTCCACCCAGCACTGTCAGCCAGAGGGGCATAGGCTCCTTCCCATTTTTTCCCTGTGACTCATTTCAAAGTCCTTTGGTGGCATAGCCCAACTGCTTTTGGCTTGAACTCTGAAGCTCCTCTCACTATAACAGCTTGCTTCTGGGGTCCCCTTCTTCCCAATCCTGGAGGGGATGCCAGTCACCTACTTTAGATCATGACATGGCCCCTGGGATGGGACTGTCCTGTACATTGTGGCCCCACAGTGTCCTCCACCCCAAGAGATTTTGCTCTCCGTACAGTTGTGGTTTATTATGGCCCTAGAAGCAATTGAAGGGTTGTTTTTTAAAATCATAAAAGTATGGGAAGCACTATTTTAGGAAGATTAACCTCATTGCAGATTAATTGTCCTTAAATAAAGTCACGAGAAAAGGATTTGTACCTTGGATGGTAACCAAGTTATCAAGAATAGCATTGAAGGTTTTTCCTAAATGGAAATGTGGAAACGAGAAATAGTAATAACAGCACCAAATTTGGGAGTCAGAAAATCCAAGTTCATATCTGGACTCCCCCCTTGCCTTTGTGTCTTGGGCCAGTTATTTCAATCTCTTCTTTTACTCTGTTTCCTTTTCAGGGCACATAATGCAAGGATGGCCAAATGGTATTTTGGGAAGGACATTATTTGTCAGACCTGTTCTATGCATCTGTTAAACGAGGAGGTTGGACTAGATAGTCTCTAAGATTCCTTTTGATTCTAGATCTATGTGCTTATGCCCAAATGACTTCTAAGATCTGCCAGCTCTTTTCCAAGATCCTTTTAAAATATTTATTAGCACCTACTATGAGCTCAAACCAGTGGTAGGCATCTGGGGAGATATTGACTGAACTACCATAATGCACACATGGTCCATGGAATCTTGGCACTGAAAGGACTATAGAAGTCATCCAATCTAGAGGAAGAAACTCAAGCTAGAGAAATGACTCTCCCAAAGTCATGACATTAGTAGTAAGAAGAGTCAGGATTTGAATCCAGGTCCTCCCATTCCATAGCCAGTGTTTACATACCAGGTTTTCTTTGTCCTCAAAGAACTTAAAATCCAATTAGAATAATATAATACATTTATCCAAAAGCACAGCAGAAGAGAAGAACAAGGATGGAAAGGTGAGGTTTGAGATGGATCTGGAAAGGATTTACATGAGTAAAAGGACTGGGGAGTGGGGGCAGGACAGGAGAGGGAGCAATTAAGGAATTCTGAATTAGGGATAAAAAATGAGTGGAGGGACTGACTAAAAGGACAGCTGGGGCTTCCTTCTTCAGATAAGACCAATGTATGAATTTATCACATAGGGAAAAGGGCTTTCATTTCTGGAGGGAGGGGTTTGAGCACAGAAGGAAGTAGTAATAGTGATGCCATTAAAAAAAAGAAAGTGTTGATGCCACATTTCTTAAACACCCAGGAGGAGACACAGATATGCAGAGACAAATTGGAAATGCTGTGTTCAGTGTAATATATACTCTTTTAAAAAATGAGATTTATGTGATGGAGAATTTTTAAAGGCTGACTGTAAACAATTTGGACAAATGTTAGCCTGGATTTTCTAATATACATGACCTGGAAACCATATGGCTACCTCCATGCTGTAACGGTTTTGAGTACACAACCCTCTAAAAGGACTCCAATTCTTTAAGTGGCCACGGGCAAACAATGTCCCAGCTCCCCAAAGCCAGACCCCTCATGCAGACAGATGATGTTTCCTCAACGTTTCCTCCCTTAGGGAGCATGGGGGAACGGCACCAGAGAGTGCCCTGCCCTGGCTTCCAAGGCATCCCATTACCAGTGTTCCTTCTGAATGGTTTCTTTAATTGGGGCTCCTGCTTGACTTGGAGATGTTTAGTCTAGGGATGTTTTCAAGAATTATTTTCACAGTCTCAGTATTTCTCCTCCTGGGCACTTACACTGGGTCTTGCACAGGGCAATGAGTCTCAAGGGTCCAAAGAACTGTGCCCAGAAAGCAGAGGAAAAACTCAATTCCCATACCTTATACCCCTAATCTTTTCAACTCTCTTCCCTGTATCCCAAAGTCCCTCTGTTTTGGAGTTCATCAGTCTTTTTGTCAAGAAAAACTGGGATTTGGACAAAGATTCCTTTGGATGCCTCTCTCCTCCAAGTGGCCTCCTTTCCCACCCATCAGCCCTTCAGTTTTCACCCCCTGCCATGGTGCCCAAGAGTTTCAGGCCACCACCCCTGACTGTCCAGATTTCTGTTAGCCCCGCTCTCTTCTCTCATCCGCCTTCCTGTTCCTTCTCTCCTTTTCCCCCTCTATGTAAACCCATCTCTAAGCTGTGTTCCCGTTCTTCTCCTTCCTTGTCTTCTTCTTGACCCAGAAGGTGTTAACCTCTCTTATTCCATGGACCCCTTTGGCAGGTTGATGAAAACGATGGGCTCCTTCTCAAAAGAAAGTGTTTAAGTACATCAGATAAAATAGGATTGGTCAACAGTCAGGAGACATTTATGAAGCACCAGCTATGTGCCAGGCACTATGCTAAGTGAGGAGGATACAAATACAAGACGGTCCCTGCCCTCAAAGAGCATATACTCAATAGGGAAGACAACACAAGAATCGAAAAAGAGGATGAGAGGGAACCACCGGAGGCACTTGGCATAAGCAGAGGGAGATGATATTCTAGAGTCAAAACCAAGCAGAGTCTCAGAGAGGAAATGAAGTTTCCCATAAAAGTATGTTTGGGGAATATCTGATACTAGTATAGCAGTATGTGTATGATCATTTATAAATAGATGCATATATGAATTGAGAAAAATAAAAAATATACATATGTTGGTGATTTGGACCCCCCCCCCCAATTCCTTAGTGATGGCGTGTATAATCAAAGAGAATGCTGGGAGCTGGGTTCCAGGGGCTGCTGACTTCTCTCCCTCTTCCTCCTCTCTTGCAGTTGGTGAATCGTCACTTGTACTCAGGAAGTGCAGACAGGACCGTGAAGTGCTGGCTGGCAGACACAGGGGAGAGTGTGCGCACGTTCAGGGCTCACAAGCACAGCGTGAGTGCCCTCAAGTACCACGCTGGCACCCGTAAGTGGCCCCTTTCCCCTGCCCCCCTCCTCTAAGCAGCCAGGCTGATTGGCTGCCTCTCAGACTGCACTGCCACTTTGTAATTAGGAAAGGGAAGCATGATGTGTAGTTTCAGAACAATTCTAATTATTTATAATAGCATGGTGGGGAAAGAATAACTGGACTTTGAATCAGGAACCCTTGGTCCAAATCCTGCCTCTGATAACTTAAGGGCTGTGGGACTCTAGGCACATCACTTCACCCCCTCTGAGCCTCAGTTTCTTCATCTGTAAAATGGTGCAATTTATCTCACAGGATCATTTGTGAGGAAACCAGCCTAGTAAACCTTAAAGTTCTATAAAATATAAGTTGTTATAATTAACTAGTCTTTTTCCATTTACTCCTTGGAAGAGGACTATATCAGAGGGTTCTCTTATTCTCCTCTACCCTACAGATTTGAATCCAGAACCTCTGACTCCAAGTTCATCACCTTCTTCCCTTCCTCACAGGCTGTCATCTCAATTTTCCCATAATAGAGTATAATTGGGATTTCGGAATATTCTGAGCTCCCAAGCTGAAAAGCAGTAAACAAGGATAGAATTCTCACCATCCAAGATCAGAGAGAGAGGGGACAGTATCCTTAGGGTCCCACCACCCACCCTTTTGGAATTCTTATACAGGAAGAAAGGAAATGAGCTACTATGAAGCACCCCTGTGTGAGGCATGGTGCTGAGTGCTTTACAAATGCTGTCTCATTTGATCTTGACAACAACTACAGGAAGCAGGCATTATTACCAGATCTGTTTTATAGATGAGGAAACTGAGGCAGAGAACTGGGAAGTGGCTTGTGCAAGGTCAATAGGTAATATTTGAAATTGTATTTGGACTTAGGTCTTTCTGATTCCAAGTCCAGCGCTCTTTCCACTGTGCCTCTAGCAAACACAGACATATATACCATGTTTGGTTATTCATGAGCATCTACTGTGGATCCAAGCTTGTGCTAAGTGGAGTGAAGGGAGGGGAGAAAGATGATAAGGTCTATAACCGTGAAGATTTACAAGGCACTTTGATAGCTATGTTTCAAGCTAGGTAATCCAAGTGCTGTTCCCCCACCCCCATTTTACAAAGGAGTAAACTGAGTCCAAGAAGCTGAGTGCCCATTATCTCATGCCCATTATGTCTCAAAGTCCACGTGGCAGTCCGGGTTTCTGACTTCAAGTCTGACAATGTCCCCACTGTCTAGAGTTTTCAGAGCTTGCCTCTGATGCCCTGTCAAACCAAACTAGACATGTCACACACTCAACTTTGGTTCTGCCATTCCTTGGTCTGAACCCCTCCTCCATCCCCATCACTCTCACTTCTCATCTTGTCACACCCTCCTCAATGACCCTCCGAGCACCCCTGTAAGAGTCTGCCTCCCTCCCCTCCTTTCTGCTCCGACAGAGAGGGCTGGGGTGAGGAACAAGGAGGAAGCTGATGACTAGGTGACAGGATCAGGCTCCCCAAGAGCCAGAAATTCCACTTTCACAGTCAGTCACACAAGTGTCAGATGGGGATGGCACTAAGTGTCTGAGAATAGAACCCAGGACACTCTCAAGAGGCTGGGGGCAGCGGGGGAGCGTCTGACACAGAAACAGAGACATTGATCTTTTCGGCAGCCTCTGTCACAGCCAGGGAGTGTGACTGAGATTCTGCTCCCAAACTCGAGTTGAAAAATCAAGGAACTGACTGACTTAACAGCTCTAAATCAGTCCCTATTTGGCTGCTTCACATGGCACCATTTCCCATCAACAATACCAACGCCAACATCCCATCTCTGGTCCTCGTGGCTCAGAGCAAACCTCACTGCCTTCCTCCATGATGGTCATGGATAAAGAGCCTGTGCTATCGATGTTCTTTTTGATAAGGACTCAAATATAGGCAGCCTCTTTTTTTTTCTTTTAAACCCTTACCTTCTTCTGCCTTTGAATCAATACTAAGGATAGGTTTCAAGGCAGAGGAAGCATAGAATCCTTCGTTCAGCATCCTGTCTCTGTGCTTTCAAGGTGGCTTTTTCTGGGGGCGAGAGGCAGGAGGAGTGAAGGGCATTTGACAAGCACACTTTTCTCTTTGCCTGTTAAAATGCTTCCTTTCTTTCAAGACTCCATTCGAGTGAATGGGGACAGAAGGAGCCAGCTCTTCCATCTGTGGGTGGAACCTCCCCCATTATAGGAAGATCTCGTGTGTCAGAGAGCCCTGTCAGGTTTGCAGCAGAGGATTCTCCCCATAAAAGTCTGGGGGTGGGGGGGAGCTTGTTCTAGGTGGAAGTAAGGAGGACTTGGAGACAAAGGAGATCCTGACTTTTCCAATACTACTCCCACCTCATTCATACTTTGGACCGAAGATTCCTTGTCTGTGAGATGAAGGTGCCAGACTAGATGGTTTCCAAGGTCCCTTTCTTCTTTGAACCCTATGATTCTGGCTAGGTGGAGGGGGTGTGGGGAACATGGTAAGCCTGGGGGGACCAAATATCTCCATTGTGCACATGAAGAAGACTTTTTTCTTTTAATTTGTGCTGTTTAACTACGCTTTGCAGCCCATTCTTAGATGTCCTTCTGGCACCATTGTTAGGAGGGTAGGCTAACAGCAGGAGGAGACAGGGATGCCATACAATCCAAACCACAAGAATTATTAACCCCCTGCTTTGGGCAAAGCGCTGGGGACTCAGATGCTAGGGTGATTTTTCTAAAGCAAAGGTCTGATCATGTCATCCCCAGCTCGCTAAGCTCCAGTGCCTCCCTGTTCCCTCCAGGATCAAGTATAAAGTTCTCTGTTGGGCTGTACAGCTAGCTCCTCATAGCCTGGCCTTTTCTTACCTTTTCCCACTGTAGGCCCCTCCACAACTCAACAACTCAGCAACATTGGCCCATTTCCAAAATCTCGAACATGACAACCCGTCAGCAGATTTATGCATTCCTACCTGCTATTTTCCACACATGGAATGCTCTCCCTTGATTTCCCTGGCTTCCTTCAACATTCAACTTAAATACCATTTTCTGCTGAAAGACCTTTCCTGATCTTCTGAGCTGCTAAGACCTTTCTCTCTCTGATTGCTTCCCATCTCTTCCATATCTTTATTAAACTTTTTTCCCCGTTTGCATAGAAAAACAATTTTGGACAATTATTTTATGATATTTTGCAAAGTTTGCATTTTATCATCGAGGTAATAGGAAACCAGTGAGAGATAATGATCCCTATTTTATTTTTAAAATACATTTATTATTTTTAACATTCTTTTTTAAGTTTTGAGTTCCAAATTCTCTCCTTTCCCCCATTGAGAAGGCATGCAAAATGATTTCAGTTATACTTGTGAAATCATGCAAAACCTATTTCTATATTAGCCATATTGCAAAAACAAAAAAAGGCAAGAAAAATAAGGTATGCATCAAGCAATTTGCAGTAATAGTTCATCGGTTCTCTCTTTGGAAGGGGATAGCATTTTTCATCATAAGTTCTTCAGAACGGTCTTGGATCACTGTATTGTTGAGCATAACTCATTCACAGTTGATCATCAGACATTATTGCTGTTACTGTATACAGTGTTCTCCTGGTTCTGCTCATTTCACTCTGCATCAATTCATGTAAATCTTCCCAGATTTTTTCTGATATTATTCTGATCATTTCCTACAGCACAATAATATTCTGTCATAATCATATACCACAGGTTGCTCAGCCATTCCCCAGTTGATGGACACCCTCTTGATTTCCAATTCTTTGCCACCACAAAAAAATTGCTATGAATATTTTTGTACATACAGGTTCTTTTCCTTTTCCTCTGGTCTTGTTGAGTTACAGATCTAGTATTGATTGGGGTTGATGGATCAGAGGGTGTGCACAACTTTATAGTCCTTTGAACATAGTTCCAAATTGCTCTCCACAATAGTTAGAACAGCTCCCAACTCCACCAGCAGGACATTCGTGTCCCAATTTTTCCACATCCTTTCCAGTATTTGTCATTTTCTTTTTCTATCTTGTCAGAATTGTTTTGATTTGTATTTCTCTAATCAGTAGTGATTTAAAGCACTTTTTAAATATGATTATTGATAGCATTGGCATCTTCTGAAAACTGCCTATTCATATCCTATCATTATTTATCAAGTGGGGAATGGTTCTTATTTTTATGTACCTGTTTTATTGGTGGAGAAACTGAGACCCAGAGAGGGGCAGATGCTTTCTTGTCACCCAACATCTACCTCTGTTTCTTTTCTTAGTGTTTACAGGCAGTGGAGATGCCTGTGCCCGAGCCTTTAATACTGAGTCTGGTGTGCTACAAAGAGTATTCCGGGGCCACACCTTCATCATCAACTGCATCCAGGTAGGGCCAAGAGACCTGGAGATTTGGAGCTTATTGATATGATTATGGGAGGATAGAAAAAGCTGAGTTTGGGGCTTACTTCAGCCTTAGAAATGTATCGCGTTCTCCCTTTAGCTCCATAATCTCTCACAGACCCTTTCTCAGTCATTTATTTGACCCCTTAGTGTATGCACTGCGGGCCAGGCACGTTCCCTTCTGAGGCGGTGGCTTTCTTTTAGGGGTACGTTGGGGGGTTTTATCAAGAGCTCGAGGGAGTCGGGAGTGGGAACAAATGGATGTGGAGACGGCTTTAGGGATTACCATCAGTTTTATGGCTCCTGCCTCCTGGTATACAACTCAGAACTTCTCTTTCTTTCCTTTTGTTGGGAAATAGTAAAAGGTTCCTTCACCCCTAGTGCCCCTGGGATTTTATATGTATGGTATTATTATAGTAATAAATATTATAATTTGTATTATGGAATTGTCACAACTAATAATATAATGTATTTCTATGGGGGGAAGCGTAGGCAGATTGGCGTTAGGGAGGACTAAACCAAGGATGGAAACTAATATACAATGTCTGCACACCCTTAGTAGATCTCAGGATCAGAGATGTAGACCTTTATATTGCACATAAGGAAACTGAGGCCAGGGGAGGCGCAGGGTCTACCCAAGGTTGCATAGAAGGTCCCCCAGGTAGATTGTACAGTTGAATGGAAATGAATTGAGACAGGAATAGCCATGACCCCTTTGGAGCATGTAACATTCTTCTCTGCGAGGAGAAATACTCGAATCAGTCCCTTTGTACGTTTCCTGGGGCACCAGCTCTCGGAGGACTGAGTTCAAATCCCATCTCCTCCCCTTACGATATTGTGACCATTGAGTCTTACTGCTCCTCGGTGTCTCCATCTGACACCTAACGTGGTCGCACCAGATGTTCTCCAGGGTCCCTTCCAGCTCTACATCTATGATCCTCTTCTCCCCAGTTGCCTTCTGCAGATCCTACTGGCTCTGGTTGAGAGTGGTTGGCCCAACGGGCAATGTGAAAACTCAGCAGATTGTTGTTCTTCCAAAATTCCCTATTAAAATACAAATATCAGGAAGGGCTTACATCTCAAGCCATCATCCCCTCCTCTCTTTGTTCATAGCCAGCGTGAAATCTTGTCTTAAGGTTTTCTCAGATAATACTTCAGCGGTTCACTGATTCCTTATTTTTTAGTTAACGGTTTCATTCCTAGCTAACAACTTAGTTAGCAGTGAATCTCTTAGCCTAGGGCTGATTGTCTGTCAGCAAGCTGTGAATAAGCATGGGACGTGGTAAAGTTAGTCCCCAACCAGCATTTATTAAGCCCTGACAATGTAAAAAAGGCCAAAATAAAACAATACAAACAGAAAGAGCCACAGGAGGCTCAGGTCTGGGGTCAGGGTCCGGGTCCCAAGAAAGAGGCTGTGATGGGAAGGTGGGAGGCCGCAGCAGATTTGTTTTCTTCTTCACAGTTTTGTTAAGAGCTTTGTGGAGCAGCTCAGAATCTTCTGACATCTTTGGCCTCCTATTCCCCTGAGGGTCATTCAAAAGACGGGTTCCCTGCCCTCAAGGAGCTTTCAGAATGTCAGTGTGCCCTGTGCCAGGGAGCGCCCACGTCGATGAAGTCCCAGACATCGAAGTAGGATCACAGACTTAAAAACAGCAAAGAAGCAAAGTGGACTGGCCAGAAATGTTACGGGGCTCCCTATTACTTTTGAGACAAAAATACATTTTATTGACGTTGAAGGTCCTCCACATTCTGACTCCAGTCCACTTTTCTGGCTATTTTTCATCTTGCCCGCCTGCCTCCATGTATCCCCTAAACAGGGAAGGCGCTGCTTCCTAAATCCCTCCCCTTGCTGGAATTCTCTTCTTCAAGAACCAGCCCAAGAGCCAAGAACTGCACAAAGCCTCCCCGGAGGCCTTCAGCTGAAAGCAGTCTCTTCCCATCTCCTGCTCCCCTGCAGGGCTTTGTGGGAAACTCTCTTTGTGGCGCTCTGCCTTAGAGGACGGGTCTCTGGATGCTCAGTGTGTCCTCTCTGCCTCACTTAAGCCTTAACTAGGTCAGGGCAGCAGCTTTTCCTAGGATACTCACATTTAGCAGGGACAAATATTTTTAAAGATTGTGCCATTTAAAAATGTGTTGGGTGTCTATTTTGACGTGTGTGCTTCAGAAATTTGGAAATTTAGTGCCTCGTTAGCAGGAATAATGAAGAGTAGCTGGCCTTCGCGTAGCAATTTAAGGCTTTCAAAGAGTTGTGTTCTCTTATTTCATCCTCATAATGATCCTGGAAAATAGGCGCCATTATTATCCTCCTTTTAAAGAGGAAACGGGGCTTGAGGGAGGTTAAATGATTTGCCCGCAGTGAATAGTTAAAACAGGAAGCTGGGTGGTCTTATCTCTGCTCCTCTAAGCACGGTTTCTGCCCCAGCCCCCAGCAGGGTCACAGATAAGGAGCCTAGTGAGGGTAGGTTTGTGTGATCTGAACGGGATGGACAGCACTGGCTTCCTTCACGGGGTCTGTCGGTCATTGGGAGTTTGCCCCAGAAGCGTTGGCGGAGCAAGATGAAAAATACCGTCTTCATTTCAGGTTCACAACGAGCTGCTCTACACGGCCTCCCACGACGGCACCCTGAGGATCTGGGACATTCACGGAGTCTGCAAGCAGAATCTGCGCAGCCGCCCCAAGAGGGAGGTGCTGGCCCAGAGCCGCAGCACCCCCAAGAGGAGCCTCTCCCAGCTCTTCAACAACAAGGTCGGCTGCACAGCGAGCCCCCCTCAGGGTGGGGAGTGTGAGACCATCGAGCTGCTCTGACCGTGAGGCACAGAAGGGACCTCGGTTACCACCGGCTGCCAAAAGCAAGCTGTCCTCAGGTACTCGGCAGAAGGGAAGACGACGGGGTCCCGGGCTTTTCAGTGGCTGAGCGGAGGTTTGAAAATCCACGTCCTGGGTGGGCGCAGAAACTGGAGGCCTGATGGCACAAAAGCCCCCTCCGCTTCCGGGACTTCCGGCCGGGCCTGGCGGAGGAGCTGAAGGACTAGATGAGCTCCCTGTGTGCCGATGATCTTATAGCTGTCATTGTAAACTATTTTTAAAAATTCCTCTCTGCAACCAGCGGCTGCCCGGCCCCGTTCTCAAGGAAACGAGAAATGAAAAGATTCTGCTTTCATTTCATTACTTGGCAAGGGATGAACGGACCCCAGTTACCCTTTTACTTAGCGATTTTCTGGCTCCCTTTTTCTCTTCTCCCCCGGCTGTCTTCCTCCCACCTTCTCTCCCCATTTTTCTCACTCCACACGTTTCTCCCACTTCTCTCCTACTTTTGCCTCTCGTTTCCTCCCCGTATGGTCAGCATTCACCTCCCACTTCCGCCTTCCCATGTGTCTCCCCCTCTTCTCTTCCCTCCCTGGCCTTCCCCCAATGCCCATCTCCACGCTGCTCCACGGTAGATGACCAAGTGAAAGGTCGCAGAGAATACAAGGCGGAGCCTCTCGTAGGGCGACAATGGCTGCCGTTCCTGGGACACTGACTGAGCCAAGCCCAGCTTCTTTCTCTGTCCTGGATCGACAGATCAGACACCAGCCCCTCCACGCCTGGCGTCCTCCCGTGAGGCCAGAGCCTTGACTCCAGAGCTGGATGAAGAGGCTGGGCACGTGGCACACTTTTTCAAAACATTTCCAAAGGGAACCATTTTTGAGCCGTGGATGTGGATGGATCGTTGTCATTTTTTCTTTTGGTCAGTGTCCTATGATTGAGGGGACTCGATAGAAAACTGAAATACATGTTGTTTGCTTTCTTGGTGTGCTTTTCTTGACTTCATTTGGTGGAACCTGTGTTTGTGCAGAGGAGTTGCATGGTAAATCCAGGGGGTGGGTGGTCCGGGGGCCTTGGAGTTCAGGAGGCCCATTTCATAGTCTCACCTCTCACTGATTTTCTGAGCCATAGGCTCCCAGATTGTAAAATTAGGTGGTTCAGTCAGACCATCTGGAATCACAGCCTTTTGACTAACAGACTCCAATTGAAATGAGGGCCACTGAACTACACATAAGAATCCCTGTGGGCTGCACGTCAACTTAGAAAACTACCCATTACGTTTATCCTATTTTTGTATGTTTTGTTAAATATTTCCCAGTTACAGTTTAAGCTCCTTTGGGTTGTATTAGAGTATTGTGGGCCAGGGGTCTGACACCTCTGCTTTAAGCTAACCTTTTCATTTAACACATGGGGAAATAGAGGCCTGGAAGAAAGTCACAGGTCACATAATTCAAGTGGCAGGGTTAGGATTAAAAACCCAATTTTCTTCTGACTTTCCTTCCCACCATTCTACAGCTCCTAATAATTCTTCTAGCTCTAAAATTCTATTTCATAAAACCTTCTTCTCAAACTCCTGTTTGCAGCCACAGTGGCTGTCTGTACTTCCTTAAAAGAGAATCTTATTTATGATGCTCTAGCTACACAATCAGGCCCGCCATCAGCTTGATGCCCATCAGGTTCTCCCAGGGGCACCCAGACTATAAGAAGGATTAGATATGGGAATCTGGAGTGACTACCTAATTCCTCTGTGTACTATCCACACAACCATGTTCCTCTCTTCAGGACTTGGAGGAACACTAAATCCAGGAGAAAATGAAGGGCTGTAAAAAAACAAGGGGTAAGTCCCGCAGCTTCCTGGTTGGGGAGAAGTCCCTTTGTTTTGTGTATGCAGTGGAGAAATAAAGAAGTGCTCTCAGGGTTTTTGGCTTCTCTGCACTTTATAGAAATTTACCTAGGCTGGCCCAGGCTCTCCTCCAGAGTCCTCAATCAATAATTTTAATAGAAAAACAATTTGGCAAAGGGAGAAGAACATAAAGAACAACATAATTCCAACCTTCAAGGAATTTTGAACCTAATTGAAAAGGTTCAATGTACATTTCAGTCCATTTAAATCACACAAAATAAGATGAACAATAAATGTGGCAGTTCAAGGCAGAAAGATATCTGAGGGTCAGAATAATTAAATAAGGCTTCAGGGAAGAACTGGGTCTTGAGGAGTTGGAAGGTGGCTCAGTAGATAGAGTGAGCCAGGCCTGGAGACAGGAGATCCAAGTTCAAATCTAGCCTCAGACATTAATCACTTAATCCCAACTACCTAGCCCTTACTGTCCTGCTTTGGAATCAACACTCTGTATTGGTATGTTACCTTCTCTTAGAATTAATACTGAGTATATCAGAAGAGAAGAGTTTAAAGAAAAGAACTGGGTCTTGAAGAATGGCTAGGATTTGGAGAGGTGGAAAGGAGGGGAATGAGTGCCTGACTGGGTCCACCGTATTTTGAGAACTGCTGTGCACAGTTCTATGCCAGGCACCTTGGAGGATATGTAAAAGAAGACTACTCTCAAAAAGTTTACAAGCTTGTTGAGATGTTTCATTCCAATCAACAAGTCCAACAACTTTTATTAAGTGCCTACTCTGTAGAGTTCAAAGTTGGCTCGCTCTCTGGGATGCGTGTGGCATTGCAGCTCAGGGTCTAGGTGCACAAGATGGCTATCAATGGATATCTGCATTTCCTGATGGAAGCATCAAGATGCTATCTGCTGTGCCATGGGAGGGAAGAGAAGGGTATACGATTTACCATGCCTCCAACCACCCAGGTCCCAGGCTCATCAGAAAAGCTCACCAGATCAGGGTTGTCAGGGGCCCTCTAGGTATAAAACAAATCTCTGTGACATAGAACATGATGCTGTTTGGTGCTAAGGAACAAGTCAAAAAGTCAAGGGTTATAAGCTTGGTAAAGCAGGATCGCACACAATACACCATTTTTATCATCTCGGTTCCTCAGAAATAGCCATGTGAACTTGCTTCATCTTTTTTTTTTTAAACGCTTACCTTTTGTCTTAAAATTGACACTTAAGTATTGGTTCCAAGGCAAAAGAGCAATAAGGGCTAGGCAAGTGTCTGAGGGTCACCTTTGAACTCAGGACCTCCTATCTCTAGGCCTGGCTGTCTATCCACTGAGCCACCTAGCTGCCCTAGGGCCTGCTGCATCTTGAATAAGGAAGTACTAGGAAAAAGCTTAAAAACAACACAGTAACCCAATGAAGTGGCTGCTGAGTGGCTTACCAAAAGAATAAAACAGGAATTCAAGTGGTAAACTTTAGAACTACCAGGCTGACACCTCAGCATCTGTGACTTCATGCAAGGCTCCCCCCACCACTTCCATCCTTTTTGAGGATTTATCCTAGCCTCTTCAGTGTTTTAGGCAAACACCATGTTCATGCTCACAATCCTAAAATCAAAGAATGTTAGCAATTAAAGGAAACTTGGGAGTTCAGCTAGTCTAACTCCTTTTGTAGGTGACCAAACTAAGGCCTGTGGCACAAAATGGCTTGTCAAGATCACACAGTCATGTCTTTGCCCAGATTGGTCCCCTTGTCCATCTTTAACCCTAAATCAAAATTCGACCTTTCCTTCAAGGCCAAGGTAACAACCTATTTTATTCAAAAGATCTACCCAGTTGGGCCCTCAATCTCTTTCTCTCTTCTTAATTAAAGCATTACTTATGGATCAGAGGTCTTGTCTTATGACTCTTCTAAAGCTTTAATACTGAGTGCTAAGTATATAAAGGGAGCTCAAAAGACATCTGATCTTGGGGGCAGCTGAGTAGCTCAGTGGATTGAGAGCTAGGCCTAGAGACGGGAGGTCCTAGGTTCAAATCTGGCCTCAGACACTTCCCAGTTGTGTGACCCTGGGCAAGTCACTTGACCCCCACTGCCTAGCCCTTACCACTCTTCTACCTTGGAGCCAATATACAGGGCCATGGCTGGAGGAACCAAAATGCTTTTTTCCTTACAGTGCGCTACAGAGGATGAATTAATCTACTCAGCTCCCCACCTATTGAGCCTGCTTCTACCACTGCTTATTTTCTTTGAACCAGGAACTAAAAACGCACTTCCCAGTGGTCTACAATGTCCTAAAATTTCTTCCTGACCCATTCTTGCAACTTGAGTGGGTCAGCCTATTCCTTCTTCACCTTTTATATATACATATACATATATATATATATATATATATATATATATATATATATATATATATATATATATATATATATATATATATATAAAATAAGCAAAACTTGCCCAAAAGAGGAACTCCCAAATTTTGAGCCAAGTTCTTATTCTGTTATTTCCTTCAAAGAATGGGCATTTTTTAATGTTTTGTACTCTGTCTAAACCTTTTATGGGGCAATGTAGCAAGGACAGGAACATGCTAGTACAATACAGTAGCTCCTTTCCTTTAAAATTACAGCAGCATCTGTGAATTTCCTATCTATGCCATTTTCCAGCCTTAAGAGAAGAGGGTAACTAATATTGAAGGAGCTTATAAGCCAAAAACCTTGAAATAACTCAAAACAATCCTTTTAGGATCTATGACAATGCTGTGGAAAAAAGGAGTGTTAAACATGCCCATTTCACAAATGGTTATAACACAGACTCAGTTCCACAGCCAGCTCTGAAGCTGCAACACAACAAAATCTGAAAAACTTCTAATTTTCTTTTTGGCTTGAAATTATGTGAACTCCAAGTCTACAATGAAGTATAACACTAAACCTTCCTCAATTTGTCTGATTAAAGATGTGGAATCAGGTCAAAGAACCAAAGGGGGAATAAGCAAACTTACGGTTTACTGTCTGAAGTGAATGAAATGATGAGAAATGTCCCTCGCCCACTGAAATTAAACTATTGCCCCAATAGTGGCGATAGTTTCAGTCTCTTGATAATAATTATTGGCCTTTGGGGTCAACATCTGCCCTCAATTACAAGTGGACCCCACTGATTTTAAGGAGCAGAGTTACACTTGGTTTCTCCTTTATGTACTCGTTACATAGGAAATCTTGGTGTTATGAAAAGGATTTATTCATTCCACTAAACAGATTAACCACATACCCTTAGAAATAAACTCTTTTAAATATAAGTATACAAAAAAATCTGTCATCAAATATTTGTTTCCTCTACATAGTTTTTTCTCTGCTAGCAATGACATTAAATGACAGTGCAGATTTGGAAGAGATTAATTAAAAATAGAGTTGCTTTGCTTTCCATTTAATAAATGAAGTTGTGAAAAAACAAAACTGCTGAATGCATATTCCTGACCTGAATTTCAAACGCATATTTTACTATATAATCAAGGTATTTAAAGGCTCCAGGCATTTACCATTATTTTATTCTGTACCTGAAGCCCATTCATCTGCTTTTTTTGCACATGGAATAGAAATTTAAAACACAATTTTAGTGACAATAGTAGCCAAGTTGATAGAGGAAGGCACAGGTGCTTATGAGGCAAGGACAGGCACTATGTGAAGAAAGAATCCAGAGCACAGTCTAAGAGAAAAGAGGGTCATAGTCTACAGCTATAAAGCCAGAGACTGTGCTAGGGGTTGGGTAAAACCCTGTTCTTTCCCAACAGCACTCTCTAGCATGGTGGCTACCTTGCTAACTCATCATGACCCAATCTGCAGGGAAAAGAAGCCAGGCCAGGTGGGCCACGGTGAGGAGGCCAGGTTTGAATGAAGACAAGAAAAGACAAGTCAGGCCAAAGCAATCTCTGTTCCTACCCCCACCTCCACCCACTACTACTATTTCAGGGGTTTTGCTGGTCCCTGCTTTTATAGTCCTTTATCTTCTCTGTCCCTATCCTAGGAATGATCATTCAAATAGTTAAAGCAAGCAATAGGGAGGAAGAAAAAAATGAAGGACTGTATTGGATTTTTTTATACAGATAGAATTTATAAGCACAAAATTAAGGTACTTATTTCAATTTGTCATCTACTTTTTCTGGCTTGTTGATTTTATATTCTCTACATAGGATAAGTACTCAGCAATAACCAATGCTTCATCTTCTAGAGTTGAGTCAAGATAATCTTCTTCGTGTTCTGGAATATCACCCAAGATTTCATTGACTGCCTCTGTTTCCATATCTTCATCTGTTGAGGCACTAGACGTACCTAAAATATTAAAAGGAGACAAAAGGAAGGAAAAAAATAATGTCTTCTGCTAGTCGTATATTCTACCAAGTAATCAATTATTATGCAAAACCAACCAGCCTCCCCACCTACGGTTTCTATTTCTTTTTCTGCAAATACCAAAGTCATGTTCCATTCTGTCATCTTCCTTTCTCAATAAGAACATTTCCCCCTAATTAGTTGCTAAGCCACAATCTTACCAGCAGAATCTGAAGGAGATTTTGTTGATGAAGTTGAAGAAGAATCTTCAGATGGTATTTGTAAGTCAGAGGGAAGAGTTCCTCCATTATGAGCAAGTGTCTGAGCAGCCAGTTGAACATTTCCTCTAAATACTCTGAGAGCTGTCTTGGCTGTCTCAGCTTCAAAGCCCATATATACCAACTAAAGCAAAAAAAAGGAAAATTCCAGATGTTGATGCCAATATTTCAGGTAGTGCAACTTCTATTTGGTAGTGCTCTAGCATTTGCATCATCCAATGAGACAATTAATTCCTCGGCTTTTTTTTTAAAAGGTAACTTATTGACCTTTTTGTGCTTATACCAGTAATTTCCTGATTTATCCCTAAACCCCCTCACTGAACACTCTGCAGAGATTTTAAAAAGATCACATCATGCACATCACTTTTTCCCCAAATCACTGTTCTGAATTCTAAGAGTCTGACTCCAAGCAACTCAAGTAATGAGTATATTTGACTCAAGCATCTTCATTTCCTTCAGAAATAAGGGAGTAGTTTCATCAGTATCTTTGGTTTTGATTTATTCATAGAACACCTTAAGCCCTCTGTAGAAAAGGTATATACAAATATAGCAACCCTTGTATTTAAATAAGTATTTCAAATATACTGGCTGCTTGGTTTAGTTTTGTTTTTTTTTCCTGCCAGGAATACACCCTCCACAGTTTCCTTGGCTGCTCCCAAGACAAGGAGTCAGAACAGCTGAATCACTCTCTTGGTCTTAGCCTCCAACTCTGCAACTCCAAAGATGCTTGTGATGCTCTGAGAGACAAAAAGGCATTAGCACTCACCTTATCAACATTTTCTTGAGAAACATGCTCCTGGTTGTTGCTAGTCTCAGGATCTGCATCATTTAGCCACCACATCTGAGGATTACTCAGAAGAATCTAAAAACACAAGAACAAGTGCTACTAATCCATAATGATATACACGTGTCATTCCCCTCCACAGGCTCTAAAGCAGAAATCAAAATCTAGAACAAGCCACCTTTATACTAAGCCATTGGCAATTTAGGCTTATTCACTCTAATCTATTTTTTCATGAACTTTATCCACATCTTCTTTTAAAATGTCAAGCACTGAGACTGACTACATTTCACTATTCTCTGCAATAAATGAAGAGTTCCTAACAGATCCCAATAGCTTATAGAGTTCTGGTTTGGGGAAACAAATTTCTGATGTAGAAAGTTCACACACACACACACACACACACACACACACACACACACGAACCTTTAAAAATATCATTTGTCTTATAAATGTACAGCTTACTAATGTTAGGAGATTCCTAACTTATTTATACCTGACCAGAAGCAAGGAACATAAAGAGCCAAATCAGTGATTCTCTGACAAGTAAAGCAGAATTAAGGAAAGTGAGTTTATTGATTGAGTATAAGACTAAAGAAGAGAGAGAAATAGGTATTTTAGAAAGAGATTTAGGCTTTTTTTTTTTGTAAAGTCTATTTGCTTCCAAACACTAAAAGAAACACCAAATGAGAGACAAAGTTCATAGAAAATTGTAAAACCTCCAGAGATTTTTCATTTGAGTTAGTAGAACCCAGGCCTGCATCTGCCAGGGGTGATGGGCATCTGTCAGTACAGCACATAACATTTTAAGAATGAGGCCTATGACAGCCACATGGAATGGGATGGAGAGATCTTTCCATTTACCTTAAGTGCTTCATCCAGGTTTCCTCTAGCCTGATGGAGAGCTTCTTTTGCAGCATGAGCTGAGTAGCCCATTCCTTTCAGAGAATTTATGTTATCCAGTCGTCTTTTTCTCTTTTCTTTTTCTTCTTTCTTTATTTGGGCAATTTCCTTTAGGAGATAAGTCAAGCAGAATTAAGTTACACTGATTGATAAGTGCTCAGTAATGCATATGTCTAGTATGCTGGCACTGAGCTCGACTGCATTCCTATATCTGAGTCCTCTCTGATTACTGTTCTTGGCACATATCTGCAAGAAAAAAAATATGACTTTCCTATATATCCTTTTCCTTACTAAATATTCTAGAAATTATCATGAGTACCTTTACATGAATATACATTACAAAAAATTTTAAACCTCCTTTGTGTAGGAGGGAGGGGAGAAGGAAGAAGTAAGAGAAGGGAATATAAAATACAGCCAGTTAGAGAGAATGGATGTTTCAAAAACATGTCACAAAAAGCCAACAGTGTAAATTCAAATAGCTGAAATTATCCTTATCTTTTTCTATCACAAGAGCAGACTGAATAACTGGGATCTGAGGAGATTTCCTATGAAGTTTTCTAAATCCATGCTCCATAATATAAATCCACAATTTAGGTAACCTCTAAGATACTTGACAATATAAAATAAGTCAAAAAAGCAGAGGAATATAAAGCCCTCTTTACCTAATCTCAATCCAGCCATGTTACCTGAAATATAGATGAAGTAATAGAATTAGTCTGTATTACTCCAGAGCAGAACCAGGACTGGTTACTAGGATAAATACAATTGTGAATATGTAACTTCCAAAATCAAGTGAATCAATTCTAAAATGTATATTTATCATATCCTACTCCAACAATACACTGTACTTGATATTATAAAAGTACAATAATTTTTCCCTATTCTAAAGTCAGAAACCTTATAGTCAAATGGGATAAACACTCTTCTTTAACACTAATAGGCAGTACACCATTGGTTTGGTTGGCTTGATCTTAAGTCTCACTAGCTATTCAAGGAACAGAGCATAGATCTTTTTTTTTTTAAAAACTCTTACCTTCCATCTTGGAATCAATACTGTGTATTGGTTCTAAGGCAGAAAAGCAGTAAGAGCTAGGCAATGGGGGACTTGCCCAGGATCACACAGCTAGCAAGTATCTGAGATCAGATTCAAACCCAGGACCTTCCATCTCTGGGCCTGGCTCACAATCCACTGAGTCACCTAGCTGCCCCCAGTGCACTGATCTTTGACAAACATATGAGTGGAGAGTGTTAAAGTACCTCTCTTCGGTTGGTAATATGGGTGGCAGCATGATCCACATTCCCATCACAAGCCCTTAGGCCAAGCCGGGCTTCCTGAGCAGTAAATCCCAATTGTAACAAACTGTGAACTTTGCCAGGATCTATAGACAGTTCTTCATAGAGTTGCTGCGCCTATCAACAGGGAAAAAAAACAACAAAGAAATCAGATGAGTATAAGAATGTTGATGCTTAACACAAATTTAAATCCTAAAAGAAATGACCAAAGAGCCAAAATCAACTGCACTATGTACACAAAGGAACTGGAAATAGGACTAGTCAGTGGTACATTCTGAACACCTACTATATACAGAGTTATATTACAACAGAAATTTAAGATGTTCTTCCCCTTAGAAGATTATGACAGAAGAAAAAGATATTTGTGTCTTTCATATATATGTAACTTTGAAGTAACAAATACAGTCATAAATGATCAGTTTCTAACATCTTCCCAGCCTGCACTTATAGACAACCTCATTGACAAATCTTTTCTTCTCTCAACTTCCAAATTTATAGCAAATGATTTAGCTTCCAACTTCAAGAACACTTCCAGGGGTGGGGCCAAGATGGCAGAGTTGAAGCAGGGAAAGCTTGAACAATGACTATGAGAATCTTCTTCAATCAACTTTAAAATAACCCCTCAAAACAAATACTAGAGTTAAAGAACCAGTTTCACCAAGAACAATGAAGCCACTTGATGAGTTTCTTCACCTCTCAACCTACAATTTCTTAAACCTTTTCAGCATCATCTCCCAATATCCCAACCATTTCTCAAATCACAGAAGAGGAGAAATCCTCACAGAAAAAGGCGAATCCTTTTATTTGAACCCCTGCTCCCAATTCCTTCCCATTTCCACTAGACTAGCTCTAATTGTCATTCTTTCACTCATACATCTTCAATATCTTCTTTACTTAAATGATAATTTCCACTGGTGTACAAACATGCTTAAGTTACTGTAATCCTTAAAAAAAAAAAAGCCTTCTCTTGAAGTCCATTTATTTGCCATCCCATCTCTCTGTTCCTCCTCAATGCTAGCCTTCTAGAAAATAACTCAAATTTACATACTACCTGAAGATTGGCAAAACACTTTCCTTATAACAAGTAGGTAGAGTGCTATTATTTCCCACTTTATAAATAAGAAAATGGAAGTTCTAAGAGACCAAGTGATTTTTTTGGTGTTCATACAACCAGGGTGATTGAGGCAGTATCTGAACTTAGGTCTTCTGACTAAGTCCAGCACTTTTTCACCTATACCTCAAGTGCCTAAACTTGCCTGCACCTTATGTCTATATTTCCTCACTACCCACTTTTTCCTCAACCTCTTGTAATCAGGCTTGCCTCCTACCTGCTTAACTCTACTGACAACAAGACTGCTGATAAAGCTTCTTCTTTACAGATATTTCCACCTCCACTATCTATTCAACATACTACTGCCAGAAAAATCGTGTAGATCTGGCCATGTCACTCCCCTGCTCAAAAATCTTTAATGATTCCTCCCAAGTTTGCCTTTGTCTACAATCAAGGCTCTCCCAACACAGTACAACTCTCTCTTTTCAGTCTTATCTCATGATTATCTACATGCAATCTGCCTTAGTCAGCCCCTTTCCCTACCCCCCAAATCCCCACACCTTGTTCACCATCTTACTCCCTCTATGCTTTTGTTCAAACTCTTTCCTCTTCCTGAAATTCCTTCCCTTCCAATATTCTAAATCCAGTTTCACTTTTTCTAGGAAGTTTTCCAACATCCCCCAGACCTTTCCCTTCAGACCTAAATAAAATTTTGTTTTGTAACTCTGTAATGCACTTAGCACTTTACCATTATGTCTATCTACACAATTGTCTTTTTACCCTACTAGTCTTTAAGCTACCTTAACATGTTCTATCATTTAATGGCAAAACAAATAGTTGCTGAGAAACTAAAATGTGTTTCTCATCTTACCTTATTGAGATATTCAGAAGCCTCCTCCCCATTACCACTATGATAGTTTCTTATTCCTTGAAGCAAATAAAGTCTTAAAAATAGTACCTTCTCTCTCCCATAATTTCCCTAAGGAAGGAGGGGAAAAATCAAAAATTAAAACAATTTCTACCTTATTTCTACTACTAGATATGTAACACTTCTATAACAGCAAGAAACAACATCTTAATTTTAAAATAGTAAACTCTGCTATCTAGTATTATATTCATCAGATCCTAATAGGATAGAAAGAACATAGGACTGGCAATCAAAAGACAAAAGGTTCCTACTCCAGGTCTGCCATTTGGTTAGCTATGTTATCTTGGAGAAATCACAATCTTCTGGTATCTCAATTTCTTCGTAAGATGTAATACAAAGGAGGCCAGAGAAACTGTAGCTGAACAAATTAGTTTTGCATTAAAGAGACAGTTAAAAAAGTTTAGAAGTCAAATGAACTTTTTAGCTTGTAAAGGAGAAAAGGAAGGTAGAGTGGAGAAAAGAAGCTATACATTATTGGTGGGGCACTGTGGCTCAACTAGAAGATGAACACTAGAGTTACAGAAGACAGCTGAAAAGTCTGGAAGAATCTTCTAGAAAAAAGCTAAAAAAGCTTTAACATTCAAATTGAGTACTTCCTAGGCTACAAACCTGCCTCAAAAGCAGAGTCCTTTGGCTCCAACTCCCACCTACCTCTCCTCTTCTATCCTTGTACTTGGAGAACAAAAGATACATAAGGCAAAGATTTGGAAGCACACAAAGACATTATATGAATCTCTATTTGTGTAATATTCTAGGGTTGTGAACTTCAAGTTATCTAAGTAAAAGAGTCATAACAATGAATAGGACGTTTATAGTTTTTCACATATGATGCTAAGAAACTAGTTTCCCTAAAATAGTAGGTATCATGATGAAGCCACCTGAAATCATGGCAACAAAGTACCTAAGATTTGTCAAACCCTGAATTCATGAACTCTTAAGGTCTCTAATGGTAAAGGCAAGACTAGAACCCAATTCTAATTTCTAGGTCATGGGGATATACTAACTTCAAAGTATTATTGGAACTTTTTTAAAGTATTCGAGAAAGAGAAAATTATGTTTAAAATACTTTCCGTGTTGTTATTGTATTGCATTTTACTAATTCTTTGAAAATGATCATGTGCACATTGCAGATATAGCCATTATCACTTTTGTTTTTAGTTGTTCAGTCGTATCTGACCCCATCACCTATTCATGGAGTTTTCTTGGCAAGGTTACTGGAGTGATTTGCCATTTCCTTCTCCAGTAGATCATTACCATCACTCAACACAATTATTTTTATTTTATTTATTAATATTAATTGTTTTAAATATCAATAACTATGTTGAATGGGTAAGTTTAATGCATTTCATTTTTTGAAACAAGTTTTAGTCTTGGTTTAAGAATAGACTGACAGGAAAATGAAGAATTCCATTAAATTCCAATGAAGAAATGTTGATCTTCAGAGTAGTAAAGTAAGCAGGATCACCTTTCAATCTCATTTTCCCTAAATGATTCCTAGTAGTAAATTCATCTAAAATAAACTCTTTCTAATCAAATGACTGCACTAGATCCTGTGGGGTTGCTTTTTACTAGCAGTGTCAATATCAGCACTGTACTATCCTTGAAATTTCTCTTCAAAGCCTTAAATGCAGTGATAAGTCATTAAGTGCACTATAATACGATAGATAATTGAGATAATTGCTAAGTTGAGGAGAGGAGAGAAGGGAAAAAACAACAAACCTGCACCTACTTAAAATTTAGAATTCATCTAAAATGGTCAGCATATATCTATGCTCTAATCCTCAGACTTCTGTTCTTCATCTTCATTTGCAGTACAAATAGATAGTAACAGCATCTAACTCCCAGGATTGTGGTAAGAATCAAATGAGAGATTTCTAAAGTGCTTATAGCACATGCATAGTCCATCAGAAGCACTTAATAAATGCTTGTTTCTCTTTCTAAGGATTTAAAACTGGCAGGGACTTTAGAAATCATTTAGCCAATTCTTCATTCCATCTCCTCACCCCCAACAGAGAAATGAGACACACAAGTTAAATGTCTTGCTCTAGATACCACAGGCGGTAAATAGCAGAGCTGGAATACAAACCCAGATGTTCTGATCCAGAGCCAGTGTTCTTTCCACTACACTACGGAGTCTCTCAAGCTGCTAAGGTGCCAAGGCTCCATTTTGTAGGATCACTGCTATTTTTACAAGACAAAAAGATTTCCAGAGATATGACTGCAGTCTCTGGATATCTGAAAGACTGCCATGTAGAAAAGGAATGCAGTGTTATACAGCTTCAGAGGAAAAAACTAAGACTAACAGGTATTCAGTACACAGCACCAGATTTGTATTAACAAGTTAAAGATACCTAAAAATGTGACAGGGTGCCTTCTTAGGTACCAAGTTCTTTTGCAGAAGCCATTTAAGAAAAAGCAGCTAGTGAGTCAATTCGTTGGAAACACCATAAAAAGGATTCATGTACTGGGCAAGTTTGGCCTAGATGACCACTAAGATTACTTTCAACTTTGAAATTCTATAACTTAAGTAAAGCCAGCAAGATATAATGGAAAGAGTAAAGAGACCTGCGTTTGATTTCCTGTTCAGATGCTTACTAGCTATGTGTCTACAGGCAAATCACTTAACTTAACTTTAAAAAGGGGAGCCTAGTTCCTGGTCAGTAACTGAGTTCCATAGGTCTAATAGTTCTCCACAGGAAATAAGGATTAAACCCCCAAACCTCTACATGTGCAATATATTGTTAAACTTTAACAAATTATTTTCTACTGTAGTCTGCTGATCTGTAAAATAGGGATAATTAATAATCCTTCCACTACCTACCTCACAGTTATGAGGAAAGCACTTTATAAAAGTGTAAAATGCTATATAAATGTGAGCTATTATATAAATGTGAGTAATTAAAATAATATTAAGTGAAGAAGTAGTAAAACTGGTAACAGAAACCAAATATTGTCTCTTTACAAGTCTGCAGGAAAATAGGGGAAAGAACCAAAACTTAGGAATTAATGAATGGGATTTCAAAATCCTAAATACTCTCCTAGAAACTAAATGAACTTGGCTTAGGGAAAGTTAAGCAATAATTTACATGGTTAGTTTAAGACAATAAGACCTAGTCAAGAGTTCTTGAGGCATAGGTGACTGTATAAGATATAAAGAAGTCACATGTTTCTTTTGATTAGTAGTGTTTGCAAAAGCTGTCCCAGAGTCACATCACTGTGAATAACACTGGCCTGAGTTCTACATAGACAAAAATAATGAAACCCGAAGACCTCACACATGCAAGGTATTTTAAAGCCTTTAAAAATCATTTTCAGGGGGCAGCTGGGTGGCTTTGAGAGCCAGGCCTACAGATGGGAGGTCCTAGGTTTAAATCTGGCCTCAGAGACTTCCCAGCTCTGTGACCCTGGGCAAGTCACTTAACCCCCATTGCCTAGCCCTTACCACTCTTCTCTTCTGTCTTGGAACCAATACCCAGTATTGCTTACAAGACGGAAGGTAAGGGTTAAAAAAATCATTTTCAAATGTAGTCTGAGATTTGCAAGACTGAAAATTACTATGAAGCACTTTAGAGCTGGCATAGATGTGGTCTGAATTACACATACATTCAACCTTGTACTCAAACAAATTCTGGGTCCAAATTCTATACCCAGACCCAACAAAATGAAAAACAATCCCAAACAAAACATAGTTCAAATCAACATACTTTTATATGGACTAGTCTTTGGTGGTTTTCCCCATAGCAGTTTTTAAAGCATTTTTGGGCCATATTTAGCTTTCTTTCTGCATCATCAAGGCATTCCAGTTGTCCCAGACGGAAGTAACACCACACTATATCCAGCTGAAGCACTGCATAATTATCTACTGTATCCAACAGTTCTCTGCAACATTCACTGTAAAAGAGAAAGCAAATCTGACTAATCATATACTTTTATTATGTCAAATTTTACTGACCTTCCCCCCCCCCCCCAAATTAAAGCAGAAAGCAACTGCAAAAGAGCAAGTTATAGATCTTAATTGTGTTTGTGAAGACTGAATGTTTT
The DNA here is from genome assembly GCF_027887165.1 of Monodelphis domestica. Classification (NCBI taxonomy): domain Eukaryota; kingdom Metazoa; phylum Chordata; class Mammalia; order Didelphimorphia; family Didelphidae; genus Monodelphis; species Monodelphis domestica. The sequence goes on along the minus strand of NC_077231.1, from coordinate 228,456,257 downwards.
ATAGTGAAGCTCTCAGCTATCATAGGGTGAATTCTGTTCTCCTAATCCAAAGCATCCAGATCTACTGGGGATGTGCAGACAGAGGGAAGAAAGAGCTGGGCTGGTAAAGGGTTGTCAATAGTCTCTTAAATAAAAGTTTCTGGTCATGCTTCCTTCTTGCACCTTGTCTACCTCACTGGGCTCCACAATGACTCCTTTGGGATCGTTAAAGACTTTCTACTATTGCACTATTATAAAGACAGAAGTTAGGGACTATGGATTAGAAGTATAGATGAGTAAATCGGGAGATGTAAGGTCAAGGATAATTAGAAGCTTAAGATATAGAAATGACCTTATAAAAAATGTATAGTCCAATCCCTTCATCCTATAGATCAGGATACTTAAATATAATTAAGAGATGATACAGGTAGTAGAAATAGACCTGGAATTAGAACTAGAAATCTGGGCTCTTTCCACTAAACCATGTTTGCCTTTATTAATTCTAGTTCTGACAGAAAATATTATGATCTAAAAATTACTTTGTTTCCAATTTAACAAAAGAATCATAATTCATGAATATCTCAAAGGACTAAGCTACATCAAGTGACAATTAATTTTTTTAAATTCATAAGACAAAAAATAGATAGGAAGAAAATTTGTATTTCAAAGTAAAATTATAATATTTGTACATCAACTAATACATCTGGTCCATATAATATTAAGAGATTACCAAATGAAAATTTATAATGTAAAGCTAAGTGATATAGATATATATCAACAAGCATTATGTGTGAAGCACTGTGCTAGGCACTGAAGATGCAGATACAAAAGTAGAATCATTCCTGCACTCTAACAACTAACATTTTTGCTTAACTTAGTAAAACCATATGCAATGAAACTACCACAGCCTAATATAAATTTAATCAATTTGTCTTTAGTACTGGTTTTTCTTGCCTCCTTTGGAATGATCTTAAGCTTATCAAGCACCTATTTTTGCGTCTGATCAGGAATTACTTTGAACTGACTTTTAAGTGCTATTCTCTTTGATACTTGCAAAGAAACTCATTCAGGATAATAATCTGGAAATAAAATAATACTTCAAAATGTTTACCCCAAGGCTACAAATAAGACCTAACTTTAAAGGGAAACATTTGAAGGAGGTTTCTCAATCTGCCCAGGGGGCCTTTTTGGTGCTCTTGGATCCTGGCAGAGTTCTTCTCTCTGGGTAGATTTCAAGTCCCTGCCTTTTATTCTTTCTATGGATTATCCAGCCCCCAATTCTCAAGAAGTTGCCTGAATTGTTTTAAGTTGTGTCTCCACTCCACAATTTATACCACACTCAAGGCTAGAGCAATAATTATTAACTATAGGAGCATTATTTTAGAGCTGGAAGGGACCTTAGAAACCAGCTCCTTCATTTTGCTTGAGAAGGAAACTGAGACCTGAAGATGAGCAACATTCTACAGTTCTACAGGTTGAGTAAGCAGTGGGGTCAGGATTTGAACAAATCTCCTCAGACTCCAAATCCAATGATTTTTCCACCATAACACATTACTTACTTTTTGATTATTGGAGACTTTCTGCATTCTAAGCTGCTGAAGCAGTGGCCATAGTTATATAGATTCTGTAGTTCTAGGCTTAGAACATAAGCTCCAGGAGGCAGAGACTCTCTTTTTGAATTGTGTTCCCAGTGCTTAGCACAGTGTCTGGCACACATTAAGTATTTAATAAATGTCTTCTGTATCTAGTTAGCTAGACTCTTGACTCCAAACAAAAACTGACTGTGTTGTGGGATTACCAGTCAGTTAATCAAACAATTAATCACTATGGGTCAGTTAAAGGTGGGCAATGGAACCTCTGCAGATAATTCTGTTGACCCTCGATTATGGTGCAATGGAAAAAGCACTGACACTACTTTCAAATGACCTGGCTCAAATCCCAGCTCTGACAGTTCCTACCTATGTGACCTTGGGTAGGTAATTTTTCCTCTCTGGTACTCAATTTCTTCATTTGTGTAATGAAGAGGTTGGACTAGATAGCCTCAAAACTGCTAACCACATCCTTTAATCTTGATTATCCAAAACTCTCAATCAGTTCTCTGTGAAGATCCTTTACATTAAAAAAAAATATTTCTCAATGTCAGACATCCTATGTTCAAGAACAAGCTCTAAGACTCATTCTAAGGCCAGAGAGAAGATTTTAAACTTAATTGTTTTGGATCAACCACTTGTTTTTCCTTCCTCTCTATCTGAATAAAAGGAAATCGTCAGAGCAGATAAATGACTATATGAATCATTTGTATCCTTCCACATAACACCAATCCTGATTCTTCAGCATCAGGGAATAATGTTTAATAGTCAGCTATGGGACTGGGGCATTAGGATATTTGTGTTGTGGCTCTGCTTCCAAAATTGCCAGTCATTTAACCCATTAGTGCCTTAGTTTCCTCAACCATAAAATGGGAATAATAACATCTTGGCCTCTTACAGAGGTTTAAAGACAAAAAGGGCATAGATCCTAGGACTCAGAGCTAGGAGGAAACTTAGAAATCATAAGTAAGAGTTCTGAACAGTTTAGAAGCTCTCTATACACAAAGTGAAATCCAAAAGTAAAATAAGACTTCCCTAGAGGTTATAGAAAGAATGGAAGACCCTTTGTTGGGCATGTACAAAACAGATATAATTGAAGGAGAAAAAAATCACTAATATCTGGCAGAGGGGAGGAAAATCATAAAAGGCATCATGTAGAAAGTGGTGCTTGAGCTAAGACTTGATTTTTTTCCTAAGAGGCAGAAGGGGACAAGGAATGCATTTCAGGCATAGAGGAACAGCCAGTGCAAAGGCACAAAGATGTAAGATGATGTGATGTGTCCTGTATAAGGAATAGTAAGGGAAATAATGTATAATTATTTAATATATTAAATCACATAGTTTATTGGCAGGTTATAAAGAGCTTTGAATGCCATAGTTTATATCTGATCCTAGTTGATAGCAAAGAGACCTTGGAATTTTTAAGTAGGGGATAAATTCAAACCTACACTGTAGGAAAATAAAAATGGCAGCTGTGTGAAGGCTGGATTAGAGTTTGGAGAGAACTGAGGCAGAGAAACCAATTAAGAGGCTCTTGAAAGTGAGGCAATGAGGGCCCAGACTAATGCAGTAGCTGCAGGAATGGAGAGAAGGGAATAGATAAGAGATATTGTGAAGGTAGAAACAGCCATATTTAGCAGCTGACTGGACATTCAAGATGAGAGTAAAAGGGTTTACAAACCTGAGTGGAAAGAAGTAAGTACCCTTGACAGTAATAGGTATGTACATCGATTACAGTACTAAAAATTATTTGATCCAGACCTATGACTTCATTTTAGGAACTACTGGTTATCTTTCACTGATAAAAATGAATAACTCATCTGTAATTTAATTCTCAAATGTTCTCACAGCTAATATAAATCAAAGGGAGAACTTGAGTTGAAGGTGAGTCCTCGAACTATTTTGCCCTGTTGCCCTCCTCTCTCACACACCCACTAGCTCTCATGGATAGATAGTATCTGTCCTGATCTTCAATTACAGAATAAAAAGCTTTGTTCTCTATCAAATAAATTTTAAGCAACAGGTACACTAGATATTTTAGGAAGTAAATAAGCTATTTGAGGTCTATTTTAGAAGGCAAGGAGAAGAAAGAGGAGCCATTACTCAGGTGGTAAGAATACTTGATGAGGAGCTATCTACATAAGACCAATCCTGGGTGAAATCATTAGGTACTTTTTTCTACCATTGTAAAACCAAGGCTTTCAAATCTATAAATTATTGATTACTATATCGTGATTTAAAGCCACTCACACTCAGAGCATTCATTAAATATAATGAGGCTTTAGGTTCTCTTTTTTCCCCTCTATACTATTACACTTGTCTCATGAGCTCCCATGAATTCACCTCTGTGCAAATAACTCTAAAAATCTACTTACTGAGCTCTAAATTCTCTCTTAACCTCTGGTTTCACATCTCCAACTGTCTTTCAGATATCCTGAACTGAATGTCCTCACAGACAGTTTAAACTCAATTTGTACAGTCTTTCTCCTCAAACCCTCCCATCTACCTAATTTTCCTGGTAATCTTTCTATTTACCCAGATTTGAGACTTTGGTATCATCCTTGACTCCTTCACTGTCAAAATGATCTTTGTAGAGCATGGGTCTGATCGTATCACCTCATTCAATAAACTCCAGTAACAACCTATCAACATCACAATTAAATATGAAATATGGTTGGCTTGGAAAGCCTATATAACTTGGCTTCTTCTTACTTTTCCACTCTTGCCACTTCTTCCCTTATATTCTGTGATCCAGTGACAATGACTTCTTTGTTACTCTCACAAAATAATCCATTTTCCTACTCCACCTCAATCTTAATACTTGGAATTCTCTCTCCCCTCACTTTTGATTTTGCCTCTGGCTGCATTCCTTTGAATTTTTCACCTTGTCTACAGGAACATTGTCAACACCTCGTGAGATCAAATCAGTTTGGGCACAAACCTCTCAATACCCTTTTCTCTCTGAGGGTGGGCAGGAGCAATGAGCTCCCAAACCTCCATTTAGGAAGGGGCAGAGGACAGTCATCTCTCTGTATTTCCCACTGACTGCACTCCTCTGACTTCTCCACTATACCCCACCAGAACTTTATATCACATTCCCCCCCTACTTTTCAGGTTCCCTCTGTGTTATCTTCTCCCATTAAATTATAAGTTTCTTGAGGTCAGGAACTATCTTTCTTTTTCATATTCATATCCCCAAAGTTTAGCAGCACCTAGCACATAGCATGTACTTGATAAGTGTTTATTGACTGAATCATATCTTCTCTCCTAGCTTTTCTCAGGTCCCAACTAACATCCTGCCATCTATAAAAAGGTTTTCCCAATCCTCCTTAATGCTAGAGCCTTCCCTCTAGAATTCTCTCAAATTTATTCTGTCTATATATTGTTTGTACATAGTTATTCACCATGTTGTCTCTCCCATCAGACTATGTTTTATTAACTTTCTTTATAACCCTAATGCTTTGTGCTTACTAGAGTGCCTTATACATAGGAGGCATTTTTTATTATTTTTATTATTAAAATTTGTTTTTTTATTAAAATTATTAAAAATTCTTGTTAATTTGAGTTAATGTATTTAAGTAAGAATTAAATTAGCTTTATAAGTTTTATATCAAGTAGATTCCTATACAAAAACAACAGGAACTTGTGTTCCATAGCTATGACCTTTAGTTACATTTGACTGTTCCTTGAAATCAAAGTAAGCTAATATTTCTCTGGCAGCAGCCAATGCACACCAGAAAATATATCTGTAGGCTACTGTGGTACCCCAACCAGAACTGACAAAATTTCATAAAAGCTGTGAACTTTACTGGGAATTAATCATTCAAAGGGCCATTTTAACAGATGCTTTACCCTGCTGCTTATTATTAACACAGTTGTAAAAAATAGACTCGAATACAGGACTACAATTTCCACGAGCCTTTGCTCCACTTCCCCAGAATGCCTTGTAATCTCACCTGGGCCGAGATCGAGAAGATATTTAAGCTGATTCAAAGGCTTGGGAGGGCTCCTGGCCTCTCACCGGCCTGCTGCCTGCCTGTTTCTGTGCCCCAGACCCTCGAGCACAACCCCAGTTGGCTCATCACCCAGATCCTTGGAGCAGATCGCTCAGGACTCATTGAGACCAGCTGGTAACAGTATTGGCCACGTGGGTGGAGGGGAGAGAGGAGAGGGAAAGGAGAACTGGTAATTTTCCCTTAGGCTAAGCCTCCATGTGGCTGGGGGTATTGGCCACAGGGGTATCAGAGAGGGGAAAGAGAGAAAAGACTAGAGATCAGAAACAGACTTTTCAAACAGAAACCTAAAAAGCAATGGGCTGTTTAAAAGGATTTTTGACTCTTCTGGCAATTTCATTGATTTTACCTGCCTGTCTGGGAGCAGACTCAGCCCAAAGATTCTACTTTGAATTTGAAAATGGGTGGCCCAGCGAACTGGAAGCCAGGCCCAGAGACGGGAGGTCTCTAGTTAAAATCTGGCCTCCGATGCTTCCCAGCTATGGGGCCCAGGACGGATCCCTTGAACCCCATAGCCTAGCCTTTACTACTCTACCTTCCGACAATAGACATTTAAATGGATAATTAAAAACAAACAAACAAACAAACAAAAAACCCAAGGAACTTTGAAGAGTCTAAAGGCTATATTCTAAGGCATTTCAGACTCCAATGGTTTATAAAAAAATCTCTGTATTCTATTGCATTTTTTGTTTAAGGTTTAACTTTGTGATTTTAAGTTCATATATTACTGGATTGAATATTATTCTGCTTGAACTGAAGGTTGATTGAATTTATTTTGAATGTACTGAGTTTTGAAATTCTGTTGTTTTTCCCCTATAACTGTTGAACAAATATTGTTGTGAATAAACCCATATATGAAAAAATAGCTTTTTTTTATTTTGCTGAGGATAGATGGACTTCAGAACTGGTTATAATTGTATTAACAACCTTTGGAAAATTTAATGTGCTAAATACCTCAAATGATTTGATTTTAAGGGTTTTTTAAATATGATTTTTGGAAATTTTTTTAACAATCTGGTTATTTTTGCCTGCCCCTACCATGAGGTAAGGCCCATTACAGTAGCTGAAGTGAAATGTATTTTATAACCCCCAACCTTCCCACATGTGAATGGAAGTTGGGCAGTTAATCTCAGGGCATTTGTATCCCTATAAGCCTCCAAGAAAAAGGAGCACCCCTTTATTTATGCTCTTCAGCTCACTATTTTACTTCTACCAGAATGATATATAGATTTCTTGATTATGTTCTAAACCCAAGATGAGTTTTACTTTGTTTTAAAAAATATGTTTAAATACCAAGGTTGAAGGATTGCTATGTTTGTAAAAATTGTGACAAATGTCCATCAATTCATAGGTTTTAAAAATGTCATACAGCAACTTATGTGAAATATGAAAGTGTGTTTGTTTGCTATTGTAATTAATTGGGCTATTGAGAATTTGGGGGATTTTGATATCTACATATTTGTACTACTGTATTTTTAAAAATGAAAAATTGTTAACCTTGTTCAATTCATTTGCCTTCTACTCACAGTGATCATGGCCAGATACAAAGAGGAAATGGATCTCATTTTTTGGTGAGAAAGCCTTGTATTTTATATTTTCTTAACTGACACAGAGTGTCAATGGTTATAAGCTATATTTTTGAATTTTTAAAAGCTCTTTTATTAATATATATTTCTTGCATGTGCAATATACTTTTTCAGTTTTTTAATTATTTTATCTCTCCTTTTTATATTTGAAGCACATGTCACCAGTATTAAGATTTTCTTTAACCTTTTGATTTTTAAGTTTAAGATACATTTGCTAATACATGCCCTAAAAGGCTTGTGACTATAAAAATGATGCCACTAATTATTTAAATAAATTATGGGACTTTGCTTAATGATTCTGTCTGATTCCAGGACAAGAGATACACACAAGAGCTATTTCATAGGGCTAAAGAAATGCCAATCTAGGATGGATTGATGCACTTCTAGGCCAATACAAAGGCCTTGAACCTAGTGTGAAGACTCGAGGTTACTATGTTTAACATGTGTTAAGACATAGGCTTTCCTTGTATCCACACTCACCCTGAAGATACTCACAGACCAGTATCCCCGAAACCTTGGCTCCTACTTGGCTTCTATAATCTGGTCCCTTTCTTTTCTGCCTCTCATAGTGTGGTACCTTTCTGTAGTCCTGGCAATGACTGAGTAAATGCATCATTACTTAGATCATTTTTATTGGGCCCTGATTGAAGGACCTGTTATAGATTTATTTTTCTTCTACTTGAAATTTTTACACATAAGACTTTGATAGTCTATATTTTCATCCAGAAATTTTTCTTTCCTTTTGATTTTTCTGATGTCTTTTTAATATCTCTTGCCAATTGATTCATATACCTCATACCTCAGCCATGCATCCCTAAGTGATCCCCCTTTTTTTTATATCACCCTCTTAATGGGGGGAATGTAAAAAAAATATCATTATTTAAATTGCAAAGTTTAAATTCCTTTTGAGAAGAATTTTAGGTAAAGAAGATGCTACTTCCCTGAATTCAGAAACTGAACTGTTGGAGAAGCCATCATGAAGAAGCCTCCAGACCACAAAATGCACAAAAATGAACTTTGGGTGTGGTTAATGAACATTTATTTGCATGCATACTTTCATGCCAAAGGGGACTGCCCCCTAACTGGCTTTCTGTCAATGCGTCCAGTAATTATTGGTTTTATTCTTTTCTTTCTCTTATCCTCAAATTATTGTAATCTTTAAATTGATTTTGTTTTCATGATCCTTTGGAAAAAAATTAATTTTTTTGCAGATGATCAAAGGGGGGGAATGTAAAAAATAGACTCGAATACAGGACTACAATCCCCACGAGCCTTTGCTCCACTTCCCCAGAATGCCTTGTAATCCCACCTAGGCCGAGATCGAGAAGATATTTAAGCTGATTCAAAGGCTTGGGAGGGTTCTTGGCTCTTTTTGGACTTCCGTTTTGGAGCAGGCGGTCTCTTGCGTGATGTGAGGTTATTTTGTCTAGGCCTCTGGCCTAGGCACATGTTTCTTACTTGTATATTCTTTAATCTTTAACCTTTAATAAACCTCTAAAAAATATAATATTCCTTGCTGAGAGAAACTAATTTCTACCTGCCTCAGTCTCCCCATATTCCTAAATTCTAATCATTACAGTCCAGTGAAATCCAATACATGACAGAAAGAGTTTAAATCTAACTAAGCCACTGAATAATCTGAGTCTGAAAATCTAGAGTCAAATGACTCTCTATCTTGACCCATGTCCAAATCCTACTTTTGACCCAAATGACCTTAGATAAGTCCTTAAAACTCTCTAAGGTCTGTTCCAGCTCTAAACCTATAATCCTATGATTTCTATACCCTATGTCTCTTTCTCTACCACTACCCCACTCTATCTCCAATTCTTTTCTCTCTTTTCCCTCCTATTCTAATTTCCCTCTCATTCCCTGCTTCTCTTCTCCTGACCATGACAGAATCGAAGTATACATTTCATAATATGCTCTACTTAACAAATCATTTCATGTCCCCTGCTTAGTGTTAGCTTTTGGTATAAAAACTATTCTTCTCCTTAAGTATGGTACTTGAGCCACATTTTATATGAGGCAATAGGCATTTATAGAAAATATTACAGTCTATAATAAATTTTAATTGTAGATTCCAATGACTAAAAGCCTTTTAAAATTTTAATGTAGGGGGGCAGCTGGGTAGCTCGGTGGATTGAGAACCAGCCCTAGAGATGGGACGTCCTAGGTTCAAATCTGGCCTCAGACACTTCCCAGCTGTGTGACCTGGGCAAGTCACTTGACCCCCATTGCCTAGCCCTTACCACTCTTCTGCCTTGGAGCCAATACACAGTATTGACTCCAAGACAGAAGGTAAGGGTTTAAAAAAAATTTTTTTTTTTTTTAAATGTAGGGGCAACACAGTAGATAGAGCATTAGGCTTTGAGTTGGGAGGGCCTGGGTTCAAATCTGGTCTTAGACACTTTCTATCTGTATAACCTTGGTCAAGTCACTTAATCCTAACTGCCTAACTGCTCTTCTGTTTTAGAATTGATAGAAGATAATAGGTTTTTTTAAAAAAAAGCAGCTATTTCCTATTTCTGGACAAACACTTATGCCATAATAGCAAAAATAACATATATTATCCTTTAAAATCACAAAATTAATTAATTAATTTTCATTTTAAAAATATGTATAACCCAGTGAAATTGCTTATCAATTTTGGGAGAGGGGAGGGAAGAGAGAAGGGAGACAACAAGAATCATATAACCATGGAAAAAAATAAAATTGAAATCACAAAAAAGATTTTAAAACTTGCAAAGATGTCAACTACTACCAATAGGTTGAATGGAAATCCCCAGCCAACAACCTAGTTCAGTTCCAGAGTGTCCAGAGTCACATAAGGTCTTAACTGGAGCCACAAGGGAATTTTTCTGAGTTAGCTCCAGATCTAAGATACAAATAGTCTCATTCTGAAGGGCCTCTGGGCTTCTGATCTGCTCAAAGGAATCTTGTATAGATGATGATCTTATTTGACATTGGTCTTCTGAGATATTCTTTTCCTAGTATGTATTCTTTCTCCTATATGATAAGGACAAAATGGAAAGGTACTAACAGATATCCTAGAAGTTGCTACCAGGGTAAGTAGATGTTTTGAAAACCCAGATACAACTTAATGAAATAGGCCAGATTCTTTACCAGCGTGTGTCCAAAAACTTTTAAAATTCTAGATAATGAAGAGGTGCCCATCATTAATTCTCACTCATTTTCCTGAAGCTAGATATCCAACTAGAGATGTCTATTTGTTTTCTGTAAGTCTGTTCTTAAACAATGGGATCAAGTTTGTTTCAGTGCTTGAATTCTAGTCAACAAGCAAAGATTAAAGATGTTTTATGTTTAATTTTTTTCTAAAAAAAAACAAAACACATCTTTGGGATGGGGTATACTACGGTATATTCAACGGATCCTTGTTACCACACTATCCTCTTGATCTAAGAGGTGAAACTCTGCTACAGCTGAAAGTTTATTATTAAGAAGAATTTCTGTAGAAAGTTAAGTCATGTTAAAGGAAGCAATATTTACTTAAAGGCTTCATTTCACTACTATGTAGGTTTGAAATAGGGCATTAAAAAAAAAAGTATTGTTAATTTCTCTCAAAATGATTGATGAATTAAGGTGTCTAAAAATTATTACCAGAAATATTTGTCAGCATCCAGCAGACAGGGCAATGCTATTCCATATTCTTTTCTTTTCAGAAATGCTCGACCCTTTTCATGATATCCCATAGCTAACATAAGGGCCTAGAGGGAAAAACAGATTGGAAAAGGCTATTATTATAATTATTGCATATATAATTATAATTATTATAACTCAAGGCAATGGAAAATTTCCATTTACATGTCTAAAAATGGTCAAATGTATCCTCAATATTAAGCAAGGCAGATCATAACTCAATTTAAAAGCCAAGTAAAGTTAAAAGGAAGAGAAAACTCATTTCTACAGAATTTTTAATATTGAAAGATCTCATGAAATGAAGCCCCTAACTTGTCATTATATGAAAAAACAGCTATCTCAATTTAATAAGGCTCATCATGGCAGCAACAAATATTCATAGTAAGTATTTTTATAATTTTACTTTATGAATTAGCAGAAGCTTTATACTCACCTTTTCATTTCAGGATGATGGTATGTATAGACCAAGTTTAAATGTTACATGGGTATACACAACTACAAAAAACCTTCAAGGAATACTATAAAATCTTTGGGGAATTAATACATATTTCAGTTTCTGTTCTTAATCCCAAAACTTTACTTCTGGATTTTTTATTTATATCTTCATTGATATTTCCAATACCACTAAAAAAAGTTCTTGAAAAATAATATCTAAAATAGCAAATTTTATTGCATCTGAAACCATTTTAGACTATAAGCTTGTGAACTTTGCCACGTGGGTAAATCACTGAAGTCTTCAATTACTAAATTCCTCACAAATATAGACAATATTAGAGGAAAATACCTACATTTTGAGTTCCTTTATTTAAAATAATAGAATTAGTTTCCCCTAGGAATAGCTCCATATTACAATTATTACATGCCCTCTTTGCAGGACCATGAAAAGATGGCTATTATTTGATCCTATTTATTAAACTGAGACTAAGTAGTAGGAAAAACTTCACATTTTTACTTACACAAAATCTGAGAATGAACTATGAAATTCCTAGTACTTACTTTTTTTTCTGCTGTGGGTATTTTGATTGATCTGCCTGTCTGATTAGCTATTTCTAAGTATGGAGTTGTTTCAGGATCCACAGTCTCAGCTGCAACAAAACAAAAATAAACCTCCTAGTTCTCAGTCAACAATGGTGAGACAGAACAATAGATAAACCAAATTGTCAAGCATAAAGGGTTTGCCAATCAAATTTGCCAATAGCCAAAACTGCCAATCAAAAGGGAGATAACAAGCATGCTAAGCCAATGAAACATGCTTGTGTTCTTCTGTGAACCTAATAAAAGGACTGTTTTCTTTTTATAAATGAAGGTACACACCTCTCTGCGCCAGTATCTCTAGGCCTCTCTTTGTTCTCTGCATCCTCTTTTCTTTCTTGTCAGCTTCATTTTGCTCTAGTTCTTCTTCCTGAAGATTTCTCCGGGCATCTTCTTCAGACTGTTTGAGTTCAAGCACCATCGCTTTCACATTGTGTGTAACCCCTTGCTCTTCCAGGGTTTTCCCTACAGAAGTGGAGTTACAGATGAGGAGAAACATTCAATCCATTGGCTCAGAGACCAGCTGCAGGACCTCTTCTCTGAGTCTTAGCTTCTTTACCTATAAAGTGGAGCTAATAATATCTACATTAAATATTTTACATGATTTCTAAGGAATGTACTTCATTAACTTTAAAGCACCACAGAAATGTGAATGAATAAAAAAGTATTTCAGTGGTGCACCAGATAGATCTGGGCCTAGAGTCAAGAAGGCCTGAATACAAATCTGCCTCAGACACTGTGTGACCCTGGGCAAGACACATAACTGTCATCTGCCTCAGTTTTCTTATCTTTAAAATAGAGATAATATTAGCATCTATCTCCCAAAGCTTATCATGAAAGTAAAATGTTAAAGTACTTTGCAAACCTAAAAGCATTAAAAAATGCTAATTGATGTTATTATTAAGCATTTACTATATGTCAAATGAGGAAAGTGAGGCAAACAAGGATAAGGGATTTCCCTGAGTCATGTATCAAGGAAGATCTGAGGCCAGATTTGAACTTTTAGTCTTCCCGACCCCAGGCCCAGTACTCTTATCCACTGTACCGTCTAGCTGCCCCTCAGTTGATCTGGAGAATGAAATAGCAAATTACTCTAGTAGCACTACCAAGAAGATTCTAAATGGGGTCATGGAGAGTCAGATATGACTGAAAAATAACTTAACAACAAAATGTGTCAAATAGCAAGTATTAAAAAAAAAAGCAAAGGCAGTCCCTGCCCTAGGGGATTTACACACTACCAGAAAAACAAAATATACATATACATATATATATGTATATATGAGACATGGTCAGGGAAAGATACTTTGTTTTAGAAAGTTACAAGGATGATGAGTGGAGCCAAAGTGGAGTGCGAATCACAGTCTTTCCAGTAGAGATCACAGAGCAGATTTGACTATTGTTCCAAGACTGGAAAATGGAAGAGAGGGAAGAAGGAAAACCTAAAGAGGAGAAAGCCAGGAAGTGACGTGCAATGTAGCACTCTGAATGACACTATGAATGACCTCTGAACGGCACTATGAATGAAATCAGATTTTATCTAAGGAAAATGGGTAGGAACTCATGAGTTTCTGAACAATGTCTGAACTTTGACATGATCAAAGTGAAATTTTAAGATTATTCTGACAATTGTGTGCAAGTTATACTTGAAAGGAGAAATGTTAGTTTTTTAATAATCCAGATAGGATAAAAATCTGAACTAGATTTCTTTATGTGAGAATGAAAATGTAAGGAAGTGATACTATGAAGAAAGAATCAATGGTAGTTGGTGACTAATGATCTATGGAGGGTTAGGATAAGAGATAATTGTGAAATTGGCCCAAGGGGAGTCATATGCCATCCAAAGCAATAAGGAAGCAATGGTTTGAGTCTATCAGGCAGCTGAAAGCAAGCAGGTCAGGGCTGGAGATGAGAATCTGGGAGCCATATAAAGAAGTAATGGTTGAAATTATAAGAATAAATGAAAGCACTAATGGAGAGAAAAAACAGAGAAGTGCAAATGATCAGGAACTAACTAAGGGAATATTAGGAGGCTGGTAAAAGGCATAAATGAGGAAAAGAACCAAGATAACATAAGATCATAATATAAGAAATAAAGGGAGAAAAAAATAAGAGTTTCAAAAAGATGGAAATAAACAGTACCAAATGTTGATAAAAATAAATAAATGCTTTGAGGGAAGGGCTGGGCTGTATTTGTGTGCTTATATACTCCAGCACTTAGAACAGCACATCGTTGACAGTAGTACACTGTTGACAGTATTAACTGGAAATTGAGAACTAAAAAAATTAGGGGTAGACAGTCCCCACTGAGCTTTACAAGTTCAAGTTCAGGAGAGTGAAAAGGTGCAAGGCAGAATGCAGTGAGAATTCTAACTGCCATTCTTCTTCTTAATATAAAAAGATGGTTGAAATGATTTTCATAGGGACAAAAAAGACTGAATGTAGACATTGACTCTCAGCTCAGTGATCTAGGCCATGTAATTAGTGAAGAGGAAAAATTCAAAGAGCTAAATTTCTATACAGTTTAGTGGTATGAATTAATTTTTTACTTAATACATACCTAATTGAAGCTGCTTCTTATTTATAACTATTTTGATGTAGTTTTCTTGAAATCCAAAGGATTCAGCTATTCTACAAAATAAAATGGATAAAAGACATTAGAAAATACAGATTTTTATATTATATTAACTATAAAATGGATTTTAATTTTTTACAAATGGAAATAAAGGCTACCAGAGTAGGGAAAGTTTCAAATTTTCTGAATCAGGAAGATTCTATATTATATAAAATACTGGACTTTCAACATAAGGACAATAATGGTAATCAAGACCTTCAAGATGATAGGTTTGGGAAGTCACTTACACTCCCTAAAGTGAGAAAGCAAGAAAGCTAAGGTCATTTTGTATAAACTGCTTTGTATAGTTATGTGGTTCAAACTAAAGTATACTATATAGAAAAACATAATGAAACTATAAAGTGCTATGTACCCATGAATGTTATTTTCATTAGTAAGACTAAAAACCAAAAACCATCAGGAAAAATAACTAGCAAACACATTTATCAGAATTTAAGTTTTCAGTTCTCCTATAAAAAGTAACTTTGTTTAATAAACCTTTACTATATACTTTAATAAATCAAAATATAAAAATCATATATAGTTGCAAACACATTTCAATTTAATATTTCATTATAAGCAATACAAAAATATAGATAAAGGATAATTCAGGAATTTCATCTTTCTTGAAATGGCTGGTTTGCAGAAATATTAAACATATATGAATAGTTTCCTTTTCAGCGGGAACTAAAAAGTGAGTAAAATATAGAAAACATAACTTGCCATTATTTATGTTAAATTTTTCTTTAAAGACATTTTTCCAATAAAAACCTCATGCTACTTAAAACACAATTCAATTTAAAAAACAATTTACAATAACTTTTCAGGGTCATTTCTGTATAAAAGGTAAACCCAAGACAGTGTCTGCTTTTCACCATTTTGCTTTCATAAATTCACTGTCACAAACACAAATTCAACTGGTATGAGTGTCACCTAGTGTTAAAATATGGTAACTACAGATATTTGTTATCCCAAGTCAAGATTTTGAATCATGTTTACCAGATTTCTAAAATAATTCTCATCACCTAATGAGCATTATACCTTTATTGGCAGGAGGTGGAGGTCACATAACTACCATGGAAGCTGATACCACTTGCTCCTTCTTTTAGAAATATCAAGAAAGCATCTTAAAATTATCTTAGTCTGAAGCTTTTGGATTAATATGAATCTTTCTTTAACTGTCAATTGTGAATCAATGTTCTCTCCCCTCTTCCAGACCCAATCTACAAAGAAAGATTAATTCTTCCTGAGTTAGTTATAGTTATGAGTAGACCACGATGTACTTGACTTATCAACCTTGGAAGCAATTTTTCTCCCTTTCTTTCTCTTTCTCCCCTCTTCTTCCTTTCCCTATCCTTTCCCAACTGTCCCCTCTCCCCTTGATGCTTAAATGAAAATCTAAAGTAACAAAAATTATTCCTAGTAGACTTTGGTCTAAAATCCAGAATAAAAGATTTAAATAGGAAGAGGTTAGCTGAACAGAAGAGAAAGTTAATCCTACCTTTTCTAGTTTTCATGGAGGAGCAAAGCTAGAACAGAGCTAACTCAATGCAATCTTCTCCTGCTCTCTCCTGGATCCTAACCCTAAATATAGGCTACTAAGCAGGAACAGATGTTGGCCTAGTGTCAAGAAAACTTGAGTTCAAGTTCTACTTATGACCCTAGGCAAATCCCTTAAGTTCTCAGTGTCCCAGGCAGCAATCTAAAACTACAAATGGTAGAGCACCTGCTGATTTATTTGAATGGTACAAATTCTTGACCTGAAATTTACTATATTTACGTAATCACACATATAGTTAAAAAAAGAAAAACCTGGGGGGAGGGAGGGAGGGAAAGAAAGAAGGGGGAGAGGGAGAGAGAGAGGGAGAGCACTCAAATCTCAAAAATATAAATAAAATAATCTATTAATTAAATCTCAACATTCCCATAAGTTAGTATCCTGGATTTAGAACGTGAAGAGACAAAGATGAGCAACATAAGTCTCAAAGAAGTTAAATGACTTGCTGACAGTCACACAAGTTCTACCAAAGCAGAGGTAGGACTGGAATTCAAAGTTCTTCCCACTGAAAAGACACCACTTTTTTCACATTTACAAATAGAAAGTCTGAATTGGTCAGCAGTTTAAATATCTGCCTTGAATTATATAGCAAACAGTATATAATCCAATCCAGTCTAATGGAACCAGAGTATAAGAGTGTATGGATGTGTGTATGTGTATATATGTATACATGTATATGTAAAAAAGCATATAAATATATAAAGACTCAATAAGAAAAGTAGAAATAAGACTTTTTGAACTTACTGTGATCTCAGTTCTTTGCCAGTGATGTGTAGTTTGGTTTCCAACAAGCTTTTCTTATCCTAAGATAGAATTTTTTAAAATTACAATTATGAGTTCCCATGTACTTAATTTTACATTTTTCTGATCTACTATTCCTTTCTGTCAAGAAGGCCTTATATAGACTGTTGTGGCACATGTAACAACGGATATGGACAAAAATAACAGTTGTACAGGCTTAAGAAAGTTACAACTCTTGCAAGGCCAAAGCTAGAGCCTGTAAGATTTCAAGCTGACAGCTAATCAAAAAGTGCAACAATATTACCAAAATTACTACATATTGAACTGATGCTTTAGTTATCTCCCCTGGACAAGACAGATGATTTAGGGAAGCTCATCAATAAGATAACCAAGAGGAAGGAGATGAAAAAAATATTTAAAAATATTAAAATCCACTTTTATACCACCTGTCTAAGACCAGAATAATAAAATGTCTTTGGCAACTATTAGAAACTGAACAATGAAAGCACATCCCCACCATGGATTTTCACTTTTTCATCACTAAAAAATCCCAAAACTATATACTTATGAACTGAAGTAGTCCACAAGGTCAAAATAAACACCTTGGTTTCCCTACTGACTTTTTTAAGGTATAGAAGGAACTCTGAGAACTACGGGTTTGGTTATACATGAACAAAATCATGTTATAAATGGTGGAAATACCTGTAAATTACTTGTATCTAGACATCTGGCCTGTGAAGCATGTGGGCTTGCTTAGCATCTCCTCTTTGGAGTTTCTATGTATTAGGAAGCTATGGTTGAGAATGGAGAGGTTCCTATTCTCTATTTCACTGTCTTTGGACTAGAAAATTTGGGGGTGGGAGGACGACTTGCAGTATAGCAAGATGAGAGTTTTTCCAATCAGGTACTGGAATGAAGGGGTAGCTTTCCTATATCTGTCACAATGAAGAGAGGGCACATCTAATCCTATACCCTCAGAACTCTCTTTTGGAGAGAAAGTGAGTCTCACCCTCCTCAGAGGGCCATTCCCTAAGTAGCAAGGGTCCTAAAATCTCTGGAAGGAAGTACCTATCCTTTCTACCACTGCTTTTTCTATATACACAGGATCATATTTACCAGTGATCTATTTCAATTCCCTCATTTTACAGATGAGAAAACTGGGAACTAGAGTGGCTAGGTACTCAAGGTTGGTAAATTGTCAGAGCCAGAATCTGAACACAGGTCTTCTGACTCCAAGTACATAATACAATTGTCCCTTTCTTGGATTCCCTTCTTTAGTCTCAGTCCTGTCTGTTGTTTCTATTCTTCTGTAGCTATACATTTGCAACAGTGATATTTTCTACAATTTTTCATCATAAAAGTATTTAAGCTATATATTGTGGGCTGAGTTTTTTTGTAAGCTAACCTGAGAACTTCACCAACACTTTTTTCATTTTATTTATTTTTTCTTTATTTTATTCCAGTAATAAACTTATATATAAGTTTTCCAAGATTACATTATTCATGTTGTCTCTCTCCCATTTTCCCTCCCCCCTCCCAGAACTGACAAACAATTCCACTTTAACCAACACTTATAAGTGTTTCTATAAGAAAACATATTTCAAGTTCCAAACAACTGACTTAGAAACACTTGGCATACAATCTGTTTGTAAATCAGGGATTTCTTGTATAGGAAAATGATGACTAAAAATCACATTAGGGCTCCCATTTATCTTTTTATCTCTGAGATATCATGGCTAATTCTATTATATTTGACTTTTAGGAAGAAGGGAAACTTGTTTCATTATTGGGTTAGGATGTCACTGCATTACATTAAAATTTATATTATACATGCTTTTATATTATTACTCAAGTTTAAGTGACTACTAAAATGAAGTCCTCTTGAGATTTCTTTAAAAATGGTTGCTTTCTCAAAATCTGAAAATTTTTAATGGCTCTAACTACTACAACTTCAAAATCACAATTTTCTTAATCTTTGGTCAATAATGAGTATTGATACTAATAAAGATAATTACTTACTTTTCTTAGTCGTGGAGGCAAGAACACCTCAATTGTAGCAACACCTGTGGTTTTAAAATTTTCATTTCCTGTTCCACGTTCAATTGCTTTACACCGTATTTCTTCAATAATTTTTTCTATCTCATTTTCACAGCATTCTAGCTTGTCTGAATATTTCTTTGCAAGTTCCTATCAAAAATATACAAGACATAGCTCAATGCAAAGCTACTAGATTTTAAACAAATAATGCAACAGAAAAAAATTTCTTGACAAACCAAGAAGCTAAATGTTAACAGAAACAAAGCATGCAGAATTTTGTGAAATAATCAACTCTGTTGAGTAGCAGTCACTCCTACTCTAATGTAAGATCCCATCCGGGAGCCACATTTTGAGAGATATAGAGAATTTAAAGAGGATTCAGAACAAAACAAACTGAAGAGCTATGTCCTACAAGGAAAAGCCAAAACAACTGGGATTATTCAGAAAAGAAAGCTAAGAAGTGACTTAACTGTCTTCAGTAATATGAAGGATTATTTTAAGGAAGATGGTGACCAAGTTTACTCCATCTCCACTAAGGAGAAAATAAGAGAAAATGGATTTAAATTACAGTGAAGCAGGAACAATTCAGATAAATGTAAGAAACAACTTTTTAATCATGAGTTCTAAGATAAAGGAATGAATGGTAAAATAATTACCCACAGAGAGCTTTAGAACTGTTGAAAGAAAAATGACCTTCTATTTTAGAACATTTCTGTGAAGTCAGTTTAGAAGAAAGAAGGTAGACTAGAAATTTTCGAAGTTCCTTCCAGTTCTATAATCCTGTTTGTCAGAGCTTTTCTAAAGCAAAATTAATCTTAAATTAATAAAATATTCCTTCTAAAGTTCATATTTGTGATAGATGCTAATTCTTGCTATATTAGAAGCTTCAAGGATATTTATATATGCAAAAGTAAATCTCAAATCCTAGAGTCCTCAATGGGGAGCTACTCAAAGTAATTTTATTCCACAGAATCACTCTTAAGTGTTCAAACATATAGATCTGAGAAAGATACTCAGGTGGTTAAAAAACTGTCTTCAATTCTAGTATAACTAATTCAGAAGTCATTTAACTAGAAATCTGAACTATTTGAAAAACACACAATAAAAAAGGCCTCATAGCAAAAAGAGATTTCAAGTATTTTAATCATAAGAAAATCTCTCAAGCCATCACTCGTAAACCTACTAACTCTTTTTAAACACAATTCTAATATGAGTTATTATCTAGATTCCCACATAGATTTAGAAGTCACAAATCTGATGGGAGAGTAGGATTTCTAAGTGAAGAGATAATAACAAGAAATCCCAGCTGACAGTGAGGAAAATCAGCCTATTGCCTGATATACCTGAATGGCCCCAGAGTCTTCACTGTTTTAAAGTATAGTACAAAATTTGTATTCACAATAATGACTTTTGGTCATCAAATGATGTTTAAATTATGCTGTATAGATTTTCTTTTACCCTTACCTTCTTCTTGGAGTCAATACTATGTATTGGCTCCAATGCAGAAGAGTGGTAAGGGCTAGGCAATGGGGGCTAAGTGACTTGCCCAGGGTCACACAGCTGGGAAGTGTCTGAGGCCAGATTTGAACTTACCATCTCTAGGCCTGGCTCTCAATTCACTGAGCCATCCAGCTGCCCCCTATGCTGTATAGATTTTAACAAGAAATGTGTAGTATATTTTGCAAAGATGTCATTAAAGGAATTTAAAGTTTAGTTTCTCTAAAGAACAAGGTAAGTTTATCTGTATGGTACAACTAATTCCAGGAAGATTCTAAATAAATTAAATATTACGATTATTAGTATAATTTCATGGATCTTTTATCTCATTCATATAAGTACGCCCCCAGTGCATAGGATAACCCACCTTTTCATCCAGTCCCATTAACTACATTTTCCTTCTTGATGACACTGTAGGAATATCAGTGGAGCACTCAAGACAATCCATTAGTTACTCCTTACTCTTGATTCATAACCAGTCAACCCCCTTTTTAAAATTTTCTTATAGATAAGGGAAATGTGCTTAAATAATGCAGATCCCAACCCATCTATGCTTTCTTATCCTTTCTGAGTCTCATCCACCCATATCCTCCCATAAATCGTCCATTAAAAAAACTACCCCATATATTAAGAGGCCATTAAGTGGCGACAGAGAACCAGGCCTGAAGTCAGGAAGAATCATCTTCATCCAAGTACAAATCTAGCCTCAGATACTAGCTGTATGACCTTGGGTAAGCCACTTAACCCTATTTGTCTCATTTTCCCCTTCTGTAAAATGACCCAGAGAAGGAACTGGCACTCCAGTATCTTTGCCAGGAAACCTCAAGCAGGGTAATAAAGAATAAGACATAACTGAATAAGAGTCTTATATTCTATATGTATCAGGTAAGAAAAGTATGTAGGTTAGTGTACAAAAAAAATTAATATTCATTTTTAAAATGATAAAATAAAAAGGAATCAAAGGTAGCCACTAAGAAAATATCAGTGAATAATTAATCTGTAAATAATTGGTACTCTACTACTGAGCTATGATATCAATTTCTTATTATCTATGTTTCTTTCAATATTATTTCCTTAACTAAGAAAAAAACTTAATTTAAATAACTTTTTAATACTTTTTTATATTTAATTTTTATATTATATGATAATTTATTATCATAGAAAATACATGAGAAATCAAAGATTTCATTGTCATTATAGATGGAATCTTACTGAAAAGATTCAAAAAGACAAGGATGCACTGTGAAGAAATGTTGGTATTAAGTTGTTACCTGTTTCAGGGCAACTAGATGGCAAATCTGGATACTTCCTAGCTATGTGACCCTGGGTATGTCACTTATCCAATTACCTAGGCCTTGCCACTTTTCTGCCTTGGAACTAATACTTAGTATCTATTCTAAGACAGGATGTAAATAAAGGTTGTTGGGGGGTTTTAAGATGCTACTTGTTTATCAGCAAAAGTCTAAGAGAGATTCTGTGTTTTATGTGGTTATGATTCTGACACTTGAGGTATCTTCAATAATAACTTCACCAAATAACAGACATAAATTATTGGCGAGTTTTGAAGTTTTGTAAGAAATGTTAATACCTTCAATACCAAACCAGCTTCTTTGTTCTCAGTTGTATATGGAGGTTTCCAAAGTTGAATTTTGTCTTCCCTTAAGAAGTGGGTTAGTTTTGCTTGCAGATATTTCTTTTGTGCCATCCTTTAAAAGAAAAAAAATTTTGTTTTTAATTTTAAAGTATAAATAGAACTTACAATGTGTCAATATTGTCTTTTTGGCCTAGAATAATCAGTCATCAACTAACAGGTAATATGAATTAGTGAGATGTTTTCATTTCAACTTCTTTCCTGTATAAACTTTTTTATTTAGGCTGCCAAAAAGTGCTAAGATTAGTGGATCTGAATTTTGTCTCCTTTTGATTCCCTTTCTCACCCTATAAATTCTTTTGTTTCCTATCTTTTTAACCCATTGTCAGAAAAAGGAAGAGATAAATTGTTTTAGAAAACCAAAACATTTTAGATTTTTCTTAAAGCAGACCTGAATTTTTAAAAATCACAAAAAAATTAATTTGTATATAAAATGCTAATATCCTATAAAACTCATTCCCTAATTATTGGTTGTTATTCTATTATGTCAGTATGCCTATTACCTGAGATACTTCACAGTCAAGAAATTTGTTTTTGATTAATCCTTGTATCAAAGACACAGAAGTCTGAGTACAAAGGCACTATCAAAGTACCATGCACTACTAAGAAGAGGTAATCTTGGTGCTTGGGTCAAAGGGTTTCTTTACCTCTGTAGTTAACTGCTAACTGCCATGATCATTCCTGAGCCTCTTGACTTGTGTGATTTTTCTCCATGTTGTTCCATAAGTTCTTCAAAGACCCCCTCCCAACACTATAAAGAAGTTTCATTCTATTCCTATCATAGGGAAACCAATGTACCATTCACTCTTTTTTTTCTCATTTTCCCAACATGATCAAAAAAGGAGCCAAGGCAGATATACAATGTGTAGAGAAAATGTAAGGATGTATGAACAAGGTACACAGGACTGGTACCAAAAGCATTCAAAAAGTAAAGATTAAGTAAAGATTCACCTGGGGTAAGGAAACTTTTTTCTTATCTAAAATTAGATGTAAAATGCATATTAGTTAAGGTAAAGGAAGTTCGAAGAATGAAAAAGCAATTGTTTATTAAGCTCTGACTATAGACAAGGAACCATTCTACAGTGTGTATACAAAAACAAAAGCAATGCAGTTTAAGAGCTTACTTTCTAATAAGATAACAACACTTATAGAGGAATAGTGACCAGGGAAGAGGGTTTTTGTTCCACAAATAACAAGTATGAAGAATGGAAAAGATGTGGGAAAAGGAGAAAAGTGTAAATAATGCCTAAAATTAAGAGAAAGGAAAGAATTAGTGTGTGAGGAAGGGGAGAAAGTTAAAACAGTGTACAGGGGAGGGGGAACATATCTGAAAGACCCATTCAGTGAGTTCTAAATTGTTAAAAAGTCACTCTTCAAACTTGAAATAGCTTTATTTGGGACATTATCACCTTTTTCAACTCTCTTAAAATACTCCTCACAATTCTTAAACTATTCCTTATTAATAAATCAGCTTTTTGAGACTAAGTAGGTATTTCTTGGGAAGGCATCAGTTTAGAGCAAATTTTTGCCTATCCAAATTTATTTTTTAAACCCTTACCTTCTGTCTTGGAGTCAATACTGTGTATTGGCTCCAAGGCAGAAGAGTGGTAAGGGCTAGGCAATGGGGGTCAAGTGACTTGCCCAGGGTCACACAGCTGGGAAGTGTCTGAGGCCAGATTTGAACCTAGGACCTCCCGTCTCTAAGCCTGGTTCTCAATCCACTGAGCTACCCAGCTGCCCCCTTATCCAAATTTTTTTAACTACTAAAAGACCTTAATTTTCAAAACACTTTAAAATTATCCTTCCTGCTCCATGCTCCCACTGTTCACTGTTCTCTTTGCCCCCCATAAGTTTCCACCTTATCCACCTAGGTAGCAGAAAGAGAATTTAGACTTTTTATTAGTCTGGGTTAAAAGATGCTGCTCTAAATGGAAATAGCCATAGTTAGTGGGAGAAGGAAGAATATTCCCTGGGCTAGCAGCAGGAACTGCTACAATATTACCCAGCAGGTATGAAATCAAACTAACTCTGGCCAGAAGTTTGCTAATCTCTGGTACAGATGAACCATTATCAATTAGAAACTTAAAGATACATTTTCTATACATTTTCACTGAATAGCTAGCTAGATTCTCTGATACTAAATTCATGCATTCTTGTTTTTTCTAATACTATGAAAGCCTTCATTTGCCCTTATTAGGCAATCCAACTACAATACCATCTCTTTCCTCTCCTTCATTTACTAAAAGATAGGTAAAAAAATAACTGTCTACACCTGATGTCTCCACTTCCCCATTACCCACATCTTGCTTTGTATCTGGTTTCCAACCTTACCACTCTACTGAAACTGCTCTAAGATCAAGTGGCTTCCTCTTCAGATTCAATGACATTTCATTCAGTTATCAACCTCTGACCCTTGCATCTTATTTCTCTACCATTGGTTTCCTGGTTGCCACTCCTTCAGGTTGTTCTTTTCCCTCTTCCTAGGACTTTCTAGTATATTCTACAAGTTTCAGAATTTGGCTCTCTTCTCTACTTCAGTGACACAATTCATGGCTTCAAATACTACTTGTATGAAAATTAATTCAAAAAACCTATCACTAATCCCAACCTCTATTCTGATATTTGGATCTAGTTCTCCCTGGCTGCCTAACGGGCATCTCCACCTGAGTATCCTAGCAACACCTCAGATTCAATGTCCAAAACTCAACTTATCTTTTTCGCTAAACTTGTTCCTCCTGACTATTATTTCTGACCGTGGCATCATAATTTGAGTCTCTCATTTTGGTAATCTCTCTGCTTTCTTAGATTCTTTCCCCCTCCCTTATTTCTCATATCCATTCAATCCATTTACCAAATACTGTTGATTCTAACCACTTGATCAGGTCATTATTACTACATGCCTAGACCATATCCTTATAGGTCATTCTAATCTTTACTCTTTCCACCTTTTAACATATCCTTTATGTTGCTGATAGAACAATCTTTTTTTACACATAGATCTGGTCATACCATGCATTGTTTCAAAATTCTTTAATAGTTCCCTATTAATTATCAAGAAAAGGTCATATTTCTTTGCTTAGTAGTCAAAGCTCTCCATAGCCTGGTACCATCTCACCTTTTTCTCATATTACCCTGACTCTATGTACTAACACAATCAACAAATAAGATAATTATCTGTTTCCTACCAACACTTAAATTCTTATGCTTCCACTCGGGCTACCTGGAACGTACTCCCTTCTTCTACAGGTTGAATTCCCATCCATCCTTTAAAGCCCAAGTCAAACGCCTCCTCTTCCTTGTAAACAACATTTCCCATCTCTGACAGCACTTTATCTTGTAACTCTTTAATGCATTTATTATGTAACACTGGGTACTCTGTTCAAGTGACAAAGGTAAGAAATGAATATTTCTCTAGCCTAAAAACAAACAAACAAGCAAACTCTTTCCTGAGTCTTCAGCTTAAAAGAGTATAGAAAGCCACTTTTCTAAGATAAAAGTGTTAAGGTGATAACCAAACTTAACTCTAAAACGAATTAGGATCCTGGTGTCCCCCAAGAGAACTGGAGACTCACCTAAGGGCAGTGTCTTCTTTTGTTTCAAGCTTAAGATACTGTTTACAAAGTAAAAACTTTTTGATCCTAAACACCAAGGCCAAAGAATGGCAGCTAAGTATGCAACCACAGGGAGGGGGACAGGGAGGCCTCAGATACTTACTAGCTGTGTGACCCTGGGCTTCACTTCACCCTGTTTTCCTCAGTTTCCTCATCTGTAAAATGAGCTGGAGAAGGAAAAGGCAAACCACTCCAGTATCTTTACCACAAAAACCCTAAAAGGGGGGGGGGGGGGGCACCACGTAAAGTTGGACACCTCTGAAATGACTGAACAACAATAGGGAAGAAACTGTGATTACTGTTTTTTGACCAACGAAAACCATATAGGTAGCATTGCAAGTTTTTGGGACGGAGTCCTCAGATTCCCTCGGGTAATGTGGGGTTCCTAGGGACTGAACAGCTGTGATCTATAGATCTGACATGAAAACTAACAAGGCTGCACCCTACAGTACCAAACTGAAAGTGAAATTTCTTTAAAGTGCCATTTCATAGCAAGGGATAAAGAATACTCAAGTTTTATTTTCACTTTTGCAATAAGTTGACAAAGTTAAAACCTTCCCAAATCTTCTTAACTATATACCTAGAAAGCTCATACTGTTACTCTTCGAATGAAATGTAACAAAATCTTGGAGAGGAATCGTTAGATGACAATCTAATTCCACGAAGCCAGGACTTTTGAAAGTAATGTTCACCTACTCCTAGACTGAACAACGCCCGAGATCCAACAGAATCTACTTGTTGATTAGAGATAAACCCTAAATGACCCTGTACTTCTGATTAGAAGTCTTTGGTTTTCATTACGTTTTCATTTTGTTGTGGTTTCAATTATAAAGTTCAACCAGAGACTTAACTAAGTACCCAATTTGTCTGTGGGGAGGCCACCCAGCCTGCCCAATTGGGGTTTCACAAAGAGCCAGAGCCCTTCCAGTGCCTCGGCCACTCCCATCCCGGTGCCACCTACCCAACTTCGTCCTTACCCGGGGCGGATCTGCCTTTCCTGGGTGAACAGAGTAAGGGGTTTCCGGAAGAGCTCGCTCCCCGCAGTGACCACCCCCTCCTGAGTGCCCGGAGGTTTGGAAGGAGGGGTAGAAAGGGAGACGTGTCTGCTTCTGCAGACAAGGACGAGGATAGATGGATGGATGGATGATGGATGGAAGGAAAGAAGGAAGGATGGACCTTCTCGCAGCCTTGGCCCCCTGCGCAGGAGAGGAAAGGAGGCGGGCCCGGCCTGCCCCGCCCTGTTCCCGATGGGCCTGACAGCTCCCCTGGGAATCACTTCGTCCGCCCGGAGCCGGCTCCCCTCATACCAGAGCTCCAGAAGGGGCTCCGCAATCCCGGGAGGCTCTCAGGGGGCGGAGAGGGGCGTGCCCACGGGGCGCAGCCGGAGCCGACACCCCGGGAGGCTGTGCTGACAGGAGGCTGAGAGGCAGGCTGGCCTGCGACTGCCCCTCGGCCCCCTGACTCAGCCCAGCCCAGCCCAGCCCGGGCCGGGCCGAAGCCTCACTCACCTGAGCGGCGCTACGGTCAGAGCTCGCCAGCGCTCCGGAAAGTCCCCGGATGGAGCGGGTCGCTGTTTGTTTTCGTTCCGGGTGAAACCGGCTCCTCCTCCTTCTCCCCCCACCCCCCCATCCCTCCTCCCGGCGCTGAGCCTCGTGCTGGTGCCCGGTGGGGAAAGGGCGGGGGCAAAAAAGAGGGGGAGGAGCCCAGACCGGCTCGGGCCACTGGGCTGGAGGAGTGTGTCACGTGACTAGTGCCCTCCCTTTGCCACCCCCACCTCACCCCTTTCCGGGCCAACTGACGCTCCTCGGACCCGGAGTGAGGCAGTGTCCTAGTAAAAGCCCAAAGGTTCTCCACCCCCCCCACCCCCCACCCCCCGCTCCCCTCTCCCCTCTCCCTTGTTCCAGGAGCGACCACCTATTGTCACGGGGCCCCCGGTGACTTTAGAGCCTCAGTTTCCTCATCTGTAAAATGAACCCCAGAGGCCATGATTTTGGCTTAGGTTTAAGTGTCGCAGCTTAAGATCTCACCAACAAGAAGCCTGTCGTGGGTCTATTATCTCCCCTTTCCCCTATAAAGGAAAGGGCGTATGTCTCTTTCGTACGTGGCGTTTTGCGTGGTGTTTTCTCCATTGGAATGTAGAGACTCCTTGAGGGCAGGGGCTGGATTTGCTTTTTTGAGCCCACCAGGGACCACTAGGCCTGTGCTCAAAAGTTCTGAGTTCAACTGCAAAGCAACTTCATGCACTAGTTGTGTGACCCAGGGCAAGTCACTGAATCTGTTTGCCTCAGATTCCTGCTCTGTAAAATGGGAATAACAGTTTCATTGTTATGAAAATCAAGTGAGATAAGTATTTTTTTAAAGCACCTTACAGTAGATGCTACATTAATTCTTTTACTCTTCCTCTCCTTCCACATTGACTTGAATAGGGTTTGTTTTTGTTTTTCCCATATGAAGTGGGAAATACAAAGGAATGTCCTATCCAGGAGACTCTTCTCCTAACTGGGGACCCTGAAATAATGAGCCACCAGCAATTATAAAGACTGTCTCCTGGCTAAAAACTGAAAGCAAAGACAACTGGTTTTATGGTTAGGAAAGTGGAAGTAAGGAAATACTGAGCTAGGATCTGCTTTTACTTCTTTAATTCAACAAAAATTAAGATGTATTTGATATTTCTGTGGGCAATGGGAATACCAAAGCTCTTTAGAATTTGACTCCCTCAAGGCTCAGCTAAGAGCCATCTACAGGAGAAGCCTTTCCTGATTTCTGTCACCACCACCACCAAATAACTTTGTATTTCTTTTATATATATTCTGTATCTTTACTAATATAATATATATGTATGTATATAGCCTGTATTTTTACTGACCTATTAACGTTGTAAAAACACACCACCCTCGCTAGTAGAATAAAGACTTCTTATAGGAAGTGGCCCTTGAGCTGAGCTATGAAGGAATTTGGAGAGACAGAAGTGAGAAGATAAATCATTCCAGACTTGGGATGAACACCAAGTAGACCAATTTAGCTGGAGTAGTGAGTAAAAGGGTGGAATGTGAAATGAATAGGATAAAATGGTGTGGAGCCAGATGACTGACCCCACATCATTAAAACCTTGATTATACCTTCTGTGATCCACCTAACTATTCTCTGACAGCTCCAGGCTCATGAGATTTCTCTCCCTAACATTCTGCCTAAGAAAAGAATTTCCCTTTCTAAGTGCTGTGACTTCATCTACAACACCACCCAATGAACCATAAGTTTACTAAACTGTTGCCACATCCTCCAGCCTTTACGGGAGTTGGAATCAAACCAAATCCCTCTGGTCATAACCTTCAAGACCCTCTATCACCTTTCCCTTACTGTTCTGATGCTTCCTCCTGTGACTTCTACTATTCCAAGACAAATTGATCGGGACTCTAATTTCTTCATATGCTCCTTGTCCCCCAGCTGAAAGTGATTTTTCTGCTCTAACTTCTTATGACCCTTTTTTTGATCTCTCCTTTTTCATTTGACTTATCTGTATTTAAGGATCACAGAATTTGAACTGGAAGAGACCTCAAAGATCATTTTGCAGAGAGAATAAGTAACAACCAAAATCACACAGATTTTTATTTTTTCCACTTTAAAAATTATATACTTAGTAAATACCACCATCAACAAAAACTTTTAAATAAACAAATGCATTAAAAATTGTACTAACCCATAAACTCCACATTATTTACAATTTTTTAAAAATATATATAAATTATATGTGTGCTGATATAAACATCTGCTTTTGAGTTCCCTTTGTATTTGTTTTATTTTGGTATTTTTTTCTCTTGATTTTGTGTAATCATATTATGTATTATTCTTGTTCTCTTTTCATCTCTTTATATATTTCCCTTACTTATATTTCCAATATTTTTCATTTCTAATAATATATTACATCTAATATACAATCTATTCAACCATTTCTCCCAATCATTGCATTTGTGTTATTACCAGTTATGTTGTCATTACAAACAAAGCTTCCATGAATATTTGCACATATACACAGCTTTTTAAACTCTCAAGGATGCCCTTAAGGCCTAATCCCAGTAATGGAATCCCTAGGCGAATGCGTTTGAACAGCTTTATGACTATATATTTCCTTCTTGTTTTCTAAAAAACAATTAGCAACTGCTCCATGTTCCCATCAACATTTAATTTGATCAATTTAACTTGTCTAGTTCTCAGTTCGAATATATTTCCAGAGTCATATTTAACTAGATTATTCCTCAGGCAGCAGATACAATCTATTGCCAGGATCATACTCTTTCCAAAACCAAGTTTTTCTATTTTGGTCATACCCAGTGGAACTTTTGTTCTCACTTAGCTGTCTATTTTGTACAAACAATGATAAATTGTAAATAAATCAACATGAGGAAGTTAGTAGTGTTAAGGGAAATAAAAATTTTCTGGTAGGAGATGGGATTTTAGATGAGACTTGAAGGAAGTTAGAAAATCCAGGAAATATAGATGAGGAAGGACAATATTCTAAGCATGGGGATAGCTATTGAAAATACCCACAGTCTGGAGATAGGTGAACAAAGAGCATCAAAGAGGCCAGTATCATTGGACTGCAGAGTATATATGAGGAAGTAAGATGTAAAAAAGAGTGGAAAGGTAGGAATGGACCAGGTTGTGAAGGGTTTCATTTGATCCTAGAGTTTAGGGGCCCACTAAAGTTTACTGAAAAGGGAGGGGGAGTTGACAATCAAATCTGTGCTTTAGGAAGGTTATTCAACAGCCCTGTGGAAGATGACCTGAAAGGAGAAAGACTTAAGGCAAGAAAACCAACCAGCAGGTTGTTCAATAGTCCAGATGTGAGATGATAAGGGCCTGCCTCAGGATGGGGCCAAAGAAGAGAAGGGGGTATATATGAGGGAAGTTAATAAGTTAAACTCTACAGGCTTTGGCAACACATCAGATGGGAGAGGTGGTGTGAAAGAGAATGAAGAACTGAGGATGACACCTAGATTGTGAACCTGGGTACTTGGAGGTACGATCACCTTTGCAACATCTCTTGAATATACTCCCTTCTCTCCTTTCATACTGCCACTCTCCTGGAGCAGACCATCATGCCTTCCCTGGGCTAGCAATGGCCTGTTGGTGGACCTGCCTGCCACAAGACTTTCCCTACTGTAATCTGTGCTACATTTAACTGACAAAGTGCTTTTCTTCCAGTGTAGGTCCAACCCTGTCATCCCCCTACAGAAATCCTGGGACTATTCAATCAATGGCCAGGCCCCATCTGCAATATAATGCTCCACATGTAAGGAGTAAAAAAGTCCCCTCTGTAGCCTGATTGTGCCCACTAGTGGTGTATATATAATGTCTACCTTGTACGTAGCCCCAATATGTGGATTACATGGGACCTCCATGTCCATCTGCTACATGCATAGAATGCTTCTTACTCTGTGCTTGAATGTCATCTCTGTGACATTGTATGGAATTCTAATTGGTGTACCAGCTACTGCATTGCTGCAGGTGATAGCTAAGTGTCTGGGGTAATGTACGTGTTACCTTACTAGAAGAAAATTAATGGCTATTTAATGTATATTTGCAGATTATACTTGTACACTTGATGTTGTGAATGAAAAATCTCCTACCCCCTTATATGAGGATTAGATTTTAATGTTAGCAGTAGTCTTGAGATAATCATAATTGTAATTCTTTTTTTTTAAATATATGATCTTGAACGTGTGATCCAGTATACATCACTAGGCCTGACCCAGGGTTCAAAGCCTGAGACCACCCAAAACTACCCTATAATAATTAAAATTATGAGGCTACTAGTAGCTTTATAACTTTATTAAATCAAAGTAGTAGTAGTAAAGAGAGGGAAAGGTAGGGGAGAGGTAGAGAGATACTTAGTTTACTAATCTATTGGCCGCCATGATGAATTAAAGCTAACCTCTGACAAGAGTCCCTCAGCTCTCCTCGATCCAGCCAGAAGACCCCAAAGACTACCTGGTCACCCCTTATAAGCTCTTTTCTCCACCCACTTTCTCTCACAGGTCACATCTCAGGAACCAACCATAGCTCCTTAATTTGCCTGGGCCACCCAGGGGGGCAGTGCCTATGGAATCAGATTCCTGTCTTGTTGAGAGGTTATCTATACCTGAATTTACTCAGTGGTCTTTGACCTCCAGGTCACAGAGAGAGGATGTTAAAAAAAAAAAGGCAACATAATGTAGAGAGAAATTTGCTTCCAAAAACCCACTCTCTTCTTTGCTCAATAGTCCAGGCTCTACCTCTACCCCCTTTTCCATCATGTGTCTTCTAGTCATCATCAAGTGATTTCTTCTACCAATGAGAAGTATGTTCTGATCTATTTTTAACATGGCATTTTTAACTAGGTATATAAGTTGTGATATTCTTTGGGGTATATAGGGAGGTCTCTCACAGGGCTCAGGGTCTTTTGGTCTTGACCAGAAGTCTGGCTTTATTGGGAGACCGGCCTTCTCCAAATAAACCTATTTCTCTATAGCTTAGAGACTTTTGCATTCTTGCAGTTAGAAATTACACAACAATGTTATATGCAGGAACTACTAATATTTGCCAGAAGGAGATTATAAGGGGTACAAATATCTTTGCCAAAACTAGCAATAAATCAGCACAGGGATTGCCAGCTCTAACCCCTTCCCCTCAGGTTTTATTAACTACCTCTTTGAGTCTTACCAAAACTTCAAGGCCACTTGATTGATCCAGATACTGTCTGCCAGAGACATAAGGAGAAATTAAATTCATTTGCTGTTAACTCACCTAATAGGAAGATTTGAGGACTTTAGGAAGAGGGGAACAAGAAGAAGATAGGGAGTATAATGGAAGAAATCTTTTTAGCTGCCTTGGTGAGTTGCCTTGAATCTCATTTAAAAACTTTTATGATTGTTTAACTTTTCACATAATTATAGCAAGTTTCCTTCTCTGGCCTGAAAATTTAAATTCTTTGTAGCCCCTTCCCACCCACCACCTTGAAACAATGCCTAACATAGTGCCTTGTTCATCAGGGCTTAATACATACTTATTGATTTGATGCCAGGCACTCAGGACTTCTGGGGCTCAAGAAAAGAGTGGGTAGGATGGCAGTAATTCTAAGAATTTTAAAATAGAAAATCATGAAAACTCTTGCACTGGAAACACAGCCGCAATTCCCTGAATCAGCTTTCTATAATTATAGTACCTAATCACAGGCCAGGCATGGCAATACTCTTCTACATACAAAGATTGTTCAGACTTGATGGGAGTGTAAATGAGTGCTCATTGCAAAAGGGAATTTCCAGTATTCAAAACCCCCTAATTAAGGAAAGGCAAAATTCTAGCTTAGGTCTTGGTTATTTGCCCAGAAAAACAGAGATCACAAGAAAATTAAAACCTTAACTGTTTTTACTTGATTAATATATCCCTAAATATAATACTAATTGCTGCTGAGCAGAAGAGAGGGGGGAAACATTAAGCCTCTTTTCTGATTATTCTACTGACTGCCACCTTTTTCTCTAGTTTCTCCATCCCTTGTCAATGTCCAATTTAAAATTTTCTTTAAAAAAATTTTTTTTCTTTACAAGTTTATATTAGCTGGTTTTCTCATGTTTAGTACCTCAGGGAATTCCACTTTAACTTGAAGTATGCGGTTCAATTTGCATTTTCTACCCCCTCGGTATTCCATCCCTCTAGCCCAGCCAGACTGGTTTAGTTACTGTCAGGAATTGGCTTTGTCCTTGCTTGCCATTCGCTTCTGTCTGGAATCCTGCCCTACTTGCATACTTCCTCTCTGAGTGTAGCATGCTACCATTCCGAGGGATCCACCATATCTCCTTCCACTTCATTCCCAGAGTGTTTATTGTCCATTTGGAACTTAGTCTATGAGAAGTATATTATCTTATTGTACATACGCTCCAATTCGCCAAGAAGATTAAGAGTTAACGTCTTTTACTTCTTTTTATTTCTTGTAAGCAGGAGAGGCAGATCTGGTTCAAGGGTCAGGGAATCTTGATGTAAAAGTAAACTTAGTGAAGCCCAGACCTACATACCTCCCCTGATGAAGCAGCCCCAGAAAGTGACTGACTAGGGAAACCTGAGACCCCTCATGGCATCTGCACAACAGAGCCAGCTGTCAAAACCCCCGGACAGTAGATCTGCAAAGGGGAACCAGCTGTAGTCACACAGCTGCAACAGGTGGTGAATCAGCTGATGCTCCTCATCATCTCATGAATGGGTGGGAGCCAAGAAGCTTAATGACCAGCAAAAAGCAGCGCTGATCTGGACTGCCCAGAAGGTAACTATTATATTAAATAGAGCACACTCCGAAGTAGTGAAGAATGCAGAATTATAGGGACTGGGAAGCTTCCTCCTGGAGCATTAGGAGAGTGTCCCCTATTGTACCACATGTGTTTAAATCACTATGGTTTCTTTAGAGTTTACTCAATTGGTTTCGAATCTAGGGAAATGGGTTGTATTTGTGTATCCCAAAAACAGAAATCTTACAGAAAGATACCTGAAATTTCATGTCTATTTGTGAGCAATAGGAGGAACCTAAGTCAGACACACACTGATTCCCCAAGCTCTAAGAGAGGTATTCTCAACCTGAAAATGGATTTCTGAGAACTTGAATAGGAAAAAAAAAAATTACATCTGAGGGAAGCCAGGTGACTCAGTGACTAGAGAGCTAGGGCTGGAGATGGGAGGTCTTGGGTTCAAAATTGGCTTCAGACACGTAGTATCTGTGTGACACTGGGCAAATCACATGGCTTCCATTGCCTAGTCCTTATCAGTCTTCTGCCTTGGAGCCAATACATAATATTGATTCTAAGATGGGAGGTAAGGTTTTTTTTTTTTTTAATTATATCTTTATTTCAGTTTTACTAGTTTCCTTTGTTATCCCGTGTATTTTATCTTATGCATTTTAAAACTTTATTCCGAAAAGAGATACATAAACTTCACCAAACTGCCATAGAATTTCACCTTATAATAAAGTTAAGACTTTGCTCTTGGGCTATTTAAATCTCTTTCCCAGCATTTTTCTTCTTTTCTCTTTATTCTTCTCCATCTTCCCACCTTCTTTTTCCAACTGTGTGGCAAATAGAGAGGAGTCTAGAACCTAGTACAAAGTGCAATCAATCTCTTCCCTATCCCCCCCCTCACATTCTCTTTTAAAAATATTTTACTTTCCCCCAATTACTTATAAAAACAATTTTTAATATTTATTTTTTTTAATTTTTGAGTTCCAAATCTCTTCCTCCCTCCTCCCTGAGATTATAAGCAATATGATATAGATTTTACATGTTCAATCACAGAAAATATTTTTCTATATCAATCATTTTGTTGAAGAGATCTCAAAAAATGGAGGTGAAATATCATACAATTCAGTCTGGATTCAGAATCCCTCAATTGTTTCCCAGAGGGTAGATGGCATTTTTCATCATGAGATTCTAAGATTGTCTTAGATCATTGTATTGTTGAGAATAACTACATCATTCACAATTGTTCATCAAAAAAAAAAATCACTGTGATTTTTCACTTCACTTTGCCTCAGTTCATGTAAGTCTTTCTGAAATCATCCTGCCCATCATTTCTTGCAGCACAATAGTATTCCATCACAATCATACCATTCCTTGTTTAACCATTCGCCAACTGAAATAGACATATTCTCATTTCAAGTTGCCCTATAACTATTGGGGTTGAAATTCTAGCCTTAACTTAACACTGAATCTTCTTAGACTCACCCAAAGCATGGTACCTCACTCTCATGGACATCAGTTGTACGAACACTTCTCAGCCCTTTCTTAAACATGGCTGGGAGCTGTCAGATGCAAAAGCCTCCATGGATCTGCTACCTCCCTTACACCTATTTCTTTCCTTTTTCCCATTGTGCTTAGACTCTTCCATGAAACATGCCTTCAGATTTGATCTTAGGTCTGAGAGAGTGTCTCCAAAATATTCCTTCTGTATGAGGTTAATACTTCTATATAACAACCTGTCAACATGGAAATATAGAGATCCCCAGTTTATTTAGTTTGAGTATAGAAACCCTAGGTTTTGACCTTGTCACAGGAGAGGTTTCCCCTTGAGGGAAGGTCCCACTTCACCAGACAGTGAACTTCCTGGTAGTTTGGGTGGGAACAGCTAATCCCATCCAATATTAAACATCCCTTTTGTCCCAATGGTTTCTCCCCCTAGGCTAAGGTCCATGACCAAGGTGACCCAGCCCTAGGCTAAGTCTTTCCCTTTTGTGTCCATTGTAGGGCCCCAGCCCCTCACTATTATTCCTGTCTGGAACTCCTCATTTTCCTTTCTTACCATTGTAAAGTCAATCAACTGTCCCTCTAATCCTAAAGCCCCCAGGTCACCTAGAGTGGTATATAAATTCCCCAAGTTCTTTTGTTATCCGGAGTCCATCCGGAGTCCATCTGGAGTCCATCCATTGTACCTTGGCTACTGGAAGGGGTGGTGGGGAGGGGAGGGAAAGAATATGATTCTTGTAACCAAGGAATAATGTTCTAAATTGACTAATTAAATAAAATTTTCAAAAAAAAAAAAAAGAAATTATCTTCCTCTCACCTTTTCTTCCCTCTTCTCCCCCATTAAAAAAGCACACACACACACAAATGAAACCCTATTATAAATACATATAACTAACTCCTGCATTAGCCATTTCCAAAAGGAAAAAAAAATCAGTCCATATTTAGAGGTGTATCAGGAGATAAGCAGCACATTTCATCCTGAGTTGTCCATAATTATGGTTAGTCATTGCATTGATCGGAATCCTTAAATCTTTCAAAGCTCTTGGTCTTCACAAGTTGTTGTTTGCATTATTCTTCTGGTTCTGTTCACTTCATCACAAACCATTTACTATTTTTATTTCTTTATTATTTATATCATATATTCTTTACTACTAAGGATGTTATTTAATCCTTAACTTTCAAGAAAATGGAGCAAAAGTTAAAAACAAAACAAAACTGGAATGTTATTCCTTTGAACCTTTGGGAAATAGAGGGTTAGGTTCCCTTGATCACAAAATCTGTAACCTTTCCCTAGAGAATGTTGAAAATACACTTCTCTGCATACAGTTCTTTATAATAAAACATGAATTCTGACAAAACACACTTTTCCTAACACTTAAAATGCAGGGGAGCGGAGAGTCAACTCTGGACAGAATGGGAAGAGTACAGAGCCTGTGATGTCAGAAGAACCCCAAGATAAAAATAAGGAAAAGGGCAATTTACCATCTCTAATGTCCCTTTGAACTGTTCCCAAACCTGCCTTGGGGTGGGTGAGTCAGCTATCCCCATTGAGTTCAGAACTTTCCCCCAGGGGTGCTCTTCTGGGCCTCACTCAGGTGTGGCTCACAGCAGAGCTACAGGGTGGCCAGCTTTGCCAGAGGCAGTAGCATGGTGGGAGGTGGTACAATCTGTCCATGCCCAGAGGGCAGGGATGACCACCATCTCTTTTACCCACAAACTTTTCAGTTCCCTCATCCGGGCACTTAAAAGGTTACCTTCACACTTTCTGGAGTGGCTTCACCAACACATTTATAAATAATTTGCTCCTTTTTGCAGACATAAGCTTCTCGTTTTTTCCTCTTCTGAACATGGCAGGGAATATTGGTGAGGTTATTAATAAAATCATTTGATAGCTTAAGTCCTGAAAGTTAAATGCAGAAACATTGAGGATTGACTGTTCTACCTCTTGGGCATCTAGCATCAAGGCAGAATGTGACTAGAGTAGAAAGGAGTTATAACAAGAACATGGGGGACATGGAAGACAGAGGCAAAAGGGAATAAATTCTGACTCGGGAGACCAGGGAAAGCTTCATGGAGGGGATGCTATGTGATCTTGGTCTTGAAAGATGGATGGGATTTCAGAAACATGCATGGCAAAGGAGGAAACTGTTTAAGCACAGGGGAGGGTGTACAAGAAAGTAAAACTGGCCAGTTTGAATGAAATGTAAAATTAATAGAGGAGCATAGATTAGGAAGTTTTATTGAATCCAAAATCTAGAAGACCTTGAATGCCAAGTTAATACATCTGAACTTTATTCTGTAGGCAGCTAAGTAGTACAGTGGATAGAGTGTTGGACCTAGAGGCAGGAAGATAAGAATTCAGGTCCAACTTCAGAAATTTTCTAACTGTGTCACCCTGGGCAAGTCAAATAAATTCAGTTTCGTCATCTATAAAATGGAAATAATAATATCACCTACCTCCCAGGGTTGTTGTAAGGATCAAATTAAATCATAATTGTAGAGCATATAGCACAGCACCTGGCGTACAGCAAGCCCTATATAAAATGTTAGCTATTAGTTATTATTATGACTTAAGGCCCTTTTGAAATCTAATATTATAGACTCCATAACCTCATCTCTTCAGTTGCCCAAGCTTTTTTTTCTGATCAGAACTTCAGGGACAGCTCTCAGCTCTTCTCCCAAGCTCATTGCCCAGATCCTCTGCTGCATTCATATCCCTTAGACAAGATGGTGAAGGTCGGTGTCAACGGATTTGGCCGTATTGGACACCTGGTGGCCAGGACAGCATTCAACTGCAGTGGAGTAGAAGTTGTGGCCATCAATGACCCCTTCGTTGACCTCAACTACATGGTTTACATGTTTCAATATGATTCCACCCATGGCAAATTCAAGGGCACTGTAAAGGCAGAGAATGGAAAGCTGGTGATCAATGGAAAAGTCTTTGCCATCTTCCAGGAGCGAGATCCCACCAACATTAAATGGGGAGATGCTAGAACCGAGTACATTGTGGAGTCCACTGGTGTCTTTACCACCATGGAAAAAGCTGGGGTTCACTTGAAGGGTGGAACCAAGCGAGTCATTATCTCTGCCCCTTTTGCTGATGCCCCAATGTTTGTGATGGAGGTGAACCATGAGAAATATGATAATCCCATCAAGATCATCAATAATGTCTCCTGCCCTACCAACTGCTTGGCCCCCTTGGCCAAGGTCATTCATGACAACTTTGGCATTGTGGAAGGACTCATGACCACAGTCCATGCCATTACTGCTACCCAGAAGACAGTAGATGACTCCTCTGGCAAGCTGTGGCATGATGGGTGTGGGGCTGCCCAAAATATCATCCCTGCTTCCACTGGTGCTGCCAAGGCTGTGGGTAAGGTCATACCTGAGCCGAACAGGAAGTTCATAGACATAACCTTCCATGTTCCTACTCCCAATGTGTCCGTGGTGGATCTGACTTGCCGCATGGAGAAAGCTGTCAAATATGATGATATTAAGAAGGTGGTGAAGCAAGCTGCAGAGAGATCCTTGAAGGGCATCTTGGGCTACACAGAGGACCAGGTTGTATCCTGTGACTTTAACAGTGGCACTCACTCTTCTACCTTCGATGCTGGTGCTGGCATTGCCCTCAACAACCATTTTGTCAAGCTCATTTCTTGGTATGACAATGTATATGGTTACAGTCACCGTGTAGTAGACCTCATGATGTACATTACATGACCTCCAAGGAGTAAAGTAGAAAGCTGTGGACCTTCATCCCCAGCCAAAAAAGAGAGTAGTTCCACCACTGGGGAGCCCACATCCATAATAACCTATGCCCCTATGCTG
Organism: Monodelphis domestica; assembly: GCF_027887165.1. Taxonomy (NCBI): domain Eukaryota; kingdom Metazoa; phylum Chordata; class Mammalia; order Didelphimorphia; family Didelphidae; genus Monodelphis; species Monodelphis domestica. Next base: position 228,417,109 of record NC_077231.1, on the reverse strand, counting down.
GGGATCCCATGCCCTGTTCACATCCCTGCTCCGAAGCACCCCTATAGTGTGGAGGAGGAGCATAGAGTTCTACCTTGTGTACCATCAATAAAGTCATCACATTCAGTGCAAAAAAGGAAAAAAAGAACTTCAGGGACAATTGTAATCACATATCTTGTAACATAACTGAAAATGCATTTCTGTATTTTCCAAGCACGATTGGCTTTTTTAATGTGTTCATCTTTTCAAGTTAGCTTTAAAAAACTGTCAAACTAAAATAAAGTTTCTAAAACTGGATTGAATAGTAGAATTTGAGGGAGTAAGAATTCTTGTTCCCCTTTTCCCCTCTCAGAATTATATACTCTGTGATAATACATGGATAACCCAATGGAATTGCTTGTCAGCTCTGGGAGGGGGGAAGGAAGAGGGGAGAGAGACAGCATGAATCATGTAACCATGGAAAAATATTTTGAAAATAAAATTGTATTTTAAAAAAGAATTATATACTCTGGTGTTTATGAGAAAGAGAGACCCAAGTGAATCTTAAGTAAATCTGGGCTTTGTGGCTGTGGGGTGATGCACCTATGAATGAAAAAATGAATTCACATCAATGAGTACCTGTATCTGGGACTAGCACCTGCTCAGCACTGAGAAAGATGTTTCCTGCAAGACACAAGTGGTCCTAGCCTCTCACTGATTCTGTTTATCTAGGCTGCAATGATTTGGTCCACACTGCTGCCAGTGGTGGGAAAGAAGTAGATTTAGAATCCCAAACTCTGGCATTTACTGTAAAGTACCCCAATTCCCCAGCTACAAGTCAATGGACTGGTCTAAAGCTTGGAATAAATTGTTAACTAGTGATAGAAAGCTTGGGACCTGTAAAGCTGAGAAGGATCTGGAGAGAACTACAGTAGACTGTTGCAAAGAAGGAAGTGACATAATCTATTAGCTAGATGGAGGTAAAAGAGGCATAGTTATCAACAGCAGATAACAGGATTCTGAGAGGAAACCTGAGTAAACTATATTACTCTAGAACAATATTCTGAGGACTGTCTTTTTTTTTTTAAGTCTTCTGTCTTAGAACTGATAGTAGGTATCATTTCTAAGGCAGAAGAGTGGTAAAGCCAGGCAGTAGGGGTTAAGTGACTTGCCCAGGGTCACACAGCTAGGAAATGCCTCAATGTTGATTTGAACCCAGGATCTTTTAGCTCCAGACCTGGATCTCTATCCACTGAGATACCTAGCTAAGCCTCTGACGTCTTTTCAAGACCATTTTCCTATGAATCTGCTGGCATTCATTCAACATTCCCCAGTTCAGACCACAATCTCTCACTTCTCTGTGTCCTTCCCCTTTCTCTAGATTGTTTCTTCACAAGGCAACAAGAAACATGCAGGGTAGAATACAGGCAGTCCGCTTTTTACCAATTCTATTCAACAAACGAGTTGAATGTCTAAAGCGCCATACTAGTCACTGGGGGTACAAAGATAAAAATGGCAGTCCATTCCCTAAAAGAGTTTACATTCTCACAATAGGGATAAGCCAGCAAAGGCGAAACATCCATCCCAGGAGATTTAGGAAAATGAGGGGAAAGAGAGAAAGCCCTTTGGGTGGGATACAGATCAGGAAAGGTTTTCCTTAGATCATGACATAGAAGCTGTGCCTTGAATAAGAATAAAGATTTTGAGAGAAAGACGGGAGATGAAACGTAGACTCTGGGAAGCAGATAGTAGCCCAGTTTGAAGAGAACACCCAGTGCATTAGGGGACAAACAATGTGAAATACCTGAGAAGGCAAGTGAGAGTATTGGCGAAGGGTTTTAAATGGCAGACCAAGGAATTTGTGTTTTATTCCAGAGTCAAAGGGAGCCGATGAAGATTTTTTGATTGGAGAATGATATAGTCAGATGCACCTCTAGGAAGATTCTTTTGACGGTGTGCAGGATAGGTTGGGGAAGCAGAAAATATGGAAGCAGGAAAGTCAATTAAACTATTTTGATAGACCAGAAAGGCATGTGATGAGACCCTGAACTAGGGTGATAATAATGTGACTGGAGAGAAAAGAACTGTAGAGGTTGAAATGATAGCGCTGCACAACTTGGCTTTACTGAACCACTTTTCTGGTAAGATGCAGAAAAGAATTATAATGCAATGTTCCCTATTTCTATCATGGGCACTATTGCACTTTGAGTCACCCTGGCAACCTTAGATTCATTCCTTTTTTTTTTAAACCCTTACTAACTTTCTCTCTTAGATTCAAAACTAAGTATGGGTCCCAAGGCTTCAGAAGACTTAAAAAGGCTGGGCAACTGAGTGGCTTGTTCAGGGTCACATAACTAGGAAGTAAATAGGGTCAAATTTGAACCCAGGTCCTCCTGTCTCCAGGCCTGGCTCTCTATCCACTGAGCCACCTAGCTGTCCCTTTGGATTCATGTTTGATTCTTCTTCCTTCTCCTTCATCCATCATAGCCCATCAGTTGCCATTTCTTTTAGATTCCAACCATGACAATAAGCGGGACCTATTCTTGGTGAAAACTGAGGTGAACTCCAGGAGGTAGAGAGCAAGCAGCAATTAAGGAACAGCAAACCCATGTATGCCTCTGCCACATTGTTGGAGCTACGCCCAGGTCAGTACTCGAAGTCACTGAGACAGGTCAGGACTGTGGGGAAGGTTATTTTCAGAGATTCCTTGGATTCTTTAAGATCGGGGATATTAATCTTTTTGTGCCCATCAACTTATAAATTAAACTGTTTTATGTTTTGAGCCTCACAAGCCATTTTATAAAGGGAATTGATGTCTAGCCTTGGGAGAATGCCAGATAGTAACAGTCTCCGAGCCCATGTTGGTGGGGACAATGAGCCAGAAAAATAAAATGTCCCTGAAGGAGAGAATAATTGAATAACACTTCTCTTTTCCATTGTTTTTGCCTAACATTGAGCAATTGTGCTTGTTTGTAGCTTTGAATAAACTGAGGAGAGGAATAGTGAAAGGGACAAATGTTAGATTGGCCTTTACTATTTTAAAATGGTTTTTCAATAGAAGTAAAAAAAAAAACTATTATCACAACCACCATCAAACATTTAAACATCTGCTACTTTCAATTTCACTTTAAGGTCAATAAAATGACTGAAACTTTCCCCTTATTGCTACAGGGAGATGCATTGGAGAATTTTTAAAGTGCACTTGTACAAACCTTTATTAAGCACCTGTGGCGAAGGGAACATTATGCTAGAAGGATAAAGAAAGAAGAAAAAAAGATTTTCTTAGTGGCTAGAATGTATCACCCAAACCGAGGGGCTCAGCTGCTGACAGAGTATGCCTAATAAAGGCACTAATGAGGGGTAGATGGGTAGAGAGCAATGCTCTGGCCTTCTGCTTACCTTTTGTTCTGGCTCAGATTAATTTGTATGCTAAGCCAGAGAGGAGCTTGGGAATATCTATCCCTAAGTGGTGGAGTTATCTGGAAGAAAGAAGCCCACGCTCGCTGCTAAAAACATAGAAGTCAAAAGACTTCATCTTACCGTGGTGGCTCTCTATCTACCTGATTTTTATTTTATTTCTTGTTTGGGGGGAGTTTAGCTTCCCTGACTTATCAGCTTATTAAGAAGTGCTAACCATTATCTCCCTGATGCATTTCCAGACAAATTTGTCACTGAAAGTTAGACATTCACAACATCCTCTCCAGTTTAGCATACAAATGAATTTGAGCCCAAGAGAAAATAAACTAAGGAGGGCAAATCATTTTTCTCTTCCCATATTCTTGCTTTTATTATGGATACCTACCAGAAGCAAAACTTGTAGCTTTGGGGCTCTATTTCTGGTGCTACTATAGCTCCAGAAAAGCCTTGCTATTTCTCCAGAGACATATGACGTATTCGAGGTGGACAGGGACTGTGGCTTTGGCTTTGGCAGGGGACAAACCTTAGATCTCTGTCGTCTTCAATGGACTGCTGGAGGTGGGACTCTCAGAAATTCCCTTCTCCCCATGAGCTCCCAGCTCAAATCATCTATCAGCCCATGTTATGTGCTGCCAATGGATCCCTCAGTATCTCCAAGTGGAGGAAACGTGCCCAGTAGAAGGCTTCTTCTAGCTATTTACTCTTCTCTGCTTTCTGCTTCCTTTTTACCTTACCTTTTTTTTTTTATCTTTGCAGCTACAGGTCCCAGTGTCCTGTATCCTTTGAGTCAGTCCTAATTGAGTTTAATAATGGCCAGGAGTGCCTAGATAAGACTCAGTCTAGGATGGGATCCCCTCCCAGATGGGATCACAGGAACCACCTCTGTCTTCTTCCCTTTAGTACAGGACCTGTAAGAACTCAAGAGGTCTGGAGTCCTTTGACTGTAAACAGCATCTCCCACCAGCAAAGCAACAGCAGTACCCACCAGATGAACAATCGTAGCAGCCATGGGAGCAGGATAGTGGCTAGCAAGGAGAGAACTGATATCAGAGAGAAAGCCCACAAGAAAGAAGACTGGTCTTTAATCAGACAGTGCTCATTGAAGATACAAAGTTAAAATGACAAATTACCCGTCTTGTAAAAACTGTTTAGGTCTCAGCAAGGTTTGAATTTATTAGTCTTATAAGGAGTCATGCTAGTGGTGATAATGTAATCATTTGTAATACACACTAGAATTCTTCTACGCTTAGATTGCTAAGGATAAAATTGTATAAGCATCCTCTTTCTATGTGGGAATAGAAGTATTCCATACATGGTTTATATTTTTACATTGAGTCATTTTATTCCCCCACCCCTTCTTTGGAAAAACCTTAGACTAGAGCCAAAGGCAACAGATGAGGGTGATGAGCCAATGAAATCAAGAATTAGGGAGATGAATTCCCCTCAGTAAAAGCCATGTTCCCTCAAAACTGAAACTGGGCAAACCACAACGGCAGATAAAGGATAAAGATTGGCATAGTCTCGTGGTCTCAGCTCAATGGTACCCAGTTAGCCACCATGTTAGACTTAGCCATTTAAATTCAAAGGCAGTTAAAATCAAGGTGACATGCTCTAAGCCCTTTATAGCCCCAATCTTTGCAGAGTGAGCAAGAAGTCCTAATATCAAGTATGGCGGAAGGGGTCCCTCAGAACTCTTTGCCCATGAATGAGTCCCATCTTCCTCTAACTTATTAGCTCTTATGCACATGTGGTACCCTCAAGGCTCCTGGTTCAGAGAAACAATGATGATCAGAAACCCTACTAGGCTTTCTCTCCCTGAATCATCACTACTTTGATCCCACACTCAGGGGAAAGCGATACTAATTCAAAGAAATAAGAGCACTAGGTGGGCACAGGTTACATGTAAAATAAGAGAATTGGACAAAGGTCCCTTCTAGCACTAACTCCTAATCTTTTGTAACAGAGGGGATGGAGCTGAGTTTGGTCCTTGGCCAATTTGGTGGGCACCAGGCTCAGTTAGCAATAAATGATAGATCTCAGTTTATAGTTATCCTTCTCAGGGTTTGACGTTAAGCAGAAGTTCAGAAGTGAAAGCTTTAAGCTAAAATAATAATAATAATACAGCTCTAAGGTATTAGTCATTGGGAGGCTCAAGGGAAGTTCTTGTAGGCCAGCAGGCCCTTCCCTGAAATCACATGAATTCCTATGGCCAACCAGGGTTCTAGAAACTGAGGGAAGCAGTAGCAAAGAGATACAATAGATCAGGGAAAGTTGGCCATAAGGAAAAGGGTCAAATGTTCACAGGCTCAGCTCACTGCAGAAGCTTACACCCTGGAGATAAGGATAAATGTGAAAGTCAAGGCTGGCCAGACAAAGTCAACTATGAGTCATTTTCTAAAATTCCCCTCAAGTCCAGCTCATAACTGCTCCTCAGGAAATCCCAGAAATTTCTGCCACACCCAATCATTCACAGGAAAATTAATTAAAGGAATTGATTTTTTGTTATTTAAATAATAGCCTCAAATGTAAAAACTGAGCTTATCACTTACACTTAGTCATGTAGAGTATTACCATGCTTTTACAGTTGCCCCATAATGTGTCAGGAGAACTACAAATATAACTGGACCACAAAAACCACCTGTTACTAGGAAGAATGAATAAAATGTAATCTCACATCCTAGATATAAAAGAATTTGGGGAAGTGGAGGTTTGGGGGGTTTGTTCTTCGGTTCTTTGCATTCTGGGGAAGGTGAAGGGGGAAAGGGAGGGAGAAGAGAAGGGAACAAGAGAGAGAAAGGAATCACATAGGCTCATTAGGTTCATAGTCATACTGTAAAACCCTGGGAAGCCCCTACCTTGAGGCCCCCAGAAAGCCACTTCAGATCGGAAGCATTTTGTGGATCAGCATCCATACTTAACCAGAGCTTATGAAGTTCCATGTCTCTGTTTCTTTTACCAACTAAAACAACTAGAGATCGATTAAAGCAAAGGCATTTACTAGATTCACACTTCTACACACACACACACACACACACACACACACACCACACACACACACACACACACACACACAGGCATGCCACCAGCTGGGGAGGGTACGCCTATAGGGAGCTTGGGTGAAGGGCAATCACATAGGGAGCTTGGGTAGCCAGGGTACTTGTATGCAAGGACACATTTCCAGGGAACTTGTATGACCAGGGAACACTCACAACTCTGATGTTAGCAAAGTGCTTGGCACATAGGAGGCACTTAATTAAAGTTTAGTGGTTTGGATTGGACTGCCCTATTGCCAATTACCTTACTCCTTTCGGCACTGGAGCTGCTCTCTTCTGCCATCTACTGGTCATCAGCTATAGAGCAGCTCTTTTGCTGAACAGTTATTCCCCTTCAGTTTTTGTTTTTTGAAAATTTAATTTAGTCCATTTAGAACATTATTCCTTGGTTACAAGAATTGTATTCTTTCCCTCCCTCCCCTAACCTCACCCTTCCCATAGCCCATGCTCAATTCCACTGGGTATTACACGTGTCCTTGATCAGAACCCATTTCCATATTGTTGGTATTTGCACTGGGATGTTCATTTAGAGTCTACATCCCCAATCATATCCCCCTCGATCCATGCAATCAAGCAGTTGTTTTTTATTTGGTGTTTTTACTCTCACAGTGTTTCCTCTGAATGTGGGTAGTGTTCTTTCTCTTAGATTCCTCCAAGTTGTTTGGATCATTGCATTGCCACTAATGGAGAAGTCCATTACCTTCGATTGTACCACAGTGTATCAATCTGTGTACAATGTTCTCCTGGTTCTGCTCCTCTCACTCTGCCTCACTTCCTGGAGGTTGTTCCAGTTCACATGGAATCCCTCCAGTTCATTTTTCCTTTTTGCACAATAGTATTCCATCACCAACAGATACCACAATTTGTTCAGCCATTCCCCGACTGAAGGGCATCCCCTCATTTTCCAGTTTTTTGCCGCCACAAAGAGCACAGCTATGAATATTCTTGTACAAGTCTTTTTCCTTATTATCTCTTTGGGGTACAAACCCAGCAGTGCTATGGCTGGATCAAAGGGTAGACAATCTTTTAGCGCCCTTTGGGCATAGTTCCAAATTGCCCTCCAGAATGGCTGGATCAATTCACAACTCCACCAGCAAGGCATTAATGTCCCCACTTTGCCACATCCCCTCCAGCATTCATTACTTTCCATTGCTGTCATATTAGCCAATCTGCTAGGTGTGAGGTGATACCTCAGAGTTGTTTTGATTTGCATCTCTCTGATTATAAGAGATTTAGAACACTTTTTCATGTGCTTATTAATAGTTTTGATTTCTTTAACTGAAAATTGCCTGTTCATGTCCCTTGCCCATTTATCAATTAGAGAATGGCTTGATTTTTTGTACAATTGATTTATCTCTTTATAAATTTGAGTAATTAGACCTTTGTCAGAGGTTTTTGTTCTGAAGATTGTTTCCCAATTTGTTACTTCCCTTCTAATTTTGGTTGCATTGGTTTTGTTTGTACAAAACCTTTTTAATTTGATGTAATCAAAATGATTTATTTTACATTTTGTGATTTTTTTCCAACTCTTGCTTGGTTTTAAAATCTTTCCTTTCCCAAAGATCTGACATGTATACTATTCTGCATTCACCTAATTTATTTATAGTTTCCTTCTTTATATTCAGGTCATTCACCCATTCTGAGTTTATCTTGGTGTAGGTGTGAGGTGTTGATCCAAACCTAATATCTCCCATACTGTCTTCCAATTTTCCCAGCAGTTTTTAACAAATACTGGATTTTGGTCCCCAAATCTGGGATCTTTGGACTTATCATAGACTGTCTTGCTGAGGTCACTTACCCCAAGTCTATTCCACTGATCCTCCTTTCTCTCTCTTAGCCAGTACCATATTGTTTTGATAACCACTGCTTTATAGTATAGTGTGAGGTCTGGGACCACAAGGCCACCTTCTTTCACATTTTTTCCCATTATTTCCCTGGATATGCTTGATCTTTTGTTCTTCCAAATGAACTTTGTTATGTTTTTTCTTATTCAGTAAAAAAAGTTTTTTGGTAGTTCAATGGGTATGGCACTAAATAGATATATAAGTTTGTGTAGGATGGTCATTTTTATTATGTTAGCTCGTCCCACCCATGAACAATCAATGTTTTTCCAATTGTTTAGATCTAGTTTTAATTGTGTGGAGAGTGTTCTGTAGCTGTGTTCATATAGTTCCTGTGTTTGTCTCAGCAGATAGATTCCTAAGTATTTTATATTGTCTAGGGTGGTTTTAAATGGAATTTCTCTTTCTAATTCTTGCTGCTGAGATGTGTTGGAAATATATAGATATGCTGATGACTTATGTGGGTTTATTTTGTATCCTGCAACTTTGCTAAAGTTGTTGATTATTTCGACTAGCTTTTTGGTTGATTCTCTAGGATTCTTTAAGTAGACCATCATCACATCATCTGCAAAGAGTGATAGCGTTCTCCCTCAGTTTTTAAAAGTTTATTGTCTCAGGCTGTTTTATCTCTTTTGAGATCAAGACCCAAGAGCTACTTAGAAAAGCACTTGGGCATTTGTTTCTGCCCTTTCTTCTCTGATGTTTTTTTTGGGGGGTCTTTTCAGTCTAAGACATTTTGTAAATTTGATCTGAAACTGATTTTATTTCCATTTGAAACTCTTACCATGGAAATTCTTTCCTCAAAAGCAGACTAACAGCTATTCTACAATTTATAATCTTAAAGATTTGCCTGGAGGACAACTAGATAGCACAGCAAATAGTGTCAGGCTTGTAATCAGGAGGATGTGGGTTCAAATGTGGCCTCAGATACTTCCTACCTGTATGACCCTGTGCAATCACTTAACTCCAATTGCCTGTCCCTTACCATTCTTCTACCTTAGAATAGATACTTAGAATCCATTCTAATTTAGAAGGTAATAGTTAAAAAAAATTTCCCTGGAGCACTCAGAGGTTAAGCGACTTGTCCTCTGGTCAGCATGTGTCAGAGACAGTTCTAAGTTCTAAGCCTAACTCTAAGACTCTAATCCTCCATTTTCTGCACCATGCCACCTTTTTAAAAATTTGAAGCATGAGGAAAAAGACTTGTACAAAAATATTCAAAGTCGTGCTCTTTGTGGTGGCAAAAAATTGGAAAACGAGGGGATGCCCTTTAATTGGAGAATGACTGAACAAATTGTGGTATCTGTTGGTGATGGAATACTATTGTGCTCAAAGGAATGATGAACTGGAGGAATTTCATGTGAACTGGAACGACCTCCAGGAATTGATGCAGAATGAAAGGAGCAGAACCAGGAGAACAATGTACACAGAGACTGATACACTGTGGTACAATAGAATGTAATTGACTTCTCTACTAGCAGCAATGCAATGATCCAAAACATTTCTGAGGGATTTATGAGAAAGAACACTCATTAAGAGTGTTCTTAACTATCCACATTAAGAGAAAGCACTGTGGGAGTAGAAACACATAAGAAAACATTTCCTTGATCACATGGTACGATGGGGATAAGATTGGAGATGTAGACTCTAAAAGATCATTCAATTGCAAATATTAATAATATGGAAATAGGTCTTGATCAGTGACACATGTAAAACCCAATGGAATTGCTCCTTGGCTACAGGAGTGGGAAGGGAGGAGGGGAAGGAAAGAATATAAATCATTTAATCATGGAAAAATATTCTAAATTAATTAAATAAATAAATTTTAATAAATCTGAGGCATGGTCAGAAAATTTCTCTTAATCTATAGAAGACAAAAGCAAGGCCAGGTGAGAGAAAATTAATATGAGGACATGGCAAAATACTATCAAAATAGTGCTAAGAATGTTAAAAAGCTCAGAATAAATTTAGGTTAATGAGGAAAGCTAAGGATAAAAAAGAAGAGGAATTTTTTTCTCCTTTGAGTAGCAAAGAAAAAAAAAGATGATTTAGGAAGAGATAGGAATTTTGAAGTGAATAGGAAAATAATAACTGACAATAGAACAGAAAGTTGTTCATTCCAGCTTGTTTCTGTATGTTCTACAAAGATGAAATAACCTTTACATCAAAAATGACAGAACAAAAACATCTAATGGAAATCTGATGCCCAGGATAAGCAGAGATAGTTAAGTATGTATCTAGCTGACCATGATGAATCCAGGCTGTTTGGCTCAGAAGAATTACATCCTCTGGATCTAAAAGAACTGGTAGATGAGAACTGGCCAGTTGCAAACTACTGTCAGATATATTTAAAAGATTGTGGGAAATGGAAGTGGTACCACAATGTTAGTGAAGGACAAATGTCCAGTTTAAAAAAAAAAAAGGAAGAGACATGATAGTCTGATGAGTGTGACTTCAATTCCTGGGAAAATTCTAGAACCAATCATTAAAGAGATGGTTGGTAAAAATCTAGAAAGGGAAGCAATAATTACACAGGACCTGCATGGCTTTGTTGAGAATAGGTCATGCCAAAGTAACCTAATTTCTGTTTTTTTGACAGGATTACTAACAGAGTAGGCAATAGGATTGCTACGGATATAATTTATCTAGATAATAGGAAAGTTTTTGATAGAGTTTCTTAAACTGTTCTTGTGGAAAAGATATGGATTAGGGAAGAGAAAGGAATACATACTTATATAGTACTTACTAGGTGTTGGGTTTTTTTTTTTTTACATATATTTTATTTGATCCTCACAACAACTCTATGAGGTAGGTGATGTTATTATCCTTTTTTACCATTCAGGAAACCAAGTCAAACAGAGGTTAGCTAAGTGACTTAACCAGGGTCATACTGGTAATAAATATCTGAAGCTACATCCGAAATCAGGTCTTCTTATCTCCAGGCCAGCACTCTATCCATAGGACCATTACCTGCCTTTGATGAGACAGCAATTTAATCAAACGGATTTGGAACTAGCTTTGGTGTCTGCTTGCCACCCAACTCTCACCTGTGATTTCACGAAGCTGTAGCATGTGCAGTGGCCATACCCCAGTAAACCCTCTCTGTGGCAGGCTAAACTAGGTTGAGAGCCTCAAACCTGAGTTACGGGGGTGTCTACCCCAAGCACGTGAAGACATCCCTTAGCGGAATGTGAGGATGTGTAAATTGTTTTTTTCTCAAGGGCAATGAAGGCAGCTGAATCAGGTGCTGTGAAGAGCTTAAAAGACATCAAGGAAGCAAAGTCATCCATTGTATCCCAAGTCATCACCAGCTGGACTTGGATGCCTTCAGAAGAGAGAATGATGCTAAGAATGTTGTACAACCCTGCCTCACCATTCTAATTCACACACAAGTCAAGAGATCACCCTGTGATGTCATTGGGTCTTCTTTGAAAAGAAGGAAGTGTTCTATGTAGGGAGTGTTCTAGCCTTGCTCTTCTAGAGTGAAGAAGACTCTGTATCTCCCCACTCAGGATTTTAGGGATTCTCAGCCTTTTAGGGACCAGCTCCAGCCTTCATATCAGGTGTTGTATTAATTAGAATCTTGAACCCTTGGACTTCCTCCCCCAGAAGTCCTTCAGTATTTCCCAGAATTCCTCTCCTCTCCCTCTACCACGTTTGCGTGGGCACGTTTGTATGTAGTTTGGTATAAGCCACGTCCTCGTGCGTTTTTCTCCCGACAGGGCTGGGTTCAGGTAGTTCTTTTACTTTACTTATTAATAATAAAACTTTTAAAAATATAATAGTTATTGAATATTAATTTTCAAACCCACAGTGTGTTCCTCTCCCTGTTAGCCATTATTAGCCACTAGTACACCAGTTTTATTTTTATCCATTAACATCAATTATCTTTTATAAAGAGAAATTTATTTTGAAGATATACCAAGAGCAGAAATACAATCATTCTCTTCTCCCATGTGTATTGGTGCACTCTCTCCTGTATCTATCACCTTGGTGTCTGGGGAGAGTAAACTCGGATGTAATCGTTTCTACACAGCACTGGTCTCCCCAAGTTCACATCCCAATGCAGCATCACTACAAAATGAACCCTCGCCAAAGCTGCGGCTCTTCTGGGGCCTGAACGTTGCTCCTAGCTCCTTGGGGCCTCCGAGAGGGACCAGAAAGATGAAAAACCTGGCACAGACTCAATTCCCGAACTCCTCCATGTTCACGATGTTGTCTTCGATCTCCTTCAGCCAAAACAAACAAACAAAAAGGCTTAGGTAAAGACCCCAGACCTATGTCCACAGGCCAGATATTGGCCTCTTTGGACACTGAAATAATAGGATCAGTCTAAATAAGTTTATCTTTCTCAAAGGCAGCAGTGCGTCAAGATATGAATTTCCGAACAGCAAGGAAGTGAAATATCATAGTTGTCCACCAGGTGGTGGTGTTTGAGCTCATCTCTGGTACATGCATGGTACTGCCTGACAAGACTGCTGTATCCCAATTCGCTCCTAAAGATGCTCAACTGAGTGATGGCCACTCTCTCTCACTGCCAAGCCCTGCAGCGTCAAAATGTTGGCCTGTTAGGGTTCCGAATTTAAATTTGTGTAAAATGTGAAATGTGGCACACAAAGAAAACTAGTGGATTACATAAAATATTACACAGAATTTTTTATTTTTTCAAGATGGGTGATCTATTCAATATACACATTAACTGCAATATTGTGGAACAATCGAATGTGCCAGACTTCACGCTACTCTCGACAATGCAATGATCCAGGACAATTCTGAGGGACTTATGACAAAAAAAGCTATTCCCCTCCAGAGAAAGAACTGCTGGAGTAGGAATGAAGATGGAAGCATATAATTCATCCCTTGTTTATTTGGATATGTTTTGGGGATTATTCACTAAGAAAAATGAATAATATGAAAATATGTTTTGCATGATACTACATGTATAACCCAGATTGAATTACTTGTCAGCTCTGGGAGGGGGAGGAAAGAAAGGAGGGAGACAATATGGATCATATAACTTTGGAAAACTAATGTGGAAATTTATTATTAAATTTTTTTCAATTTTTAAAAATATAGGTGATCTATGACTAGTTCTTACCCTGCATCTAAAATCTTCTTTCAGTCAAAATGCCCCTCCAACAGTCTCAAGACAGAAGTATTCAACATATTGTATAGCCGTATCATTTATTTTTTATTTGGAAAATTTTATTAATTTAGAATATTTTCCATGGTTACATGATTTGTATTCTTTCCTTCCCCTCCTCCCTTCCCCCTCCTGTAGTCAAGGAGCAATTTCACTGGGTTTTACATGTGTCATTGATCAAGACCTATTTCCATATTATTGATATTTGCACTAGGGTGATCTTTTCTAGAGGCTACATCCCCAATCATATCCCCATCGACCCATGTGATCAAGCAGTCGTTTTTCTTCTATGTTTCTACTCCCACAGTTCTTCCCCTGAATGTGAATTCATTTATTGTTTATTGACAATAAGACAAATAGAAAGGAAGCACATCAGCATGAAGCCTTCCTCCTCTAATCTCCTAAAAGTCCTCTCTTTTAATCTTCTGAGGTGTCTGGGGAATAGTCTCCAAACCACCTCTACTCCTGTAGGTCATGGATTTAAGGAAGGGGTTGTGTCTGGGACCCATTCCCCTTAGGTCACAAGCTATATAAATGGGAAACCAGAGAAGCATAATGGGTGAGAAGTGTTTTCCTTTCTTTTTCACCAGCCATTAGGATTTTCTATAATTATTTAGTCCCTAACCTTCTACATTACTGTAATGACATCCGCCAGTGATCTGTGTTCCATGAATTTGAGGAGAGCTATTAATGCCCTTAGCTCCTCATTCTTTTGTCCAAATCATTAATCTGCTCTAAAATATGGCAGTTTGTAGTAATCACAATCTGCCAATCCTAATCCCAAATCCACTGCTGCTAATATGCAAGATATTCAGCAAACCTGACTCCAGTCACAGCTATTGACCATCCCAGTTCTCAATTTGGCAAACTGGGATTCCTGGATTTCAAGAGCTCAGTTCATTTATGTTGACTGCCTGTTCCTGCTATCCTGTGTGTTGTCCAGGAAGTCTCACATGAGGATAAGAGAAAGTAAAAGGAACCCTAGAATCATGTGCAATTCTCACCATTTCCCTCTCCTCCTTCTGTCCTACAAAGAAATGGGGTGATTTTATTTTCCAGTGTCTTAAAATTCTTTTTTTTACCCCACGGAAACTTTAATGTTCCTTAGTGTTTCACAGAGATGAAATGATCCCTAAGAAACACCACTATATTAGTTTATTGATAATCGCATAGGAAAGAAAGGTGGATATGAAGTAGGAGTGAATAAACCATTGCTTCAGGGCTATTGAATTGGAAAATACCTATATAAAGTTGAAATAATCTGTATCCTCTCTGCATTTTGTTATATAGATAATTATTAATTATATAATAGTTTGGGGGGAAGAAAAATAAATTCTGAAATCTCTACCATTTCTGTTATTAATAATAAAAATAATAAAAATTAATTAAGCTTTTTGATATAACCCTAATTTTGGATAATTTTCAATTCAATATTGAATTTTCACTTTAGTCCTTTGTTAAATCTTCCACATTTATATAATCTTCTCACACACCCTTCTATCTCCAACTTCCTTCTTTCTACATCAGTATGTTCTCTTCTCTCCCATCTTGAAATCCACAAAATAAAACTGATCTATCCTCAGGACCTCTCTTTATCTTATTTAACTCCCTCAGTAAGCACTGAAGACATTAAGGTTTTAAGGAATGCTTTTCCCTCTTTTATAATGTGAGCACAGTATCATCATACAACTCCTAATTGTTTAAATAAATTTGCCTTGACAGGTTTCTCTGGACATTTGTGTTTGTGAAAGAGAACTTAAACTCTTTTTGTTTATTTTAACTTAATCAAGAACTTGGATTCCCCAGTTTTTCACACTTACTTAGTCATTAACCCTTAGTCCTAAAAGACTATAAGCACTATGTACCTTCACACACACACACACACACACACACACACACACACACACACACACACACACACACACCCATGCTAGGCAAATTGGGACACTATGATTGGTTCCTGAGATGTGATAGACCAGCCCACAGTGAAAGGAACTAGAAACTATAGAGACAGGAAGTGATGTGGAGAAAACTGCTTATAAAAACCAGTGGAGGGGATTCTGATTCATTCCGCTGCCTTGGTGGCTCTTGCTGAGGGAAGGTTTCTGTGTTGGATTCCTGCTGCATTGATGGCTCTTGCTGAAAGAGGGATTCTGCTGCATGGGTATCTCTGCATTGGACTACTGCATTGAAGGGTCTTCTGTGTTGGAGAGATTCTTCTGCATTGGATTTCTCTGTTGGAGATTGATTCGGTGCTGGTAAGACATGCTGAAGAGACTACTGTGACTCCTGGTTGGAGATCAGGACCTGAGGGAGCCTTTGTCAGAGTTGAGCTGGATTTCTTCTGATGGACAATTATAGGGTATTTAGCTAGGCAATATTTTCTACCTCCTTCCTCCCTCTTTACTATCTCTACCTTGATGTAATAAAGCTATTAAAGCTACTAACATACTCCTAGTTTAATTTTAATTATTATTAAAATGTGCCACAATTTAAAAAAATTCTTGTATTTGTCAAACCCATTTTAATTATTATATGTTTGTATTTCAAAATCTTTCTAGCTCTAGTCTTTTCATCAAAAAAATTCTTGAAAATCCTCTTTTCCATTAAAAGTTAATTTATTTCCCCCTGTAGAATTGATATGACTTTGCAGGATAAGTTATTCTTAGTTGTAAGCCTACATATTCTGCTTTTTAGAATATGTATTCCAAGATTTCCTCTGGTTTATGTGGGAGCATCCAAGTCTTGTATGATCCTGACTCCAGTTCCTGAGTATTTGAACTGCTTCTTGCTGGATACTTAGAGTATTTTTTTTCTTTGACATGGAAATTGTGGAATTATTCATTTTGGAATTTCTTTTAGGAAGTTGTCAGTGTATTCTTCCTATCTTTACTTTATTTTATTTTTTAAACATTATTTTATTTGGTCATTTCCAAACATTATTCATTGGAAACAAAGATCATTTTCTTTTCCTCCCCCCACCCCCTCCCACCACCTCTCCCATAGCCCACGCTCAATTCCATTGGGTATCACATGTGTTCTTGACTCAAACCCATTTCCGTGTTGTTGGTATTTGCACTAGAGTGTTCATTTAGAGTCTCTCCTCAGTCATATCCCCTCCACCCCTGTAGTCAAGCAGTTGCTTTTCTTTGGTGTTTTTACTCTCACAGTTTATCCTCTGCTTGTGGATAGTGTTTTTTAGATCCCTGCAGATTGTTCAGGAACATTGCATTGTTTTATCTTTACTTTAACCTCTAGTACTCATAGCTCTAGGTAGTTTTGATTTTTAATTTCTTGAAATACTCAATAGTTTCCAGGCATTAAAAAAAATCATAGCTTTAAGGAAGTCTAGTGAGTCTTAAGTGATCTCTCCTTGATGTTTTCTAGGTCACTTATTTTTCATATCAATTATCTTATATTTTCTTCTGTTTTTTCAAGTCTTTTGATTTTATTCTAATATACATATGTACATATATTTCTAAAACTCTTTACTTCCATCTTAAATCAGTACTGTGTATTGCTTCTAAGGCAGAAGAGTAGTAAGGACTAGGCAAGGGAAGTTAAGTGACTTGATTAGGGTCACACAGCTAGGAGATGTCTGAAGTCAAATTTGAATTCAAGACCTCCCCATCTCTAGGCCTGGTTCTCAATCCACTTAGCAGTCTCTATAATGTTTTCTAATGGAATATTGTATAGAGTCACTAATTTCTATTTGGTCTCTTCTACTCTTTAGGGAGTCAGTTTCTGGGGTAAGATTTACCACTTTGTCTTTTAATTATTTGTTCTCCTTTTACTTATTTCTTACACCGATTTCATTTAATTTTTTTATCTCTTTCTTTACTTCATCAAGTATTTACAGATTCATTTTCCCTTTGAGTTTCTGCTTTCAATTATTTTGAAGTTACTTATTTTTTCTTTGAGGAAGTCTTTGGGTTTGCAATAATTTATTTTATTGATTAGTGTTTTTTTATTTTTTTAATTTATTCTTTTCTCAGCTTCAATTTATGAACTGGGGCTTTTGGTGAGAGGGCCAACTTTCTTCCCTTCTTCATTTCTGAGAGGGTAGTTGGTCCTGCTTGGTCTTACCCTTAGGATTTTGTATTAGCTTTCACCTTCTGGAGTTAGATCCTTCCTAGACCTTTGAGGTTCAGGGTGTTGGATGTCTCTGTCATCTCATAATGGAGTGTGAGGGACTTCAGAGTCCTTGGATCTAGATTATGTTAGCTGGAGCACCATGACACCTTTCTAGGCATTGCCTACTGCCTGCTGCTCACTGCCCCTCCTTGAGGTTTTTTGACCACCCTGAGGCTTTCTTAGCAAAGCCCTCCACTCTTACTATATCTGAACTCATATATCACTGACCAATTTCTGATTGTTCAAGGACCTCCCAGGTGGGGTTGCTGGCAGTCTTTTTTTCCTATTGCCTATAGCTGGGTTTTTGTGTGTGTGTGCATTTCTAGGGTAGAAGAAGTCATTTACTGTAGTTTCTTATTGGACTTCTCAATCGTTATGTGGTCTGGTTCAAACTTCAGGGTTTTGTTAGAGTAAATATGTAGAAACTGGGAGGTCTGCCTCCTGTTCCAGCAGCCAGCCTGGCCAAAAGTCAGGATGGACTATACTATAACAGAGAGAAAAATGGCTTGGTTCTAAAGTTGGAGCCTTTTCTGAATCATCTGTCTGTGTGTAGTCAGATTGTTAACAAATTAAAGTAAATGTTCAAATCAGAAAGAAGGATAAAAGTTAGATGCTGCTACATGCAATTACAGCAGCTCTTATCCGACCAATTTAAATAAACTACTGACTCTGAAAATAGACAAAAGTAAACATATTGGCTTGGAATATTAGCCCAGTTCTTAATCTCCAGGAACAGAAACACAGTCATAGCCACTGCTAACATCATTTCGGGTTTATTAATAGCATGTGAACCAAAAGGGGAACACTAACTCACACAAAAAGGGATACAAGGAGGCATTGGCTTCTGCCTTGTACCACTCCCCTTGGGATGAGTTTTAGTTTAATTCTGGGAAATGAAGCTACACACTCAACCACAACCCAGGAAATTGACTGTTCAGACTCGAGACTACTTCAAAATGGCCCACGCAAAGAAGTAGCTGTTAGATTTTATAAGAAAGAAAAAGATCTCTACTAGCAGCAATGCAGTGATCCAGGACAATTCTGAGGAACTTGGGAGAAAGAACACTATCCATATCAAGAGAAAGAACCGTGGGAGTAGAAACACAGAAGAAAAAAACATTTGCTTGATCACATGGTTTGATGGAGATATGATTGGGGATGTAGACTCTAAATGATTACCCTAGTGCAAATATTAATAATATGGAAATAAGTCTTGATCAATAATACTTGTAAAATCCAATGGAATTGCTCATTGGCTATGGGGAGGGGGAGAGGGAAAGAACATGATTCATGTAACCATGGTTATCTAAATTAATTAAATTATCTCAATTAAATAAATAAATTTAAAAATAAATAATTTTTAATTTAAAAAAGAAGATAGAAAAAGAGAGTCTGAGCTGTTTGCAGCTCCTCAAATCCAGAGTAGCAGATCCCCAGTACCTTTGAATATACCAGGGTTTAATAAGTTATGAAAGAGCATGACAACAGCAAATAAAGAGCTAACTTTAGAGTCAGGAAGATCAGAGTTCAAATTCTACACTGGTTGTGTGAGTCAAGGCAAGTTTACTGTTCCCTCAAAGGATGTGGCTGCCAGTTTGACTCAGGGCTGAACTGGGTCAAGCAGGCTGCTTCCTCAGGGCTTGCCCATCACCAGAATCATGTATTGCTGATCCCTTTCCAATTTCCTGGGAGATTTTTGATGGCTCCTTAACCTTTCAAAGTTCAAAACTATAAGCTGGCTTGTTACATCTCTGGTATTTCTCACCCAAGATCAGGAAAGAATAAATGCAATCAAAATAGAAATAAGAGTCACTAAGGGCTCCTTGACAGATGGCAGCTAGGAGGTAGAGAGGGCTTGATGCCCCTCCTTCACCAAGAAACCTACAGCTGTTCTCCCTTGGCTTCTTATGGGGAAGAGGGAAAGTTCATGCCTTTGAGCTTTTTGAAGGCACATTCAGTTCCAGTTCAGCATATGATTAAAAGCAGAAATCTGGCAGGAAATAGTCAAAGGATACCTATCTGTTCTCTGTGGCAGAGAGGGAAAGGCCCCCTCTCCATCATTCATTTCCAGAAGCAGGATTTGCTCTAAGGACTGGGTCCTCATTGTTTTCTCCCCATCACAACATTTCGTTGCCAGTCTTTTCTTTCTGCAACACTATTACTATTTCCCCTAATCTGCCCCAGAAACTCTCCCTCTCTTAAAAAAAATGAAAAAGTCCCATTAAGAGATCTATGACTTGTTCCACTAGAATCTCTCACAGAGACTATGGGTCCAATTTAGCATCTCTTTCAGAGCCAGAGTACTGGAGAAAGGCAGTTTGGTCGTATTTAAAGTTACACTTTTTTTTTAAAGGCCCTTACCTTCCACCTTAGAGTCAATATTACGTATTGGTTCCAAGGCAGAGGGCTAGGCAATGGGGGTTAAGTGACTTGCCCAGGGTCACACAGTTAGGAAGTATCTGGGTTTAGATTTGAAACCAGGACCTCCCATCTCTAGGTCTGACTCTCAATCCACTGAGCCACTCAGCTGCCCCCTTTAAGTTACACTTATAGCTGCTATTGTTTTTTTAGATTTAAAAAAAAAATACTTTTCCCTAAGGAATCAAAGACAATGTGTGAGGGTTAAACTTTGATCTGTGCGGAATGTAGGGAAAAGACAGGTAGAAAGAGGTGAAGAAGCGTCTTCCTTGTTAGAACTGTCAAATTATTTTAAGAAAAAAATATGATAAAGAGAACTCCATTTTAGTGTCTTTTGCCTCCACCCCTCATCGCACTATGCACTGCTGCCATTCTAGCTGATGACAAGGAAATTTTAGGGGTTAATTACCACCATGTGCCAGGCACTGTGCTAAGTACTAGGGTTACAAAGGAAGGCATAAGACAGTCCTGACCCTCAAAGAGCTCCTTGTCTAATGGAGAAGACAACTTGCAAACAAGAAATATTCAGGATAAACTGGAGATAATCAACAAGTCCTCCGATTGACTACTAAACCATAAAAACTTCTGATACTGGCGCCAAACCTAGAAGAAGGGAAGGCAGCTCCTGGCTGCAGCCTCTCTTGCATCCTGCAATCTAGGTGATAAGATGCACTTTCAGTGAGAGGTGGAGAAAGGTCCTGGACATCTTAGTGTCTGCTACCAACTATGAATCGTCTGTGAGGAACTGGCATTTTATAACACATTCTGGGAGGGCACCTCTAATGGCTGAAGAGAGTGCCAAAAAGAAAAAGCAAAAACCACAAACCATACTAAAATAACATTTCTTTACCGATTGAATTTAACTCGTAAGGAGAAATATGAAGAGGATTCATGAGAAATTTTCATTGGTATCTTGAGTGAACCAAATGTTAGGATTGTGTTTCTACCCAAATGGACAATTTATTCTCCGAGTTTTAGGGATAACCCTGTGGGACTAGACATACCTGAGCATTTACCGGAATACTTCTCATTTTAATTAGTCAGTAGACTAACCTTTTAGTAAGATTGTATAGCAAGAATGGCTCGTACAAAGCATTCCCTCTCTCCCTCCTTGCCATCTGGTAAAGTCCCAGAATTGTACTTTTCCACAAAAACACCCAGGTCCGACTCCAACTTAGAGGGCGACGGTAGTGATACAGAAATGAAGGGAACATGTGTGGGAAAGGGTAACTAACAACTTCTGGTTTTACCTTCACAGCATATCACATCCCCTTCTCTTCATTCCCACAGTCAAGACCCTCGTGCATGCCCTCATCACCTCTCACCTGAATTACTGAAACAGCCTGCTGATAGGTCTCCCTGTTCACTCCCATCCATCTTCCATTGAGCTGCCAAGACAATCTTTCTGTGCCATAGATCTGACTGTCTCACCTCCCACAATAAACTCCAGTGGTTCCCTGTTGCTTCCAGGACCAAATATGAAATCCTTTGGTCCCTTCCTGCTTTTCAAATTTCTTATTACATTTTATTCCTCTCTACTCAGCCTATAATCTAGTAGCTGCTCTAGCCTTGGTACTATTCTTTACACATGACACTCAAATCCCATCTCCACACATTTGTACCATCTGCCTTCCATGCATGGAATTCTCTTCCTCCTCATCTTCAACTCCAACTTCTCTGGCTTGCTTACATTCAGATCAAATCCTACATCCTGTAGGAGACCTTTCCTTCCTCCCCATTCCTACTGTATTCCTCTAAAATTAACTCTCATTAACATTGTATTTATCCTGTATGAAGATAGTTATCTACATCCATTGAATGTGAGATTCTTCAGAGAAAATTAGGTTATTTTTTGCTTTTTTATTTTTGTATTTCCTTTGCTTAGTTCGGTCTTTGAAACACCGTAAATTTTTAATAAAATGCTTGTTGAGTGACTGTCTGATTAGTATTAGAGATCTTTTCTTCTGTTATAGAGTCCTCATGCAGCACTCATGTTCACTGAGTGGCTGACTGGGAGAGAGGGCAGTTCATTCTCTGGACTCTCTAGAGACACCAGTTTAGAAGGACCAACTCCAAATAGTCCACATGATTCACAACTGGAACAAGAAAACTCTGAATCTAGGCTCTTGCTTTTGTGTATCCCTTGAGTCATCAGTTCTTCCAGCTCAGCAGTCATTTGGGGGCTGTTCATTATCACAGCATACAAGTCCCTCCTCATAGTGGGAAATGGGCTCCCCTAAGCTTCCATGCAGTAGACTAGAACCAGACAGGGAATATATGTAAATGTCCCAAGAATTAATTGCCTTTATAAGCCATTTATCCATATTAAAATAGAATATGACTTTTTATTTCATTGTTTATTACTATATACTGTTTAATGATTAATTAATTCATAAGTATTATAATGATTTGGGGTCTAGAAGTTCATAGGAGGTCTCATGATTTGGGAAATGGACCTAGAGAAATAAAGACATTATAAAAATATTAAAGAGAAAAGTCAAAGAATTAGAAGGAATTCATAACAAGGTCAAATGCTAGGGAACTCACTCAGTAAGCCTGGTGATACAGTGGATAGAGCAATAGCTCTAGACTCAGGAAGACCCCAGTTCACATCTTGTCTCAGACTCTAACTGTGACCCTGGCAAGTCACTTAACTTCTCTCCATCTCAATTTTCTCATCTTTAAGATGGGTATAATAATAGTACCTAGGCTTGTTGCAAGAATAAAATAAATATTTGTAAAGTTCTTTGCAAACTGTTAGCTGTTACTGTTATTATTACTCTCTGAATTCTTAGACTATTCAAAATTATCTGATACTTTAACACTAGGGAATAGTATCCAGGAGTTGATCTACATACCCCTTTGTAGGAATAGGAAAAGAGGAAGAAGAAAGTGTTAGTCAAGAACTTCAAAGCTTTAATAAAAATAAAAAATTTTAAAAGAGGGCCCAATAGCAACAAGGTTAAAAAAAATTCAAGTCAGAGAGACAACTTATCAATGAATAAGGGAAAAGCTAGGTCTCTTACACTAAAATCAATCAACTAATCAATAAATAAAACCATATTAAATGCTTATTAAGTCACAAAGAAAAGGGAAAAGACAGTTTTTGCCCTCAAGGAGCTTATAGTCTAATGGTAGAGTTTACAATCTGATATAACTGTTGGGTTTCAGGGGATGGGTTTGGAGGGTAATTTAGGCCACTAATCTAGTTTGGGAAGGCTATTCAAGCATACACACAGAACCCTAGGTTATAAGTTATAAGTATTTACTATAATAAGGATAGGTTGGAAGGGATTTGATTATACCTTACTCTATTATAAATATCTATACCTCCTCAGATCTACAAATCTCTTGACAGAGATTGCTTCTGAGTGGTTCCCTATGTAAGGGGGAGAAAGGAGGCTTTTATATAAAAGGTTGGACTGATTATTTAAGAATAGTGTCACCAGGAATTTAATTAATTCCAAAGAGATTTATTTACAATTTATTTACCAAATATAGAAAGAGTGAAAATAAGAAAATTAGAGAGAGGGTAGGGTAAGATATCTAGCCTAAGCACTAAGTATTTGCTCCCATCCCTGGCTCAACCCAGGCAAGGAGAGTTAGTCCTTAGTCAGAAGGGCCTCGACCCTTATAGCTGAGGACCTGGGGAGGCAGGGAGCCTCTCTCAAGAGGATAGGTCTCTCCTAAGGCTAGTCTCTTCAGAAAATCCAGGAAAGGAATCAGCTCTTTTCATTCACCACGTGTCAGTCCAAAGGGAGAGATTCAAGGACAGTCTCACCAAGTACAGGGTCTCAGGTCCAGATTCTTCCCAGCAGATTCTTCACCAGTGTCCAACTCAAACTCAGAACTCCAAAGAATGAGAGCAGTCAGAAGTCACAAGAACAAAGAACTTGAGAACTCTCAGAAGAAGTCAAAGTCCCCACAGGAAGTTATAACTCCCTTTTAAAGACACTTTTTTGCATCACTTCCTGTGCCTTCCTCCACTTTTACATCTACCAATTACTTCTAAAGCTTTGCTTAGAACTGCCCAGGAGGCAGTCAGTTTGATTCTGATTCATCTCCCACTACCACATACGTGGGTCACACACCTCCCCCACTCAAGTTATGAATGAGGTGTTTACACTTTTGGTGATTAAATCTAAAAAAATGGGCATGGGAGTTAATGTAATCTTCACACCTACTCTATTCCTTATACTCACTATATACCCCAAATTTACTAAATTTATCTAAGCTAATGCTAAACTCCCCTTGGATAATCTAAAGGTAAAAGGTCTATGTGCAAGTGTGACAGGGCCCCAGCAATGGTCTCATGATCAACTGTTAGTTGTCTCAGTACAGGAACTCAATAGGAGTCAAAAGGCCAACAGGTACAAGATACTCTAAGCAGTGATGAACAAGCAGTCAAATCCATAGGGCAAAGCTAATTCTCCTCAGGTCCACCCAGAGGGAAAAGCCACAATCCTTAGGCTCAATTGTCTCTCTCACCAACAGTAGCTGCTATCCTCAGAATTCCAGAACTCTGCCCTTTGCTGTTAGTCTGCAAACTCACACACATTTAACATTTACTCATAACAAATCTAAACTTCAAAATGAGTCTTCTGGAGTTGTGGTTATTGACATATTTATTATGACCCTTAAGACTTTCAAAATTCACTTTATCATATCATAGTCTTTGTATTTTTTTCTCCTCGTTCTCTTTATAACACTATTGATGTAATTCTTCCCAGTTTCTATGGCCCTCATCATCTTGCACCTGGATTATTACAATAGCCTGCCTCAAGTCTCTCCTCACTCTAATTCATCTTCCATTTAGCCATTAAAAGGATTTTCTTTGATCATGACCAGAATCAATAAACTCTAGGAGCTTCCCATCACCTCTAGGATCAAATCTAAAATGTTCAGTTTGGCTTTCAAGCCCTTCACCTTTCCAGTTTTCTTACAATTTATTCCCCAACATGTGCTCTTCAAGCCATGGACATAACTCCAGGTCTTCTCTTTGGCTGTCCCCTGTGCTGGAGTGTTCTTCCTCCTCCACTCTAACTAATGATCTCCCTGGCTTTCTTTATTTTTTAAAAAATGTTTTTATTAAACAACTGCTTGATCACATGGTTCAATGGGGATATGATTGGGGATGTAGACTTTAAATGATTACCCTAGTGCAAATATTAATAATATGGAAATAGGTCTTGATCAGTGACACATGTAAAACCCAGTGGAATTACTCAGCATTTCTTATAGCATAATCTTTTATTGTATCCATATAACATAATCTCTAACATAACTAAAAAATAAACAAACATAACAGAAAAACTTTAATACTTAGTAAAAATCTTTACTATTTATTTCAATATTTAGATATTTACAGTAGAATGAACACTGGCTTGGGAAGCACAAGATCTGGATTCAAATACTACCCCTAATATTGCATGAGGGGCAATTCCCTTAACCATCTTGGGCCTCAGTTTCTTCATCTGTAAAATGAAAGCACCAGATGGAATGGCCTTTTGAAGTCTCTTTTGGTTCCACATCTATTCTTTTTTTTTTTTTAAGTCTTAGTATCGATTCTAAGATAGAAGGGCAGCAAGGGCTAGGCAATTGGAGTTAAATAACTTGCCCGGAATCACTCAGTGAAGAAGTGTCTAAGGTCAAATTTGAACCCAGGTCCTCCCAACTCCAGGTCTGGTTCTTTATCCACTGTGCTACCTAGCTGCCCCTAAAAGGTTATACTTTACTATTTTTATAGCACCTGGTCACTCTTTTATCTTCATCCTTTTTATTTTGTTTATAAATTTGTTATTCATGTATCCTTTAAAATCTGAATTCAATAATTTTGATAAAAAAATGATAAAGGGGGCAGCTGGGTAGCTCAGTGGATTAAGAGCCAGTCCTAGAGACGGGAGGTCCTAGGTTCAAATCTGGCCTCAGCCACTTCCTAGCTGTGTGACCCTGGGCAAGTCACTTGACCCCCATTGCCTAGCCCTTACCACTCTTCTGCCTTGGAGCCAATACACAGTATTGACTCCAAGACGGAAGGTAAGGGTTTAAAAAAAAAATAATAAAAAATTTAAAAAAAATTGATAAACTTGGTAGCTATATAAGTCTCTGTATCCCTCCCTCTTTTCTTCATCATTAGAATCAACTGCAACTCTCTCACCAGAATTTTATTCTTGGATGGCCTGACCCCCTTGAAATAACTTCCATGCCAGAGAATGCCTCAGGCCATGGGATTCTGCCTATCCTGTGTGTGAACTCTAAACCTCCAATTCTAAGGCATTCTCCCAGGACTCATGTGAATTTACTCAGGTTCTAATTAGAGTCAGGATCCTCTGGGATGATGTTCATAAGTATCTTTGGGCTTGCCATGGCTTTGTGTTAAAAGGGCCCTGCAGCTGAGCCCTAAAATAGCTACTTGGCCAAATCAGAGTGAAGACATCAGTTTGCTCCATTAGTTCTGCTAATAACCTCTGGGATGCTACAGCAACCTTTCGCTTCCTATAAAGCCAGGGAGAAGAGTCATTGTGCTAGAAGCAGAGATAGGGTGGATGTCAGACAAGTAGTGTGGGAAGAAGGGGCAATTTCTAATTCATCATGGATCCAAAGGGGAAGCAAACACACCCTACACCAAGATAAGTTCAGAATGGGTGAATGACCTGAATATAAAGAAGGAAACTATAAGTAAATTAGGTGAACACAGAACAGTATACTTGTCAGATCTTTGGGAAAGGAAAGATTTTAAGACCAAGTAAGAGTTAGAAAAAATTACAAAATCTAAAATAAATAATTTTGATTACATTAAATTAAAAAGGTTTTGTACAAACAAAACCAATGCAACCAAAATTAGAAGGGAAGCAACAAATTGGGGAAAATATAACAAAAACTTCTGATAAAGGTTTAATTATTCAAATTTATAAGGAGCTAAATCAATTGTACAAAAAATCAAGCCATTCCCCAATTGATAAATGGGCAAGGGACATAAAAAGGCAATTTTCAGATAAGGAAATTAAAACTATTTAAACACATGAAAAGGTGTTCTAAATCTCTTATATTCAGAAGAATGCAAATCAAAACAACTTTGAGGTACCAACTCATACCTAGCAGATTGACTAACATGCCAGCAAAGGAAAGTAATAAATGTTGGAGGGGATGTGGCAAAATTGGGACATTAATGCATTGCTGGTGGAGGTGTGAATTGATCCAACCATTCTGGAAGGCAATTTGGAACTATGCCCAAAGGGAGCTAAAAGACTGTCTTCCCTTTGATCCAGTCATGGCACTGCTAGGTTTGTACCCCCAAAGAGATAATAAGGAAAAAGACTTGTACAAGAAAGAATATTCATAGTTGCTCTCTTTGTGGTGGCAAAAAATTGGAAAATGAGAGTATGCCCTCAGATCAGAGAATGGCTGAACTAATTGTGGTATCTGTTGGTGATGGAATACTATTGTGTTCAAAGAAATAATGAACTGGAGGAATTTCATATGAACTGGAATAACCTCCAGGAATTGATGCAGAGTGAAAGGAGCAGAACTAGAAGAACATTGTACACAGAGACTGATACACTGTGGTACAATTGAATGTAATGGACTTCTCTACTAGTAGCAATGCAACAGTCCAGAACAATTCGGAAGGACATATGAGAAAGAACACTATCCACATCCAGAGGAAGAACTGTGGGAGTAGAAATACAGAGTAGGAACACAAGGGTCTATGGGGATATGATTGGGAATATAGACTCTAAAAGATCACCCTAGTACAAATATCAATAATATGGAAATAGGTCTTGATCAATGACACATGTAAAACCCAGTGGAATTGCTCATTGGCTATGGAAGGGGGTGAGAGAAGGGGAGGGAAAGAACGTGAATCTTATAACCATGAAAAAATATTCTAAATTAACTAATTAAATAAAATTTTCCAAAAAACAACAACAAAAAAAGGGAAGCACAGTGCTTTCTTGTGGTGGCAAAGAACTGAACATTGAAGGGATGTCCATCGATTTGTGAATGGCTGAACAAGTTGTGGTGTGTGATTGTAATGTAATACTGTTGTGCCATGAGAAATTACAAATAAGATGATCACAAAAAAAAAACCCTGAAAAAATTGGCATGAAGTGATGCAAAGTGAAGCAAGTAGAACCAGGAGAACATTGTAAACAGTAACAACAATAACATATGATGGATGACCTACTAACAAGGGTCCAGGACAACTCTAAGGGACTCATGATGAAAAAGGCTATCTACCACCATAGAAAGAACAGAGTCTGAATGCAGATTGAAACATACCATCCTTCACTTGATTTCCTCTATGAATTTTTCTCTAGTGTACACAATATATCTTGTTTCACAACATGATGAACAGACAAATATGTGTTATATGATAATGTATGTGCAACCTACATCATATTACCTGCCTTTTGGGGGAGCAGGGAGCAGAGGAGAGGAAGGGAGGAAAAAAGAATGAGAGATTTTTGGACATAGTTAATGTGAGAATTGGTTTATCTTGAATAAGCATATTTATTGCAATTTATCAAATATTTATAATAAATCATATGTATCACATTGTTGTGTTACATGTTATATTATTTACATATTTTAAAAATTTTATAAACATCTTAAATTTAATTTAACTTAAATTGAATTTAAAAATTTTTAATTAAAAAAAAAGCAATGACTCCAGAGTACTTTGTTCACAAGGTGGGAGAACATGTTATCATATTGCCCACTTCCCTCCCTACATGAATTGAATGACTGGCTGCTATTTCTGTCTCTGAGCTGGTAACATATGTAAAGTTAATGTTAACATGTAAAGTTAATACACACAAAGCACTTTGCAAACCCGAAAGCATTATATAAATGCTGGCTGTTGTGATTATTCAGACAGGGTATTTCTATGAGGCTGAACTCAATAGGAAGCTCAATGGTATGGACAAACAGAGGCAAAGTTGGCAGCTCCCTAAGTGATAGGACTTAAAGGATGCAGAAAAGGCCCCCTGCTCCACAAATATCTTCTGTATCAGCCTACTACTGTATTTGCAGTTCCACCATCAGAAATCCATTCCTTGGCTTGAAGGCATTTGGTTTCAGAAAGACCATGCAAAAAAACAGATGCCTCTTGGAGAGATAACACAGAAAGTTCTTTTCAGCTTAGTATGAATTAGTTGACCTAAATGGAACAAGAACAAGCCCTTGCTAGAAAGGTAAATTGGACAAATTAGTTTTATTTTAGGAGAGAGAGAACAGAGAAAGAGGTCCAGAGGATGAGTTATTGCTAGGGAAGGACAAGCCTAAATGAGGTTCCACAATGAAGGTCTCTGAAAAGCAGATAGAAAAGCAAGCTTTGGTTTGTTCCAGAAGCAGAAAGCTATTGAATGCTCTTGAGCAGAGAAATTATATGAGACAACGTGAACAAGTAAAAGAGCTCTGGGGATCCATTTCTCTGTTCATGTCTTGCCACTGCTGTTCATTTACTTATCATGTGATCTTAGGCAAATCAATTAACCACATTTGATCCTGAATTTCATCCTTTATAAGAAGAAGGTTGAAGTCTACATGATCTTTATAGATCCTTCCAGTTCTAATTTATATCATATGATAGTGATATTTAAATATAGCTAATGGTGTGGTGCAAGCTAGATTAGAAGGGAGAAATTGTATAGTGTCAAAGAGGACTCAGGTACGTGAGTATAATGACTTGGAATGAAGTCATGAGGGACTAGTCTAGGGCTAGGAATTGAGAAATAGTGATGGGCACCAGAGATTTATTTGGGAAGAAGCAATGGAACTTGTTGATTGACCATAAACAAGGGATGAAAGAGAGAGACAATCTTTACCTGCTTCATACAATATTTCAGGTCAGATCTCCATGGATTCTATGGAGCTGACCATTGCTCCTGGCACAGTTTGGACCCCTACAAGGAAGTTCTCCCAAGCTTTGGGTCTAAAAGTAGTGTGAGTTCAGAGCTCTCTGTGGAGAGACTCAGATTTGTTTTGTTTTCCATTGGATTATATATGTATTATCAATCAAAACCTATTTCCATTTTAATCATTTTTATAAGCGAATAATTTTATAAAATCAAAACCCCAAATCATATATCCAAATAAACAAGTGATAAATCATATAAAGTTTTCATCTGCATTTCTACTCCAACAATTCTATCCCTAGAGGTGAATAACATTCTTTCTCATAAGTCCTTTGGAATTGTCCTGGATTGATGCATTGCTTTCAGTAGCAAAGTCTGATTTGATCATCTCACAATGTTTCAGTTTCTGTGTACGGTATTCTCCTGGTTTCACTTATATCACTCCACATCAATTCATGGAGGTCTTTCCAGTTCACATAGAAATCCTCCAGTTCGTCATTCTTTACAGCACAATAGTATTCCATCACCATCATATACCACAATTTGTTCAACCATTCCCCAATTGAGGGACACCCCCTCATTTTCCAATTTTTTGCCACCATGAAAAGTGCAGCTATAAATATTTTTTGTACAAACAGGTCTATCCCCATTTTTTTTATCTTTTTGGGGTTCAAAACCTAGTAGTGGTATGACTGGATCAAAGGGTAGGCATGCTTTTAAAGTCCTTTGGGCATAATTCCAAATTGCTTTCCAGAATGGTTGGATCAATTCACAACTCCACCAGCAATGCATCAATGTCCCAATTTTGCCACATCCCCTACAACATTTACTCTTTTCTTTTACTGTCATCTTGGCCAATGAGTTTCAGATTTATGTTGGATTATACTGATCTAGAAACAGGCCAATACAAATGCTCTTCAAAGATCACAGTTTCAGAACTAGGGATTCCCCTATACATTTTCCGAAAACAATGTTGCATAAGGATAAATGTGTGTGTGTTGATTAAGTGGATTTGGAGCTGAATGAACTTGGGGAAAAGTTGAATGGACCCATTCCAACCTTCAGTCTCCTCATCTGTATAATGAAGAGGTTAGAATAGATGATCTCTAAGATCTCTTGAAGAACATAAATGTCTTGAAAAAAGGGACTATCTCCTTTCTGTATTTATAGCCTCAGTATTAACAGAGAGCCTGGCACATAGTAGGCACTTACTTGACAGCTAGTCCATTCCAGTTGTAAATCCTACATCTATGCTTCTACGTATGATCAATCCACCTTTGGGCTTTGCCCACAGTGTTTAAGCCTCAGAGGAGGAGAGCCAGATAGCTGACTAGTAATAGATGTGTTATTTACTCAAAGTTCCCTAACCTCAAGAGGTCTTAGATTTAACAAGAGAGCAGAATAAACAGTGTACAACTAACCTTGACCTTGGAAGAGGTTTGTGGTATGGCAAATCCTCCTCCTTCCCAACACTTTGATCATGGCCAGATATTCTCTGCTTTCTTCCGGGGGGTGGGAGGAGCTACTTCCGGGGGATCCCAAGGACATGGTGATTCATTACTTGGATTTTCAAGGATGACAAATTTCCCTGGCTACTCCTACCCATGATAAGATAGACCTTGAATGTTTCTTTGGTCCTCCCCTGCCCCTTGACAGCAGTAAGGGGGTGGAATGGGATGCTACACATGACTAGTGCCTTTAAAACAAAACAAAAAACAACCCTTACCTTCTGTCTTAGAATTGATAGATACTGAGTATTGGTTCCAAGACAGAAGAGTAGTAAGAGCTAGGCAATTGGATTAAGTGACTTACCCAGGGTCACACAGCTAGGAAGTCAGCTGGGACCTTCTTGTTGATAGCCCTTTAGACGAAAAGTTAAAACTCTAGTGAAGGGCGAATTCTTTAACCCTAGGCACCTAGAGATCCCACCTATGTGGCAACTAGTGCATGGGAGTTCAACCAGGGCAGCTTGCACTGGGACTCAGACTGCCTTTGCCCCTTTCTTTTGTGTTTCCTTCCCTTTAGTAAGAACCTTGAGAGCACCAGAGGGTCCCAGAAGGCTTGTGACTGCTGGTAACCCCAGTGGCCCCCCACATGGACAAGGAGAGCTTTGAAGAAGGAGGAGCTACAGGAAAGATCAAGTTTGGAATCTGATTAGATTCAGAAATAAAATATGAAATGGCTAATTGGCAGCCTTGCCGCTAAAAACGGCTTTATGTTAAGAAAACGAGATCTAACTATTGACTTCCAGGACAACTACACCCACAGCTATCGGTTAAGTTCCCATTAATGTACTCTCTGGTTCTCTTATGTTTGTCATTGTTTTTATTTAGTAAGGATAAATCACCTGGCCTGTACCACATTCATGTAAAGTACCTCCTTTATTTCCTTCCTTTTTGAAGAAAGTTCTTAGAGTTTTGAACCCACAATTACTTCTATAATTAGCAAATTTCCTTGAGGTGGAGACAATGACCCAATAAATGTGGGAAATGGGGAACCTATTTCCGTATTGGAGCAGCTAGGTAATACAGTGGATAGAGTGCCAGGCCTAGGGTCAGAACTCGTCTTCCTGAGTTCAAATCTAACCTCAGACACATATTAGCTGTGTAACACTGGGCAAGTCACTTAGCCCTGTTTGCCTCAGTTTCCTGATCTGTAAAAAATCTGGAAAAGGAAACAGCAAACCACTCCATTATCTCTGCCAAGAAAATCCCCCCCAAATCATGAAGAGTTGGACTCAACTCAAAACAACTGGATACTGCCCTATTGAGGTCAGGCATCTCCTAGCGATGAACCTGGTCCAACTACATGGCTGGCATATAGAAAAGAGTGATATATGTGGCTAGCCCTATCATTCCCAGGTGTGTGTTGTATTTGGGCTTGATGCTAACAAAGGAAAGAGAAGCAGAGAGTCTTTGCAAGTAAGAGATAGAAGAAGTCTAACCAGAGTGAGTGACTTTGAGAGACTAATACTGAGCTGGGGCTGTGAGGATAATTTAAGCATGGAATATGACCTGTATGAAATTCGTACTTTGGGTCAAGTCTGGATTGGGACAAATTTTGATTCAATTCAATAAAGATTTATGAAAGGTCTGCCATATGCCAAGTGCTGGGCATACAGATAAGAAAAAGA
Source organism: Monodelphis domestica (assembly GCF_027887165.1). Taxonomy (NCBI): domain Eukaryota; kingdom Metazoa; phylum Chordata; class Mammalia; order Didelphimorphia; family Didelphidae; genus Monodelphis; species Monodelphis domestica. Next base: position 228,384,152 of record NC_077231.1, on the reverse strand, counting down.
AAGTCCCTGCCCTCCAGGAGTTTGCAATCTAATAGGGGAAACAATCCATAAAGAGAAGCTGTAAAGTTGGGGAGGGAGTCACCTGTCTCCAGGGCATGATTAGAAACCAATCAGACCAGAAGATGGAACCTGGAAGGTTCTGAGTCTTCTATAAAGGGAGGCTTTAGGAAAAATAGATTGTTCCACTCTCCAACTTTCCAATTAGAGGGAAAAAGCAAATGAGGGAGTTGAGAACATGCTGAGTGTCAAAAGCAGAATCAATTTATGTGGTGTAGATGATATTTTAGGAGATCAGCTAGTTTATCATGGGGTAGGCAAGATGTTTCATACTCTTTTCCTCTTTTCCAGAGGAAACTCAATGATTCTTTGGGCTTTTTATGTTGTCTCCTCCCCCTCTCCAAGACTTTCAGCTCCCTATTGTCTTGTTCTTTGAAAAAGCACAGGAAGTGAGGGAAGTGAGAATATTGTTAATTCCCTTTACTGTTCACTTTGGTTCCTAACTTTTGACACGTTGGCCAACATAAACCCCAGCTGTTTGTTTTATTTTATTTGTTAAGAGATCTTAGAGATCTAGAGATAAGAGGCCAAGAAGAATAGGGAGCAGATTCCCCTCTATGACGAGAGATAATGCTTACCAGAATTAGGCTGAGGGGCTTAGGGCAATAAAGAGAAAGGAATGGATTTTCTATTCATAAAGGAGAGACATTTTTTATTTATTATTCATTTTGACTTATTAAATAAGTACATATTAGCATTATACTATAGATCATAAATCATAATTATATAATATTATTATGTATTTTGACTTACTATTTATATTTGTCTCTTATTTGTCTCAAGATAAGTCAAAGCTCAGGGTTTTTTCAGGTACCAGAGTTGGTTGCCAGAGTTTGTCTCCATGGAAAGCTAAGCTCTGAAGAACTGCAGAATCAATGCTTTTGAATTGGAATCCTAAAGAAGACTTTCAAGAGTCCCTTGGATACCAAAAGGTTCCAATTAACAAATACTTAAAGAAATTAATTTGGACTCTTCTCTGGAAGTTCAAATACTGAAGCTGGAGCTTAGATACTTTGGCCCCATAATGAGAAGACAGGACTCACTGGGAAAGACCCTGAAGTTGGGATAGATTGAAAACAAAAGCAGAAGGGGATGGTAGAGGTTGAGATGGATAGATAGTGACATGAAAACAACAAACATGGACAGACTTCAAGAGACAGTAGATGATAGAAGGACTTGGTGGGCTATGATCCACAGAATCACAAAGAGTTGGACACAACTGAACTGATTCACTGCAATGTTAAACACTGCATGCTTGACAAAGAATCTGAGATCAATACAGTATCCTCCTAGTAAAAAGCCAAGAGAGACAAAAGAGGCTCAGAAAAGAACAAGAAAGGGGCCCATTTTCCTCTTTGCCCTAGGACACAATGAGACCGAAAGGAAAAATGCTAGGGAAGTTCTCCCCATTAGAAGGGAGGGAGCAGTGAGCTTTCCTTTCATTGGGGTTTAGAAACTCAATGTCAAAGGGATAGATCATTGTGTGGTATTGCTTGCCAGCACCGCCTGCAGGTTAGATGCATAATTGCAGGTAGCATTAGGACCAGCTAGCTAATGTGCTCTACCTCTGTTACTCCATTCCTACCACCATGTCACTCTCCTACTCAACCACTTTGAGTGTTTCTCTCTCTAGGATCAAATGTAAACTCTGTTTACCATTTAAAGCTATTCCAACCTCTGATCTGTCCAGTCTTCTTACACCTTATGTCTCTCAAACTCTACAGACTGTTAAGGATAAAAATTAGGGCTGCTGACTGAATATATTATTTTAGTGGTCACCAGGGATTTAAATTCAGTCCAAATAAAGTATTCAAGTCAGTTTAGGATCTTTATGGTGGTTTAATTACAATAGTAGGAAGAAATTATGAAGAAGAGAGAGAGGAAAGGATATAAGATTTCTCCAACCTAGCCTAAGCCAAGAGAAGTTCAAAGGCCTCAGCCATGAGGACTCCTCAGAAGATTAAATCTAGCTCTACTTCCAGCCATGAGATCCCCTCCAAGATGAGAGGCCTCCTAGGAGGATATTGCTTTAGGAGGTAAAGGAAAGGAGGAATCAGCAGCCACTCACCAAGGTCGCTCAGGGAAGATGCCTCACCTAAAACACGCTACAGAACCCAAAACCCACAAGAATGCCAAGAATGCTGCCACAAGCTCCCAATGCCAAATTGCAAGAGCCCAACGCCTCCGAGTGAGCCCAACATCTCTGAGAGAGAGCAAAAGAGAGCCCAGAGAGAGGAAGTGACATGAAATATATAGAAAGTTCTTTGCATCACTTCCCGAATCTCACATGTACCAATGGTAGCTTAAGCTTGGCTTAGGACAGCCCAAGGGGTCTGTCAGTTGTTTCTTATTTGTCACTTGCTAGCACATGTCGGTCATAGGACATCCTCCTCACAGTTACTCCTTAAGTGGGGGTGTATACATTCCTTGGTTGCTAGAATTCTAAAGACTAAGCTGAGTGGAGTAAATCTAAAAATCACAAATCTAGACACTCTGGCTTACTCCTATTCACTTACTCAGCACTTCATCTCCAGTTTCTGTGCCTTTGCATTGACTCTCCCCTGTGCCTAGAATGTACTTTCTCTTCACCTTTGTCCCTTGGTATCCCTAGTTTTCTTCAAGACTCAACTCAAGGGGACAGCTAGTGGATAGAGAGTCAGGAATGGAGACAGCAGGTCCCAAATTAAAATCTGGCCTTAGAGACTGCCAAGCTATGGGACCCTGGGCCAGTCACTTAACCCCCACTATCTAGCCATTACCACTCTTCTGCCTTGGAACCAATACAAGGTTATATATAAAACAGCTCAAACATTACCTTCTCCATGGAACCTTTCATAACCACCATTTCCCAGCTGTTCAAATTTTCCTTCCTTCCAAAAATTTACTGTGTATTTTTAATAATATGTAATGAGGATCTGGTGCATGTGCAGACCCCATCAGCTTGCTCAGATGGCATCTCTGCATGTGGAAGATGCTGGAGAATTGGCTTCTGAGAGAATTATGATGATGTGTAAAGAAAGTGAACTAGGGAGTCTTTGGGACATACAGAGACACTCTATAACTGGTTCCAGTTAGCTAACCACCTGGTTGGGAGGAATCTTTTTTTCTCTGCCTATGCTCCTTCAAAAAAGACTGAGCATTAACACCCTCTCTTTGCTTCATTGGAGCCCTAGGAGACTTTGGTAATTAGTGAGAGACCATGTGATAAGAGAAAGGGCTTTAGGGATTTCCCCCTTCTGAAGCCAGTTGGCCCCCCAGAAATGGGGCCTCCTTGGCCTTTTCATTCATTCTTTTTCCTTCTAGGTGGCAGACTCTTCAAAAACAGAATGGTAAGCCACAGGAATCTGGGAGATGAAATTCAAGCCAAATGTTATAGCAAACTTAGCATCAACACTTCAAGGATGAAGGAGCAATCTTAGGGACACCAGCCCTGTGGAAGGAGTCATCTGATGATCCAGCTAAATTTGAATATGGATTTGGTAGGAATAGTGTTATAGAGGAATTGAGCTAGGTTTGGAGCCTGCTCCTCTTGAGACCAAGGGAGTATAGCAGAAAATATACCCTGAAGAAATTGGGTAGAAAGACTTGTACATTTGTTCTTGGCTGATCTTTAAAGTCAATATCCCTTTGTAAAAGTCATTCATTGTTAGCTGTGTGCTAGTTACTGGCCCCTAACAAATTCAGGAAACACAAGTGGTGGGGGCTCAAGATAATGGAAAATAAAAGAGAAAATTTGAAAACCCTTCAGGATACCCTGGAGCCCTAAGGAGAGGCATAGGCAGCCTAGATCTGGAAAAGCCATAGTGTATGTGTACATACATATATCTACATATGTATACATACACATGTGTGTATATGTGCATATAAATGTGAGTATGTGTGCATGTTTAACACCCCTTTTGATACCACTTCCTCCAATCTAGACCTCCATTAACTTGTTGGGATCCCAGGAGAGTTGGTTGACAGTTTGGGGTTCTTTTTTTGTGGTTAACTGGGTTTTTAGGAGATAATACTGAGAAACTGAATTTCTAATATCACTAATTCCTAAGCCCCACCAGTGTGTTCTCCATAAGCAATAAGCCAATTACACTGAATTTCCCTTTTTTAAACAAGGTATTTCCTGAGAAAGTAGAACAAGAATAGTAAATTCACACATACTTCTCTCTACCCCAAATTCAGGGCACAAATATGCATGATGTATATGGGACGAGTGGGCTCAATCTTATAGTGAAATGGTAGTGAAGTACACATGTGAGAACATGTATGGCAAAGGGGCACCTTCCAACTTCTGGCTCTGAAAGTCCTTTTCTTCCTCTTGAAGTTCTTCTTAGGTACAGGTCTCTATTGGCTGGATCTCTCATCTAGGCTCCCAGAATCTAGCTTTTTTAGAATTCAGAGCCATCATTTCTTTTCACTAGGATGGGTCACTCTCCCTGAAGTTACCAGTGTCTTCGAGTGCTGTTTTTCCATAGCTTTTGCAGACACTTCCATTACCATCAAATCAAACTAGAGGTGCCAATTGAAATAGAAAGGTTAATCTGTGTGACACTATTTCTTGTTGCTGCAGTTACTGATGTACTCTGGCTTGAGACCTAGAGAGCTGCTACTAAGTATGAGGACACACTTGTGTATTTGCAATGGAGATAGAAGTACTTTGTGAGACACTGAGAGATACTGGTACAGGGGAATGCTCTGGGGTTTGCCTACTGATCCCTACTGATGACTAGTGAATCAATATTTCTCCTAATCTCCTCCTACCCTCTCTCCCTCCCTCCTTCACCCTCTCCTCCCTGTCTCCCTCACCTCCCAGTTCTTCTTGAAGCCTTTGGCTTCTTCCCTCCCCCCTGAGTGAACTATAAAGATACTCTTTACCTTTTCAAGTCAGGGGGCTTATTGGGAAACAGGATGGGAAACTGAGATAAGAGGGATGAGGGTGTCCCTAACCTAAATTGAAAATTATGAGGGTTTGGGAAGTCACAACTGTGACAGAGGGACAGTCAGAGATGGAGGACAACAGTTAAAATCTTCTTTCTTCTTCACAAAGCCACCAATTTCAGAAGCCCCCCTCAAGGGTCCTTCAGCCTGGGACAGAAACTAAATAATATCAGTTCAGCTTCTTCCCCCTGGCCAGCTTCCACTCCCAGAGCCAGAGAGAGAATCAGATCCTCCCTTGGTCAAAGCCAAAAAGCCAAGCCTCCTCAGTTCAATAACCCCCCAGAGAGAGAGTGAGTCCCAAGGTCCCAATTCCTCTCCTCTTGTCAGGCTCCCCCAACTGCCTCTCCCGGGAACATTACGTTTGTAACCTTCTCCTTGATTGACAGACAGTGCCCCAGTCTTAGTTCTTGCATCTTTGCTTGTCTTGCAAAACCTCTCTCTCTTCACGTCTCTATCACACACTATAGCTTTGGTTGCTGTTTCCATTTAGCTCTAATCACTCATGGGACTCGTTAGGGGACCTCTGAATTTCCTGAAATCGCAAGGTTACTGTCTAGACATGTCTACCTTAAGGATACTATGTGGTCACCCACGAAGGGAAGGAAACACAAAAGAGACAGAGGTAGCCATCTGCTCACAGCTGCCACTGGTCAGGTAGAAGATAGGGCTATCCACTGTTACCTAGCACCTCTCATAATAGTTTTCTTAAAGTATTCCACATGGACATATGGAAGAGAGTTTAGATTTGGTCTACCTGGACCTTTGGGACAAAACTAGAGGCAATGACATCTATTAGAGAATGGCTATGCAAGATGTGGCATGTGACTGTAGTGAAATATTACTGTGCTGGAAGAAACCATTATCATTATCATATCATCAGTACAGAGAATCCTGGAAAGACATATGAACGGATACAAAGTGAAATAAGCAGAGCCAAGACAACAACATACATACCTACAATATATATCAAAACAATGTAAATGAACAGAAAAACCACAAAGATGGACTTTGAAAAGCTTCAAAGAACAAATTTGGCCCAAAGAAGAGATAGGAAAAAGTACGCCCACAACAGTCCAGGTCATTTCTAATTTTGCAGAGGTGGGTAGGGGCTGTCTATGGGCATGAAATATTGTGTGATTTTTTCAATCTATTGCTGATTTTTTTCTCTTTCTCTTTTAAAATAAATTTGTTATATGGAATGGCTAGGGGAAGAAGGATAAAAAGAAATGTAGGTGATGATATATATATATATATATACACACATTTACACATATTTCTTTATAAAATATTTTAAAACCCTTACCTTCCATCATAGATTCAATACTGTGCCTTGATTCTAAGGCAGAAGAGTGGTAAGGGTTAGGCAATGAGATTTAAGTGACTTGCCCAGGATCACACAGCTAGGAAGGGTCTTGAACCCAGGATCTCTCATCTGTAGGTCTGGTTCT